>NC_134290.1:8396431-9021431 GCF_949628215.1 Phalacrocorax aristotelis | reverse complement strand
TAGGTTTACGTGGGGGTGCGATAGGTTTGTGGTGTGCGGTGGGTCTGCGCCTGTGTGCAGTTGGTTTGTGTCCACGTGCGATGGTTTTGGGTGGCTGTGTGATGGGTTTGTGTGGGTGTATGAGGGGTTTGTGCATGTGCGATGGTTTTCTGCACGTGCAGCGGGTTTGTGCGTGTGCAGTGGGTCCGAGGGTAGGTGTGCGATGGGTTTGTGGCTGCGCAGTGGGTCTGTGCATGTGTACGGGGGTCTGTGTGAGCGTGTGATGGGTTTGTATGTGCGCACAGTGGGTTTGCGTGGTAGGCTTGTGGGTGTGCGACGGGGCGGTGCGTGCGTGCGATGGGTTTGTGGGTCTCTGCAGCGGGTTTTGTGTGCGTGCCGATGGATCTGTGCTTGTGTGCAACGGGCTTGCCCATGTGCAATCGGTCTGTGTACACGCACAATGGGTCTGTGGGTGTGCAATGGATTTGTGCACTCGTGCGATGGGTTTAAGAAGCCAGTCAGATGCAGGGCACCAGGAAGGCAGCAAAGGGCCCCAGCACAAGGCGGGGGCTCCCCTGCACATGTCTGGTGCCGTGCTGGGGTCCAGCCCCCATCACCTGGAGCTCTCCCCTGGGACCACAGCTCCTTCCCAGTCTCTCCCCCCTCACCCCTCCTCAGCTCTCCCGCTCTTCCTGACTTTTTTACACATCAGCAAAAAAAGTGAGGAAAATAGGCTTGAATGTATTTTTTCATCAGTTTTCTTCAACATTTGGGGTCTCTGCTGCCGCTTTCTCCCCCAACAGCTGTTCCTCTCTGCTCAAAAAGAGCTCATTTGCGGTTTACTGCCACCAGTATTTAGATGGAAATAACCCACTACTTATCCTGCACTTGATCTCATGGATATAAGAATAAACTCACCGCTGGTGCAATGCAAATCCTGCGCCTTTGGAGAGGAGATGCTCAGACAGTCGGTCCTTGCCGCCGTACCAGGAGGAGGACCGGCTGCGCCGGGGGAGTTTTACCATTTTGTCAGTCAATTATAATAATATTTCTGCTTCCAAATGTTTAAAAAGTTGGCTTCGGAAGGTATAATCATGGCACAGAGGCCAGCCTGACAATAGTAATTAATTAGGCTATTACGCATTCTACAGTGATAATTGCTTTGCTGGAAAGTCACCAGCCATGAAAAGGACCCGGCGCGTAAATGTAATTCATCATGCGGTGGCGATCCCGCGCTGTTGCCTGCCTCACCTTGAGCCCATGGTTGCTGTGGAGGGAGATGGGGGGCAGAAAAATAGAAATTAATAGTACGTCGATATATAATGCAGAGGCAGAGCTCGCTGCTGGCTGCTGAGGGCTTTGAGGGCAGAGGACAAGCAGTTGGTGGTGGGTTTGCCATCGCTGATGGGCAGCATGGTGATGAGGGGTGCAGGGATGATGCCGTCCAGACCCCATTGAGCTGGGCTGCTTGCAGGGATGTGTCAGCGCCCCCATTTTTAGCAATTTTCTCCTCTTCTTAGCAGGACACAGTTGACATCGCCCTCTTAGATGGAGACACAGGGTTTGGCCCAGCTTCTGCTCCAAGGGAGCAAACATTTGGGGATTTTTTTCAACAAAACCTTGATTTTAGGGCTGATGTGGGCTTTTTCTGGGTGTTTATTCAGCTCTATGTTAGGAGTAGCAGTGGTTTCAGTGGCATGAGCTGTGCTCATGCAGCATGTGGAGCTGCTCTGGCAGGAATCACCCCTGGCATTTTGGTGAATTATCCCCATCTGGAAAAGGTCGCTGAAAATTTTAAATATCTTTCACTGACATTTCCTTGAAGTTTAGTGGGACTCTGAAAAAGCAGAGCGGACGCCTGGCTCGCCATCCTGCCGATCGGCTGCGTCGGTGATGCCCCGGCACTGACATGGGCTGAAATGTGCCGGCCCCGAGCTAGATCTCAGCACAGGGGGACGGGGCTGGTGAAATGGCCCCCAAATGCCTTGTATGATGAAATGCCCCCAAGTGCCTCCTCACCAGCAAACTGCACGTCTTGCAGCTCCAGTTGAGATGCTGATGGTGGTTAATGGGTGGAAAGGCATCACACCACATCCGTGGGTGCTCCCTGGGAAGGTGGGCTGAGTGGCAGGTCGACCCCTTGCATGAACCAGGAGGAAACCTGGATCCATCCCCAGTGAGCCTGTGGCAGGTGGCTGTGGAGAGGCAAGGTCCGTGGGACCACAGTATGGGGATGCTGCAGGCTCCTGCCCACCTTGGAGCTACAAAGTTCCCAGTGGAGAATGCTCGGATCTCCATCGGGATTGCCAAGGAGAGGGACAGGCTTCAAAGGTTCCCCTGGAAAAAAACACTTTGTCTCTATGACGTGACTGCAGGAATAAAATTCAGTGGAAAAGGCGCGATTTGGAGGTCCGGGCTGGCTCCTCCCTGCTGGCACAAGTTGGGGATGTGGCGGGGGGGCAGGCATGGGTGATGGAGAACACATTTGGAGTGGCTCTTTGCTCTTCACCCGTTGGTTGATGCCATCTCAGGGGAGTTGAAGGTCCTCAGAGCAGCCTGAGCAGGTCCAGGTGTCCCCATCACCCTGCGCAAAGCCATGCTGATGGGCTGTGCTCGCTCCTGCTCCTCTCCTGTACAAAGTCCGAAGGGTGCGGCAAGTGGGGAAGCATACAGGGCTGATGCCACGGAGCAGCCCAGCCCCGCTGTGTCTCTGCATCCTTACAGACCCCCGGCAGGGCTCCCCACACCACCCAACACCGCGTGCCGCCGGCAAATTCAGCAGGTGCGATGCTGTCCTGCTGCAATACGCAGGCGGTGCCGCTCACCGTCTGCTTGCTGCCTCCCCCCTCTCTTCCCCACTTTATTATTATTATTTTAAAGCACCCCGAAGCCAGGCATTTCTGCAGAACACTGAAGAAAAGCCCCCAAATTCCTACTCTGCTGGAAATGCAGCGCCGAGAAAGTAGGTTTGTGTACGAGACGCTATAAAAAGCCTGGCTTATACAATTTTAACAATAGAAAAATGATCTTTGTGCTCCAGTGCCTGCAAGCATGGAAGGAGAAGGCAGTTTGCTCAGGTGGCTGCTGGATTACAAATGAGCGGTTTGCTTTGGGTTTGAATGACAAGCAATCGCAATCCGGGCTGGCAGGGTGAGCCGGGAGCTCCACGGCACGGAGGAGGCAGGGGGAGGGAAAAGATGCTCCGGCATGGGAGCTGCCATGGGGCTGAGGCACAAAGTTTGGGCTTTGTTTGATAATTAGCCTATAGGTGGCTTAAGAGTAGTTGAATTGATGAGTGTGCTGGTGGTAATAGCGTGTCTGCCAGCACTGAATGCCAGGTGGGCATCTCTTCCTCCATCACCAGTTGGCACAGGTGCCCAGTTTGGATTAAACTGGGCATTTTCTGGCTGGGAATGGGTCCCCTCCATCCCCGGCTCCTGTGCCTGGGGCAGCAGGGACACAGATGTCCATGCATCCCACCAGCACCCCATCCCATCCGCTGCAGGTGGGGCTGGATGTGCAGGGGTAGCAAGGGGACCCTTAACAAACAAAACATGCCAGAGCCCGGTGGGCAGCAGCCCCCACCCTGAGGTGTCATTGTGCCTTGAAAAATTAAGGGGAGTAAATGATTCATGCTCATAAATGTTGGATGGGAGTACGCAGCAGATTAATATGTTGTTCGGTTATTAGCAATGCAGCGTGCTGTCTCCCTGCCGCCCAGCCGGCACAAGTGTCACCAGCACCCCGGCAGCCGAGGGGGACATGATGTCCCAGACCTGGAGCACAGGGGTGGTGCGAGCGTTGCTCCTGCCCACAGCATCGCCCCAGCTGAGCCGTGCTGGGGAAGGCTGTGTGCCGGATCCAGCCCAGCAAGCACAACAACAGGCAGGCTTCTTTATTTCTTATTTAAGCGCCGACATTAAATTATAATTTTCATTTACTCAGAGCACATCAATGATTTAGGGCGATGTGACATGGCAGCGGCGCAAGGAGTTTAGCCAAAGGCAGCGAGCGGCTGCGCAGGGCGGGCACAGAGCTGTGTTGGGGGAAACCCATGTGCCAGTCATGGGTGGCACCGGTCCAGGTGGTCTGGCAGAGATGATTCCCTCCTCTGAGCTCGTCTCTCACACCCTTTTTCCCTCTCCCTGCAGGTGATTGCACTTAGTAAGAGAAATAAGGAGGCTGAGACGGCTTTCCTGAGCGTTTACAAGCAATTAATCGAAGCTCCAGGTAAGCAACGCGGTGGCAACCTGGCTGCCTAACGAGTTGCGTGCCGGCGCCAGTGCCGAGAGGAGCCAGCGAGGACCGCGGCAGCGCTGCCGGCCCCGTCCCCGGCGTGGCTGGCATCGCCGACCTCCGCTCGCGCATGGTGCTCTGGAAATACCAGCCGAAGAGAGGAGTGGAAACAGCTTTTGCCATCGCTGTGTTTCAGCCCCTGAGCCAAATGCATCTTGACATTAGGAAAGGAATACATTTGCTCAGCCCTTGTAATAACACTGCGGCTATCCCCAGTTGTCTTTTTGACGGTAAGTTAACCGAAATGACTGAGCTCCAGCTCGCAGCACGACCCCTGGCACCAGCCGCGGCTTGGGGACGGCTTTCCCCATTTCACCGCTGTGCCAGGGTGTACCACCCGTCCAGGGTGCCATTTGGAGTCTTGGGAGGGGAGACTGAGGCACAGGGCAGCCCTGAGGCTTGTGTTGGCAGAGTCGGTCCTAGGGCCGGGTGAGGGGCCGGGACCCCCCTGCCCACTGCTCCCCACTCCCTGCCGTGGGCTCTGCCACGCTCTGAGCCGGGGGTGCTGGTTGTGCCGGGCATGGTGGCACAGAGCATCCTCTAGCACAAGGATAGAGAGCTGCAAATGGCTGAAGATGCGCAGAAGGGCTCCTGCAGGGCCACTAATTCATTTTCCAGACATTTAGGAATAACAAAATGTTTTAATGATTTCTTAGGGGAATTAGGGAGACATATTTTTGTCCTCATTAAATTTTCTCCTGTGCTACAAGAACCAAATGTCAGCTCAGTTTCCAGAACCCAGTTATCTTCCCTCCCCACCTCCCCATGCTCACCCGCTGTGCTCCTCCTGCTTACACACGCATGCACACACGTGCGTGCACATGTACACACGTGCAGACAGATGCACACACACGCACACCCCAAAACTGCTCCCCTGTGATCTTTGCACCCCCCTCCTCCTTTCCTCTCTCTGCTCTCCCGCAGCCATCCATCTCTTGCTCCGTTCTCCCCTCCAGCTCCCCAAATCCTCCCACCCGTCGTTTTGTCCCCGTCTGTTACATGTCCGTGTGTCTCTCGACAGGCGAACTCTTTGTGGAATACTTTACAAGCGCCACATAAGTCCTGATTCGACATTTTTTGCTTTGAATGGCTGCTGTCAACACAAATCTCTGGCAGAGACTGTAACGGAGCCTGATTGCTCAGCAAGTATTTTGATAAGTGAGCTGGCTGTGTGTCTGTAATTACGGGAGAAAACCGTAAATCTTTTGGATATTGTTCACACAGATGTGGTATGAAGGGAAGGGGGGAAGCAGTAAAATGTGTTAAAAGCATAATTAATGTCATTGTTGTTGGGGATGATTTGATTTAAGGCTGACTTTGACTCGTGGAAGGATTTGTAAGGCGCCGGTGGATGTGTTTAAGCAGGTTGAGATGGGGTGGTGGAGGAGGTGCCGCCCTGGTGGGAAAGGTGACAGCACCATGCATGCACGGCAGATGCACCACGGATGCACCATCCATGCACTGTGTGTGCCCTGTGCTCTTCTTGGAGCTGGACAGCAGTGTGAGGCAGATGTCACCCTTCAGCCCACAGCCCAGAGACCTCCACCAAAGGCCAGGTCAAGTGGCCAGGCCCTAGCACAGGGATGAGCTGCTGGTCCCCAGAGACACAGATGCTCCCTGGAGCTGTGCACGCCTAGAAGGTGCTGAGCACCCAAGACTCCTTGCACCCCATCCCACCATCACACAGTGCCTCGAGCTGCTCCGGTGGCTGTGTGGTGCTGTGGTGGGGGTGTCCAGGAGTGGGTCTGCTGGTGGCCCAGACCCACTTCAGCCTGGGGAAAGGCCCCCAGCCCAGCTCTCCCATGCCGGGGCTGGGGACACCAGGAGGGACCCCTGCCCACTGCCCCCATCCCTGCTGCAGCACTGCTGGTGGCACTAAAGGACAGCCAATAACGCCAGCTAGTGGCAGCACTTGTTATATGTATATACATATATATATGTGTGTATATATAGCGGGTGCGCATATAGAGCAATAGGTGAGCACGCCTGGATTGCAGGTTCTGCTTTGCGGCAGGGACTTGCTGGCACATGGGTCAGCACGAGCCAGCTGCGCCGTCGGTGGGCGATGCCACACTGCAACCCCGGGTGTGCGGGAGCTGCCACGGGTGGACGCAGCACTGGAGCATGCATCGCCCTATGGTCCTGTTTTGGCACGTACCCCTGGCGTCACCCGTCACCCGGCTGTGCCGCTGGTGAGTCACTGCCGTGGTGGGGCTCACAGCTATATGACCGCTCAGCTGTGGCGTCAGCGCTGTCTCCAACCTGCCCGATGGGGGCTGTGACCCACGCAGGGGGGACCATCCTCTGTGCTGTGGGCAGTGTCGCAAGCCCTCCCATATGGCTCAGAGTGTGACGGCATGTGACGTCCGTGGTGCCTTGGTGTGAGCAGACTATGCTTGGTTTCAAGCACATCCTCTTTCCAGCCCTGCAGCAAGAGGGTTTGTTCGCTGGCAGCGCAAGCATGGCGTGAGCTTGGTGCCCAGTCCTGGCAGCCCTTTGCTGCATCTGGACACTTCACATGAGGTGGCAGAGCTGGCCCCGCAGCCGAGGACCATGCTTTCCTGGTGAATGGATAGCATGGTATTAGCACAATGCAATTAATCCAGCCGTGTGTTTTGTATCAGTGCTGCCCCGGCTGATGTACGGAGCGCAGCTGAAGCACTGCTTGCTCTTTTCCCTTCTAAAAGCTCCACTCCTAACCACATCGTCCCAGGATATCAGCTCCAAACAGGGAGCAGCATGCTGGGGGATCCTGCCAGCTGTATTTCAGTGATGGGGCTGCAGCTTGCGGCAAGGAAAACACTGATGCGAGGAAAATCCCCAGAGCTTTATTGCTCGGGCCAGTTCATCCCATATTATTTCTCATCACAGAGGCGAGAGGAGTTGCCAGTGCAGATCGGACAGGGTCTGCCCCAGTGTTAATCCCCACGGAGGTGGCTCGCGGGCTGGCACAGAGCGCCTGGGGCTGGGGGAGCGTGGAGGGGACCCCTGGCCCCCGCAGCCTGTGAGCTGGGGCCCTGGAGCGTGGGGTTTAATTAGCCGTATCATTATCTCAGCTTGCATACTTATGGGTGTTATTAATGGCTGTGAGAGCATCCAGTCCGGTTCAGGGCTGTGCCGCGTCACCATGACCCCCTTTGATGGCACTGTCCCACGTCACTGGATTGGGAACCAGCCTGAAGGATGCCGAGCTGCAATTCCAGTGCTGGCCAAACACCGTGAGCAGCCTGGGAGGGTCCCAGCCAGATCTGAGCCCCTGATTCAGTGCGAAAGCTGGCAGCGTGCTGGCACAGCTCAGCACCGGCCTCCAGCTGGGTCCGTGCGGCCCAGCTCTGGGCACAAACCTTTTATCCCAGTGTGTCTGAGGGTTCTGTGGGACATACAGGAGAAAGAAGGGGGAACGTTCCTTGGGGAGAAGGGCGCTCCGGGAGCTTTCGGCATTAGTGTGCAGGGTCTGGCAGTTGATGGTCCTGTGGGCAAGCCACGTGGCGGGTGTTGTGGTGAGGCCCTGCACCCCACTGCCATGATGCTGCCGAATGAGAGGGCGGCAGCGAGTCAGGGCGAGCCCTAACCCCCATGTTGGGGGCACGTGCCTTGGCTTTGCTCACTTGCAAGGAGCATCGATGCGGTGAAGATCACAGGCCAAATCCTGTGTCTTTTGGGCAGGTTCACCCCAAAGACTCCTGGTGCTGTGGTTGGGCTGTGCTGGTGCAGCCCCGGACCAGCCCAAATCCCACGGCATGGCCACGGTGGCACTGGACCCCCATCATCCTGCACTGCTGCTGTCTCAGCCAGGGACTTGCTGAACAGAAGACCTGCTCCGTGTTCCATTCGGAGCAGAGGCAGCCAGTTGTTTGATTTTTTTTCCATCACCGTTATTATTTTTTACCCTTGGATGCGTGCCACACATCCATGCCATACAGTAGCATGCCTGGCTCCGTCCCACTTCCCTGTTTGTCTAACTTTTTGACCCTGGAGAATTCAAATCTATTTTCTTTCTTCTCCTTTTCTAAAAAAAACCACCAAAAAAACTCAAACCTATATTAACCTGGCTCAATAGGAGGCATTTTCTTGAACTTATTAAAAAATCCAGACTTGTAAATTAATTTGTTCATGTTGTACAATGGCAGTGCATATGGACTCATTAGCATGCACACAACAAATAATTATAGATGAATTTTTAGCTGGCCTGCTTAATGGGCTTGCTGGGTTAATTATGTCAATGTATAATTACATCAGCCCTGGGAGACATAATGGCACACCCTGCTGAGCAGACACTAGCTAATGATGGTGTAATGCTGACAGAGGGAAGACGGACAGCTCTGAATGCACCTGCTTACCTCGGCACAAACCGCCATTGTCTGCACCCAAACGGGCTGGCGCTGGTGGCACTGGGGCCACTGGTGCTGCTGGTGCCACCGGCTCGCTCGGGGAGGTGATGACCCCGTTCAGCCCTGCCAGTCCCTCAGTGTGCAATCGAGGGGTGCCCCGGGGCCGGGAGGACACTCACTCTGGTTTTAAGTGGGTTGTAGAGTGTGGCTGCCCTGGGGTGGGTGGTGAGGAGGGTGGGCAGCGGGTCCCCAGGAGGTGGGAGAGCTCACCACCACATACCATGTCCTACAGACCCTGCTCCTGTGCTGGAGGCTGCCCGGAGCCTGGAGGACCGGCTGCAGCAGCTCCAGCGCCTCGAGCCTGAAACCGGCCCCCTGAAGGACCTCAGACACCCCTGGAAGAAGCACCCAGAGCTTATCAGCACCAAAGGTACCCCCCAGCGCCGGCCACCTTGTCGGACAAGGGTGGCAACAGCGGCCCCCAGCCAGGTCCCCCCATGCACCTCCAAGCATTCCTGGCGTGCAGGGGCTCTCGGGGCCAGGACCAGTCCCCTGGCCCATGGTCCCCGGCGGCCACCGCTGCTGTCCCCCATGCGGCTGTGTGAAACATGTCCCCCTGCAGAGCGCAGAGAGGAGACATTGCCGGCGGCCAGGCTTGCGGCAGCGGCTGAGCCCCTGCTCTCCAGTATCGACGGCAAAGCACTGTGCGGAGAAACCTTGCTGCAGAGAAATGAGGCAGAAAAGCAAAAGTACGTGAGTACCAGGGATGGGGTGGATGGGGCTTCACACCCCGCAGCCGGGGTCATTTTGGGGTGCTGGGGGACACATGGCTCTGTTCCCATTCCTGCACAGGGGTTTCTGTCTGTCATCCCCTCTTCTCCTTCCCTTTCCATCTCCTTTGCTGTCCAGGTTGAGAGCAGATGCATCCAGCCTGGAAACATGACAGTCTTGGGTGCTCTGAGCGTCCATCTGTCTGTCTGTCCCCTTTCCCAGGTGGTTTTTGGGCAGCAGTGGGCACAGGCAGAGCCGGGGCAGGTCCCTCCTGCCAGCCCCTCACGCCATCTCCCTGGCATGTGGCTTTGCTCGGACAAATGGGTTAAATCCAGGTCAGCAGATGAACCTCATTAAATGGCCTTTTAATTTGGAGGCTCCCGGCTTTCCCGGTGCCTTCATTGTTATTCCTTAACACGCTGCACCGGGAAACAAATGAGGAATCTTTAAACCCTAAATTGCAGATCTCTGCGAGTAAGTTCCTGGCAAGTGCAGGCTATAAATAATGCAGAATAACTTTTCCCTGATTGCTTCCCTCCCTCCAATTAACTACAGGCAGGGGTGGGCTGCCATCCCCCCACTGTTGGAGGGGTTTCAGCCACAGGGTTCAGGACTATTTTCAGCCCAAAGTGAATTTTTTACACCCAGGGCAATAAACCCCTTAATTTCAGGGGGTAACATGGCTTAAACATGTGCCATCATCCACTGGTGGGTCTTTCCCCCAGTGCCACCAAGCAACGAGGACTCAGCGAGGGGGGTCTCCCTGCACCCTCAGAGGGCTGTGGGGTTGGCATGGCTGCAGTGCTGCTGGCACATCACTGATGCCCATCTCTCACAGGGGGCTGCAGGAAGCACAGGTCACTTTGGCGACTCGGCTGGGGGAGGCAGAGGAGAAGATCAAAGTGCTCCATGCAGGTAGGGGGGCCGGAGCAGGGCTTGCCAGCTGTGGGGGGCCAAGTGCCCAGCACATGGCTCACCCTCCTCTTCCCCTTCGCAGCGCTGAAGGCCACCCAGACAGAGCTGCTGGAGTTGCGGTGTAAATATGACGAAGAAGCTGCATCCAAGTAAGTCGCTGGTCATGCCCAGAGGCTGTTGGCATGCCCGAGGCTGAGCCAAACTGCCTGCAGCAGCGTGGCAGTGTCAGGACATCCCTGTGGTGCTGCTAGATGACTTGAGGTGTTAAGATACTTCAAGTGACTGCAGCAGCATCCCAAGTCATGAAGGCTCCCTAAACCTAAGGCAGGAGCCCTCACTGGCCATGGAGGGCTGTGTCCCTTGCCTCCTGCCAGCTGACACCTCTTGCTTTCTCATCACAGGGCAGATGAAGTAGCCATGATCATGACGAACCTTGAAAAAGCCAACCAGGTGAGCCAGGAGGTGACTTTTCAGCCAGCGCAGGGTGTGTAATCCACTCCCCCCATGCCACACTCAGCTGCAGCCCTCCAGGGCTGATGGGCTTGACCCCACAGAGCCCAGATGCTGCACCCACAACAGCATCCAAGCATCCATGTGGCCTGGATGTCTGTCCCCGAAAATGGTGTGGGGTGGCCAGGCTTCAGGACTGGGAAGCCCTATAAAGGGGGCCCTGGTTTCCTTCTCCCAGCAGCTCCTCCAAACCAGCCCAGTGGGACTGCCTCTCCTGTGTTGGGGGGCACTTGTGTGTTTGAGTTCCCACTGGGCCCTGCTTCAGCTGCTGGAGCCAGCTTTTGTCACCTCCAGCCTCTCTTGGGTGTTTCAGGGCACAACCCACACCAGCCTGGTGTTGGTTTCTGGTGTAATTGCTTCTGGTCTTATCTATTCCTATTCATTAGTTTTATTTAATTCTGAAAATGTAGGTACAAATAAATGTCTGTGGATAATTAGAGAGGCTTAAAGACCAATTTGTATGTAAATACAGCCTTTTGGGTAGAAAAAGGCAGTGTCCTGGAGGTGGGCTGCTGGTGCCCAGGGATGGGGACTGGGAACTGTGTTAGGGTGTGGGGAGCTGAAGTACAGGGTCTTATGGTGACAGTGGTGGGAGCAGGATGCTCCGGAGAGGCACGTGCTGGTGCAGATCCTGGAGCCGTGCTCTGCCCTGTGTGGCATGGGATGGGCTGCAGGTTCCCAGCTTGATGTACTTTCTGCTCTCTTGCAGCGAGCGGAAGCGGCGCAGAGGGAGGTGGAGAGCTTGAGGGAGCAGCTGGCGGCCGTAAACAGCTCCCTCCGCCTGGCCTGCTGCTCCCCGCCAGGCGCTGCCGGGGTGAGGGCACCCCTCAGGGCTGGCAGCACCCCATCACGGCCAGGAGGACCCCATCAGGGCCAGCAGCACCTCATTGCAGCTGGCAGCACCCCTTCACGGCCTGGAGCATCTGTCACAGCCAGGAGCATCCCACTGGACTTGGGATCACCCCATCATAGCTAGGCGTACCCCATAGCAGCCAGGAGCACCTTGGCATGTTCAGGGGCATCCTGTTGTGCTCAGGAGCATCCCGTTGCATTCAGGAGCACCCTTTTGCATTTGGGAGCGCCCACCATGTTTGGGAGGAAGCCTGAAATGCCCATGACTGAGGCATTTTTCCACCATGGGGTGGTACCGTTGGCTGTGCCCTAACTGCAGGTCAAGCCTCCTGTGGGGAGGGGGGATGTGCACCCCCATAGTACTGAGCAGACATAGCTGGGAGACCTGTAAGGGCAGAAGGCAGGTCTGTCACTGCCCACAGCTGCATCACCCTGGGTCCCTGTCCCTCAGGGCTGAGTCCTCCGCTCGCCTGCCCCCCCTGGGGACGTGTCTGATGGGGAGGGTGGCCCTTGTCTCCACCTTAGGCAGCCAGGAGCTGACAGTGTCCCCTCTCCCAGCAGGACAAAGTGAACTATTCCATGTGCTCAGGGTCGAGGCTGGAGGTGGCTCTGGCTGCCAAAGACCGGGAGATCCTGCGGCTCCTAAAGGATATCCAACACCTCCAGAGCTCGCTGCAGGAGCTGGAGGAGTCCTCTGCCAACCAGATCGCTGAGCTGGAGGGCCAGCTGGCTGCCAAGAACGAAGCCATCGAGGTGCGCCCATGGGGGCTGGGGGCTTGCTGGGGCTGGGGGGGGCATGGGTCTGGCCATGCCGGGTGCGTGCCAGGAGCTGGCTGCGAGGACTCCCCCTTCTGCTCCGCAGAAGCTGGAGGAAAAGCTGCAGGCACAGGCGGACTACGAGGAGATCAAAACGGAGCTGAGGTATGGCTTGACCAGTGCCTGCCTGTCCCCTGACCGGCCAGGGGACACTTCCATCAGCCATAATGCTCGGCGGCTTGACGGCAGCAAAATGCTGTGCCCACCAAGTCACCCCCCCTTGTCTCCCTCCCAGCATCCTGAAGGCGATGAAGGTGGCCTCCGCCAGCTGCAGCCTTCCCCAGGCAAGTGCCATGGCGTGTGCTGACATGCTGGCAGGGCTGGGACACGTGTGCCAGCCCTGCCACTGGTGGCTCCGCCACCCTTTCCCATCTCGGCTTGGCTTCTTGCAGAGCATATCGAAGGCAGAGGAGGCCCTGCTGCTGGGGAAGGAGACTTTCTACCCCTCCCAGAAGTACCTGCTGGAGAAGCCCAGCCTTCTGGCCAGCACTGGTAGGGTCCCCAGGTCCACAGCATCCCTGGTCCCACCAGGGGCACCCCTGGGAATGAGGGTGGCCAGGCTGGATCGTTCCCCAGCTGTGGGCAGGAGCCCAGAGACAGTAGCAGGCTGGGGGATGGACAAGGGGAGGGATGCCACCCAGAGAAACAGAGAGGAGATGCTTCACTGCAAGGCCATGCCAGGGATGCTGGCCAGGGGGGACTCTAGTGCGTTTCCCTCTTTCTTGTTCATCTCTAGAGGAGGATCACTCCGAAGACGAGTCGGGAAAGGATTCGCTGGGCATGGAGCAGCCGTACCCATCCCCCCAGCATGCCCCGGCAGACGAACCCGCCTCCCCCACTCCCGTCCCGCCTCTGCCTGGCCCTGGCCTGGCCCCCGATGGCCCCCGGACTTTCTCATTGTCCCCCTTCCCAGGGGGTGACCGGCTTTCAGGGGACCCCAAGACCCCCCACCTCCCACCACCTGCCTACAAGAGTGAGAGTGCCAGCGGGGGGCCGCCCTTCCCCTCCACCTTCTTCGGGGCCAAAAGCAGTGCCATGCCCCCCGGCACTGTGCCGGCTGCCAGTGCCACCAGCCCGCCCAGCGAGCCGTCCGAGAGCAGCGCCAGCAGCTCTGCTGAGGAGGAGCAGCTGGACACGGCCGAAATCGCCTTCCAGGTGAAGGAGCAGCTGCTGAAGCACAACATCGGGCAGAGGGTCTTCGGGCATTACGTGCTGGGGCTGTCGCAGGGCTCCGTCAGCGAGATCCTGGCCCGGCCCAAGCCCTGGCGCAAGCTGACAGTAAAGGGAAAGGAGCCATTCATCAAGATGAAGCAGTTCCTCTCCGATGAGCAGAACGTGCTGGCCCTGAGGACTATCCAGGTGCGCCAGAGAGGTGAGTGGTTGGGTTGGCCCCAGCCAATGGGTCCTGCCCCAGGATGCTACAAGCGGTGCCATGGGATCCCCTCCCGACGCACCCTGGCAGCACCCTGGGGTGCCCTGTGCCATGTCAGGGATGCCCGCCAACCTGTGATATGCTAGCCAGACAAGCAGTGATGCCACACAGAGTCACCGGTGGCATTCAGGGATTGTCCCTGGTGGTCCCCCTGCTCGCTGTGGGGTGGGATGGAGTGCCAGCAAATGGTAGCGATCAACAACAACCTGCCGTGGAAGCTGCATCCCCGGACGTGCTTTAGTCATGTATTCTGACAAATGCCATTTAATTATTCATTAGGTTGTTTCATGGCATATGAATCAATGTGCTCGGGAATATTTTGTTAAAATAATGAAGTCTTAGTGCTGTGGGACCTTGGCACAGTGTCAAAATGATAACACCCCGCTGCCTGCACGCACAGCTCCAGGGACAGCGGCTCCTGGCCCCGTCTCAGTGGTGGCAGTAGTGGTGGCTGGTCACTCATGTCCCTACAGAGGAACAGAGATGGGGCAATGTTGGTCCGTGCATCTGCTGGTGTTTCAACCCAGAGGGGTCTGATTTATCCCCTGGATCCAATTCAGCATTAACCCTTCCCCTGCGGGAGGGCGCAGTGCCTGTGGTAGTCCCCGTGTCTCTGTCTGCTCGGCACCCTGCGTCACCAGCAGGGAGGGTGTGCGCTTGGATGGGGTGAGCAAGGTGCCACGCTGGAGGCGAGACCTGGCAGCTGGGGCTACTGGGGCTCCCTGTGCGTCGACTAGTGACTAATTGGGAGTGACACTTGTCTTAAAACCAGCATCCCTAAAAATAACTGAACATGAGGAGCAGTAAATACTTCCTGACATACAAGCGGAGCTTGTAAAACCAGCGCCGGTGACAAAGCTGTTATCCTGCCTCTTTGATCAGGTAGTATTACGCCGCGGATCAGAACGCCAGAGACCGGCTCTGACGATGCCATCAAAAGCATCCTGGAGCAGGCGAAGAAGGAGATCGAGTCACAGAAGGGGGGTAGGTGCCAGTGTGTGGGTGGCCTGGGGGCAACCTACAGCTCCCCCTCTGCCCCCGTGGGAGCAGCACCCAGAGGGCTGCCAGCGGCTGGGTGCTGCATGGCTGCACCCATGGCACATGGCTGCGTGGCTGCAGGTCCCATGGCACACTGAAACACCCACAAAACTGACAGCGTCTGGCACAGGGGTCTCTTCCTCCCCTAGGAAATGTTAGCCAGCCCCTGCCAAGCCCAGCAGTCGTGGCACAGTCCTGGGCAGGTTGGCCCTGGGCTAACCCTGCAGCTGGCCAGGAGCTGGCACCCGGGATAGACCAGCCCTGGCAGGGCCAAAATGGGCTTTATTTGGCATGTCTCCTGCTGACATCCATAGAGATTTGGGACATGGTGGTAAGAAATGCTGATAAATACCATTAGGGATGGAAGACTCTCCGTGCAGTGATATTTCTACCTAGATTTTCAGAAACTTTGGATCTACCCTTTCCTCCCCCCCACCCTGAAACAGATGATTAAATGAGGATGCACGATCCATCTGGCACAAGGAATCATTAAAGCAGCTGCGCTCGCAGTCAATTACAAGAAATGAAATACATTAAAACAGGTAGTCTGCTGAGAAAGCAGAATCCCAGAGAATTAAATTAGACAGAAATGGTGGAAAAACAGACAGGGAAAACAAACATGTTTGTCTGTTGCCATCATTGGTAATAGAATTTATTTTGCAATCATCACAAAAGAAGCTTGTTTAGAGCTGGGGATGTCACAGCTTTTGCTTTGTGGGTGCTGCTGGTCCTTCTGATCTGCACTCATGCAGGGCATGTGCCTGATGGAGAGTGCTCCGAAGCAGATAGGGCTATAATCCCTTTTTTCCCACATTTTGCATTTTGTCCATGTGGTAAAACAATGCGTGCTGCACCTCGGAGCTCCCCTCACCCCTTTTCTTAGCAGGTGAACCCAAAACGCCATCAGCATCACAGGCGCTGGCCAATGGGTCGAGCGGCAGCAGCTCGGAGGATGCCATCAAGAGCATCCTGGAGCAGGCGCGCCGGGAGATGCAGGCACAGCAGCAGGCACTGCTGGAGATGGAGTCGGGGGGCAGCGGGTGCCCTGCGGACACACCACCCACCGAGCGCTCCACGCTGGCTGCTGTCAACCAGAACATTGTCCCGACCTTTGTCAAGCAGGAGGAGGGGAGCGGGGCCAGCCCCGGCCCCCCACAGACACCCCTGGCTGTCCTCTCACCTGCCGCCTTCGTCCAGAGCATCATCCGGAAGGTGAAGTCGGAGATCGGTGATGCTGGCTCCTACTTCGACCAGCACTGGGCATCAGAGCGGAGCCTGCTCAGCCGACCCTACACCTCCGTCTCGCCTTCGCTCTCCTCATCCTCCTCAAGCTACTCCAGCATGGCCAACGGCCGGGGCTGGCAGCGAGGTGAGCCTGGCGAGGGCGGTGCCAATGAGGATGAGCTGCCACCTGCAGATGATGACCCCCACCGGCTGACAGAGATGAAGACGGAGGGAGCCGGCACGGAGCCAGCAGCTGGCAGTCGTCTCTCCTACTATCCTGCCTATGTGCCACGGACCCTGAAACCTACTGTTCCACCACTGACGCCAGAGCAGTATGAGATGTACATGTACAGGGAGGTGGACACACTGGAGCTGACCCGGCAGGTCAAGGAAAAGTTGGCCAAGAACGGCATCTGCCAGAGGATCTTCGGAGAGAAGGTATCAGCCTGGAGAAGGGGGGTCCAGTGTCCCATCTGCTTCACGACCCAGAGCCTGGGGCTCATCGGTGGCCTCCACCAACTCCTTCCACAGTCCCTGCTTTTCCCAGTGGGTTTCCCCTTGGAGGATGCTGAGTCCTCAGGGTCTGACCCAACCCCAAATGGTCTCCTAGTGATCACCACCAACTGGTTGGTTGCAGTTCCCACCAGGAACGCCCTGTCCCCTATCCAGAGCCCTGCAGGGACTGTCCTCCCAGCCCACTGGGTATCCTGGGGGGACCCACCATGGTCCCAGCATGGTCGGGACGTGCTGTGGGGCCATAAGCGCAGCAGCAGGCGGCAGCAAGCAGCAGCCTGCTCCCCCTCCCTCGATGTGGGGACAGAGGGCAGGCAGCAACCTGGCATGGGGGGGAGCATGTCCTGGTCCCAGCGTGTGACTCCTGCGTGGTCCCTAGGTGCTGGGCCTGTCCCAGGGCAGCGTGAGTGACATGCTGTCACGGCCCAAGCCATGGAGTAAGCTGACGCAGAAAGGTCGGGAGCCCTTCATCCGCATGCAGCTCTGGCTGACCGACCAGCTGGGCCAAGGCATCAGCCAGCAGCCAGCCCCCTCTCAGGGTAAGTGCCATCGTCCCTGTGGGCCCCATGTGCCATCAGTGTCCCTGGCACTTCTGCATCTGCCCCACACATCATAACCCTGTCCCAGCACTGGGGAGAGCTACCCCCAGCACCGCTACCCACACCCCGATCCTGGGAAGCCCCTTTCATCTCCCTCTCCTCTGATGCATCTAACTCATTTGAACCCCCTTAATTAGTCGCTTAGACAATTTAGGGCTGGTTTTTGTCAGAAATGGGTTTTGAAAGTCATGTAGTTTAAAAAAAAAAAGGAAAACCACAACAAAAACCCTTGGCTTTGTGCCTGGCATGAAGAAGTAACTTTTTTTATATATTAGTGGTGTTTTCTTTCTAACTATTCCACCGGCTCCTGCTTTGCCATAGCTGCCAGAGAAACTCAGCTGGCATCCCTCCTGTCCAAAGAGCAGAGCCGTGGGCACCCCCAAAATAACCTCACTCCCACCATCCCCGCTGACCCCTCTCCCCCGGTGTCGCACAGCCAGCCTGGTGGAGCCCCAGCCGTCCCCCTCACCACCCCCCAGCCCCACTGAGCATGAGAAGGGCTGCCAGGAGCCCCTCACCCTGGCCTTGGAGAGCAGCAAAGAAAACCAGCAGCCTGAGAGCCGGTCAACGCCTGCACTGGGTGGGAAGATGTACCCCAACAATCAGGGACCTGTGGGCATACAGGAGATCGTCGCCATGTCCCCCGAGCTGGACACCTACTCCATCACCAAGAAGGTCAAGGAGGTCTTGACGGACAACAATTTAGGTGCGGACCCTCTTCCCGCCCGGGTTTTCAGGAGCTGCTGGTGAGGCTGCATGGATACATCGCCCCAATTCCCATAGCTGCAGACCCACTCTGGTTCGCTGTGGGTACTCGGGGGATTCTGGAGTGCCGGGGAGGATGCTGGCTGGGAAACAGGGTGCACCTGCTCTGTGGGGAACTGTAGTGCCTGCCCTGCTGCTCTGCCCCACTCTAATCACTTCTGCTTCTCCTCCGCCAGGCCAGCGGCTGTTCGGGGAGAGCATCCTGGGCCTGACGCAGGGCTCGGTGTCCGATCTCCTCTCCAGGCCCAAGCCGTGGCACAAGCTGAGCCTGAAGGGGAGGGAGCCCTTCGTCCGCATGCAGCTCTGGCTCAACGACCCCCACAACGTGGAGAAGCTGCGCGACATGAAGAAGCTGGAAAAGAAAGGTGAGGGCCAGGGCGATGCAGCTCCCCCAGGTCCAGGGTGCTGGCCAAGGCGGGGGCTCCCCGGGCCGGGGGACGAGCAGTGCGCAGCTGGGTCTCCTCTCCCACAGCCTACCTGAAACGTCGGTATGGGCTGATGAGCGCCGGCTCAGACAGCGAGTCCCCCAGTACCCGCTCTGAGTGCACCAGCCCCAGTCTGCAGCCGCAGGACCTCAGCCTCCTCCAGATCAAGAAGCCACGGGTGGTGCTGGCCCCAGAGGAGAAGGAAGCCCTGAAGAAGGCCTACCAGCTGGAGCCCTACCCCTCCCAGCAAACCATCGAGCTGCTCTCCTTCCAGCTTAACCTCAAGACCAACACCGTCATCAACTGGTTCCACAACTACAGGTATAGGTGCTCCCAGTCTTCAGACATCTGATGGTGCTGTGTCACCAAGGTGGCATTTCTGCTCGTCTTCCAGCCCTCCCAGTCCCTCTTGCCTAGACGGGGAGGTGCAGACCCATGCATGGTCACTGTAGGCCCCCAGGTGCAGGTTTGCAGCTGTGTGTGCCCTGGCTGGTGGCTGGTCAAGAGGATCTTGACCGAGTCATGTTGAGCATCTAAAGAGGTTACCATGCTCACATCTGCCTGCTTACTGGTGCAGGACACCACTCACCACTGAGCAGGACCTCCGTCTGAAAGCCTTATGGAGGCTCCTGGAGCACAGGATCCATCCGCACAGCAGCCCAGCCCTGGCAACCAGCATGGACTTCATTCTTGGGCATTATTGCAGGTGGACACGTGGCTCCTGAATCCTTCCCAGACCCACACCAAGAGCCGTCTGCTTTCCATGTGGGCAGCCCAGGTGATGGGTTGTACCCCCGGCTCTATATAAACCAGTATAAAAAGACATATAAGTGCTTTTGTTGAGTCTGTGGAGCCTCCAGCTCCCCCCAGGTAGCACAAAACAGATTGTCAATATTTATGGGGGCCAGCTGAGGTTTCTCACATTAAACCACCGGATGGGAAGTACGGGAGCTTGAGAATTGGGCTTTTTGGTGAAACATTGACTGAACCTGTGACCTTTCCCCTCAGGTGGTTCCAGAAAAGCCCCTCTTGCTCTCAGTAAACACAACCACCCTAAAATAAACCTTCGAAAACTGTTATGTATTAAACAACGAAAAAAAAGTAGTGGAAAACACTTGCAAAACTGGGTCAGTTTGGCTGAAAACAGCTCAAAGTGTTGCAAAATCCATTCCCTGGCAGTGATTTAAAAAAAAAAAAGTTTTAAAGGCCAAAAATGTGGGGTTTTACACCTCAAGCAATGTTGTTGCATTTTTCTGGCTGGAGGTGCTTTTTCAAGATGTGCAGTGCCCACAACATGGGACTATGAGTGGTGGTCGCCAACCCTCTGGTTGTGTCCCGGCAGGTCACGGATGCGCCGGGAGATGCTGGTGGAGGGCACGCAGGACAATGACACAGACCCGGACCCAGACCAGAGTGGCGGGGCGGCCATCCCTGGGCGCCGGGCCCCCCACAGCCCTGATTCGGATGCCGAGGAGCGTAAACCTGTGTTTGGGGGGGGTGAGCACCCCTGCGCTGCTGTGCCCATGAAGGTGAAGGAAGAGCAAGGGGAGGCGGGCAGCTGGGGCCGCCGGCGGGACTCACGCAGCCCGGCCGGGGCAGCCGAGGGGACCGGACCTCCCCAAGAGGAGCGGGGAGCAGCCCCCCATGCCGCTGCCCCCAGTGCCAGCAGCCTCCCGCGGCGGGGGGGCCGTGCCAGTGCCACCGGGGGACCCGCACCACCACCACTGCTGCACCCTGACAGCTCCCAGTCCTCTGCGGGGTCGTCCCGTTGCAGTTTGGAGGTCTCCCCAACATCGCCCTCAGCAGCCTCCTCGCCCGGCCTCGCCGGCTCAGCCTCACCGGGGCCATCCTCCGCCGGGCCGGTTTCACCAGCGCTCCCACCAGCCCCCGGCCTGCGGCTCAGCACCAGCGTCCAGCGGCGCCACGAGAAGATGGCCAACCTCAACAACATCATCCACCGCCTGGAGCGGGCCGCCAACCGCGAGGAGGCCCTCGAGTGGGAGTTCTGAGTCCCCCCGACGCCCTAAATATATATACACACCCATATATATATATTTTGTTAAATGCAGCGTGCACTGAGAGGCAAGAGGCAGCCGGTGCGACGGAGGGGAGCACCCATGGAAAGGGGGGGCCCCTGCTACAAAGCCACCCCCCTGCTTTGTTTTAAATGTGAAAAACTGGGAACAATTTTAGAAAAGAAAAGAAAAAAACAAAAAATATTTATAGACCTCTTTTAGATATTTTAATAAAAGGATACTTTGGAATTTATTAACAGCTTAAGCTGCTTTGATATTAAAGATAGATATAAAATCAAGATGATGTAGCAGTCGTGTCATTAAATGTACACTGAAGTCTTGTAGTTTGCCACTGGATGAGATTAAAAAAAAATCAGACAAAAATGCCCCACAGAAAAGACTTATTGAGCAAAGCCATCAAGAAGCACTATGAGACTGACCAAATGTAAGAAACTTTTGCCGAGCAGATTCCATCTCTGTCTGTAAGACACTGCATCGCTTCTGCCCCAGCCAGAGACTGCGTCATAGTCCCTGAAGACTCTAAAGCAAAAACCTTGATGCCATCGAGTATGTATTTAGTTCTGGTGGTTTATGTTTTTTGAAACTTTTGTAACACAGAATGTCCCGTGCGGTTGTGTATGTTGTAGAAATGTCTGCAATAGCCTTCTGGAACAAGATGTAGCATGGTCTGAATGCCGTCCCTTGCGCTTCCTCCAGCCAGCAACCGGTGGCAGCCCCTTCCAGCTGGCGAAGTGCAGCTCCTTCCAGGTCCCAGAGGAAAAGAAAAAATAATACAAAAACAAAGCAAGCAACCTGTGCTTACGAATTTGGGAGCAAGATGAGAAGAGGTACCTGGGTGTGATGCTTGGGGACAGCTCTGGCTCGCTGGGGATGGACACTCATGGGATCCTGGTTCCCCGTGCTCTGCCATTGTCCATTTGGGAAAGAAAAAGAGATGGCGCCTCTGAGCTTAGCTCCTGGGGCACTAGTGCTTGGGGACAAGCACCCAAAAATCATCAGCCACCTGCTCCCAGGGGGCCAAACAATGCTTGGGGTTGCTCCCAGCAGCACAGCCAGCTCTTGCAGCTGAAGCACTTTTGTTTAGGGAGAGTGCCCGGGCAGGAGGAGTATCCCCTTGCCATGGCTGTGTCCCCAGGCGATGGCTGCTGGTGAAGCCAGGATAAGTCCTGGGGTGTCATGCCAGGATCCTGCCTGAATTGGACAAGCTCAGACTGAATTGGGCAAAGCACCATCGAGCTTTGACTTTCCAGGGCTGACCCTGTGTAAAGGCACAGGAGCTCAGCAGTGGCACCATCCCGGCATGCTCCCCGCCACCTCCCTGATCCCACCACCACCACCAGCTGGCCTCTGCTAATGACATGCCTTTAAACAACATGGGGTGGCCTGTGCTGGGCTGCTCTGCCCTGTCCCCTGCCTGCACGGCATCAGCCATCACCCACCAAGTCCACCACTGTTGAGAGGGCTCCCCTGCCAGGCTCTGAGGCTATGCATCGACTAATTTTCCACTGTATACATTTTTATCAGAATAGAAGGTATTTTTATACTTGGGTGGTAGTCGATGACCAATGCTAAAAGCGGCTCTGCGAAGGCACAGCTCTCCTTGCCCACCTGCCCTGACCCAGCGAGCCCCAGCTTGCCCACGGCCGCTCTTTTCCCTGCCACCGTGCTGCAGAAGGTCGAGGCGCAACCATTGACTGCTCTTCTGTGTCGTGTGCTAGCAGGAGCTTTAGTGGAACGGGATTCAAGGAAGCACTTAGGATAGTCTTTAACACAGCAATCCTGTTGTATTAAAGCTAGCGGGACATACCGGTCACGTTTTTGTTAGGCTCATGTACTGTACTTCAAAAGTTTCTATGAGATCGATGAACTTTGTTTAACAATTTTGGAAGGAACAAGTTCTGTAAAGAGCCACTAAATACAGAAGTTGGATACGACTCTGGCCTTGGGGTGTGTTTTGTCTGGAGGCGACCAGGATGGGAACTCTCATGTTCACCTGGCACCTGGGTTGATTTTGGCTCCCTTGGAAGTCACAGCCTTGCCTTGGGTTCATGGGGAGAGCTCTCTGGCCATAAATACCTCCTGGTGATTTGGGGAAAAAAGTGGGTGTTAAATGGGGTTAGTCCAGCTCCGGGTGCAATCCTGTCCCATGAAAGTCCTGTGCTCATCCCTGGTGCAGGTTTGCTCCTGCCCCTGGGGTAACTCAGCATTCTCTGGCGTGAGGCTCGGCTTGGCATTGCCCAATGCCACTGCACCCCAGCATGGCTCTTCTTCAGAGCTGGCCATCGCTGGGCAAGTTTGCAGCTTCCAACACAAGGCGGGGGTGTTTGCGTTTGATGAATTAATAAATCCATATGTTGCATAGCTGTTTAAGCTTGTTTGTTGGCTAACATGTTGGGAAGGATTTATTTTTAATGAATATCTGAACGTCTGGAGAAGCTGGGCTGGCTGCCATGGAAACCAGAATCATCTTCTGCAGCCGACTGATGGGGCCGTGTTGATCATCTGGATGCTGCGGGTATAGCTGCGCCCTGGCTGCCCTTGGCGGCACTGCTCCAAATGCCGAAACAAGTAGTGGGGTGCTGTGCTGGGCCAGGAGCAGGGCTCCATGCTCTGCAGTGCTCTCAGCGGGCAAGTGACTCTGGCTGGCTTTGTGCTTCAGTTTCCCCAAGAGACATCCCCTACCAACCACTGCAAGACCCTCGGTTAGCAAGAAGCTGGAGATGTTCACGCAGGTGGGATGTCACAGGCAGGGACACAGGGACGCATTGGCCACTACCACAAGGTCAGGGTCCCTGGTCCCTGTGTAGCACCGATATAAGCCCCTGCAAGGGGACAGATATTTTGCCCCTGGCCAGGATGCCTTGGCAGCTGGCTGGGGACATCCCACTGAGGGTGCAGGGCCACCTGACCAGGGGCACCCAAACCTGGGTGGCATCACACAGTGCTGCCTGTAACCTAGGGTTTGGAGGGATGGTTGTAACATCCAGCAACTCACACTGGGGCACACAGTGCCATTACCACCAGTGAAACTGCAGAGGGTTGTGCTCCCAATCAGTCCTCCAGCTCTTTTCCAATGCCCAATCCCCTGTGTTGGTCACCTGTGCCTGGTGTTCAAGCTGTCATGCAGGATAGAACTGTGCTGTCCCTGCCAGGGGTCCACCCTGGCACTGTATGTCCTGATGTCCCCAGGGTGGCATCATCTCATCCCATCCCATCCCTTCCCTTTCCTGTGGGCAGATGTAGGGCTCCAGGGCACTGCGAGACCCTAGTGTTGGCTGTTTCCTACTTGGGCAACACAGTCCCTGTGCAGCCCCACAGACACAGTGGGGACGGACAGGAGGGGGATTAAAATGGAGGATTAATTCCCACCTGGGCCTCCCTCCCCAGGGGCTTAAAGGTGCAAGCAAGAACCAGGGTCAGGAGGGAATTTCTGAAACAACTTTTACTGTAGCAAAATCTTGTGCCTGTCCCACAGGGACAAAGGGAGCCAGAGCCACCCAGCCAAACCCAGGGCACCCCAACTGCTCCTCCCACACCTGAGGCAGGTCACCCCACCTCCAGGCCAGCAGCTTTAGCGTCGATATAAACCGTCAGGGAAATAAAACACTGGCACAAGACATGCTTTGCTCTGTTTTGGCACATGAATCATTTGATACCCTCTGCTGCTGACACATACATTCCCATTCACCGCTGCGAGCGATGCTTCCCCTTAGTGAGCCAGCCCAGGGATGGTGCCCTGCCCTGAAATATCTGCCTAGCAAGGCAGTCCCTGCAGCTGCTGTGTTCCTCTCAGGTCTGCCCCCACCATGGGTTCACCAGCCGGACCGAAAACAGCAATCGCCCTGTGCAAAACACCCGGAGCCGAGTGTCACCAGCTCCCAGGGTAGCTGGGGCATGAGGTGCTGCTGCCATTAAGGAAGGACTGCGCTCGCTGATATTTTCATTTTCAAACCACATCCTGCTGGAGCAGAGGGATCCGGTGGAGCTCAGCCAACCTCAGCCAATAGTTTGTGCTGGGCAGGGAGGGGAAGGTGGTAGCAGGCTCCCTGGCTGTGAAACACCCACACAGAGGCTCAGGCAGGTGATATCCCATCAAAATCCTCCTCCAAAAGCACTGTTAGTGCATGACCCCACTGCAAGAACATCAAGAGGTCCCACCAGACCCAGTGCAGTGGTCAAGTCCCAGGAGGCATCAGCCAGCAAGTGGTTCGTAGCACTGAGTGGATCACCCTGCACCCACCCCCAGGCATGGCCAGAGGGGTGCACCCCTGCGGGGAGCACCCACTGTCTGGCACAAGATGCCTGAGAGCCTGGCAGCCCCAAGAGCGCAGGGGTTTCATGCCTGGCCAGCAGCATGCTGAGCCCAGCTGCCATTGGTGCCGGGCTGGCATTTCATCTTCATGGAGCAGCACTAGTGTCCCTCGGCTCTGGGCCCTTGGTGGCACCATCAGCAGGTGTTCATCACTGCCACAGACAGGGCTGCACATCCTGGGGTGAGGAGGGGACCAAGGATGGTCACTTTCTCCCTGTCACAGGTCCTGGCAGGTCTCCCCAGCTCAGCCATCTCTCAGAGCCGGGGCCCACGCCGCCTCTCCAGCCAGTCCTGCCGCAGCTGGGCCACCTCCTGGCCATACCGCTCATGGAGCTGGCAGAAGGTGGATGGGCTCTCCGCCACGGCCACCCTGGCACTCCCTGCCTCGCTGCTTGATGCCCGCCTGCGTGGTGGCACTGGTGGTGGGCGCAGGTTCCCCTCACTGTCATGCCCACCGCAGCCAGAGGTGTTGGGCGGCCGGTCCACTCCTTGTGCATTGTTCCACACTGCACAGCCGTTCTCCTTTGGCAGGATGGTGGGCAGAGCTGGCAGCCGCTCTGGGCACCGCTCTGGCCCCGAGGCCTTTGGCTTCCAGGAGCCAGGTGACTGCTGGCAGCCTCTGCATCCACTGGCCGGCCCCCAGCGCATCTCTTCCAGCTGCTTCTCCAGCTCCCGCACCACCAGGCGCATGTAGTCAAAGCTGGCTCGTGAGAGCGACTTCACCCATGACTCCATGGCGGCCTGGCTCTCTGCTGCCAGCACATAGGTGCGCGACTTGGTGCCGCCAAAGCGGATGGCGAAGGCGAATTCCTCAGCTGACTCGCAGAGCTCCACGGTGCAACCCTCCAGCACAATGACGCCCACCGGCTCCCGGCTCTCCCGCTCCTCGAAGTAGAAGAGCATGTTGCCCTTCAGCACAAACCAGCGGCGATGGTATGCTGTGTGCCGCTCACCACGCTTGTAGAGGAAGCCGGCATTGTCGGCGGGGGAGTCACAGGTGGCATAAAAGGCCAGGCTCCGTTCGTTCAGCTTCATGGCTCCGCACCCTGCAGGGACAGAGGGTTCTCAGCTGCCTGCCTGCACAGGGAGGAGGGGTGTGCCTTAATTGCACGGTAATGAGCCATTGGCCTCTTGTTTCCAACAGCACCGAGGGCCCAGGAAATGGAGCCAGTGAATAAACAGCCCGGTGAATAAACAGCCCCGTGATCGCAGCGGGGATAACCCATTCCCAGCCAAGGTGCTGCATCTGGCACGTGCCAGGTGGGCCGGGGCTGCCCGGGGCTCCCTGGAGACAGGGTTTCCCCCCAGCTGAACATTTTCCCACAAAGCAGCCCTGCACAAGGCTCGTCCCGGTGCCCCACGTCACCCAGCACAGGTGACCTTACCACTGTGTGTTTGCCCTGCGTTGCAGCGCTCCTCCCCACAGCACGCAGGGAGGGTTTATGGCCTGTGTGCAGATCCAGCTGCCGCTCTAGTGAGCTGTGGTCATAGACTGTGTCACCCAGCCAAGGCCATGTCTCCCCTTGTCCCCTAAACACCGGTGGCCTCACCATGCCAGCTTTTCTGCCTACCTGGACTCTGCCTCTAGTTCTGGTCTCCAGCAGCCGCCAGCATCAGTGACGTGCGGGTGGCCGTGGCGGCCGTGGGAGCGCTGGATCCGGGGTCGATGGTGTAAGGGGGCCGTGGGGGCTGTCACGCTGGTGTCCCTGCTCCGGCTGCTGGCTCCAGCACCAAAACGCCTGTGGGTTTCGCACGTCACCCCAGCCTGCGCAGCATAAGGCGGACGTGCGCCAGGATTATTATTTTCCTATTAAGCCGCATCGCAGGGTTCAAGGAGGTACGATGGGGGCTCTGGGGGCGCCCAGCGCCGGGCTCAGCGGGGACCACTTTCCCCCAGGCAGCTCGGGGACCTCTTTGGGGTCCCCAAAGTCTTGGGGACGTTTGGGAGCGGGGGAGCCGCCCTCCCCCGGCACCGGGCGGCCCCGCTCCGGGCGGCTCCCGCTCGCTGAGCCCCGCTCCGCTCCGCTGCGGCTCCGGCCCGCCCCGGCCCCGCTCCCGGCCCCGCTCCCGATCCCGCACAGCCACCTTTGTCCTCGGCTCCCCGCCGCCCCGGCTCGGCTCGGCCCTGCCACGGCGGGCGGAGCGCTGCTCCCGCCCGGCTCCTCCTCTGCCACCGCCCCTCACCGCCGCTCGGGGCGGCCCGGCGGGCGGCGGGGGCGGCCCTTCGCCCGGCTGCGAATCTGCTCCGGAGCTCGGCCCCGGTGCTCCGGAGCTCGGCCTGGGTGCACGGAGGTCCTGGCTCGGCCCAAAGCCCTCGGCGGTTCAAACCTCGGGGCACCGGGACTGAGCTCTGGGCAGCGCCGGGGAGAGATGGGAGCACAGATCTGGGGGTGCAGGGGGATCTGTGTACATTCGTGGGTGTACCCATGGGTGTACGTGCAGGTATAGGTGTGGATGTACTCATGGGCAGGAAACCTGGGAGCTTCGTGCTGAAAGTGTCCGTACCACACTGAGTTGGGTTTTGGGGCAGAGAGTAGGTGCCCAGGAGTGTCTGGCAGAGAACAGGCAGAGGCTGATGGATGGGGTGGATGAAAAAAGAAGGAGCTGAGGAAGGAGCTGAGTAGTCTGGATGGGCATCCGGGGTGGGGGGGGGGGGAAGGTGACAAGTGGTAAAAGGAGCTAGAAAGCAGGGGGTGACAAGCCACTAGCTAGGCGCTGGAGCTGCTGGGCATTGTGCAACCATGTGGGCAGAGATCGCAGCCCCCTCACTCCGTCCTGACGGTGGATGATGCGTGGCACTCGGGCTGGTGATGCACGCTCTGATGGGTGGCCAGCTCTTGCCCCATCTGGGCCAGGGGCGAGCAGGTCCAGCAGTACCGAGCACTGCCCAGGGCTGGGGCTGCACTTCCCGCTGCTGCTACCCACATCCCAGGGCAACCATAAAACTTTTGCCTGGGAGAAGCCTCCAGGCCAACTTCTGCTCCTGGTTGGCCTTCCATGCTGAAAGTGTCACCAGCCAGAGGGCCACCTTGGCAGTCCTGCTAGCCTCACCATGTCCCAGTAAATACCAGTGTCAAGGATTTGCTTCCTTATCACTGTCCCTTTTGTCCAGTTTCTTTGTTCCCTGCTGGGCTGCATGGCAATGTGTTTATTTTAGCAAATGAGGCATTGGTGCTCATTTTGCAGCCCCTCAACTAAGAAATCCTGCCATCGGTGACACCCACGGCATGACTACTGTTGCCTGGAAGTCCTGGTCCTCATCCCTCTCCCCTGCCCATAGGTGCCCCCATCACCCTACATGGCTGCTTGGGGCTCTGCAATCTTCTGCTTGTGGCAGTGGTTTTCAGTTCACAGAGGGTTTTCCATATCACCTGCAGGCTTTCTCTTTCAGACTATAAAAAGGGATTTAAACCAGCACTAAAACCATCTGGGCTTAATCTTCCCTCCTGAGCAGAGCGGCTCTGTTCAAGGCCACTGGTAGGAAGTCTTGGGCTTCTCTGCACCACTTATCTCCCTGCCTTGCTGAGAGGTGCCTTTTCACACGGCAAGATTAGGAGGGTGAAGGACGGTGGGGAGAAGCAATATCTTTATTAGACCAGCTGTGGTAACTGAAAAAAGGCAGTCGTGCTCCTGGCTCTGCCTTCCTTTGTTGGGACTCCAAAACCCCAGCTGCTTCTTGCAGCCCCATTGGCTTCTCTAGCAGAGGGTGTTCCTCCGCTGCAACCGCTTCCTGGGGAGCTCTTCAGAATCTGCTTTGGAGAATCGCCCCAATTCCTCAAAAACCACCAGCAAAATTCCCCCATGGGTTTTTGCTTCCCGTTGGGGCTCCCTTGGGATGGTCGCGTGTTGCTGCACAGGCTCCACCACTTCCCGTTCTGGGCAGCCCCATGATATTTTCCCTGTTGTCCCTGCCAGCGAGGAGCCCATGCCTCAGTTTTCCCAGCTAGATCTTGCTGGGGAAGATGGGAAAATTAATTCCCATACTGAGCTTGACTGACAGTAGGGAAAAGGGAGAAGATAAGGGTCTGAAAGGGAGCGAGAGGCTGCCAGGCACTGTTTGGGACATGGGCTGCCCTTGGTCTCTGCTTCCTGCTGCTCCCATGACTGGTGACTCTGTGGCGTGGTTATGCAGTGGCGGGTGCTCGACAGCTCAGTGAGGTGAGCCGGGGAGCTCTGAGTCACCACCAGTGCTGGCTCAGTGGGGGCCGCTCCTGGAAATCAGGGGGTGCTGTGGGGTACCAAGGGGCTGCTGGATGCCCAGTGCTGTGTGTGTCCCCAGCCAGCACATGGAGAAGGGGAGCAGCTCTCCATCGTTACCAGACGCGAATGGTCCCCAGGGACCCCAAATGGACCCAGAAGCTGTGCCCTGGGGTTCAAGGCGACCAAGTTGTGACTGCCGCAGAATCCCCAGCGTGGGGCTGGCGTGACCCTCCACGGTGCATTTGGGGTGCGGGCACTCCTGTCCCGTTCCGGACCCACGCGAGATTCACCCTCCCACGCAGGTCTTCAGCGGGGCAGCCCGGGGGTCGGGCACCCCCCAGCACCGCCGGGGCAGGCGGGCAGGGCAGCGCGGTGGAGCCGGGCTGGGACGGGCGGGAGGCGGCGTGCAGTGCGGCGGCTGCCCGGGAGAGGGCGGCTGGAGCCCGGCGACGGCTGCGGGGCGCTGCGGGCTCGGCGGGGCTGCGGGGGACAGCAGCCCGTGGGGAGCCCCCTCCATCACTACGCTGCCCATCACCACCCTGCCCGTCGCCCACCCTGCCCATCGCCCACCCTGCCCATCGCCCACTCTGCCCTCTGAAGGGGTGCATGAAAGCCAGGCTGAGATTTTTGGGGGGCACTGCCAGCTCAGCGCAGACCCCCATAGCCAAGTCTTTCCAGATGTCACCCCCAGACTCCCTCCGGGCAGAGAGGGGGGACCCTCATCTCACTGTGGGATGGCAGAGGTCCCCAGCAGCACATCACATCCTACCCCCAGGAAATGCTGATGTGCCACTTCCAAACTACCCCACGCATCCTGAAAACAAAGCAGGCCAGAGGCTGGGAATTAAAAAGGGAGGTGGGAAGGACAGTTGGAAGCTGGTTAAGACTCCTACAGAAGAAAAGAAAGCAGCAATGGTTAAAAGCTGAGCCAGTGCAGAGCGGAAGGGAAGCAGCGGCATGTGTGTGCATGTGCGTGTGCGTGTAGAGGGGCATCTGCGCAGCTCTGCTTAAACAAACAGAAAAAGCAGAAGTCGGTGGTAGTGAATTAGCAGTTAGGGACTGTAGAAAATCCATACAGGAAGCATAACAAAAGAGAAATCTCAGGCCACGGGGGCTGAGGGCGCTGAGAGGGCGCTTTTGAAATATATGAAGCTCATAAAGAAAAGTGTGCAATAGCTGTGAGCTGGGACAGCCGCCCGTGGGAAGGAAGGCAGGCACGGGGTTCCGCCGACTGCTTGTCCACACTCAGAAAAAAAGCCAGAAGGTGCAATTATGCATGAAGCAACGGCAGGAGGAATTAAAAAGCAGCTTTTAAGGTAAGATTTTATCCCATCAGCTGCTCCCGGCCACTTTCTTGTGGGGTTTGGGGAGGGTCGGTTGGTTGCAGAGTTGCCTAGTCCCCTGAAGCAGGTGATGTCCAAGGGGAGCGTGGGGTTATAGTCCTGTAAGAAAGCCTTGCTCTGGTCTGGGGTGGGTCAGTGGGTCTGGAGGGGGGCAGCAGGGCTGTGTCCACATAGGCAGCAGCCCAGGGCCGTTGTCTGGGGGTGGCCAGCCTTGGGGCACAGCGCCAGCCGGGGGCTCCCATTTCATTCTTTTTCCCGTTGGAAGGGTAAGGATCGGGAATAGATGGGGTGAGTGACTGGGGTGTGTTTTAAGCCATCACCGAGGATGGAGCCCACTGGTGGTGGCACACAGAAGCCCACTCACAGATGGCTTGGCATGCCTTATCCTGCTCTCCAAGGGCAAAATCCTGCTGCTTCCTCCTTCCCAACACCCACAAATTGATTGCGTGGTGCCTGTAAAATCCCAGGTGCCACTTCCCTGGGTTTCCCCAGCTTGGCATGCTGGGCTAGTGCCAGCCCCTGGGCAGGGCTGCTCTGCCATGGCTCTTGCATGCCCACTATGAGCTGCACCTGCGTGGTGGTCTGCAGAGCAAGGAGAGTCCCTCCATCCCTGGCACTGCTGCTGCTTGGGGAGGACGAGGCCCCACAGGAGCTCTCGGGACTGCTGGTGACACGGGTGGGAGATGTCGCTGGGCCGGACGTGACAGTACAGGCTACAAACCAACCCTTTCCTGGAAAAAGGTGCAGTGAAAAGTTTATTGTCCTCCTATTTCCCATGGCTCACAGGGTGGGTGGGCACAGATCTGCCATGCCACCCCTGTTCCCCTGGGATGGATGGCACCAGTACAGCCAAGCCTGGCACATGTGGTCCCACCCCAGCCCCCCACGCTGCTCGGCACTGGAGGGACACGGCAACTGCCCTGCTCATCACGGCTGAAGCCCTCGCCCACGGTGCGGGCCAACTGCGGGCCCTGTGGCCTGACCCATTCCCGCCAGGTGTGGGCAGTGCCCCGTGGTGCCTTTCACAGTAAGGTAATCTCCTCGACCGAAAGGCAGAGGAATATGATGAGAAACGGGGTTTGAGACAGCGTGTCGCCCACTGCTGCCACCGCAGAGGTCCCTTGGGTCCCAGTCCACAGAGACGTGGGAGGACACGGCCGGGCAGGAACAGGAAAGCGGGGTGTTTTCCTGCACACACCCCTCCCGAGCGCCCACACAACTCTGCGCTCGGGCTCCCTCCTGACCCCCGAGGAGCAGGAGCCAGGCTGGGGCCGGGAGCAGCTGCGGTGCCCGGACACCCCCTAATCCCCACAGAAAAAAAAAAATTAAAGTCATAAAAACCTAATAAATAAACCAAAAACCAACCCCCACGAGCGCAGCCGGGCTGTTTATGCCGCTGCCTCCGCGGGCGCGGATGAGATAAGATAAAGGCACCGGCGGGGAGGGGCGGCGCGGAGCGGTGCGCACCCGCGGAGTTGCCGGCGCGGTCCGGGCGGACGGACAGCCGGCCGAACGGACAGACAGACGGCGCGGCCCCCCCCGCTCCGCCCCCGCGCAGCCTCCGCCCTCCGCCGCGCCGCTCCGCTTTACATAACGTGCCGGGGTCCGCGCCCCGCGCCCCGCGGCTCGGCTCGGCTCGGCTCGGCTCGGCGGAAATGTGGAGCCGCCTGCCCCGGTTTCCTGCCTAAGCCGTGCCGTGCCGTGCCGTGCCGTGCCGTGCCGTGCGCCCCGTCCCGTCCCGCCCCCTCCGTCCCGTCCCGTCCGGTCCCGTCCCCGGGCGCTCCGCCGCGCTCCACCATGGGCGAGCGGCAGCCGGACGCCTTCTCCTGCAGGTAACCGCGGGCGGGCAGCGGGGCCGGGCCGGGCCGGGCCGTGCCGGGCGTCCCCGGGAAGCGGCAGCTGCAAAGCGAAAGTGGCGGCGGCAGCGGCGGGGTCCGGCCGGGCGGGGGGAGGTAGCGCCGCGGCCGCTTCTCCGGGTGAATGATCCCCCTCCCCTGCCACCCCCGAGCCCTCGGACCTCTCCCCACCCCCGAGCCCTCCGACCTCTCCCCACCCCCCCGCACCCCTTTTCTGCGGGACACTCTTATCCCGGGCCTCTTCTGGTTCCCTCTGTCCGGGAGCCACCGTCACCCGCGGGGACCCCCGTCCTCCCAGCTCCCATTTTCCCCCGTGGCCGCTCCCTGTCCCAGGAGCCCTGTTCCCCTGTGGGTGCTCCCAATACTGGGGAACCCCATCTTTCCAACACCCCTTTACCCCAGAGAACCACCTCTTCTGGGCTCCCTGTCCACCTCAAGGTCCCCCTTTTCCCGGCACCCCCATCCTGGGGACCCCTGATCCAGGGGTGTGGCAGGCACGGAGCCAGCCCTGCCCCTCTCCTCTCCCTGTTCCCAGACTGCTGCAGCCCCTGGCACGTGGGTGGCCCCTCTTGGAAGACGCAGGACCCCCTGCGGTGATGCCCACTTGCCCCAGCCACCATTGTGGGGTGCTGCCCTGCCTGTGGGGGCCGTGCCCCGCCTGCCTGCCCTGCTGCCCCCTTCTCCTCTGCCCCCGTGCCCACTGCAAGCACCAAGCAGAGGTGCCAGCCAGAGCCTGCCAAGCAGCTCCTCTGGCTTTCTGCTCCCTGTAGACTTTGTTGGCTTGCAGGCACTGCCTGGCTTGGCAGGCACAGGGGCTCGGAACACAAGGCTGATGCACCGGCGGGCAGTGTCCCAGCGGCCTCCCCGTGCCCTGCAGGCGTGCCCCGTCCTGCTTGTGCCAAGCCCCAGCAGGGTCACCCGCAGAGAGCCCGGACCCGCTGGCTCCAACAGTCATTGCTGCCTGGGCTGGGATTTACTGTCAAGGAAACAGGGATGAGTTGTCGAGCAGCGATTTTGATATTGTTGTTGCAAACTGATTCAAGAGTTGCTGGAGTTGTGGGCTGGCGGCCCAGGGACTTTTCGCGTTGCTGCATTTAGGTAGGAAAACCAGGCGGAGGAAGAGGTGGCCTGCGCAGAGACCTGGCACTGCCTGCTCTCGCATGTCCCCGTCTGCCGTCGGGCTTTGCTGGCAGGTTATGGGATTGGAGTTTAAAGGCCCGTGAAATTACTGTCAGGTTTCGCTTTGACTTGTTTGGGACTAGATCAACGCCTCAGATTTCTTTTTTACTTGCTTTTGGTGCAGGAGAGCCTTGTCCCTGTGCATTCCCGCCGCCCCCAGTGCTGCTTTTATTTTCTCATTTGCTTTTATGTATTTATTGCCTCTAAAAAAATCCGTTTTGGTTTCACCAGAGCCCACAGGGCAGTGGGTCTGCCAGTACTGTGTATTGCACGAGAGATTTAGGTGCAAGTACTGGTGGCTTTTGAGGGGTCTATGTCCTCCCCACACACCTGCATATCCATGGGGCTGCTGGGACTGACCCTGATAGTGACATTGGGAGAAATCCCAGTGGGCGAGATGAAGCAAAAGTGCAAGAGCTTGGCGCTCGTGGGGTTTGTGGTACTGCCAGCGCTGCCATGGCTCAGTGAGAGCCAAATCCAGCCCTGAGGTGACTGCTGTGGGGGTGAGGGAGAGCCAGATTGGCGGGGAGCTGAGCTACTAGCTGCTTCCTCATCCCTGTGGGTGAAGCGGGGGACCCCCAGCTGGCTGCTCCCCCAGGAGCGCTCCCTGCACCCGGCTTCTCCCACGCCTACACCGCAGCGATTCATTTCATGCAACAAAACAAGTCCTGTTGAAAGAGGCCACCCCACTGCTGGGCTTTTCCGCACAGGCAGTGGGTGTAGGAGAGCATGATGATGTAAACTGGGTTGCAGGGTGCCAGACACCATGGTGATAGGCACTCGGGTGAATCGGAGCAGGCAGAGGGTCTTTGGGGGAGCTGGGCTGGCTGCAGCGGCTTGTCCCTGTCAGCTCCTGTGGGGCAAGTGAGCCTGGAGCTTGCATTTGGCCCAAGGCAGGTTCAGGATGGGCTGTCTCCATCCCATGTGTCCTAGTGGAGTGATCAGGAGAAGCCAAACGGGTGGATTTCCCCTGGATTTAAAGTGCTGTAACATTGGCTACATCCCCAGAGGTCTGCAGCGCTGCTCAACCCACGCAGAGCCACAGATTAATGCTAGCTCTGGCCTTTAATATAACAAGCTGTGTAGTGGTGGTGGGTCAGATAAGGGGTGTGTATGATGTTCTGCGAGAAAGTGGAGATAGGAGACCAAAATGAGCGTGTGTGTCCCCCAGTCTCCCAGCTTTTGACCTGATTTCCTAAGAAAACACAGCCTATGCAAGTGTGTGGTAGGGCCTCTCTGACCTGCTCCTCTGTCACTTTTGAGTTTGTCAGTTTGGTTCAGCTGAATGAGAGGGAGGGAAGGTCCTGAGACCCCCTGGGGTCCTCCAGCATTTGTGGAAACAGCTGGCAGGTCGCAGGGAGTGATGGCACTCAGAGGTACAGTGCTGTGCCATCACACTCTATAAGACCCCAGAGAATCCACACCACTGCAGGGGACTGCTCCCAGGGGGAAGAGCAGGACAGGACTGGAAAGTTTCTACTGCGGGTTGTGCTGGTCTGGTGCAGAAGTGGCCTCTGCTGTTTTATAGTGATGCTGTAAGTATGTGGGAGCTGGTTTGGGGGGGTGATAGGGACCCTATCGCCCTCCTTGTATTCCATGGAGCCACTGCCCCCCCACCCCCCCAGGGCTGTGCTGTCCTGCGCACACGGCCTTGGGCTTTCTCTTCTGGTCAGGGGTAAATCAGCAATATTTACCCCGCTGGTAAAAGCGGGCTGTTGGAAGGGAGAAGAGGCTCTGCTGAGGGCAGCAATAAAACTTCATGGGGCTTTCCATGAGCGTGGAGTCAGGGCTGCTTTCCATCGCTGTGCTTGCTCTGCAGCGAGTTCGCCCAGGGCAGGGGATGTGCCATGAGCATGTCGTGTTGTGACCCAGCCTGGAGGAGGGTGAAATCACAGTTCTCTCCTCCATTCCCTGCGTTATCCCACATCAGGAGGCTGCAGCCAGACCCTTTCCTACCTCTCCCTCTGCACCAGACCCTCCCACCTCGCTGAGCAGCTGCATCTCACTGCCCATCCCCAAATGGCCGCCCCGCCCTGCTTGTCCCCCTTTGCGCTCTCAACCCAGGGTTGCATTCAGCCGGTCCCCTGGTGCCCGCTGCCCCAGTCCCTGGGGGATCGGGATGCAGAGAGGGGCTGTGGGGCTGCATCAGCACCATCCCAGCGGATATTCCACACCACCCAGCTGTTACGAGCCCACCCCTAGTGGGCTGTCCCCCCTGGTGGCCCGCATCCCCCCAACCCTCCCCAGGGACCCTCATCCCCCTGAGCCCCCTGCACCGGATGCTCTCCCATTGAAAAGTGCTGTTCATTGTAACCCAGCCTTTTATAGCTGCCTCGCAAGTGGGCTGCGGGGCTGTGCCAAGAAAGGCTGCTGCCGGCTCAGAATAGCTCTTTTCATGGAGGACATCCTGGGAAGGAACAATGTTCCCGCTCTTGGGATTGTGGGAACTTTGTATTTCTGCCACTCGGGATGCCGGGAGCTGTGGGTCTGGTGAGGGCGTCTCCCAGCCCCTCGCTTTGCTCCCTCCTGAAAATAGTCCTCAGGGTGAATTTTGAATAGTGTTGTGCTTATAAAAGGGAGCCGAAAATGCTGCCGTCCGCTTTTTCTCTGGTTGGGGAACAGTTGTTTCTGGGAGAGCCGGCACATAAATCAGATTTCCTATTTATGTTGCTGGCGTGCATTTTCCTGGCATGGAGAGTAGCGGTAGAGTCGGGGCCGGTTTCATTTTCAGATCGTGGCGCGCTGGCTGCGCTGCACATGCTTCGGGGACGCCTGTGTACGCATGCATGTATGAGCACACCTTGCTCGGCACTGGGCACGGCCACACGGTCTCTGCTCCATAAGATTTGCTTTTGAGGCTGGATTTGCAGTGCTGGGTGCTGGAGGGTGCCCTCCCTGCGCAGGTGCAGGCTCCGGTGTGGCTGTTTTGCGGTGGGAACATGGTGGGCCGGATCCTGCAGCCCCTCCATGGCAAGGCTGGCCGACTGCCTCCTAACCTCTCGTCCTCCGGGATCGGGTGGCAGAGCGGCAGCACTGGCTCCTGGCATTGCCCTGGCGCCGCTTGGTGCTGCCAGCTCCTCTGGCTGTAATTAAACAACAAATGCATTTACTAGGATTTTTGCTACCACGAAGGAACAAATAACCTGATGTCAGATCCAAGCTATGGCCTCGGGTTACCGTCCTGGCTGGTGCCAGCACCCGCTGCTGCAGCAACACTTGCCAGGTTGGGCAAGAGTTTGATGAAATCTCCCGGGGGTGGCTTGGCTGCAGGGCTGGATCCTGCGCAAGCCGGGGCTCGCCACCCCAGCCCACATCAAAGCCAGCCTGCGGCTGATCCATCCCGTCCCGCTCTTCCTTGAGCTCCTGGCCCAGCACCCCAAAACAACCCTGTGATGGGGCGGGCTGGGTGGCATACAGCTCTTCCAGCAGTGGGGGGGGACATTAGCCCCCCATCCCAACCAGCCCGTGGTATGCCTGAGGGTGAGCTGGATTCTCCATTCAGCTCAAATGAAAGCAATTAGCCATTGTGACAAGTCCTTCAGCTTGGTGCTGACCTGCAGGATGGCCGGGAGCCCCTCGTAGGAATGTATGAAGTATAAGGGACGTGGATGTAAAGTCTGCCTTAAAGCCACTGGCTGCCCAGTTCCAGCATCATGGAGCACGATGGGCTGGAGCAGGGGGAAGCCCACCTGGCAGTGGGCACTCACATCCCTGTGCCATGTCCCTGCTGAAACCCAGGGCCAGGTGGAGGAGCAGGATGCTGCTGCAGTAGCTCCAGCATGGATTCATCCGGGATAGCCATTTCCACATGGGAAGCGCGCGAGGCAGGAGCAGGGAGGATGGTGTCACGGTTTGTGCTGGTGCTGGCAGGATGAAGCACCGGGGTCGTATTTCCCATCGTTGCGCCGGTTGGGAAAAGCATGTTGCTGCTGGACACAGCCTTCGGCCGCTTTCCGTCGCGTGGCACAGGCAAAGCCCAGCTTTTCCCGCGCTGCAAACCTCTCCCGAAGCCAGCACGGAGCAAGCCTGAGAACTTGGAAGGCAAATTCCTTGTCCTAGGAATCTCCCACCCACCTGAGGAGCCATCCGCACGGGTGCCCCACTTCCCTCTGCATTTTGGGGGAGCATCCTGCTGAGCGTGCTGGAGGTGCTGGTGACCGTGGCGGCAATTCCCGGGCGCCGGGAGGAAGCGGGAGCACAGCCGGAGGATGCTGAGTCATCGGCAGGCTGGCGGCACTGATAGACGGCCGTGCGCGGGGGCCCCGCTGGGGGTTTCGGCTGGGCTGCGGGCGGGCGCACGCCCGGCACTGCTGCAACACCAGCCGGCCCTCAGCCTTGGGCAGCTCTTCTGAGAAGCTGGGCCCCGGTGGGGCTGGTGGGGGACAGATAACATCTCCCCTCGCCTAGAAACTTTGTAGGACGTACTAGGAAGGGCGGCGGGTGGGCAGAGATAGAGGTCCGCTTCCCGGCGTTATCGCCTCCCCGGCTGCAAACAAGATCCGCCGCACTCCACATCGCCCCGCTCGCTTCCTCCCAGCCCCTCATTTGTTTTTTGGTTTTTTTTTTAAAAAAATTTTTCCTCCCTCCGACAAATGCAATCATTTTTCCTCCCCTCCCAGAAGCCAGGGCACTGCCGCTGGGTGGCCGGAGTTTCGGGGAGACAGCGGTGCCTGTGCCGGCGCGGCAGGATCCGGGTGGGTTGGCCGATGTTTCCTGCCTGAGCGGAGTGCATGGCCCCGATAAGTGCCGTGGGTGAGCACGAGGTTCGGCGGTAAGCAGTGTCTTGCAGCCAGGCCAGCCGTAGGGAACGCCACTGCTGGGCTCAGCTGGGCACGCCAGGGTGACTGCACGCCAGCCGTGGGTGCTGTCAGATTGGCCTTGCAGCAAAATCTGCTCAGGGCAGAGATATGGTGTGGTTTGCCGGAGCCTGACAGCCCCTCAGTTCCTTAGGCAGCGGAGCATCCCCCTGGGGACACATGCTCATCCCTGGCTGTGCTGGTGGCACAGCTGTGTCTCCACGGGCCGGTGGGGCCAAGTAGATCTGGCAGGCGAGGCAGCTCCATCCCTGGATTTCTGCAGCTTTTCATGTTGTTTCCTCTCATCCCGCCCTGACTCCAGTTTTATCAGCTCCATTGAAATAGGTCCCTGGAGGGAAACCCATCGGCGTTGTGAAGCCTTGGCAGCAGGAGAGCGGATGTGGCCCGGCCGGGTGTCCCTGCGGGGCGGCGGGCAGCTGCAGGCAGCTGTGCTGGCAGGAAGCCACGCAGACGCCCTGCTCCGGGACCTGCCTGCACCCCACCTTGCAGGTGGGGAAACTGAGGCACGGCCCTGCCAGATGGGGATGGGAATGCAAGGCGCTGTGGCGGGGCTGGATGCTCGGCATCTTGCATGGCCACCGCCTGTGCCAGGTGGAGGGTGGTGAGCCCTCCTGGTTGTTCGCAGGGCTGTGCCACTCACCAGGGAGCTGGCTTCCCCCAGGCTGGCTGCAGCGCCTGTCCCTGTGCTCTGTCCAAGTGAATGAAGCAGCTTTGACCAGGGGCCAAGCTAACGATGGTGTGCTCTGGGCCACTCGTCCATCTGGAGCAGCATGCAGCCATGCCGGCCGGGGTCAGGCGGGGGAAGCTGTTGGGGTGTCGGGGCCACCCTGACGCGACTGATGTGCTCTGTCTTGCAGCGCGGCCGCCTCGCTGGAGCCACGGCAATGAATGGGCACGCTCTGCCAGCCAGCACGCCAGCACATCCCCGGGGCTGGCATGAGTTCTGCGAGCTGCACGCCATCAGCACCGCCAAGGAGCTGGCGCGGCACTACCTGCGCTTTGCCACCGAGCACCCGCACCATGACCTCCTGGCTGCTGAGAACTTCTCGGTGCAGTTCACCGACCTCTTCCAACAGTACTTCTGCCATGAGGTGAAGGAGGGCTTTGCCATGAACCAGCTCCACATCCTGCCCGCTGGCCCAGCGCGGGATTACCGGGAGGCACACCGGCGGCACACAGATGCCTCCCTGGGCACCGTGGCTGCCAAAGCTGAGGTGGAGCCAGTCACCCGCCCTGAGCAGCCTGGCCAAGCTCCTGAGGCCACCCCGACGGGGCTGCGCAAGTCCTGGAGCTCGGAGGAGCTGGTGGGACCAGCGCGGCGGCCCTTCTCACTCAGCCAGCTGCGCAGGAGCTGGCGCAGCCTCTTCCGACGCCGTTCCTCGGACACCCTCCCCGGGGATGGGGACGGGGAGGCGGTGGCAGAGGTGGCTCTCAAGCCAGGACTGGGCAAGCGCATCCTGCCGTGGGGGCTGTTGCGGGAGCAGCCCCCCGAGGTGCGCAAGGAGGGGCTGCTCAAGTACGGGCTGCTGGACGAGACCTCCCTGGATAGTGGGACACGCTGGCAGCGCTGCCGCCTGGTGCTGCGGCGTGCAGGGACATCTGATGGCGAGGAGTATGTGCTGGAGCTCTTCGACCCGCCCAAGGTAAGGACCTGCCAGCTCTTGCCCATTTTGGCTGGGTGGTGCTGTAATTCCCTCAGGTTGGGGACAATGCCAGGGTGCCAGCATGTCCTGTGGGGACAAGTGGGACCATGGTATTTCCCTGATCATAAAGGTTTCTCAGCACGGGTGGTGTCTGGGCACAAGTCCAGGACCCAGGCCGGTTTGCTCTGCCACTGCTCTCCTGCCGCTGCAGCCACACAAGGCTGCACCCGGTTTAGGACCACTGAGAAGGAGAGCTGAGCCACCACTGTGGGCTCACATTTGTGGGGTGAAAGATGCTGTGACCATGTGCTGAGGGCAACGTGTGTGCTAATTATTGCAATTGGTTGAGATGCAATTGCATTTCTGCTGGCTAGGACCCCAAACCTGGGTTTTCCAGGTAGAAGCAGGGCGCCTGCCTTGCAAGCTGAGGATATTGGCTGGTGGCCTCCATCCCAGTCATCCCCAACCCCATGGACTCGTCCCAGCAAGGTCACCAGGTCTGGCGAGCCCCAAATTCACCCTGTCCCCACTGTGCTGTGGCTTCAGCAGCCAGGGCATTTACTTGCCTGGGCAAGCTGGTAAAGGAAGGGGAAAATAGAAATCAGGATCTGTGCCTTCCCCTGCTCCCCATGGGACCTGTAAGGGACTTTACTTTTATTTTTGTAAGTACTTTTGTGGCTAGAAATTCAGATCTCTGCTACCCCAGGGAGCTCCTGTGGTGCTTAGACGCTGGCTGGAGCGGAGATGATGCAGGATGTGAGTGAACGGGGAGCAATGCAGGGAGAGCCGTGGTGTTTAATCTTTAAAAAGACAGTTCCTCCACATGGCAGGTCTTAAGCAGGCATGATGGGCTGTGTTTTCTCTTTTTTTTTTTTTTTTTGTGCTCATTTAACTTTGACTAACTTGTGCTTTGGAAGCAGGAAGCCTTGGGTAGAGCCAGAGCCTTGTCCCTGCCTTTGGGCTGTGTTTGCTGCTCACCGTGGCAGCTGGGCCAGGGAACAGCCAGCTGAATTCCTGCTATTTCTCTCAAATGACTCCAATATTAAATATTTAAGAAAAAAAAAAAAGAACACCAAAATTGTGAAATCTGAAAGTAAAAGCCAGTTTTTTTCTGTCAGGTCAGGGGTTGCAGTTGTTTGTCCCTGTGGGAGTGTGTGTCCCCATCCCAGGGCATGGGGAGGTCTGGCTCCAAACAGCATCACTCTGGGGCTCTTGCAGGGTGCTCCCAGCAGCTGGGCAGCACTGCTGAGTGCTGGCATGGTCCGGACCCCAGCTCATCCAAGCAGCACTGGGCACATCTGACCCTGCCGCAGGGAACAGCCTGGCTGGTGGGGAGGAAGCGTTGGGCTGGTGCTATTTCAGGCACTGCTGCCAAATTTGCTGCCAGCTTTGCTCCTCCTCATCCTCGGTGGCTGTTGCCCGGACCTGCCCTCAAGGCTTTGCAAGAGCCAAAAATAAAAGTGCAGCAAGGGGATGCCCTCCCAGGGGTGGCTGTGCTCCTGGTGTGGGGGGCTTTGGCTGTTGGGGCTGAGCACACCCCTCCACGGGCACTGACCCATGCCCCCGCCACCCGGGCACCAAACCCCTGCACAATTTTTTTCCCCTGTGCATGTTATGGCTGCAATGGATTTGGCCACCTTCACACCAGGTAAAATGCATGGTGACCTGGCACAGCCATAGGGGAGAGCTGAGCTGCGGTTTCTGCCTAGCTTTTTCCCCCAAAGGCTTTTGGGTGCAATGCAGGGAACAGAGCCATCGCTCCCCTGGCACTTGCACACGGGAGCAGCACCCTTGTCCGGCAGGATGAGCTCCTGGTCAGGCCCCTGCTGTATCCTGGCTGCCCTCAGGCCCTGGTGCTTGCAAACGCTGCTTTTTCCCTCATTCCTTTTTTTTTTCACTCTCCCTCTCCTTGGGAAGCAAGCCCAGTGCACAGCACATTCTTCCTCTCCCTGCAGCCCCTGACCAGCTTTGACCCATGGGCGGAAAGCATTTAAAACAAGACATTTAGCAAGTTCACCCATCACTCTGCAGCATTATTCCTTGCAGTTTGCAGGGAATCTCTGTCCTACTGAGATTTCCTGGTGAGTCCCAGGACCCTGTGGTCCCCAGGGGCCCCGAGCAGGGGGGTTTCTCAGCCAGGTCCATGGAAGGGGGGATGTTCCTAGCTGGATTTTGCGAGTCTCCGGGGTAAATTGCTTCCTGTACAAATATTCTCAGGGCGGGTCCTTCCTCTCTAATTACTTGGGCCAAGGCCAGATCCTGTCTGCTTCACAGCAAAATCAATCCGGCCCCTCTCCCAGTAACTGCAGTTGAATTCTGGGGGTGGTGGAAAGCCCCCCATGGTGCTGGTGGGTCCCACTCCCCAAACCCAGCAAGGGGCCAAACCACAGAGTAGTGGGAGCGGAATAGCTTGTTGGAGGTTTCCCTTAAAATTTTCCTTTAAAGTAACTAAATAATAACCAATAACTCCCTAGGAAAGGCTTCAGGGAGCCCCCTCCCCTCCATCCTCTGGCCCTGGGATGCTCACAGGATTTTGCCGCTGCCTTTAGACCATGTCGTGCATCTGTTACTGATTTGAAGATGCTGCTGATCATCATGGAGGATTAATGGTTTTAAATAAGCTGTTTTAATGGTTTTAAATAAGACTGTAAAAACAGTCTTTTGGTGCTTTCATCCTGGCTGGTCTCTGGACTGTTAGGCTTGGTCACCCTTGAGATGCCCCCAAAAGTGCCCTTCTCTTCTCCCTTTCTACCCTTTAAATAATATGATGTAAATGGAAATTCAGCCCAGCTTCCCAGCTTTACAGCATCAAGACGAGCCCCCAGATACTGAGCACTTTGCAGTGACCTTGGAAAGGCAGGATGCGTGGGGAAAGGGGGGTCTGCCCATGTGCGCCTCACCGCAGCTTGGCTGTTGCTCCCCCAGTCTGCTTTTGGCAGCTTTTATTTTATTTTACCCCCTACTTTTCCCCCCGGTGTGCTCCAACAGGGCCTCTCGGCCTAATCCCGTAACGTGCCTGGCATCAAAGGGATCACAGCGCTTTGAAGTGGCCTAATCCCATTTACTGCTTGGGTGGCTGCAGCCCGCGCTGGGCTGGGCTGGGCGAAGGGGTGAGTCTTGGCGAGCTGTGCCGGAGCCACCAGCGGTCCCTGCGGCGCTGCCCGGTGTGGGCATCCCGTCCCTCAGGGATGTGCCGGTCTCGCAGGAGCTTCCGCTGGATGAGATGGGACTTCCCATACTTGCAGCTGCTGCTGGGTTGGTTTTGGTACTACTCCTTCCTCCCTCGAGTGCTGGAAAAGTGAGGTTGCAAAGGAGGGATTTGGAGACGATTGGATCTGGAGCTCTCCCGGGAGCGGGTCACACTAGGCTGCAGGGCACTGGTGGGCTCAGGGCACCAAGTGCAAGGCAGGGGGCACCTAGACCCCCACCCTGGGGACATGCGGGAGGGTGCCAGTGTGCTGGGGAGAGGAGGGCAGTGAGGATGCTGTGCCACCGATGGGTGCCAGGGCGAGGTGATGATGCTCTGTGGCATGAGGCTGCTGGGGCCAGACCCAGCACCAGCAGGGCCATCCTGATTTGCAGAGTGCCTGGAGCAGGGGGATATCAGGATATCCATAATCTTGTACATATGGATGTATATATACATGTGCACAGGAAAACCAGTGAAATCCTGTATGGTCCTAGGCATGCAGCCCAGGTGGATTCTCTGATGGCTAGTATGAGGGCAATGCTTGCCAGTCCTTCCATGTAGGCACTAAGGGCTTTCTCCTCTACCACGACATATATTCTCATATAACGTGTAGGATCAGGTAGCTCTGAGGCCTGTCCCTCTTCATAAATTTAAACCAAAGCTGGCAAAACAGGTTTGCATGTTTTAGGGCAGCCCTGTGGGATTTTGAGGGTGCCCTGTTCATCAGCTGAGCCCCAAGTGCCTTTTATGTGGCCAAATCCTGAACCCCATGAAAACTGTGATTTGCAACGGAAATGTCCTGAGCCATTTCTGTTGACCAGATGTTTTTACAGGAAGAGGAAGGGAAATGGGATTTGCATTTGTGCTGGTTTCTTTATAGTGTTTTAATGAAATCCAGTGCATCCCGTAAATTGATGGCATGCCGAGACAAGCTGGGAAGACTCCTTCCGCTCAAAACCCGCAGTGCCTGTGTCACGGCTCGTACATCTTCAGCCATGGCCACAGGAGGAGCAGTATTTTTATCTCTGCTCAGCGTGAGAGTGCTTTGACTTCCTTTTTTTCTTTCTTTTTCCCCTTCCTTTCACCTGAAGCTGGTTTCTGAGAACTGCCACCTCCTGAGCAAGCAGGTCCTGCGCCCCTGGGCTCTGATTTTTGGTGCCTGGGGCTCTGCACAGCAGCCGGCCAAGCATGGGGTAGGAGACATACTGGCGTTGTGGTCCCCATCCTGATTCCTTCTGGAGCTGCTTTGTACCTCCATGAGCAATTGGGGCTGCTCAAACGTGGCCTTAAGTGACTCAGCTGAGGATATATGGAGAGGCAGTAGTGGAGGGGGAACTGCTGCTGGTGCCTGCCCTCAGAGTTGGAGAGGCCATATTTTGGGAAGCCTTGACCCCAGCAGCAGCTGCATTTGCATCCCTATCCCAGGCAGAGACTTGAGCAAAACCCCTCTTTTGCAGCACAGTGCTTTGCTTCAAATCCAAACCATGCCCTTGTTGCCACTGCAGCCCCATGAGCATGTCCATTCCTCTATTCCTGCACAAAATGAAGCAAAATGGACTTTTCCTCCCAGGGCCATTGTGAGCGGGGCACCCACTGGCTGCGGGTAACGGGTGCGCTGCAAGAAGGGGTTTGCCCATGATGGGAAGCATCTCAATGTCCCATCATCACCCTGGCCCATGGAAAGGCACGTTTTGTGTCAACCTGGATCCTGTCTGGTGTCACCTGAGCTGAAGTGGGCTAGACCATGTGTGCTCATGCCCTCATCCCCATGGTTTGCCCAGGGGCAAGCTGGCTCATGCTGCTTTTTTTTTCTTTCTTTGTTGCAATAAAAAATGTTAAATGATCCCAGGCTGGTGGGGGTTGCTGCCTTGATCCTCCAGCCAAGAGGGGACCCTGTAGCATCATCCCTTAGTGGCTGGACAGCATGTGGCCAGAGAGTGGCACCCCTCTCCTGGCATCTCCTGGGGTTGCATCTTTCTCCCAGCATCCCTATGGACCACATCCCTCTCCTGGCTTCCCTCTCCTAGGATCCCCAGGGACTGCATCCCTTTCCTGGCATCCCCAGGGCAAAAGTGGAGAAACCTGCTGCGGGGTAAGAGCCAGAGGGGTTTGGGTGTACTGTAGTTCCCTTGGGAGAGGTGAAACTGCACCCAAAGGCACCTGGAGCTGCACTGAAACCCGCCCGCAGACTTTCACCGCCAAGCAGGGCGGGCGGTGCATCCCCTCATTGCTTCACTTTCAGCGCCGCACCGCTCGCTGTTCTTCGAAGGCGCACAGGGCTGGGCATCCTTTCGACTTTTTGAGATTTTGGTGGTGAATTTTTCTATATCTTCCCCCCACCCCCTTTTTTTTTTGGTATCACAGGGTGAGGGTGCGCGGAGGGAGGGCAATGAGACAAAAGGTTATTTGTCATTTATTAACCACAACTTTTTCCATCCTTGGTCATGCACGGAAAAAAACACTTTTAGCAGTGTAACCACAGCCCCGGCGTTAATTGCTGAAGAGCAGAGTTTCTTATTTTGGAAACTGTGTTGCTGGGATGGAGCTCGCCGGCGCTTGATTGGGTTGCTAGTGGAAGGGTGCAGGATGGAGCCCCAGCCAGCCGCTTCCCCGGGCGTTGGGGTTACTGGGGTTTGCAGGAGAGGGGCTCGGAGGCTTTTCCTTCTTTTTAACCCCATCCTTTAAAATCCATCCTACTGTTGCTGGGCGGGGGTGGTGGTGGGTGCGTGGAGCCGGGGTTTGCCCCATCACTGTGACGCCTCAGCCCATGGCAGCGATGCTTCGCTGCCTGCCAGCACATGGCTGCTCATGGTTGGGGCTGTCTCCCTCATACAGATGCTGCAGAGCTGCTTGGGCAGAAAAGCACCACATGCAAGCTGAGAAGTGAGCAAAAAATGGAGATACTAAATGAATCACAGGAAAAGGGACTGGGAAAGTGCTCAAGGACTGCACTGCTTCGCCCCCCACCCCCCGAGGCTCCCGCAGCTGCAGGTGTGAGGGGCTGCGGGGTGCTGGTGGGCGCAGGAGGGTGCTGCGTCCCACTCAGCCCTGGCAACCAGTGTGAGATGCCCGGTGGTGTTTTTTGGGTGGTTGTCTCTCTTTTCTTTTTTTCTCTCTTTTTTTTTTTTATGGCCCAGGATGTGGTTGTTTCAAGGCTGAGTGCTGCTTCTTTCAAAGGTAAATATTTATGAGAGCCTGCACAGGCAGTGTGGGGTCTGGAAAGATTCATCCCGGCAGTGGGGGCTCGGCTGGGTTGGTCCCCACTCCCCCCCACCAGGCAGCCAGTCCCAGCTCCCATCAGTGCCCATGATAGTATCACGATGTTCAATGTTGTCTTGAGATTATGCTAAAAACAAAGCATTTGGGGCAAGATTGAGTTCCTTCAGCCAGGCATGGCACAGCACCGGGCAAGGAGCAGGTCCTGCTTTAGGACTAAAATACCCATCTGGGGCAACCAAATGCTCCTGCTTGGGCTCTTGAAACTCTTGCATCATCATGGACGATGCAAAACCCTGGGTTGATGCAAAATCCTGGGACATTCTGGGGACTGTGGGGGCCTTATGGGGTCTGTGCTGGACACCCCACATCCCCCAGCCCTCAGGGGCCAGGCTTTGGGGTGACTCAGTCCCCAGCTGCAGCTGGCTCCTGCTTGCATGCAGACACCTTGTTTACTTTCCACGCTTGTTATTTATTCCAGGAAATCATTAAAGCAGCCCACGCTGGAAGCTAGTTTGGCTTAAAATAAAAAAAAAAAGGGGGCTGGCGAGCTCTGCCTGTTTACAGATCCTGTTTATAGCCTCCATCTTCCCGAACCCCCGCTGTTAATGTGAGCTGCCAGGCTCTCTGTTTTTGGGGTGATTTGCAGGGTTTGGGGAGTGAGCATTGACTCATTTGCATGGATCTGGCAGCCACTGAGGTTTATCAATGCACAAAAGGGGCAGTCAGCCCCGAGGACAGGGTGGGGGTTTCTAGCCAGACCCCTCAAATCCATCCCCACGGGTATGGATTTACCCGGCAGCTCTTGGGTTGTGTTTCACAGTGCCTTGGGTTTAATTTAATAAGAAGTAGGGGCTCAGTAGGTCGGCGGGGGTCCAGGCTGTGTTTTCTTGCGTCACCATTCGCCAGTGCACAGCAGCCGCTCAGGATGGGAACAGAAGGTGCTTTGTGCCCTGGCTGCCCTCGAGCCAGCGCTTCAGGGCGGCACAACAGTGCCTCTTGTCACCGCTGAGCCCAGTTCCCTCAGGGATGGCTTTGTCCCCTGCCGTGAGCTTTGGGGATGCTCAGAGGTGGGGTGTCTTGGAAACGCTTTTGTCCCTGTGGTGTTAGTGGGTTGAGGTACTGGCCAGGGTTTCGGGTGGGCAGATAGGAGTTTTTGGGGAGTTGATGGCCATGGTCTGGAGGGGTGATGGCCGGGGTCTGGAAGGCTTGAGCTCACAGAGCAGCCTGCAGTGGGGATTACCTCTCATGTTTCTCTGCTTAACAGAGGCAGGAAACCTCCTATGCCCAGTGCCCCAAGTCCAGAACAGAGGGCTCCATGATGGTGCTCACTGCTGCTGTCAGTAGGTTTCAGAGTGAACAGCCTCTGCATGCAGGCAGAGAGGCCAGGGTGTGCCACCCTAGGCTCCTCCCCTGTGAGCTTTGAGGGGGTGAGCTGAGCTGGGGGGGCCCTGCAGTGGACATGGGGTACAGGAGGCACATGAAAGGCCGGGGGTGTGCAGGGAAATGGCCCCAGTCAGTGGGATCCCAGCCCCCATCCCCAACACTGGCATGGGACTACACGGGGTGGACCTGTCCCCTTGGGATCAGCCATGGGGCAAATGCCCAAAGAAGAACATTGGGGCTAGCTGTGCTACCGACCCCCCCAGAGTGCTGGGATTAGCTTCTGGAGGACAGATGCTGGGATCAGCTGTGCTGCAAACCTGTGAGGCTGAGCACTGGGATTAGCCATGGTGCAAATTCCTGAGGTTGAATGCCAGGATTAGCTGTGGGGCAAACACACAGGGGCACGCACTGGGATTATGTATCATGCAAAGTCCTCGAGGATGAGTGTTGGACTTAACCATGGCGAAAAAGCCCAAGGACAAACACTGGGATTATCTGTGACACAAAGTCGCCGAGAACGAGCACTGGGATTACCCATGGTGCAAACCCCCGAGGATAATTGCTGGTGCAGCAGACACCTTGCACCCTCCAGCGCGACCCTTGGTGCCCACCCCCTCCCCGCCCCACAGGACCCCCCCGTTGCTACCCTGCTGCCCTGCACCAGGGCAGTGGGACGTGTTTCCCCTCCAGTTCACCCGGCACCCGCCGGGATCTCCGTGCTCCTGGGAAACTTCACAAAAACTCCCCAGGGCTGTGGGTGGGGGATGTGGTTTTACACTGGCATAACCCATCGCTTGCGCTGCTGCAGATCTCAGTGGTCTTGCCTGTCATCCATCTGTCTGTCCACTGGCAACCTGGCAGGGCTCAGCTCCTCTGAGGTTTGTCCCATGTATAAGGGGTACATGGCGGGTTCTGTGATTTATGAGAAGCGACAAATCTCACCCATATCTGTGGGGGAACCTTGCACAAGGGCTCGCGGCGCTTCCCCGCCTCCCACTACGTGACTCAGAGTGGAAGCGAAAGACCCAGCGCAGGGAAATCCCCAGCGCGTGGAGGGGCTGGCAGCAGTGCCCGCCGCTCTCGAAGGATTTGCTTGCTGCTCCGCAGTCTTGGTCGGCTGGCCCGGCCACCATGGCTGTGCCGCTGCCATCATTGCCGTGCCACTGCCATCATCACTGTGCCACTGCCGTCATCGCTATGCCACCGCCGTCGTTGCTGAGCCACCACTGTCATCCCTGTGCCACTGTCACCTTTGCCAGCAGGGGACTGGACAGTGGCCGAATCTGCTGGGAAGGGTGGGTGACTCCAGCTTCCTCCCGTGCAAACCAGCATTGTGGGTAGTGCCAGCGTTTTGGGGACCTGGCAGAAATGGGCTGAGCCCAGGTGCGTCTGAGTACCAGAACCCTGCTGGTCCGTGGGCGGTGCCATTGCCAGCCAAACCTAGAGGCACCACCAGCTCTCCCGGGTGCAGGCAGCATGGCAGTGTGATTTTGCTCTCTTTCTTGGAAAGCTGGCTGCCTTCTTCAACCAAGTGGAAGAAGCACTCCCAGCATGTGCCGTGTCCCCTGTGCATCCATGCAGGTCGTGCTCCTTACAGCAGCAGCTCAGAGCATCACAGTGAGAGCTTTCCTGGCACATGTGGGTGGGCTGGGAGGAGTTTTGCTTCCAAAAAAAAAAATACAGATCCAAAAAAATCCTTGTTGTAGATGTGCAGGGGTACCCACCGTGCCAAGCCAGCCCTCCTGGGCAGTGGTTTCCTCACCACTGCTCACACGTGAAAGCCAGAATAGCAGGCGGAAAGGTGTGCTGTGAAGGCTGCTGGAGGGAGGATCACCGTGAAAGGAGCCGGTGGCGCTCGTCAGCACAGGCAGCCCGCTGGCACTGCGGCCGCCCGCACGCTGGCCTCACGTAAACACTGGTAGTAAGGTGCTGTGAAGGTGCTGTGGTGAGAGCTGTTACCGGGGGTTTGCAAGGCGGAAACACAGCAGCTCTGCTCCGTGCCTGCAACGCCCGAGTGCAGCTGTGACCTTGGCCTGACCTTCAGCTCGCACTCCCGGCGCGACCACAGCGCCAAGCTGGTGTCGGTCTCTTTCCTATGTTTGCCAGATGCTGGCAAACCCCACTTTCTCCCGGCGGCCCTGCCCTCCCCAGGTGCCCGGTGGCCGCGGATGCCGTGCCAGCGCTCCCCATGGCATGCTGGTGCTCCCTGTGCCGTGCCAGTGCTTCCTGTGACACCCCACGGGGACCCCCCGGGGGCTGGGGGTGTGGGGACATGGGACGGGGGTACAGTGGGGTGTCCGTTGTCCCCATCAGTGGCCCTGTCAGGGAGAAGGAGCTTGGGGGAGCTGGGCTGGATCCTGCGGCTGTCAGCCCTGTGAGCCAGAGATCATCTGTGTAGCACCCCAGGACAGCTGATTTTGCATGCCAGTTGTCAGGACCAGGGCTACTACAGTGACGGCATGGTGGGGGCTGTGTTCTGGGGGCTTGGGATTGCAGCTTTATGGGGCAGCATGTGCCCAGGTGATTTCTGGGAGGTGCTCCACTTTGTGCTGGGGTTTCCTCCACGTGCACACGATCCTTTGGGGAGGGGTGGGGTGAAGCCTCTGGGGTGGGAGCTGATGCTGGTTGGGCTGGGGGCTGACCTGTGGCAACATCTCGCGCATCCCGTCCTATCCTGAGCATCCTGAGCATTCAGAGCACCCCAAGCCCAGCCAGCAGCAGGGTGTACCCAGCCCCACGGTTCTGTCGGGGCACATCTCTTGCCAAGAAGTAGCCTGTGGGTGCCGGGAGAACACGCGGCATGTTGAGTGTGCAGTTTTGGTTACCAAGAAATCCCTTTCTCAGTACGAGCTGCCATCGAGCAGGGCATCTTGTGGTCAGGTGCGGCGGTTCAGGGGGTGGGGGCACCGTCCTTGCGGTAGGCACTTCTCCGAAGCCAGACTGGTTTTCAGGCACCGTATCTCTCTGCTGCATCATTTCCTTCTCCCTTCGTGCTCCCCATCTGCACTGTCCCCGGGGAGGGATGTGGGGGGCTTCGTTGAACTCCCTTTTCCTGGAATTACCCGCTTCCTAGGAAAGCAAGAGGCCAACTCCAATGCTGCAGTGGGGATGCGTGCCGATAACGCCCGCTGTGCCGGCGAGCTCAGGGACGTGCCAGGCGTCACAACTCACGTGTGGTAAAGCAGCCAGGATGCTCAACCCCTTTGTTTTGTCCTGGCAGGACTTTGCACAGGACTCAGTTATCTTCCAAGGACAGCAGAAAAATAAAACGCCTTTAGGATAAAGCACTGGCGCCGCTGTGGCAGCTCGTGGCACCCCCGGCCCCGCCGGCGACAGTGATTGCAACTGCAACTGCAATCACTGTAGCCGGTGGGGCCAGGGTGCCGCGAGCTGCCGCAGTAGCGCCAACCCTGTTGCACGATGCAGTTCAGCAAATGATTTCTAAGAACTTTCTTTTCAGCGCAGCTCAGTGTTGATAAGAGCTGATCCCTCTCATGCTGCATTTCCGGCCCCACAGTACACTAAGTCCTCTGTTGAGAGTGGCAGGGGGACCATGGAAAAAAAATAAAAGCAACTAAACATGGTTTGGTTGGGTGACCAGCACAGTGTGGAGCGTGCTGTGACCCCCAGCACCTAGTGGGGACCCTCCTGGGTTTGTGTAGCTGCTTAGGGACAGGGAGGGGGTGGCTTTGCCATGAGCATTGCAAGCTCAGAGCAAAATTCAGGCGCTTTGGTTGACAAAACGCTTGCAGCCTGGCATCACACGCAGGGACAGTGGCCGTGGATCTGAGGGGAGCACCAGGGCCAGCGCAGGGTGCAGCAACTCAGCCCGTGGGATGCTGAAGCCACCGCGTGAATCACAGCCAGCCAAAATTTTGTCATGCTGTGCTGGCAGCAAACCTGGCCCAGGGGGACAAATGTGCCTGGCACACACCGGCGCTGGCTGGGCTTTGCCAGGTTGCACAGGGCAGCTCGCTTTCAGAGTTGTGCGCTTTGCTCCGGCCACAGGGGTGAGCATGGAGGGGTTGGCTCCATCACCCAGCAGCAGTGGGGAGGGGTTGACTGTGGGGTATTTTGCACACAGAATGGTCCCCAGCACCCCGGCTGCAGCCCGGTCCTGGCGGTGGCCGGGCGGGTGCCATGTGCCGCAGCCTCGCAGCGGTCAGTGGCTCGCTTGCCAGTGCACGGGGTGTGCTGGGCAGCAGAGGAACCGAAAGCTGCTGGGAGGGGTATTATTACCCTTTCTGGAAGTGTTTGCTCAGCGTTTTGTCATATGCCTGTGTCAGCGCCAAAACAGCCAGGCGGCCATGGGGATCTCTCAGCACGCCACTGCTGAGCGCACCACTGACACCCCCCCACCCCCCCATAACCAGGGTACACCCTGCCTGCACCCCAATTTCCTCTTCAGTGCACACAGTCTCCCCAGCACACACTGCCATGCTGGGAACCCCCTTCTCCCGCCTCTCCTCCACCCATCCCTCTGCTGCCAGGTCCCTGGGGGGCCACCAAGATGTGTTCCCCACTCTGGGTGCTGCTTGGCCCACCCTGGGGTGCCCCAACAGCAGCCGGGCAGTGCTGTGCAGGGTATTTCCTTGCCACATGGGGTATTTCCTTGCTGGTGGGGTATTTCCCTGCAGAGCAGGGTATTTTCTTGCTGGCTGCCATGCCTTGGGTGGCTCCCAGCAGGCTCGACCCTTGTCCTGGCAGGGCAGTAGGACATGGGGTGGTGTTTTGGGGTCGGGGCTCAGCTTAGGGGTCAGGTGTTTGGTCATGGCTCAGCTTAGCTGCCGTGCTTCCCTCTGCAGGGCTCCAAGCCAAAACTGCATGCCACCTGCTCTGCCATCCAGGAGGTGCGAAGGTGCACACGCCTTGAGATGCCTGATAACCTCCACACCTTCGTCCTCAAGGTAGGGCCTGGCCAAGGGGTTCCACAGCCAGTTCTGAGGCCTTTCCACCCTCCGGGGCTCACATGGCTGCCAAAAGCTCCCATGCCAAATTTCAGTTCCCCTTCACAGCTAGGGAGGGGATGCACGGGGGGATGTGGCATTCGGGCTGGGGGATGCTGTGCCCTGGCTGGGGTCAGGGTCGGTCCCTGAGTGCAGATGGGTGGTGGGGGGTGCACATCTCTCTCTCTGAAGCCCCCATGTCCCTCTCCAATGTCCCCCAGGTCACCAATGCCACCGATGTCGTGTTTGAGGCAGGGGATGAGCAGCAGCTCAGCTCCTGGACAGCTGAGATCCGGGAGTGTGCGCACAGGGGGTAAGCGCCCAGCGGGTGTCCCTGAGCCTGGGGACGGTGACAGACACTCCGTGTCCCCCAGCACTGTGCCGGCCCCCCACTGCCAGTGCTCAGCCTGGCTTCTCCCATCCCTGGCAGGTCTGATGTGGGGGACCCTGAGCTCCTGGCATGCCGGCACCCTGACCCCACGTCTGCCAGCCCTACCACCAGCACCGACAGCCAAGGTGAGCAGCAGGGACACCCAGGGGACCCCAGGGACAGGACATTCCTTGCCAGGGGGGGTCCCTGCATCCTGCCACGGCCAGCCAGGCTGATCGGGCATTCCCAAATGGCATGGCAGGGGGCCAGAGTCAGAGGGGAGGGGGACAAGGGCAATGGGTGGGGGGTCCCCAACTCCCTGGGGCACTCATCCCTGTGCCCTGGCAGGGGCAACACCAGGGGTCCCAGGGGAGGTGTCGGGGCCGAAGACGGAGCAGTTCCTCTCCTCCTGCCCCTGGTTCCACGGGCCCATCTCCCGCGTGAAGGCAGCTCAGCTGGTGCAGCTGCGGGGGCTGGAGGGACATGGCGTCTTCCTGGTGCGGCAGAGCGAGACACGCCGCGGCGAGTACGTGCTCACCTTCAACTTCCAGGGCAGAGCAAAGGTATGGGTGGGAGAGGGGCTGGGGCAGGGTGGGGGGTGGAATATCACAGGAACCCCTCAGGCAGTGCCCCCGTGGTCCCTGTACCATTGCATCCCACCCCAGGGCGATGCCCTCCTTGCCGGGTCCTTGCCCCAATGCTTGTAGCGGGACGGCGGCTCCACCCCTGCTCCTGGAGGGCAAAACTCTGCAGTGAGCAGGGCACCACGGGCTGAGGATGCAGCACACCATGCAAATGCTGTTTGTCCCCACCCCCACCCCAAATATCCCCATGTCCCCTCATCATGTCCTCCAGCAAGGGAGCCAGTGGAAGGGTAACAGGTCCATGCTCCTCCCCACAGCACCTGCGGCTGGCGCTGACGGAGTGGGGCCAGTGCCGTGTCCAACACCTCCGCTTCTCCTCCATTGTGGAGATGCTGCACCACTTCCATCGCTACCCCATCCCGCTAGAGTGCGGGACAGCCTGTGACGTCCGTCTGTCCAGCTACGTTGTTGTCCTGCCCCAGTCACAAGGTACATGGTCATGGAGGGATGGGGATGTTCCCATGGGGTGCAGGGATGGGGGGTCCTGTCCTGGTGGGAGGGTCCCCGGGATCAATGTGGATGCCCTGGGGCTTGGCAGAACTGAGCCCTTTGGCTGCACGTGGAGGTGAGGAAGTGGAAGCATCCGGGCAGCGGCACAAAAGGTGACTCCCGAACTCCCGGCTTCCTCTTTTGAGAAAGGAGAAGCTGCCCCAAACCACCGGCCACTCCCCTCTGAGGCTGGGGCGGGTGTGGGATGCACCCTGCACCCCAACCCCAATACCCGCTGTGGGGGCAACGGGGCAGGAGCATCCCACCCACCAGCTGTCTCTCCCCTCTGCAGCTCCCGGCTCTGGCAGCACGGTCCCTCTCCCCCTGCCTGTTCCCAGCTGGAGCCCCGAATTCAGCCTCACCTCCGCCAGCTCCTCCTGCCCCCGTGACCCTGACGAGATCCCCCCGGGTCCCCCGCTGGAGCAGATCTTCCACCTGCTGCCACCGCCAGCAGAGCTGGCGCAGAGCCTGCGCCCGAGCGGAGGGGCCATGGCCCCTGGCCCCCGGCACCGCGATTCGGACTATGAGGCGGAGGCACCAGGTCGGGGCCACATCCGTGCCATCGACAACCAGTACACACCGCTCTGACGGACGCCGTGCCGGCACCAGGACGCACTTTCGGGTGGAGAAATCCTAGAGACTTTCTGGGTTTTCCATCAAGAGAAAGAATGTACCTAGTTTCTTCCTTCTGGTTAGGGATGATTATTATATTTTTGCAAGGAAGGGGGTAATTTTTCACTCCAGTATGGGTGTGCTCCCTGTCTTCGGCCTGTTAAAGGGCCTTTTATTTTTATTTTTGTTGTTATTATCAAAGCTTTCTCATTACTGTTTACACATGCTGCTCTTGCCTGCATCCTTGCATGCTGAGCATCGCGCCGTCGAGCTCAGTCTCCCTCCTGTCCCTGATATGACAGCACCCAGTGAAGGAACCGGGGTCTTGCATTACACCATATAATTGCAGAAAGGAAAAAAAAAAAAAGGAAAAAAAAAAAAAAAAGATTATAAATTCATAGACCAGTTGCTGCTCTGGGCTGTGCGCAGGTGAAGATGAGCCCTGTCTTCCTGCCCCAGCACGAGCTGCCACTGCTAAACCCACCAGCGGGGCCCGACCTGCCAGAGCTGAGCTCCCACGTCAGGTGAAGATGGTGATTGTGATCAGAGTTTGGGCTTTATTTTTAGATAAGGAAAAAACTGGCTCTTCTTGCTCCTTTTTTTTTAAATCTAGCACAGTTGCACTCACTCTCTGCACCAGCCAGAGGCATACTTATGCCATTAGCCTTGCTAATTAAGACGTGAACACTAACTGCTCCCTCATTAATAATGTCACTAGCTGAGAACTAACATGGAGACTGACAGCAAACCGCTCCTCCCGGTGATGAAGGTGTTTTATCCCAGCGATGGAAGTGTTTTATCCTGGTGATGGAGGCGTTTTTATCCCAGTGATGGAAACATTTTAGGCACAAATCTAAAGTGAGTTTTTTCCCCAAACATTTTTCTACGTCACCAGAGCAGGCAGCTGTCCACCCCACTCTCACTTGCCTTCCCCCCACCCAAACGCTGGGTAACCAGGAGTTTGGCAGTATTTAAAGCTATGCAATGGCCTCTCGCGGGCGAGGCGGTGCCATCGGCGTACACCTCCCTGCCTGGAGGAAAAGCCGCTCCCAGTCAGCCCGAGCCCGCAGAGGGGCTGCAACCCCTGATGTGCCTCAGGTGGAGGAGCCCAGATGGTCAGCATCTTGACAGCTGTGATTACACACACCGCAGGTACTTCAGCTCGTTCACCTGCGTGCATCTTGCCCTAGGAGCACTGGTTGCATGCACACCGAGCAAGATGTAACTCCCGTGGGAACGACTGTGCATCCAGCAGATTCCCAGGGTTTGATGTCCCCATCCCAGGCAGCAAAGGCACGTGCACAAGGAGAGCAGTGCCAGAGCCAGGAATGCGGCCATGCCCCAACTTCTGCTGCTGTTTTCAGGTTCTGCAGTCATGGGTGCTGCTTTACCTGGGGCAGCCAGCACAGCCGCACCGAGAGAGGAACTACTTCTTAGAAGCTGCCGTTATTTTAAGAATAAGGAAGGGGCTGGAGCAGTTGCGACACACGAGAGGGGATGTTCGCAGCATTCAACTTCCAGATTTCTCAGCACAGACCACGCGGCGCTCCCTGGGATTTCGGATGCAAAACTTGTCTTGAAATTGCCTCACAGGAAAGCCTATTTTTTTTTTCCTTGAGGTGGGAGCCCTCAGGAGCTTTCATATTTAGGAATGAATTTAAAAGCAAGCAAACAAAAAGCCTGGTGGGATGAAGTTAGCAAAAATCCAGCCTCTGGACTTTGCCGTTAAGCCAGTGCATGGTGAGCCCAGTTGGCAGTCCAAGCCCAAGAAGCCAAGCTCTGCTCAAGGTCAGGAGTTGAAAGGCAAGATCATGGTGCTGCTGTGCTGTGCTGTGCTGGGCCAGAAAGGGCAGATGTAGAGCGGGCAGGGGCCAGGACCAGCCAGGGCTGAAATAGCCAGGGCCAAACATGGGCCAGGGACTGGCCGTGAAGGCAAATGAGGGCTGGGAGAAAGCGGATACCATTGACCTGAGAAACCACTTAGGATTTGCATTTTGTGCCTCTCCATCTCTTGTCCCAGCCCTCTCCTGGGTTGTCTTTGTACATTCAGAGCAGGAAAGGTCTTTTTCTTCCCCCTTCCTCTGTTTAAAATGACTTGAAAATGGACGCATGGGGAGCAATCCTGTATTTCGGCAAGGATCAGCGTTTCTGTGCTCAGCACACACCGTCGCGCACTCACTCTTGAAACCGGAGCATTAAGAGCAAATTGCACTCCAAGCGCTGCCAAACCCAGCGAGGCTGCTGGAGAAACAAAGGCAGCCCTGTCCTCAGCTGGAGCTTCTCAGCTGTATCTGCATCCCGTTGTCCTCCCTGGACCAGCACAAAGGCTGCACCGAACAGCAGGAGCATATAGCCAGGGCTGGTGGTTTGTGCTAGGCAAGTCAGCTCCCTTCCTTGCTAATAAATAACTCCCCGTGGTCTTGCATTTAGAGGGATGAAGAAGGGAAGGGGAAGAAGCATGGCACAAGTTGCTGGCTCTTTGCTTGCTTGGTGCATGGTTCCCAGAACATGCACATCTTGGAAAACACTTGCATATGCTAAATCTTGCTAAGGTTCAAAGAGCTGATTTTAGTCCTGCTGAGCTCCAGGCAGCCACATTCAAAGGGGTCTCTCCCCAAAAGATGTGGTCTCACCCAAATCACCCTATGCTCAGAGCATCTGCAAGAAAGAACGAGCTGGGAAAAGGGATTGCTATTCACAGCCAGCTCAGCCCCTGCCAGATAAATCAGATGCTGATGCTGCTGGGATGGGTTGTTTTGGCACGCCTAGACTTATTGTTCAAGCGCCAACAACTAAACATGCACATGCATGTGGTATTTTTAACCTGCAGTTTAATTGCAAGAGGTTTCTCTGTAGTTTAAATGGAAATTGCTGTGCTTGATTAGCAAAATATATGTTGAGTTCATTATCGCCCTGTCAGCCACTTCCCCTGTGCAAACAAACTCTGGTGGATGCAAACTCCTGTTCACCCCACTACTGAGCAGTGGGAAAGCCGCTCTGATTATTTAATAGAGTTATTTCCATCTCAGACCTCACCAACAAGGTAGCCAAGGGCTGTCGAGCCACGCAGCTCTACCATCTCTCACCTTAGTCCTCTGCTCTGCCACAGCTCAGCCCCGCTGTGGGCCTGACCCCAGCTGCACCGTGACCTGAGGGGTTTTGGGGGGCTACTTGCCCAGCTCCTGGAGGGCTGGGTTTGAAATCCCATTTCTCCTAGAAAGCATCTGGCTTGTGATACAGGTCAGAGCCTGACATGCAGCCCTACCTCTACTCATGCCAGCACACATTAATCCAGCCTGTAAGGTACTCCTCTTCATTATAGCAGTGGGCAAAGAGCATTACGCCATTCTATTATATGGAATATAAGCAACCTGAATGAATTTTTATGTTCTTCTAAACTTGGGAGAAGAGCCTAGGACTTAGCAGGTTTAGTTTCCCAGCCCATGTGGGCTTTTATCAGCCTTTATGAAGTAGCAGCACTGAGCTCTGGGAGGAGGGGAAGCCACGGGAAGAGCCCCCACATGGCTGCATGCTGCAGGTACAGCTGCCTCCTGGGCTCCCATGGAGAAAAAGGTGCGTTTCCTGAAGCTGAAATAGTCAGATGCGACTGCCGAGGCTTGGCTTACGCCTTGGCCCTGGAGGTGGGCACGTGCAGCATGAGTTTGGACCCAGTCTAACAAAGCCACGACCCAACTGGCAGCGACTCTCAGTGCCTTTGCCCAGTGGCGACTCGCGCAGCCCCCCGAGGAGAGGGCTGTTAGGGAGGGAAGCCCCAGTTCAGCCAGCTACTCAGGACAGCTGTTTAGGGCAATAGAGATGCAAAACAAGCAGTGCCTTCACTCTCTAGGACAGCAGGGACCTGGCTTAGTGCAGAACCTAAGGCTTGGGTCCAGCCAGAATTTACCCCCTCATCTCCATCTGACATTTTGGAAGCCACTTGCTGTTTGCCAAGAGACCCTCGCTGGCTTTTGTGTGTCCTTACGGGTGACAGGTTCTGAAGTTCATGACATGAATCATTAATCTCTTCATTCATCCCTCCCTCCTGCATCCCAGCCCTGAAGAACGGCACCAGCAATCCAGAGCAGATTACCAAACACTGACACTCCCATGGCCTTGCCGATGGTTTTTGCATTGAAACTATTTTGGGGCAAAGCTCCTAGGAAGAGGTCCAGGTCCGGGACAAGGCCAAAACTTCTCATTAGCCTCCGGACCACAGAGCACTGCTGTCATCCAAACAATGCAGTTTTACTCTAACAGGATATAAAGCCTTAAAATCTTGACTAACAGGTTTGAGTATTCCAAATTCTAAATTTAAGCTTGTTCAATGCGAACAGACCCAACCTTCACCAGCAACTACCAGAGGTGGGGGAGGTGACTGTGCATTCTCTAACTCAGCCTTTAGCAGGATGATTAAAGCCAACAGTTTGTTGGATGAAAAGCATATTGATCTGAAAATTCTACTTTTCACCTGCACAGAAGAGTTCTTGTATAGTAGGTTTTTCTATATATTGTTTCTGTATGTACTGTACACATAACTTATTCTTGAATAATGCAATTTTACTATAATATAAAAAATCTGCTCTTAATAAACTGTTTTTAGAACTTGTTTCTCACTTGTAGTCTTTAGTCTGATTCTCTCTAGGTGCCTGGCTACTATTTTAACAGATACTAAATTAATGGCTGCTAGAAGACAGAAACCCTCCCTTCGAAATGAAAGGAAAGCCGACAGCCTACGGGACAAGCTGGTCCTTCTCAGAAGACTCATTCAGGGAGCCCTGCCCCAAGTCACCCTCACTGTCTGTGACCATCTCATGCCCCCTGCTGCTCACCTGGACACAAACTCATTACATCTTACTGCACTTCTGACCTGGAAAGATTAAGAGACGCTGCAGCAGTATTTGCATTCCCCTGTATGTTTTCCAACAAGCCACAGTGGAACATAACTGCTGTCCCTGAAAGGTTGTACATACACAACAACCTACTTGTCCTGCTTCTGAAGCATGGCTGTAGTATAATCCAGTTTAACCAGCTTTTGGTTAGCCGTTGTAGGACGCCTGCACCACGCAGGACGGTTAGGAAGGTCACAGCACTTTTAAGCCACGATAACTAGTCTGCTACTGAAGGAGGTGGTAGTCACTGCTTTCCCCTGTCCTCTTCCCCATCTTTTTACCAGTCATTTTGCTACGGAAAGCTTACCCCGATGTCTTCCTTTCCTCCTCCAGCAGCACGTCTTGTACAGTTTTACCACGTTAAGCCTCAAGGCCCGGTTCTGACACCTTCTGTGACACCAGCCGGAACAGTGTACAGCTGCGGCATTAGGGAACAGACCTGAACACAAACTGTTTAAAACCGGTACTGACCTTCTGACCTTGAAACTTTTGACTTATTTTTGCAATGGCCCTGCAAGTCAAACACGACTGATTTGGCTTCATGGCAGGGACACACACACACACACACACAATACGGCAGCAGCACATGACAGAAACACACAGCAAAGCTCACCTGATGCTAAATATAACATTCACTTCAATTTGGATCAGAAGCTGGAGAACACATTAAAATAAGATACTGTTAAAACAAGACACAAACACTAAGTAGGTCAGTTTTTAAAACTTTTTTTATTTTTTAATTTTTTTTTAAGTTTTTATTTTATATTATCTACAAAGTAAAAGTTTTCTTAACTTAAAAGTTACATCACTGTCTCACGATAGTGATTATCTCATCAAACGTGATTTATAAATAATAATTCATCAGTTTGACGATTAGAATTTTTTGTTTTTACTGAACCTGTTTCAAGTTTAGTTAGAAGTAAAAGGGATCTCCAAGTCTTGATTTTTAGTGATAATAGCAGCAAGAATCACTCTTGTTACTTCTTTTGCTAGCTGATGAGTTCATAACTTTGAAGGGTCATTAAAAAATAAATAACTTCCAGTTTTCAGCAAGCAGAGTTGGGGCACTTGCAGGACTCAGATACAGTGCATGGAATTATGGAATAGCCCACAAGTTCCTAAATGCCTCTACTCAGTCCGAATCTCTCCCACTGCATGATGAACTGTTAGCATTCCTAGTGGATGTTACAAGAAATCGATTTTTTTTTTTTTAAACAAAATAAAATGAAATTCTAGTTTTCTGTGCTTCCAGTTGGCAGAAGCAGTAGAAGGAGGGTATTTGGCCTACAAAAGGTATCCAGCCTTTCAGTTATTCCAGATGAGCCTTACAACTGCTGTTGGTGGTGGGCTTGTACTGTAAAAAAAAAGTTCAAATGTAAATAATAAATTGGCAAGCCACACAACAGTTTGCTAGTAAAGTGGTCACAGGACAACTACTGAACTGAACTTTTTTTTTTTTCTTTCTTTTCTTTTTTTTTTTTTCTTTTTAATGAACAAAACAAAACCCTGCATATAAAGATGTCCCTTGGATTTTTTTTCCCCTACCTAAACTCTCAGAAAGCAGCCTGTTCTGCTCACACATTCCCCAAGAAACAAAATCAGGTATCTAGTTCACTACAAAAGTTTAGAGGCTATTCGGCAACAAGTAACAATAAAGAAACCTTGGTAAGGTTAAATTTAAAGCGGAAAGAAGTCATACAGCACCTACTTTTCCCAAAAAGTAAAGCTGCAGAACGTTACTCTGAATTAAAGGTTAGAATTCAGTTGTCACTTTACTTCAGTCATTAGAAGTCTAACAGCCCTGCCCCCAAGCAACATTTTCACTATCCTCAAGACCGATCACTTTAAATTTAATAAAGCCCCAGATCATTATAAACAGGCTACACAGACAGTCCATCCCCCACGGCAAAACCACGGCAAAACCTGGAAGAACACAGTCCCACAGTGCCAGTGTCTGCATAGTTATCCATTTCTCTACTTCAGCTAGAGAGAAGCAAATCCTTTACTACATTAGCTAGATCTCGTACGCTTATCTAGGCTTGCATTTGGGCTGGCAAGTATGTATGCTAAATGCAGAAACAGTCTGCCTTCAGCAGCCTGCCGCTCTACAAGGACATCTTAAGGGTTTTTTTTGTTTGTTTTTCTTTTCCCCAAATCTGGTTCATAACAATTCTCCTCACTACTATGACCTGGCTCAGTTAAGGTGCAGGTCTCCCGGGCACACACTCCTCACCTGAAGGGTGCGTCATATAGGGGAAATGTGTTGTTGTCGAGACTGGAATGGGCTGTAGTGCACTTTGAGCGATGGCGGCTTGGGGACCACCAGGTGGCTGTGTCGTCATTAGCATCATTGGAGCATGGGCAGTTGGGTGAGAAGGAACCATTCCTGACTGTACATGAGCCTGAAACAAAGAGCTCTTTAGTATAATGGTCACAAGGAGGCATCTCTCCTGGCCACATGACTATCAAATTTTCTCCAGCTGTACCAGTAAATCCAGAGATTTACTCCATTTTAACTAGATTAGCTATAGGGATTAAGTCAGAGATCTTAACACAAAAATAACAACTTCAAAAAAAAAGGCTCAAATCCTTACTGCTGGCTGAGTCACATTCTCAATTTTAGCCATTTGGACAGTGAGCACTGGGAAAAAACTGCCAGCATTAAACAGTGGGATATTTTAAAAAAAACAAAAACCAAAAAAAACCAAACAAAAAAAAACCAACCACAAAAAAACAACCCTCAGCAACAAATCTTCAAAACATTACTGTCAGTAACTTAGATCAAAGCACTTCCTATGCAGGGAATGCACCGGGTACAGATACGAACTTCACATGCACTGGGAGCCTGGCATCCCTTCCTCAGCTGCTCATTACACAACTCCACATTCTTTCATGGCTCCCTGCCCTAGAAACCACACTCTCCAGTGACCTGTGCCCACATTATCGTTCATCTAAGCAGTCATTCTAAGATGAGTGATTTCATCCCTTTATTCTGTTAGGTCAGCTTTGTTCTGTCTCCAGAAGCTCATCACAGTTAAAGTCCTTGTGTAATCTAAGCAATCATAGTTAAGTCTCAGCGGAAAAAGGAGATTAATCTTTATGATGGCTGATCACCTTCTGGCAAACAAGTTCAGTAACTTGTCAGTTGGCTTCTTTAGTTCAGAGCAGTTCATGACTCTAGAGGTCATCAATTTTTTGGTTCAAAAATCTAGTAAACACTAATTTCTTAAAAGCACAAAACACTAAGGACCTCTTAGAGCTCTCGGTGAGTTCCTCTTGGGGTGGGGGGTGGGGGAGGGAGGGAAGCATTTGTATCTAAGGTTTGCTTTGTCCTTCTACCATAACCCATTAACAGAGCACTATGGTGCAATAATTGCATCCTCATAAGTTTCGCATGCCAGTAAAGACAGATAGCAGGTAGTGGCTACAATTTTATTTCTTAAAGACAAAAGAGTTACTCGACTGATCACAGACATTCCTCAAACTCTTTATCAGACTTGTACTGTATTTGTAGCACTCAAGAAGCCTTTAAAGGCAGGAACTGCAATTCAGATCTCACTCTTGCTCTAAAAAAGGCTTAGAAGATAAGGCTGTGAAACAGAAATACCTTTCAGGATCAGCACCACTTTTACTTTGACAAACATGCTATAATAGCAGCCATCATTATAAAGCAGCTATTCATATAGCAGCTGTATTTAATACATGTTTAATACATTTAATACGTGTTGGATAGAAATTTTCTGCTGTGGCCCAAATGCTTTGCAGATTGGCAGCTGACAGCACTCCATAATGAATTTTAAAGTACTGTTTCTCAAGTGAGATATTTAACAGCTCAAGATTCATCTGATTACCTAAAGGGAAATTCAGCTGATCCCCTGTGTTAGCCTAACTGAAACTCCTACTATGTGATATTTCAGAATTGTGTTCAGAAGTTGGAAATGAGGCTGCTAAGAAACTATTAAATCCAGTGATTAGTTTCCCCACAATGGAATAATTACATGCATTTAAGATTTCTTACAGAACCTTAGTTATTCCTTCATTAAGAGATTTTTGAGGGGACTACTTCATTTTGAAAAGTCATTTAGTTTGATATAAACATCACGGATTTTAGACTGCAGTTTTCATCCTAAAAAAATTACAGCAGAAGAGACTGCGTAAGTCAAAAATGAAGGTAAGGCAGGCTTTGCCTGTGATTGCTAAAAAATCCTGACTGAGCAGTCAGTTCTGACTAAAAATCACATCCGATTTGCTTTAGCAAGGTTTGCTTATTAAGTGCTTGGCACACAGAAAGGAAGGCAATGGCCACAACCCACAGCGCAGGCATGGGCCTGGCCATGACGTGTACAGCACAATTCATGTACAGTTTTACCTTTAAGCTGACCTTGAAACAAACATGTTTCAAGGCACAGCACTGAACATGCCGCTAACCCAGGAGCTTGCAGCAAGACCCTTCCAAAGGGTTGCAGGCAAGGCATCTTGAGAAGCTCTACAGCCTAGGCATTCACACCAGTGCCATCACACCAGAGCGGAGCAAGTAACTTGTTTCTGGCAGAAACCAGAGCCTGGGAGGACAGGGCAAGATGCCACAGCAGAAGTCAAGTTTGGACATCCTCTCCTTATCCTCCCACAGTAGAAAAGCAGAGAAATTAAAAGCCTAACGGAATTAAAAAGCTAAAAACTCAGTATCAGTAAAACAATTACTAAATAACTATTAATTCATTGGCTTAACTGGCTGTCCCAGGGACCAAAGCAAAAGATTTTATCAGAATTCTGCAAGGGACTGGACACCTATTAGACTAACCTCCCTAATTACAGTTAGTCATGATATCCCAAACTACTGGTAACCTGTATGAGAAGGCATAAGCCAGGCACCAAGTGCTTGGTCTGCAGAAGAAATTGTGCAGGCAAATTACTGATTAATTGTCCGTTCCTTGACAAAGCACACTAAATCCATGAGATTTAGTAAACACCAGAAAATCTTTGTAATGCTGCTTTATGCAGAGTTCTTGATCAATCAATCATGTGCTTCCCTTCCCAAAATCCTTTTTTTTTCAGTGAGTTGACCACAAGAGAGCAGTTAAGAGAAGTGGGTTTCTGATCCTGAAGTAAGGACTTTTGTTAAGTTGCCCAACAACCATCAGGGATCTCCTGCATATGTAGTTCATTTAGAACGACACACAGACACATATACACACACACACACACACACACACGCAGTTTTCTTTCAGCAAGGATTCTCTTGCAGTCATCTGAACTGAATCTCACATATGTCTCATTGCAGTGCCTTACTACTCCCTAGTAATCCTGTGTAATAAATCCTTTATTGGATGTACTTGTATAAATTTGACTACAATGCAGAGCCTAAAACTGCCACCAAAAGCAGTAATTCAGCCTTCCTCCACTCAGCTCTCACCTCCAACCTTTCTGTATGCCAGCTCTTCCTGTGATCATGCAGTGAACCTGAGTAGTGAACTGATTTGACTGAGAAATAGCCTAAAATGGGGGAGGGGAGGCACACTTCAGCTGAAATCATGTCCCCAGTCTGGTTTGCTGCATGGCCAAACAGTTCTGTGAGTGGAATGGTGGGGCAGGACAAGGATTGGGGCCGGAAACTGGGAAGAGAGCTCAATTTCTTTCAGTAGCAGTGCCACCTTAAGATGTCTTCATTAAACTATAGTTGTAGATGCACTGGGTGTTGGCAGCTGAGGTCCAAATATCTTGTAAAATTCTAAATAAAGGCAATGTATAGACAAGAAACCTAAATAACACAACAGGTAGTCTGTGCTGAGAGGTGACAGAATGGAAATCACTTCAGCAGGCCCGACTGTCCTAACTTTGTGGCATTAAGACATTTAGTCTTGAAGGTTGTTAAACTGTGTTTACCTGGGGGACATGGGCCATGTGTGGCGGATTGGTATATGCAGGTTGAACATGGGAGGGATGAATGGTGAAGACTGTTTGTTGTGCTGTAGGAAAACTATTTTGTGGAGACTGCGTATTGGAGCCTGGCGTCATGGAAGGTGGGGTTGGAGCTAGGCCTGCGTGGTAAATTGCCGACTGCTGCTGTGGGTTTGCCAGGTGGAGTGCCTGAGCAGCCTGGTGCTGATGATGCTGAAAAAAAAAAAAAAAGAAGATCATTCAGGTTATGGTCTAGAAGTGAGACACATTTATTCTGTAAACTAGTGTAAGAGAAGTTTGGAAAACTGCTCTTGATAGTGAATCAATTTTAAGTGGCAAATCTAAGGATCACCACACCTATGGTCATGAGGAAACTCAATTCAATTCCACCAAGCTCATTTTCTCCTGGCACTATTAAGTCATGTGAGCAGAGGCCCGGAAAATGGAACCTAGACTGATGGGCAAAAACAGGGAGATCCTGCACCCACGGGGCTGGATAAACTTCACAGTTGCACTTAACAGCCTAAGGTTATTACCAGTAGGTAACTAAGGCATGCAGCGCTACCATGAGGCCTAGTTTGTTTTCATCTGCTTGTCTTTGACAAAATACAATCAAACACTTCTCAGCATCTCGGAAATCTGCTGCTTCCAGTTGTAACTCCATTCATATTAAAGCTCTGACAAAATGACGACTCTTCCTTAATTGTAACACGGAAACAAGCTATATTTAATCCCCTGCGAAGAGGGAGAAATGAATGGTTGGACTCTGATACTGGTCCTTACTAAGGAAAAGGGACTTCCACAAGTTTCTCTGCTAGCTTATCTAACAAACTGTGTCATGAGCCTACCACCTTTGAGTCCTAGCCACTGCAAGCGGACAAAAATTAAGTTATATAGCTCTACTTCCTTCCTTCCTTCCAGAAAGCAGAGGGGAATCTAGACAACTCCTGTATGAGATCTGCCACATGCAGTTTGTTTTGGCAACTCCTCCATCTTACTGTTTTTCCTCTCAAAGAGATCAATATATCTGTGTCAAGCATCAGACTGATGTAATACCTTCCAGTAGAGCGTGTTAACTACAATTCAACTCCCTTGAGTTCTGTTACCTGCACGGGGCTAGGAGCAGGGTGGCTTCCAGCATGTTGGCTTTGCTGCTGGCCAGTTGGTGTGGCAGAAGGCTGAGGATGCGGAGGATGCGGATGCAGGGTAGCATTAGGGTGGGCATACTGCTGAGCAAGTGAGCCAGTGGAAACTAGGATGAAAAAGGAGAATACTTAACAACAGATAGAGAACATGCATCTCATCAAGTCACCATCTGCACTTGAAGATTTTGCTATATCTCAAACATACTGTAAATATATTCCCTCCCCCTTCTAAAAAATATTTATCTTGCAAATAGCTGAGTATCTTACCTTGCTTTTGTGTAGTTTGGTTTTGCAGGGAAGTCTATAAATAACCATAATTAGACAGTTCATCTTCCCTAGTTTGACAATGTAACAGATACTACATAGAAAAAAGCAGTATTTCATCTTTTCTTTTGTCAAACAGACCAGTTTAAAATATCAAATTTATCATTTTCATACAATTTAGTTTTTCCTGAAATATACTTTTCAAAGGTGTTACAAGCCATTTTTATTTCCACCATCCAAAAAATTCTTTGGCCTTATACCTGGCTAACCTCACCATGCTACTCTTCTGGAAATTGCTCACAGTACAGTCAGTGTAAAGTACATACATTGCATGTATGCTTTAAGAGCTATAGGGACACACAGTATACACATAACAGCTGAGAAAACTGAGGCTGCTTGAGCATCAATTTTTTGCTGAAGCCAGTATCTTGTACTAAAATGAGTATCTTTCCTCTCCCCTCAAGGGAGTCTTTTCTGGATTGCCACCATTCTGTGAGCTTCTCAACATTGCCACGAAATTCTTAATTCCTTCAAACAGTAGCAAATAAGGTACGGAATTCCAAAAATGGAAAAAACTTAACAACATAAAACTTTCACATCAGCAAAACCACATCTGTTGCCACAGCCGCACCAGTTTCCAACAGCAAACTAATATCAAGTCCGTCCTTGAGAAATCCTGCCCTGTTCTGCTTTAAAACAGGCCACACTAAATTGTTTGGTTTCTTTTCTTTTTACTTCTGCGAGAATCTATGCAAATATGAAAAGTGTAATGATAGCAAGTCTTCCTTTAAACACAAAAGGATGCACCCAGAAAGCAAGACCCTAAGAAAACAAAGCTGCTTTGCCTATTCCCCTCTACTGCTTTTAGATCTTGTACAACCACCAGTCCACAGTTTGTAACTACGCTTCCACACGTGACAATGCGCACTACTCTCTCCAAGATTACAGCCTGTCAAGACCGAGGCTAGTTTTTCTGACAATAGAGCTGAAAGACAAACAAAGCAATCTATCAACCTGCTCCTGAATCTGCTCCCTGCAACTGTTATTTCTTTGTTCTGGTATCTTTTTGTCATTATGACAAGCCAATCACTGCTTACTACCTATCAGGTTACAGCTTTTTTTTAATGGGGCTTGAATTACATGAGAACTTGATGGCCAGTGAAGTGCCTGTCTCCAGCATACCTTTAGAAGCGATGTGTTTTCTGGTGGTGTTTTCTTGCCCTAGTAAACAAATCTGAAAAGCAGGGCACAGGTAGAAACTTGGAGTGCCACCATTATGCTGCAACCACCTGCCCTGTGGATCCACAGCTAGTAAGGTGTGCTATCTCACTTTTGCAAGTAACCGTTTGCTGCAGCTTCTGAAGAGTTTCACGGTGCTGGGCTCTAGGTTCATGAATATACATAACCACCCAAGTATATATAAAGGATGAAAGACAAGATGGGTGTAGAAAAACGTAGCTGCATCTAAAAGCACAATATTATTCAGCAAAAGCAAGTCTCAAAGGGACAGCAACCCCACTGTGCTCCATTAACCAGCCCTGACACACCACTACCCTCTCCAAGTACTTGTTTTCCTCCAGTTTGGTTTGCTATAAAGCTTACAAATACTAGTTCTAAAATATGCGAACTCACTAGAAAAACACATAGACAGTATCTTTTTTGCCTAAGTGAGCTTTTTCTTCCCTGTACAGGCCACTATGAAGGTGTCTCTTTTATAAAGTAACTGCCTACCATATTTAACTTAATCCTGCCCTGCTGTCTTGAAAGCTCTACTAAATCTTCACTGAGCAAATGGTCCAGCAGTGATGTGCACTACAGTTTCAGGCTATTAATGCAGATGAACTTCATACACATTTGTAACCCTAAATTCTTGCAGTCTGAGTTGATCCTAACGTACTTATGCATAAGCATGTAAGTGGGCTTAAGAACAAGTGTCCAAGCGTACTTGTGTACACTATAAGCATTTCTGTTTAAAAGGCGTTTTGAAAACACCTCGGTATTTTCTATGCACACTGGCAAAACTACAGGTATCTTCTGCCATAGCATTTTGTTATGCTTTCAAATGCAAGTCCTTTTTTTTTTTTCATATATCACTACTAAAATTTATTTTGCAGCAGCATCTCAACCACGCTTCTATCTCACTTTCAACCACTGCTCCTTCACACAAGGACTACATGAAAATTATCAAAGGAAACACCAGTCAGTTCTGCAGTATGAAGTTTACACTTTTCTACAGTAGGAAAATTTCTCAACCTCATTATTATACAATACTCTGAAGAAAGCCAGAAGTTATTATCTCTGTCAAAGTAACAGAAATAAATGTATAGAGGGATTGACTTGTTTGCCAAAGGGCATGCTACCAGAAATCTTCCTCAGCTCTCATCCCACTGCCTCAGCCACAGACCTGGCATACCTAACTACAAATTAACTTCAGCTCCATTCAAGAGGTTTTAAAATGTATATGAAAATTAATTCCAAGTTGTAAGATATTCAAGGCTTCCCACATCCTGCCACATTACTTGTTAAGAGCCCCTAAAATAATGCGGTACTCCCTTAAACCATTTGTGGAATTCATCTTTCACTTCTTTATAGCCGAGAGAAAAATAAACTAAGCTATTCTGAAGCACATACATTACACAATAAGACTTCACGATGAAGAACAACTCTCTTAAGAAACCAGTTAAACCAAGGAATAGTACCCCAAAGAACAGATACAGAAGCAGGAGGAGGATCAAGTTTTTGTCATAGTAGCAGCTCTTCCATAACATTCTAATGTCTTTTATCCCATAGCTTTGCATTTGAAGTACCAGATTTTTTTATATTGAAGAATTTTTATTTGCCTAGCTTCTCCTCTCCCCCTTTTGTCTTTAATAAATTATTCTAATACGCTCTGCAAGGTTGGTTAAAACTAGTTCAGATACTGCTGCAAAGTATGCTTTAATAGTAATATTAAAAGTGTCTTTCAAAGAAATGTTATGTGGACACGTAGATAAGTCCTGTACAGATACTGCATACAAATCAAGACCAGTTCAGGATGAGTGGCAGCAAGTCTGAAATACAGGCATAGATCTTTGTTAGTTCAGACCCAGAGTTCAAACTTCAGCTCTAGAAATGTGAAAGGTTTTCCATGTTTAGCTAGTGCAATTAATAGTTCCTGACAAACCAATGAAATCTATGAGATCAGCAAGCCTGTGAGAGAAGTCTTGCAAAACAGTCACGAGAAATTCACCTGCTTAGCCATAACTAAACTAAAGCACTTTCACCGTGACTTTTTTCAAGAATTTTTGCCTGTTCATCAAAACAGCGCTCTACATGTATCAAATAGCAAACAAGATAAGACCAAAGTGTTGGGGGGCAGAAATCACCAATTATCCAACATCTTCCCCCACTGTCAGTACTTTGGAGATTTTCCAAATGGCCAGCTAGTATCCAAGAAAATGCTGAGAAAGCTCTACGAAAGGACAGAACAGCTCTGCATATCTCCTTGCTGCAAGTAACCTCAGCTCATTTCAGCAGTACACTGTTTTTCTCATCCTTTATGCCTTACGTTCATCTCCAAGAAATACTCCCTGGGCTAACCTGCTTCACTTCAGCGTCCTTTTCATCAAGTTGTTTCTTAACATATATCTAACTGCGCTAACCTTGCAGGGACATATAGTGAAGGTAAGTGATTCAGTCATGAAGTGAGCAAAATATCAGATGGATTGAATTACTGAATTCAACTCTACAAATGCACAATCTGTTTTTCTGCGAGGTAAATAAGTAGTAGTCAGCCACCAAACCCACAGAAGGAGCTGAAATCAAAAGAGGTCAGAGCAGCAGAAATCAAGCAGAACACCCAGCTACAAGGGTATGTGCAAAAACCATGTAATGTAATTTCATATTTCCCTGGCAGGAATTTCAATGCTGCCAATGGTGGTCATCGTTGGTCGTCATCCAAAGATGCACTGAAGAGCCTATTTTCAAGAACTGACCAGTGAACAAACTTCAAAACTATTGCCAGACCCAGTAAGATGGTGAGGATAACTACATTTAAAAGACCTGAATGGTAGGAAGCAAAGAAATAGCAAATGATTCTTTCATAACACAAACATTTAAAGAAGTCATTTTACACAGGTAGAGTGGACTTCACTTAAAAGATTATCCACAAAAGGAACGAGCTTATTAAAGTTATTTCAGTGCACCAAACCAAGACACATGAAAACAGGACAGGTCAGCATCCTACAACACTAGTTCACGCTGAACCATTTCTGTACAAGAAACACAGGAAGTCTGTTTCAGAAGAGATTTTTGGAGAACAACTGGTATTTCTCACGTCCCTCTTGCATGAGCTAACTCAAAAACAAAACAAAAAAAAACCCAGAAGAGTGCCTGGCATAGGCTGCATGGACTTGCAGACACACAGAGCAACAAGTCTCACTGCAGGACAAGAGCATGTTCGAAAATACCCTGAAACTGCAGTCGTCCTTTCCCATGTCTTGGGTGACAAGTACAGTTCATCCTGCAGCCACCCCACTTCCCCCCAAAACCAGCTTCCTCTAAGCGCTATGAGGACCAACTTACAAGGCAGTATTTTTTAGTTAACCACCCTTCCCTGTACACACACGTAACTGAAGTCTTTATTAGCTGTTGTGTCCTAAGAGTATGGAGGACATCAGCCCCTCTTCCATTGCCTACGCTGATGTGGGTCACCAGCTCGGGCAACACCACACTGGAGCACCACAGCCACGTAACCTAACTGATAACTTCTGTCTCCCAAGGAGGGAGCATCCAGTGCTATACACCAGCAAGGAGCCCTCATCTAGTCACTCCCTTTATAATGACAACTGCACTCCTTCAGTGACCCTGAGGTAACTCTACAGAAAGCTTCCTTCACCTCAGCTGCAACTCAAGTAATTTCCTCCCAAGGGCTCAGAACTTGAGCCACAGCTTTTTAAAGAGATGAGGCACAAGATACTTCTCCTTTTAGGAAGCAGATTAATTTGCCAAGTTCTAAAATCCCATTTGGGTCATGAAAGACAAGGGAGTGAGGCAATTCACCTAGGTTTTAAAGCAGAGGCTATCCACATGCAGCGCTGACTTCTGGTTGCAGATGAAAACACTGGGTGGTAAAGTCAGCGATTATTCGGCATGCAAAATATATTTTAAAAGACTGACAAATCAGCTTCCTGTGGTCATATAGATCTGTTCAACAGCTTCATTCCCCCATCACGGAAAGGAACCTTCCTGCATTTTCCACATACTGGTTTGGTGCAAGGAAACTTGTTCCCTCAACACGTCCCATTCCTTTAACATCTGTTCTTTAGAAAGTGCTTTTCTGTACAATCAAAATTAGTACAAAAAACCCAACTCACTGGCAAAGTAGAAAGAAGGGCCTGTCTCCTTGCTGTATGGTATTTTGGGACATGCTGAATTTGGGAAATAGAAAGGTAAATTAGCCTCTTGCCACGTGCATACTTCCCGTCTTCTGGAAAGGTCAGCATATTTTTCTTTTTTTTAAAGATTGTAGACCCATGCAGATATTTTTATTTACTTAGGTGCTATTAGAGCTGGATATTTAGTTTTACAAATGAGTGGAGATGAAACGACACGTCTCAGGCAAGCCTTCCTGACACTGAGGTCTTCAGTTCTTAATTAACACAAAAATAAACTTGATGTCAATTAATGGTCTATTACAGTTCACTGTAATAAGCAGGTTAAAATATAATTACATTAAAACAGAAATTGGCCCCTTGCTTTTCAGCTATATTACTGTCATTCTTAACAGTTCCAAGACACCTTTGGTGACTGGTTCACTCTTAGTCCCTGGAGAATCCTCTGAAGTTTATATTATATCCACCATTGTACTATCAGGGTAATAGAATTTACTCTACTGCTGAGACAGAAACCAGATAAAGTTAGAGACAACACCAGACCAGTAAAACATATGCAGAAGGGGAAAAGGGAAGGGAGAACGGGGACAGGAATGAGAGCACAAAAAACAGGAAATGCATGTGTATAAAACCAAGGCCTGGTTTTACACAAGTTTGTTTTTAAACACAAAAGTAAAGTTTTTCAGAGGACTCCAGTTATCTGAAAACACAGGCAATTCAGCTACATGGTAAAACTAACAAAAGTTCATTGTCACAGGAATGAATATATCCACCTTCTACTTAGGTAACCAAATTTTCTACTAACAGCACAAGTTTAGGCCTTTGTGCAACATAGACCAAACCGCAAACCGTGGCCAGTAAACTCTACCAGCCCAATATCGGCATCAGCGAGATCACACAGAGCCAACACTTCCGAGACAGATGGTGTGTTCTGAAACCAATGTGAGGTTCAGCAGGGTAAGAGCAACAACTCCACGTTCAGGTATGTGCATGCGGCAGTTAAAGGTGCATGTACTGCTCTGCTGCAGCAGAGCCTGCATTTCAAACTTTTCTTGATAGGGACATCAAAGTGGCTCACGTCTCCAGAAGTTACAAGCTGAAGTGTGTAATTGACATTTTTATTGTCTGGCTGGTAGATGGGAAGACAGACAGCTGCTTGAACATTGTCCTTCCCAATTGTGTTTTGAGGGGAAAAACCCAATGATTTAAACACTCCTCCGTCATATGTTTAGATGGGTCTACTGGTGACCACACAGCTCAGCTGCTCTGCTTCTCTTGAGCTCTTGTCAACAGCAGGTTGTGAAACAGAAGCAGGACACTGTAATGACTGGCAAGGAAATCTCAGAAGTGCAGAAATATCCCATTAAACAGCATTAGACAAAAATACTTCCTTTAAAATTGAAGAGCTCCTATCAACAGATGTAGGTCACTGTTTGTATTTTGGACTCAGCTATCTCTTCATGAGACAGGAAGGAAAACAAAACCCAAACTTTTGGCACTGAGGGTAGTTCACTTAATGGATCAACAGGCATCTCTCTTCGCTGGCAGCCAGTTACTACTACTTGCCACAGACTTTCAACTTCTCCCAAACCATTAGTGAGGATGGAGTTTCAGATCTCACCAGAGAACATTTCACACCTTAAGAATACTTCATAAGCAGTGCCCCCCAACCCCCATGTCTCAGTGCAGTTGTCCTTGCAGACATCTTCTCTCTACCAAATACACGGCGGGGAGCAAAGTTTGGTGAAGTTTGCAAGAATTGTTTCAAAGAAAGCACTAGGACCTTGAAGCATAAAAGGGCAGTATAGCCCACTGAATCCTGACACCATGGGGAGGGAAAATTATTTTTTTAAAAAAAATCAGATAGCAATTTTGAACAGCCAAAAGGAAGCCTGAGAACTTGTTTGAGCAAGTGCTCCAGAAATCAAAAGCAGCAGTAGTTGTTGTTTCTCAGGAAGTTGTTATTCTGTACTTTCAAATTAGTTTTAAGAGAGGACCGGAATCAAAGTGCATCGGTATATTTAGTTCAAAGATACCATGGGTAAATTTAAGATTCCCCAAAACACAGAACCTAAGTTACAGATACTTTCTTATAGTCACTCAATCAGATGTGAATGATTCCAGCATGTTGCTCTTCAGCAATGTACTCCATAAAAAGCTTATATTTATCACTTCAGGCATTTCTACATTTTTCCCAAGTGTTCCCATATCGATAAATGGAAGCTGCAGCGAATACATTACAGATGGGCATGTTTTGAGGAAACACAATCCATCTAGGCAAGGTCTTCAAGTACTCAGCACGTGGAAGACTTGCAAAAATCTGAATTAAGACAGTGCTGCACTACATCAGAAGTCATGTCATATGTAGCTAACTGTAAGCTTTGTAGGTTAAGGGTACATTTGAGCCAATTCATGCTCACTAGGCAATAAACAGGTCTGCACATGGCAAAAACATACTCTTTAAAAAAAGGTGTCTCATACAGAGTTCATGATCCAGCTGGGTTGAACGATTTCAGTAACAAGAATTTCAAGCACTTGATCATTTACTGGGAAAGCAGGAGAACATTTGGAAGAGTCACCAGGTAGCTACTTGAGAGAACACAGGAGGCCATACAATTTCTGTCAAATTAGGTGGCTCTTGGAAGAGTAGTATTTAATTACATGGCAGGAAATACCAAAGAATTCTCAAGTTTAACCCAACTCAGCTGTCTGTACTGGTAGGTAGTTACATACCTACAACAGACACTGTAAAACCAACACAAAATGAGGTCTAACAGTTTTAAGTTAGAATATCAGTGAAAAAAATATACAGACATCTGATCAAAGCCAATCAAGGGAACAGGCTTGTACTTCAATGCTGTAGCACCCACCGGTTACAGAAGATTATGATGGTGCACAATAGGAAATTGCCAGGAAGTCAAATGCAACCATTCTGAATCAAATCTCAGATTATCTCATGTTTGGTTTTATTTTAATTAGGATTTGAGAGGAGAGTTTTCACCAATAAAGGTCTGAAAGCCTTTCATCATTCACTTTATCAGAATTCTATTTAATCTAATGAAAAAGCAAACAGAAGATCTGTTTACGTGGATACCTCAAGCACAAGAGTTGAAAAGATCAAAGTAATACAATTAGCAAGGGCCTGTGCAAGAAGGACTTAATCTCTACAAGTAACTTCCATTTCAGCTTCAGCACAAATAAGCTGAAATGTTCTTCCTCCAAGTGTCAAAAAAGGTTTCTATTATTTTTGTTTCTTAGCTATGCCCCCATGCCACTGCAGAGATCTGAAAGGATGTTTTCAGAGGGGTAAGACACAGACTTTTTAAAATCATAATTAATTTCACACTGAACTTCAGGTTCTTAGACTTTTAAGTTTTCATGACACATCATGGACTTCCATAAAGTAGCAGTGTAAAACTAAGCACCGGAAAACATACAAAGATGTCTAAAGGTACAGAAAATCTTTTATTAGAATCTAAGTCAATAGTATAAGTGACCCAATAAAAGTCTTCCTCAGATGCTATAACAAGTATTGAAATGCCACGTTTTCAAGAGACCATCTGCTGTTTTGACATTTTATGACAATTTCCAAGCCTTCTAGCAACCTTGATTCTACCTCTTTCAATAGCATGTTTTGCAGTGAGTTTCTTCCTCTGAATTGGGCATTGATTTATCATACATTTATAACGCTTTAGAAGTTCTTTCACATTTTACTTTGTAACAAGGTAACCCACATTTTCAGCCTTCACTGTTAAGTGAAATACGCCCATCTGATAATGCTGGAGACTAATTGTCAAAGTCAGAGCAATACACGAGCTGTTTCATATACTTATTCTTGACTTACCAAAAGAGAAAGGTAAGCAACACATGTTTTATTTTGCTTAAACAGCAGTGTTCATACTGTTAAAAATGCTAGTAGTATCATAAAGACAGCATTTCACTAGTTGTCAGAACTAATGTCAAGTTTTGAAACTGAGATCATAGCCTTGCAACGAAACAAGTCCTAATTATAATCAAGAAACAATCAAGGGATGTTGTGTCAAGAGCATCAAGAGAACTTGAACAAACTTCTTTCAGCAGATATTCTTTAGCAGCTCCCAGGTTGAAATTTCATCTTGGTCACTGGCATCCTACTGAAATCAGCATACTTGAGTTTTCATTTTAACCAGGTGGCTCAGTTTTCAATGCTCTGCTCATCATCTTATGAAATATAAACCACATCTACTGGTATAATCTGAACAATACCCATATTTGAAGCTTGAGATTAAACACATCCCTGCACAACGTAAGAATTTAAAAAGTTACATATAACACAAAACGTTTCCTACCATACATAGCATGCGTCTGTTCATGCGCACCATACTGTGTTGCAGAAGAAGATACTAAACCAGGCTGTGCGTGTGTTGGTGGTGCCATCATTCTAGCGTTGCCCTGTATTACAGGGCTATAAACATGAGGATGCTGCATTTAACAGAAATAAGAAAACACACAGTTAATTGGAAGACCATTACCAAGAAACTAGTGTCATCTAAACAGTAATTATGTATTTAGAACAGCAATACCTTGGCCTTACTAAAATGCAGAGCAAACTAAAGATTTCATACTAACACAATTATCCTAATTATTTCTAAAAATTTAAGGACATTTTCTGCAGCGGGCTAGACACTGACAAAAACCATTGACATATCTAATTTTTGCCATGCTAATAATGTAGTGAGCTTACGTATGTAATTATATTTTTGTCCAATTACATACATATATTTAAATGCCTTTGTAGTAAGACGAATACCAAATAGTTTATTTTTAGAACACGTAACTAGGAGGTGTCGCGGCCATGACCTGAAAAGATTTGTTCGAAGAGCTAAAAAGGCAGTATCACTAATAAATGTCAGCTTCTAAAGTGACCTTAAAATTTGTTACAGGCTTTGAAGCACATTACACCAGCAATCACAGTACGCTCCAGAACACAAACTGTTCAGAGTGACTTCTCACGACTGGGGACAATAGGGTATTTAGGACTGAAACACTTAATTATTTCTGTTTTGACTTATCACTAATGCTAAAAGGACTCTTACCTGAGATTGGTAGTGTGGCACATGCTGCACAAGAGGCTGATTAGGAAACTGTTGGGGACTATATGCAACATATTGTGTGGAATAAGCAGGTGGCGTAGCTACAATTGGAGGGCCTGCTGCTGAGGCAGGATGCATCATGGTGCTCTGATGATGTTGGTCTTGCCGTTGCTGTGGCATATTTGGTACTACAAAGCAAAGAGTGCCTCATATTAGAAACACAGGACAAAGAATGACGGTCTTCCTGAAAGGTTTTACATAACAATGTCACTGTGACCAAGTCGAATATCCTCACCCCTCACCTTTAACCACACGTTAAGAGCTCTATCAAAAAGGAAGAGCATGAAAATGAGTTCTTCCATGAAACATTTGATTTTCATCACTGCCTTTGAGCCATGTACAAGGCCACAAATCCAGGCCTGCTTTTTTGTGAAGGAAGGAAGAAAGGTGGAGGGAGAGAAACACTGACAAGAATCAGTAATGGGAGAAAAAGGTTGTATGAGGATACCTACATTAATCAAATTTGATCCTGTCCCCTTCAAAAGGCTTAATTCACCTTCTGTGGGAACTACTCAGCAACTGTTCCATCAACTGGAAAGCTGAGTCTGTTAAAATTACTTGTGCTTATGGCTGAGGAGAAAGAATAAAGGTCTCCACGAAGCAGCAATCTGAGGTATGCACAACTTTTAAGCTCTGGGCTACCCCTCAGGATAACAGAAAGCAACTTTTAGGTCACAGTCAACACTGAAGGGGACAAGTCAACCTATAAGAAGAGGAGTAGGAATAATTAGAGGGAAGAAAGAGTAAGAGAGCAGAGCACTGTAGTGTGAGACTACCTGAGCTATCCTGGTAAGACAACCAACTGAACCACAGCAGCAAGGCACTAATTTGGCCTACTAAGCAACAGGGCATGAGAGTTCAAGGTGAGCTCCAGCTTGCTGCAGTGAGACTGCAACCAATAACTATGCTAACTCAAGCACCTGTAAACTCCACTGCAGTGTGCAATGTAGACAGACCCCTTAGAGAGAGTAAAGGAGGGAAATGTTGAAGATGTCAGTAAATTCACTCAGTGATGATTGTATTTACACTGCAAATCAACAATAAAGTAAATAAAGGATGCAACTTGAACAGCTTAAAGGCACTGAACTTTAACCCATGCAGCTCCTTCAGGACTACACTGCACACAGAATCGATCTGCAGAAAATAATGAAACTTAAAGGGAATTCAGAAGAGGAGAGCAGCTTCACACAGCGAGTACACAGCAATATATTTCTGATTAAAACAGTGTTAGCAATGAAAAGATTTCATGGGTAAGGCCACAGAAAGTTAGTGTGTTTTAAAATAGAAATACATTGCAGGTTTTTGTCTTCTCTACATTCATAAAGCCTACTTGTTTATTTCTGAACAGCAGAACTGCTCTTTTAAACAATTTCCTCCTCCAGTGACTGGAGCTACAGCACTGGAACCTATCATCATGAACCACTGTATAAAATTGCAAGAAAGCATGCACTGTGTAGAATTAGAGCATTTTCTGAAACATGACTATAAAAACAAGACCATCATTTTTCTGCTCCTTCGCTGCACTGCACAGAAGAGAGTGCATCTCACCACACGTGGTCTTGTCTCCATAGCCACAGGTGTCACTTGTTAAAAACATGGCATTGTTAGTCCAGCTGTTCAGTTACTGTTGCAGAAGGAATGCAAAAGAACAAACTGGAACCAGCAGTAAGTTCTTTCCAGAAGAGCAGCGTGGCATACTCTTTCTGAAGAAATAGCGATTTTGCTTGTTGACAAAAATCCTCTGTTAAAGCACCATTCACGGCTTTGCTGTAAACCAGTACAGAAAACCAGTACCTAAAGTTCTCTTTAAACAAACCCATAATATTTATGAAATATAGGGGACGGTCAGCTTACACTAACATTCCAAGGAATGGAGATGCTTTCCTGTTTGGCAAATAAAATTCCAAACCAAGCAACTCCTCATTACTCAAACTTAACATGTTTTGGCTGAATTAGTTTATCTAGAAATGTAGTATTTCCACTTACTTCCCTCTATGAAAAACAGCATTTAAAAATATCAGTCGTAAACAAATTAACATGGATTAGAAAATACACAAACGTTCGGAATTTATTCATGCTGCATGCAGACTAAGAACCAAACAGGCAGTATTATTCTCACCTTTACCTGCTCTATATGTCTTGGCTTGGTTCACTGGCATGGGCGTCATGGGAATAGGATACAAAGGCTGAAACAGAAGGAGGAGTTAAAGCTATGATATGCCTTTAAAAAGTGAATGTGTGTCTGGGTCGGGGCCCCATTCAGCTTTGATGTGTTTTACTCCGTTATGTTACATGGTTTAGTGAACTCTGCCTAACCTATGATATTTTCTTGGATCACTGTGATCAAAGTCTGCATGTACAAACAGCTAAGGCCATACGGTTTCCAACAACCAGTCAAGTAATGCTACTGCTGCTACTTCAAGCAACATACTAAATCACACAGCTTTATAACAGAGTTAGATCTGAAATCTCAGTAATCCCTACAATGACCAGAAACTAGTGGGACACAGCTGGAAGCTAAGGATGAAAGAACAATTACTTAAAACTTAAAAAGAGTAAGACTATGTGTGAAGGACTGGGGGCCTAAGTCTGCACAGATTAACAATAAATGTGAGTAAGAGCTGCTGGAATTTACAAGTGTTTGGGACTATTAGAACATCTAGGTTGAGGGACCACCGGAAAAAGTCAGTATTTACATATCTAAAACTTAACAATGTAACTGTAACAATATTTACAAGGGTAATACAGGCTGAACCATTTCACTGTTTTAACTTAGGTCTCTTCAACTTGCTGACAATCATCCGAGAAGTGTTAACAAGTTTGCAGCATACGCTATACTTTACCTGCACGCCTGGACTCACTGGAACCGGGTACATCATATTTGGTGCAAAACAAACAGGCTGAGTGTACACTGGGGTTGGCTGCTGATGACCCACCATGGAGGGGCTAGGCTGAGCTTGTGGACGAGGGGAGGTTGGTGTAGTAGACGGTTTCGGCTACAAACAGAATTCAGCAATACATACGCAAGATTAGCTTGATTATCCTCCAAGTAAAAGGTTTGCTTATGAAGATCTACTCAAAGGCAATCTTAAACAGTATCAAATAACTTACTTGAGCAAAAGATCGAGGGTTGAACTCTTTTGCATTAGGATTAAGTGTTGATTTTCTAACTTGCCTAAACATAAAGAACAAAAAAATTGTTTAGCATTATTCTTTTACAAGCATATCCACAGTACTGCCTAACAATTGAAAATTTAAACAAATGAAACACCTAATTTCCATCAGTGAGTCAGATTTTTGAGAACTCAACACACAGCATGCAAAAAGCCAGTCTTACTGACAGTACTCTTACTATACTTGTTCATAAGAAAGTTTTCCTGCTGTTGATAGAACTCACATGAGCCAGGAAAACATATAAATAAGCATTTAGATATGGATTAGGCATCAGCAGGACCAGAGCTCTATATGCAGTTCTGCCACTGACTCATGACTTCCAGTACAGTCATTTCACCTGTTGTTTTCTCTGTATAACAGAGAGAACTTATATCAGCCATATAAACATCAAGATATTACAGATTTATAACAGCTTTTTCTACAAATGGCTAAATGCTAATAACAGATGTGCTTATTCTAAAAAGCATAATTACTCACTCAGAAGTATCTTTCTTCTCCTCTTTATCCTCTTTATCTTGTTTACTTCCAGGCCCAGATGTCTGTACACCTTGTGAAGTTACCTCAGGCCCTCGCTTTTGCTCAGAACTATTACTTATCGAAGGAGAAACACTTGGACTATTGGGTTTGCTACTGCCACCATTAGAGTTAGTATTACTGCCAGTTTCTATGATAGGTTCTTTAGGGGTTGATTCTGTCTTTTCTTTAACTACATCTCTTGATTTTTCACCTTCTCGGGTTTTGTTTAGCAGCTGATCCACTGCATCTGAAGAGGAACTCGACTGTAACTGAAAAAAACCCAAGGAATATATTCAGTAAATTGATATACAGAACTGGGGACAGACAATCTAATGCTATCACATACATAGAATAGAATACAGTCCTATAGGCCTCAATCCTCTGGAAATCACTTTTTAAAACATACGTTTCCATTTCTACTAGAAAAGAAATCTATGAACATTGACAATGTTTTAAGCCTACACTGTGAAAGAAGCTATTCAGCGACTAAACTGACCTATATGTTGATTAGGAAGTGACAGGAAAGCTTAAGACAACCCTCTGGACTCATCCCTCTGTGTGATTTAACAGCAACACTTGAAAAGCTAACCGGATTTAATAAACCATTATAGCCAGGAAATAAGTAATATAAATTAATCTTCAATTTTCCTCAGCAAAATCCTTTATTTAATTTTCAAACAACTCTTCCATATGGAGTGTAAATGTCATAATTATTTGTACCTAATGATCAAACAGGTTTCAAGTGCTATTTTCAGTCTATTGTCAATATGCACATTTACGTGTATTAGGCAATTGTACTAGCAAGAGTCAGCATTGATTTTATAATATCTAGCATTAATTCTTATAGAGATTTTTATAAATTAAGCATGAGTAGTAAGGACCTGTTTTCCTGTTAACACATGCCGTTTATTCAATTCATTAAAATAAGCTGGATGCACAGAAGAACTATGATACCATTATGTTAACATACAGGGAGACTTACCCTAAAGTCATTCTTAAATTTCTTTAAATCATCAATCTGTTTTCTGTGTTCTGAAACAATTGGAGATACACCTGCCAAACAGAAGACCAACATTGGCCAAGCATTTCTATTACAAGTTTTACAGTTTATATATTACAAAGTTTGCAAAAAAGGTAATGTTTGCATATCTAAAAATGAAATAGTGATATCATTTAATCCGTTATTTGGTATAATGCCATGAACTACATGTACGAGCACACAAAAATACTCTGTGAAACCACACCATTACATAACTGACATACCTACAGTTCTAACGCATCACACCCAGATAGAAGCCCTGAGGTGCAGAGACTGCAGAACTTAGCTGAACATGAAGTATGCAACAAAACCCTCAAAACGTAACACACCAGCATTTCAAGACATAGCAAGTAAAGGTGAAACACTGATCAAGGTTAGGTTTATGGCTGGACTCGATCCTAAAGGTCTTTTCCAATATAAATAATTCTATGATTCCCAGTTCAAGAACATGAACACATTTTTTTGAGAACCAAATAAACAAACAATGCTGCAAAGAAAGCCAAACTAAAGTTGTAAAAGGAAGAAGTACAGTTACAAATAAAAAACAGCGGGGGGGGGGAAGAGAAGAAGAAAAAACACAAGTGAAAAGAAACCACACTGTCCACATGAGCATCTCTAAACTTTTTGATGATGAAATGGAGTCAAGAACAACATTTAAAATTGTAGGCCTGCCACTTCACAGCTGCATGACCAAATTTTTGCTGTAGAACACCCAAGCCAGAATGCCTCCAAGTCTTCCTTAAAATGCTAACTAAAGCAGTCAATATAGCAGGTGTAGTGCTTGGAATCCCTACATTACTCAAGTTCATATGAAAGCTTTTGATACAAACCTTTGTTTTCAGGTTTAGGGAAACTAGGAGAAGTCTCACTTGGCTTTATATTCTCCTTGTTTCCAGTTGCAGAATTTTGCCTCTGGTCCTGAAGCCTAGTATCTTTAGCTAGAAAAGAAATTGCCAAAGTTATTCTCATACACAACTCGAACTGACCAGAGACAGCAAGATAGAAACAGGTGAGAGATCAGGGTTTTTCTTCTGTAAGCTAAGGTACACATTTTCTGCTACCTAGCTAGGGCCTGGAGGATTATCCTCCCCCCCATCCCCACCCAATTGTCTTTAAGGCAAATGAAAGAGTCCCAGTCAAACATATCCCTCTCATCATACACAGAACCTTAACTAAGCTGAAAAAGCTATAAAACTTAGAGTAAATTATTTTCAGTAGTCCAAGCTCTTCATACAGAACGACACAAAGATTTAAGAGTTCTTAGACATTTGACTGTGCTGTATAATGTGGGTTTCCCGCGCCCCCTTCCTTTCACTATGCTCAAAATATCCTTTGAAACCAGTGGCCTACAATTCTTTAAATTAGAAATTAGCCAGGCACTCAGTTTGAAAAAAATCCTCACTTAAGTCCAACACCTATAAGCCCATACTCCTTAAAGGGCAGAAGAAATTAAGCACAGAGACTTATCAAAAAGCCTCTCCCCAAACTTAGTTTAGGGTTAGCATCATGAGAAAAGGGGAACTCACTACACAGTGAAATTAAATGCACCAGAAGTTTTCCCATCATTTAGAAGGCAGCCTTGCTCTTGTATAGGCATGTTCATTGTCAGGGATTAGGGAAAGGGAGCATCTGCAGGCTAGCTGGGGTAACTGACCTTCACTGGAAGGGGTAACTGCTCTGTTGGATGCAGGGCTGGCAGGTGTAGGAGAGGCAGCTGGAACAGGCATGGCAACAGATTCAGTGGGAATAGTACCAGGCTGAGGAGAAGGCAGAGCTGGTCCCGTGGGAGTGCTGCTCTGCCTTGGAGACCTAGGCCTGTGTGTTTTAGGGGATAATCTCGGAACTAGAAACAAACAGGAAAAAACAGTTATAGCATAAGTTTCCTCATCTGCTCAGCAGTTTGCTTATTTTTAAAATTACTAAAAATACTAAAAACATGCTTTAAAATACTTAGTGGAACATTATATAGTAACTGAAAACCTGTTTACCTTTCAGGTACATCTAGCTCTTTATAACGCAGCATTTCAGATAAGTGATGTGATTTTTCTGCAGACTGTCCCCTAATATGTATCACTTCCTTGTAGTCCCATCATGAAACTTCAATATGCTCCCCAGCCCCCCACTGGTACAACTACAACAGCTCACATTAACAGTTTCAGGCAGAACAGAAAAGGTGGTCAGGTCTCCATACAAACAGATGTAAAACATTTTTAAAAGGGCTGAAAATACATCCATTTTACAGTGTCCTCTCTTGGAGGTTTGCCAGCTGGAAAAAAAACCAACATATCCTATTGAAAGAAGATTATTTGATGTATATTTTTGCCCCTGTGTTAAAGCAGAAAGGAAACTTGTATATTCTTTAAATGGTAAGTTGTACCTCCTGCTTCCTGCTCATCCCACTGTGGTCAGTTAGTTGCTTTATGTCACATATTAACTTCAAGTGAGCGAGGAGAAAGAGAGATAAGTCGTTTAACAGTCCTACTCACATGTTAATAATATATAAAGTGGGGAGGGAAGATGAATCAGACAGAACAGAAGAGTTTAAATCTTTTCCACAAGGCAACAGGTCTATGGGGGTCTAATTCATACCTTCTTTCTGAGAAATACATTCCCACTACGCTCCTCTAGAATTCTAGAGCTGCTAAAAAGTATCAGACTCCAAACTGTCGCTCACTTGCCCTTCAATTCAAGAAAGCACCCAGCTGCTGACAACTCACTAGAACACGGCCTCAACTATAAAAGCTCAAGACTAGGGCCTGTGTCCCAAGACTGAGCTTTATATTTGAAGTCTAATATTAAAAAAAAGATGTTAACTGGTTCAAAAAAGAAGATACACTGACTTTATCTGCTACCACAGTACTTAGACAAACACAAAATGACCACTTAAAACCTGCATAATTTTTAAAGGAAAAATATATCCAACTTAATGTAATTTCATCCTCTCTTTTAACACCAACCACCTTCTATCCAAACACCTCCTTCATCTGTAAACCACAGCCCAGGTACACTGTCATTAACTAAATTCAGTGATTCAATGCAACGTATGTAACTTTTTTTTCCCCCAATAACTTTCCTAAAAATTACTTCTTTCAACAACTAATTCCCACATTTTCCCTTCCTTTCTCCTCATACACCATCTGACTTAACCTCTCTGCAGTAAAAACAATACTGCACTTAAAGGACCGACTCACCAACTATTATACTAAGCTATCTGGCAAAATCCTTCTCCCACTTCATCTACGCAAGCTAAGTTAACAGACCAGTGTTTATTCAGAGTCTGAATTGTCTAGAAATGCAGTATTCTGCTCAGCATTCACACTCTAAAGTACCCCTGGCAAGCCATCTGCAATAAGCCAAGCTTTACCTACCCCCACTGACAACTGATGACCACGTCCCACCTGAAGGGCTGCCTCGTGCCACTGCAGTAGTAGATGCTTCCCCTGGTGCATTATGAGATACAAATTCTAAGCCACTTGAAATTGTACCCCTACCAGTAGAGACTCTGTGACCTCGAGGGTGCCGTTGTGCCTTAGGAGACATCCGTGGAGGCCCTGAGAAAAAGAAGACAACCCCACACAATAAGTACTTAATGTCCATCACCAGGAGTACCCAAACATACTAGCTGTTTTAAAAACTTTTCTTAATCTAATAATTCTCAATAATGGAGTAACACAGTCAAGCAATCTGCACTGCATTGACTAGAACCGGGGACCCACTAGACTAAAAAGGCCAAGCCATTGGTCCAGCCAGACTACCAACACACTCATCACCTTGCTATGACAGCTCACATTCATTGGTATTTAAAAGTTTTATCAGAATTTAAACGGGTATGCAAGTCCTGGATTTAAAACATTTGAATCCATGTATGCAGTATTGCTTACTGTGAGACAAGCCAAAAAGGTTAGTGGCCCAGCTCCCTCTGGATAAGCACAGCCCCAGCTTATCAAGCATTTTCCAGAAAAGGAAAAATTTTCTATCACTTTTGTCAGGTGGTCAGTGATACCAAACATTTATTTACAGAGTAGTCACCACTGGCTGACCAATGCTCTTGGGGAATTTCAGCAGGGCATTCTGCACTGAGGCTAAACTGCCTGCAGCAGGTCACAATTCATTTACAAGTCAGCAAAATTGCAACTAAACAAGTTATTGTTATCCCAAGGTTCAAGTCATGCATGTTTAACACCAGAAGCTAAAGTCATAAGTGAACACAGTAATTCTGAACAGCTTACACAGCTGCCACAGAATAGGTATGCTCAACTCTAAGCAGCAATATAGTTTCCACATCCTAACAAACACTTTCTTTACAAGATCAGATTCAAATGTTCATATGATTCTTTAAAAGGAAAAACTGTGTATGGACAGAAAACAATCTGGCTGATTACACTTCATTTTTAATGTAGGTCAATAAAAAAGAAAATTTCAGATAAATGGCTTTCTGGTTTCAGCTAAGGTTCTAAATTATCAAGTATCTCTTATGGTTACATAAATCTTTAAACGTCAGCCTCTATTTTAACCATGAATCTAAAGTACACTTCAATCCAAATCATACACAGGCAAGTATTTTAAAGAATGCACACTTTCCAGCAATCCTCTTCTAGTAGCAGGAATTAAATATTTCAGTAAGCAGCAGTTCACTGCATGCCTGACAAATCAATCGCAAGTGCTAAAAAATAACTGAATTTGCACGTGGAGTCTCAGTATCTTACTACATTAAAAAGCTCACATTGATAAATTGACAGCAGCATGCCGTACAGACATGCCTACTACCATCCACTTTCTGGTTACGGACCATCTTGAGCATTTATCAGGCAAGCTGCAGAACAGAGTTACTGATTCAGTCAGCGGGATGACTGTTCTCTCTCCCATGGCTCCAGTGGAGCCAGCTAGAGCAGAGACTGCAAGTTTCCAGTGAGTTTAGTATAACCAGTTTGCATTTTTCCAGGCTTGCTAGACTGTGCTATGCCAGCTAGTTTTAAAGTGCACTTAAATAAAATAAAAATTTTAAAATGTGTTCTTTACTCAGGAGGACAAAAAAAATTTAGTTCAGATATTTCTGCATACAATTACCAAAGACTCATGGGTTAGCCTTTCTCTGCGTATTACTGACTGCTAGGGAGCTGACTTATTGTTCTGCCTCAATGCAAACAGATCTAGAGTTTTCTACAGATTCGCCTTTGAAGCAGCTTATCCTATCCCATTCCACAGTGCACTTCTCTGAATACAGCATTTTTATTATTATTATTGGGGCTTTTTTTACAAAAGGTAATTCAATGATTTAGTTACATTTGAAATTAAATTTGAAACAGCTTTTTATGGAACAACTGTATTAAAGTATTTGATATGTTATATAAATTTATATTCCTAAAATTGCCTTCTAAAGTTACCAGGTCCTGCATGTTGCTGATGGTTAAGTTAAGACACTGAGCAGCGTTTACAAAGCTGAGTTTATTTCATACCAACTTGGGAAATTTCACAGCTTTATTTTGTTTTTGTAAAGTTCTTCAAATAAAAAGGTTAATAGAAATAGTCTGATAAACTAAAGTTAAACACAAATTATAGGTTAAGTAATGAAGAGGAAAAACAATTTTGTAATTAAACTCACAAAGGAGTTAAACAAAGACAAACAAAAACATGAACAAATTGTGGTATTGTACCTTCTGAAGACATGCGTTTAGGCATAGTAGAGACAGGAGCTGGAGAACCATGAGCAGAGGGGTGAGACGGGGGCCTGGAGGGCCGCGAGGGGGGCCTGGAGGGCGGCCGTGTAGGGGTGGCTGCCCGAGGTGGAAGAGAGTTGGGACCTGACTGGTAGCGAGAAGGTGGGCGAGAGGAAGGAGATGGGCAAGGCGATGGCCAGGGAACACCTGACAGAACAAATGATATGAAGGAAAGTATAAAAACTAAAGAAAAATTATGGGGAAAAAGGTCAACAGAAAAAAAGTAAAATATGACAAAATGATTTCTCATGTTTAACCCTTTGGGGATAGATTAGTTTATTTCTGCAACCAATAAAATAGTCTCTGCAAAGTTATTTCTTTCACTTCTGGTCAAATTCAACATCTGAATGTCACAAACTCCCCAAAGGGTTAATTAGGATCTACAAATACTACTAAGGAATAGACAGTAAAGTTTGATCTGTTAGCCTATCATATATATGTTCTGCAGTATGCATCACTCTTGATGAGGTCCTTAAATAGCTACCAGAGGTTCTCAAACAGCGGTTCACATATATTATTGGCTATACAAACTGCTACTTTCAAACCAAATGATGAGCAATATCAATTCTAGGAACTGTATCTTTACAAAAAACAGCGGTGTTCAGTGTCTGAATCCTGACATTTATGCCTTTATCAGTTATCTGAAGTATTAATGTACTATTTTAATCTAGGATACAGGGTTCATTGTTTCCAAAACAAAGAAATTTAATCCAGCCATTCTGGATATTTTAGGTGTATGATATTCATTCAGCAGAGTAATAGGGTGACAGAAACCACAAATACTATGAACAAATTTCAAGGTTAGCATTGTTTGGGTAAGACTCAGGTGTACATCCCTCATACAGCTGACTCTGTATTTGAAAAGGAAGTCTCACTTACCTTTAGATGTTTCTTAGACTTCCTCTCCAGAAAGAGGCACTTGAGTATTATCCATCTTTCATTTATTCACAGCAACCTCATGTAATAGCATTTTTAACTTATAAAACTAATGCCTCAAGGGTAGGCTACTGCTGAAATCCATCTCAAAAAATGGTGTTTGGTTTATGAAACACCGATTCCTGCTATACAGTGCCTAGTGATGTCTGTTTATAAATATTACCCATGTGCATAGCAGAAAATACTCAAATAGCCATTTGGAGAGAAGGTTTTTGATTCCTTTTCCCCTGACACTTCTCTTACCACCCCAACAATGATTTTCTTCCCCCATATCATCGTAAAGTGAGTTGCTTTATTCTTTTTAATGGGAAACAGAATTGATCCACGCACCAGAAAGGAAGAGTGATGCTTCCTTGGCTGCCACCTCCCTTTCACTAGGTGTCAGCATTGCTACTCCTCCACACAGAGCTTAGCAGCAGAAATACATAAAACAATTTTTAATCTTTAAAACCGCATACTGCACCATCAAGTAAGACAAAGGTGTTTGAGAAGGAAAAGAAGTGACATTTCTGCTCTGCAGAGCTACATATGGTGCAGTCAAATGCATGTACCATTATAAGTTAAACTCAAATCAAAATCACCACCTCTGTGTTAAATGATGAATGCTAACATATCCTAAGAGCACACCATATGCAGTTTCATCATAATTAGGTAATTGACTGCAATTTTATAAGGCACATTCATTTAGACTTCAGATACTTGCCTCCGTTAACCACTCTCTGATCTGCTCCAGAGTTAGGACTGAATTCTGAAGTATGGGATCCAGACCTTGAAATTGGTGGGCCTGATCCAGACTGGCCCATCCTTGGTGAGTTTTGTCTTCCACTTCCCCAGGACAGGACATCTCTATTCCTCTGTCCAGGTGGAATGTATTTATTTTCTCTGAAACACAGCAAACTTCTATCAGTGTTGAGACAGAACTGAAAGACAGTGAGAAGTACCTCACCAAGTGCTCTGCTGGTATTTCTGTCTTTCTCAGATCAAGCTAAAGGAAAATTCTATCAGATGTTGACCTAACATTCACCTCATGAATTTGTTTTTGATACTAACAACACAGTCCACTTCCTACAAGCCCAGACACTGAACGATTTAGTACTAATGTCTGAAATTCTCCATGACATACTGAAACCGCTGCCCTTTCCTGTAATTTCATATGAATTCACCACAGTGACATATCAGAGGGGGGAAGTCTGTTTCAGTACAGAGATAATACAGGGCCAGGCAGAGGTGTACCATTTAGCATGACTGCCAAAAACAGCACGATTGTTTAAACAAGGCTCCTAACCTAATCAGCCCTGCTGAAAAAGCACAGTTTCAATTAATAACTTGCTACTGTACCAAAATATGTATAGCATCTAAATAAAAATACTATTCATAGTGTATGCAAGTACCTAGTGTTCACACCATGTCCTTCTCGTTCATTAGCATTTCTCTGAACAGCAGTATATTTTTCTTCTTCTGTTCTTTCATCATTTTCCAAGGCAACCCGAGCTTTGTATTGGGCACTTGATTCAATTTCCTCTGCTAATTGAGTTGCTCTGGCTTCCCGTTTTAAAAACTCTTCTGAATTATCTCTTTCTAATGGCACCCTAAAAGACAATGGAAAGGAAAAGAACCTCTGAAATGCATTCAAAAGCACAAAGAAGCTACAAAAATTACACAGTGTTAAATCTAACCAAGTCAGAGTAAAAAAACTTGCTTTTAAGCCAGCAGACTTGCTGTCTTTTTTAGTATGTCAATATTCCTGAGCTGGTTTGATATTACGTGCAAATTCAGCATCATTTACCTACCTAGTGAGCTGATGTCAGGGGGCAGAGCTTTTCCACACGACTTCCAAAATCCCCAGTCCCTAAAGCTATGCAAAGGCTCCAACTTTTAACACGGTTGAGTGCATTAGTAACAAAAAGCCTTACTTAGTCTGTTGTTTAGATAGGAACCTACCATAAGAGACCAAATCTGAATTTCTTTAGCTATTTATGCATTCCCAACAGACACAAGAGTCCCCAATCCTACTGAAATTAGAGTTGCATGCTTAATCCTTTGATAATTCCAGCCATAGAATTTCAGCTCTTCCTGTTACGAATAACTGCAGAAAAGATGAATGCAATACATTAAAGCATGGGACCAGAAACCCATGACCCATTTGCCATGCCCTAGGACCTCAAAACCACTAATTCCATATATCTATTTTGGGTAATAGCTTATTGCAAAAAGCATACGTATATTCCTTTGAAAGCCACCAAGTAAGAATTAAATACATGAGCAATGAAATACTGAAAGAGTTAACTAGAGATGGACATCATACCTGGCACTTCCTTCTGCCCACCCTTGGTTTTAGTTTTTACCTGTTCTAATTTTTGTTCAAGTATCAGGTTTTATAAAACAACTTTGTGTTTTGTCCCTGATTCTGAGTTCCAAAAGCTGTTTCATCCAACCTCACTTTAAAATAAACTACATAAAAATACAGAACACAGTTGAGGCTTGGACCATGCTATGTGGGCCTTATATAATCACTATATGCACATATTTTGAGTAATATACAAAAGAAGAACAAAGAAAGTAGGTAGACATACAAGCCAAGTATGAAATAATATAGGCAAGATTACTCAAGTGTTGGTGTCAGAACTAGGAAAACAAGTGGCTTTGCCAAATTCCAAGCCAGCACTCAGCTACTACATCACAAGTTTTTCCCACACACATGTATTTTTGGCCAGTCAAGGCATCTACTGGCCTTATCAATGGTAACTGCAAGAATATTAAATTAAACCTTACCCTTCAGCGTAAAGCTTTGGCTCAAGTAAGATACGCATGAACACAATTCATACAAACCTGAAGTCAGGGGCCTCGCCTACCCTGTATTAAGTATATACACAAGAAAGGAGAACACCCAATACATCCTCACTTATTTAAAGTGACTGAAAAAAAAGATGAAGGTGTGTATGCAGTAGCATTGATGGCAACCTAAACAAGCAAAAGAATGATTTTACATTTTCTAACAAGGAAAAGGCCATTGAAGATGGAACAAAGGGGATGGGCAAGATGACATTGTTCAGAAGGCCAGTGATGAGAGAAGCATGTACAGCAGCTGATCAACATACTAATGCAGTACATTTGCTAGAACACAAACTTGTACCTTTATGCAGTTTGACAGACTATACCTGCTAATGCTTAGGTCTAGGAAGAGAAAACAATCAAACAATAAATCCTTTACAATCCTTCAGTTGCACATATAAGCATTTAGCTACACTGCTGCTCATCGCATACTTGGAGAATCAGGAAAAGGGTCTCACAGTTTAGCAGACTGATATGCAAAGCAAGCTGCTTGACTAGGAAACAATGGAATTTGTCTCTGGCAATTTAGAGCCACCTTCATGTTTTTAATCTGTTTCCATTAATATCCATAAAGCAGAAAGATGGAAGACTAAAGTTCAAAAGTACAAAAAGTACTTAGAGCAGTGAAGTATACAAAAGAATAGCTTCCCCAGGATTCAAATGTAAGCCGATTAAGACACTGATTATCACCATGTTACAAGTCTATTTTAACAGAACGGTAAAACTAAAGTTGTTGAACCAGAGATCTGTAGACAAGTGCTCCAATTCTACACAAAATCACTGCAATTCCTCAACATTCAAAAATAAGTTCACACTTTGGGGGTTAGAAGAGTGGGAAAACATTAAAGACATTTCACAATGGCTGTTGAACATCTGCAATTGATTTGTTTTGCAGCTGCAGTTAACATTATAGTTGCACACTATTGGGAACATATCCACACTGCCGAAGTAGCCAGAGCAGGCTTTATACTACTTCTATATTCAAGTTGTTTTTCTGTTGTAATCAAAACTTTAGTTTAGACCTGGACAAGTCTGCTAAACAAGTCATCGACAGCACGCAACCCCCCTTAGTTATCAGCAATATTTCAACATCCCAGTATCTACCAGATCAATTGTCTCAATAAAATCAGGATTCAGCCAAGCTGCTCTGCTAGGTTAAACACAAACTATAGACATAGCAGCTATGTAAAGACGGTTTCACAATTTGGTATTTTCCATCCTATTCATAAATTTTTTTAAGAAATAAGCATTATTGCATGCCTAAATTCAGAAAATGTTGCAATGGGAATGAACTGTGCCCATTTAAGGGAATATATAATGATTACTACATCCAACTTCACAGGATGCTAGCAAGATTTCTTAATCACTATTCATTCGTTGCTTTTCCAGTTATTCGAGTCTATAACTTTAGAAATTACGTAAAATCATCTTCAGAATAAAGTTTGACAAACCAGGGAGAACATCAAATACAAATCTAATAACAAAATATTTTGGAACTTACGTATAAGATGATAAACTGCTGTCATAAGTTGATACTACACCATAATTTTCTTCATTGTAACGAAACATGTCATTGGGATCCCATCCATTAGACTAGAAGAAAATGATGCTCATTTTTCAAAGTGACACTGGAAACACATTCCCGTAAAATTAAGGGCTGACGGCAGAAGTTAAAACTTTTGCCCTTTTTCCTGGGCCTATGAATTCACTGTCCAGATAACAAAGTTATTAAAGCCACAATGTATTTCAGGGAACTTTGTTCATCATATGCACAGATTTTACCTTCAAAAGCCAGGTTTTTTGTTTGTTGTGTATATTTGTATTGTTTTCATGAGGTTTTGGGGTTTTGTTGCTGTTTTGTTGGTTTTTGTTTTGGTTTTTTTTGGTTGGGTTTGGGGGGTTTTTTGTATTTTTTTTTTTAAATACCATGCCCACTCTGTACTAGAAGATTACTGGCCAATGAGAAATATACCCATGAATGCCTTCTCCAAAAAATGCCAGTTGATACTTCTCAGCATTAGAAGTGTCCCTTGCTGTGGCAAGTGCTCAAACTTTTCAAACGCACTACTAATGCGATTATCTGAGACACACACACCACAGGAAAAAGACCTCTGTTGATCAGCACAACTTCCCCATTTTAGTAAAATTGCTATTGCAGCACTCAAGCACAATGATAAATGTTTTGAGTGTTTTATAAAAGCACTGACAGCATTAAGTATTCTAATAAATCTCAGCTGTACAATATGTACACTAAAATTGACAGGATAACTGTTCTACCCAGACAAAGTTAATATGCTCCACAGTAACATGACTGGATTCTCCTCTAATTAGTAATATCATCTTCTTTCTTTAACATATTGCAGTCTGAACACCTTACTAAAAAGAATGCATGGTTGAGTAAAAGCTGACTGCTATGATACATAAAGAAATGACATTTGAGACCATACTCTTCATCTAACGACTCATGATCTACTGAGATTGTATCTGTGCTTATTAAGTCATGGGTCAGACTTCCATCAATTTCCTTCATCTTAGCTCAGAGACAGTTAGCTAAGCACAATTTCGCCATAATTTCCAAATGCAATGATAGTCAGACAGGAATGCTCTGAATAAACATAAATCACTTCAGTGTATTGCTGAATTTGGAGCCTCTAATAAAAGCTCCTCTTTCAGTCAGTCCATGAGTCAAACACATCCCTTACCACAGCAGCTGCCATTTGTCAATATTTGCCAAAAGTGGCATTTGAAATCCAGCCATTCTTATTCAAATTGTAAAAAAGTACTGTGGCAGCTGCTAGCAAAGACTGAACGTACAGCCACACAATGTAGGCCAGCAATTTTAGCCTGAAGTTCGCTACTAGATTAAAATTAGGGAATTGTTGCAAGGCATGTCCATAGAAACAGCTTATTTTCTGCATACTATCATAGATGATAAAAAAGCATTACTTACAACATCTGTCTCTAATGCCTCAAGCTCCTCAGTAGCGGTGGTCTCTCCTCCATCCCACGGTTCAAGATCCTTTTCCTTGTGTTCACCATTTACTTTAGCACTGATGGCTGAATCAGTAAAAGCATCTACAACAGAGTGGGGAGGGATGAGGGTGAAATCAATTTGATTAAGTACAGAAGATGTACACACTAGTTCATCTGAGGAACAACCAAATACAGCTGAAACACAGGCACATTAAACATCATTCACCTTCTCTTGTAGTTGCTGCATTCGATAGAACTACATTAAAAAGGTGCCTATTTCATACTTAGAATAACTCTGGAAGTACAGACTAACTTCTAATAGATCTCTTTACAGGGGTCTTTACAATTTAAAGCATGAGACAAGGCATCAAAGAATAGCAGTAATTTCAGTTATTTCAAAATATTTAACACAAACTACATATATATTTTTGCTAAAAAAAAAAAATCCACAAAAGAACGAAAAAACAACAAACCAAACAGAAAAAAGACTACCTGAGGATCTCCATTCCTCTAGAAAACCCACCACTTGTATAATATGCTTTCCCAAACATCCCGCACAACTGCCCACTAACATATTATGCAAATGCCAAAAAAGCAGGAATGCAACCCAAACCCATTGCCTAAATAAATGGGCAGAATACAAGTTTCCCTTCAAATATTTGAGTTTCTGCTATTTCCTCAACTCCTCAACACACCAGCATGCACGCAGACAATTTTACTCCCTTGGAGTGTAACTCAATTATCCGTTAGCTTGGTGCACCCGTTCACTGTGACATGAACGGAGACGTCCTGTTTCCTACTTTTTCAAAAAGCTTTTTCAAGGAACAGCTTACCCGAATCACACAGCAGGATTCAGAAACCCTCTAGCTCTCGTTCTCAACGACATATGAAAATAAATATACCATTAGGTGCCCTACTCAGTAAGGGTCTGCTACTGTTTATATAAATTATAAAAACATATATAAAATGGTAGATATAATGAGCTTTTATTTTCACTTGTTCATGTTTCATTCAAACCAGACTTATGAAGGAATAATACTAGAATATTAAAGTGCTGTAGAAAAACAAAAAAGTACAGAGCCATTCATCAAGGAAGCCAAGCTTTTATATTTGTAAGCAACTAAATCTCAGAGCTGCCTGCACATTCTTAAATTACTTAAACAGAAGGAACTTTAAAAAAATAAGCTTGTTATGGGCTTATTAATAAATAAATAAATCTAAAATAAATAAGCCTTCAATCTAAAATTTCCTATTAGCATTCTACTGATAAAATAAGGAGCAAACATTTCAGGCTTTTAGAAAAGATGAGATCAAGCCACCAGGCAGTGCCAGATATGGAAGAACATGTCTTAAATTAACTTTTGGCAAGATCTGAAATCTTACTAAGAAAAATGAACTTTAAAGCCAACATGAAAAGAATTTCCAACATATGAAGTTGGCCATTGATGTTACAGTTTTTAAACAATCACTGAAGATTTTTTTTAAAAAAAGAGAGACTGCTGCCATAGCTTATTAATTCTGTTTTACTCAATTTCACAGTAAAGTTCTGTACATATATTGGTATGATCTGTCATAAAAGTTAACTGTGCTTAGTCTGTCTAATAACCTTCCACACTATCTCATGAAATGCTTGCTCAACTCATACACAAAGACCAAAGGAACTATGGATAAGCAATTAAGCATTGTTAATAAGCATATATGAAACAAAATGTTATAGAGGATGTATGAAAAATAAGAGAAGTTTATTAGCTAAACATTCATTTTAAATACAAGAGAATCAGTAAAATAAGAAAAGAAAGCCAAATGAAAGAAAGACACCTAACCAGGCACACCGTTAGGGCTCATGTGAAATTGCAAAAACCTGCATCAATCACCTTGCGAGACATCATAGTGTGCCAACCAAAGCTGCGACAGTACCTACGCAGCCAGAGGTTAACACTTTCACGTGAGATTATGTTTAGCTTTGCAATGCCTTTAGCAGGCACATTCTAGCACTACTTGTAAACCATTCTGAAACGGAGTCATTGTATCATTGTGCTACCTATGCGCTGATGCAAAATTTCAATCATTGCACTTTCCACTGTTCAGAATAGGTAAAAATCAAGGGTGAGAATAGAAGTCATCAGCTAACTGCAAGATACTCTAAATGATTCTGTGAGGTCACGCATGCATGTTTTATAGTGCCATAAATGTGCGAGCAAAGATATTAAGTTTCCGTTATATATTATGGTAACAAAAGCATTATGAAAGGCAAGATGCAGAGACATAGAGTGACTGCCAAAAAAGTTACCTGTTTCTGAAGGAACTACAACAGATATGGAGAGAGAAAAAATTGGAAGACATCAGATATAAATACACGTGGATTTTTTCACATTATATGGCTGAATTCAGGCAAAGCTAAACTCTTTCAGTCCCTCTTACGGACATATTCAAACTGATTATACCTCTCCCACCTTGCAAAGATCATTTCCGTAGTAAAACCTCAGCAATGTTCCCACCTGTTAACAGCCCCATGTATTTCCCCATTTTGCTTCACAAAAAAAGCCCCTCAAAATAGCCTACAGATTTCTAAGGTATACCAACTTGAAAGAAAACATGTTTCCCTTCACACAAACAGCTTTTCAAATATACCATAACAGAAGATATGTTTACATGTCATCTGAAGCTACATAGTAACAAGGTACCACCTCAGTCCACACCTAAGTAGTAACCAAAGAGCACATTTAAGAGGGAGGCAAAAGTAAGGCACTCGTATCTGGAAACTCTACATTTACCTTATCAATAACCCATAGCTAACTGCCATAACCCAGAGAGACCAGTGCTGCTTCTGTGCCAAATACCATTAATTCAACATTTCAGGTTTGATCCTCTCAGATTGGGCATTTGACACCAAATGCAAGTTGGAGGCTGCTTATGTCACTTAGGAAGCTGTGAAATTTGCTTCTACATTACTTCACTGGGAGTAGAGGGAACTCTTCTCCAATGAGATTATATAAATATGAGTTACAAGGACTGATGTCAGCACCTGATGAAGGTAATCTGTATTTCAGAAGGGTGTTTCCTTAATTTCTGTTAAATTACTTCAGAGAAACTCCACACACAACTATGCCATTTTGAATACTGTGAATAAAATACTAGGTTAACAAGACTCATCTAGTCAACCCACCAATTTTCTTATTTAAAAAGGAACATAAACATTCAGCAGAGTGTCATTAAAAATTAGAACCATAGAATCATTAAGGTTGGAAAAGACCTCTAAGATCATCAAGTCCAACCACCAACCCCACACCCCCAGGCCTCTTAACCATGTCCTGAAGTGCCACATCTACACATTCTGTGAACACCCCCAGGGATGGTGACTCCACCACCTCTCTGGGCAGCCTGTGCCAATGCCTGACCACTTTTTCAGTAAAGAAATTTTTCCTAATATCCAAACTAAACCTCCCCTGGTGCAGCTTGAGGCCATTTCCTCTTGTCCTATCACTTATTACTTGGGAGAAGAGACCAACCCCCACCTCACTACAACCTCTTTTCAGGTAAATGTAGAGAGTGATAAGGTCTCCCCTCAGCCTCCTCTTCTCCAGACTAAAATTGTAATGACACAGATGAACTTGGGGGGGGGGGGGAACCCGTAAGTCAAAACAAAAACTGCAGTATCTAACAAATGCTACAGATCTGAGTAAGATGTGTACAGTCAACGCTACCCAGTAGAATCCAGTATATCATGGGGCATACCGCTCTTCATTTCTCTCTCACTTCAGAATGAAAGTCACAAGTGAGACTGCAACATCAGTTTAACCTCTACAACTCAAAGAAAGTCCAGTTAGGATAAATCCAAGCTACAAAGGTAGACTTCTAGCCAGACAGTATGGTCTCATGAGCATCTAGCCAAAGTTTAAATGTATCAGAACGGTACCTCAAGGCACAGATCACTATTTTCCTGGAACAAACAGGTAGGCAGGCACAGGGGACACCAAGATTAAAAATGCGGCAAGTCAAACAAGACTTTACCAAAATTAATGAACAACAAAATGGAGAACATACATAAGATACATTCTACAAATAATTGTTTCAAAAACAAAAATACTGCCTTTAAGATTATCAGCAAAGTAGAAGCTAAAACATGAACTGCTGCTAGAAGCGCTGACTGGCAGAGTAATAACAGACAAGATAACGACTGGGCAGGCTCAGCCTCTCCCTTATCTGGTGCTTCATATCTCTGAGCTGTTGAATGAGCAATTCACATGACACCTTGACATGGTCAAATTTTTAATCAATTCCTTTTCTACATGGTAAAATCCAAGTTAAAGATCAAATGAAAACTGGTCAAAGAGCTTGAGCTGTAACACTCAATTAGCCCCCACTGCCTCTGTACTTGCTTAATGGGACATCTCCCAAGCAAAGAAATTTGGTATCAAGGACCTCGCTTCTTGTTTTAAAGCCTTCTAACTGGAAAAAAAAAAACCAAACCCAAGGACAATTTTATGTGACAGAAATTCACACCAAGTAAAGGCAAATTAAACACACACATTCTGAGAAAAACTCAGCTTGGACAAATTCTTCAAGTCTGTGCTATTAAATGAGTTAAAGAAAAAATTGCCAGAATAGAGCAATTAAGAGTCCAGGTTTAATTAATTTCAGTGTTTAACATGCTTGTTTTCACAAACATGTTTTGAGCTACTAATGGTAAAGGGCCCAAATATGCAATTAAGTGCAACTCTGCAGTTCAAATGCTATTAAACCAATCGGCATTATGTGCCAAAGGTGTTCATGCTGCACGCTGCAAGCTTTGATCAAGTTTAGCATGGCCCAAAGTAAACTGAGGTTTCATCTTAAAGGTTTCAACACTAAACTCTCATTTGTTTTGTAACTACTTACTACTGATTTGAAACATTAAAACCAGTTACCACCAGCTTTGCAGAGCCAACACTTCCTTCCTTTGTTCATAATATGCCTACTGCTATTCCCCTTGCAACACATTCTCTGGAAGGATGCCACTTCCAGTGCTAATTCAAGGAAAAACTTAAATAGCGAATTCTCTTCTGCCTGTTTTCATTGGATTTCTAGTCTTTTTCTCAGAGTGCAGTAACAGTGCCAAAAGAACAATAAAAACACTGTAGAAGCCTTTTACTTTAACAGTAGTTATGATGTTGAATTGTCTTGTCTTTAAAAAGAAGCCAAGAAGGCAACTCTGAGGCCGTACTCAAATTTGAATCATATGCAAACCAGCACTGTTGACTGATCAGTGTTTAGGACTACAGGAAACACTGCTAGGAGCCTGTTCTGTAGAACACAGGAGAAATATATCCTCCTATTTCCACGACACAGCCCAAGTAATCCAGCAACTATGAGATCTAGCCACTTCACCTTTGCCTCAGAAGGTGAAGCAGAAAGACGTTACATGCTAACGCACAGCCAAGGATTTCAACCTGCACATTAAAGCGGATTTTTAGCAGTTGATTTCTGCTGCCACATGCAGAAGACAGCGCCCGTCCCTCTTTAAATGCAGACAGAATAGTTTGAAAGGGGGGTGATGGATATAATACGATTTCACCTGAGTTTTCCAATGCATGTTTAATTCATCAGCCTGCCTGTACTACAGAAAGCCCTAATTCCACAGTAAGAGACCCTCAGGTGACTCCTTTCCATTCATTTTGAAGCCTAACAGGAACCTACAGGAGCACGAAGGTCTATGCAGACTGACAGAATTGTAAATAAGGGCCCAGGAAGTAGGGGTAAATTTATTTCTTTAAACATAAACCGTTAGAACATTCCCATCCATGCAGACCTACTATTTCTTCTCCCAACCTTCCCGATTTCTACAATCTGGGCAGGCGCCACACTTTCTCCACTGGTGTGTCTAAAGGTGTAATGTCATGCTTGGCACAAGCAAATCTAAGGCTGCTGATTCCAAACAGGGTGGTTTCACCCACCCCAAGCCCATACTGTCGTTACCTCCCCTGCACTCACACTGCTGACGTAGCTGCAGGATGAATTATCAGCTCACTGCTCTAAAGCTGCACAAGTACGATAGCAATGAAAGGTGCCTGGCAGACTATTTCAGATGGTTCTTTCAGAGACAACTCTATTTTCCGCTCCTCTGAAAGGAGAATCCATTCCCTTTCTCCCCACCTGCTGCTCTTTTCCAGCGCTCTTCCAGTGTCTTCTGTCTGACTCGGTCAGACAGGCAGAAAATGCAGCTAATATCTCTGTTGTTCAAGTCTGAGGGTACAGCAGAAGATCAAGACCCAGAGTCAGGAGCACCATTTGTCCACATTCCTCCAGCTCAGCACAGAAACAAATGCCAGAATAAAAATCCATGGAACTCCAGATACTTATACTGAACCAGGAAAACAGAATGCACTAGAATTTCCAAAACAGTATCTTCTGCAGAAATTAAGTTTACTTCATGCCTCCTCAAAAGCCTAGTAGCCTCCTGAGCAGTAGGAGAAACTACATTCACACACCCCAACAAACCCTACTCTAAGGTAAGCCTCTCCTATGGCAACAGAGTGCTTGTGAAGTGCCCTTTTGTTTGGCCACATTTTTTAAGTAGTGAGAGCAAGCTGCCTTTCCAACGAAATGTGTCCAAATTGTCTACTAACTTGTCTGTGAAAGCCAAAAAACATTGAAGGCTAGGCAATTTTAAAATATTTGTTCCTGGTTAAGTGCAACACTGTCAGACTTCTCCAGGCACCAGACAGTAACTATTTCTAATACAAAAGCGGCGAGGAACACCATCTCCTCACCTAAGAGTTCAGACTCGGTTTTTACTGTGAGTCACACAGGTTCATCTGACTCGGTACCATGAAGATTTGTGTCCACTTATAAAAGGCCAGCAGTTCCCGCATGCATGTTCATACACTTCCATTCTTTTGAATCCTTGCTTATTTAATTTCCCAAAAAGTAGAAAGCCCTTCACTGCTCTAATTTGCAGGTGTAATCAGAGACTGACTTACACTTTCAAGTGTCATTTCAAGATAATACATTTTTGAGACAAAATGGAACGCAATTAATTTACCCACTACAAGTTATCGAGTTTTGCAGCCTTCCAGTTTATCTTGCTCCAAGTCTCTACAGCTTTATTTCAGCTCTCCTCTCCAGCTAGTTGAAAGATTTAGATTCAGACATTCCACTTAAAGAGAACTGAGCGACTGTTCAACCTGAAGGAGTAATTTTCTTCTAGACAACTTCCATTGAGTAATTATTCCTACCAGTAGTAGTTTTTCATTCTTCATTCCGTCTGCTTAAAATCTATAAAGATTGGGTAATGGAGAGCCCCGTTTGCATTTACATTAAAGTGATGTTCATAGCAGACCCATTATAAAACAGCTCTCGTTTAATTTGAATTCAAAGTCCCATCCAGAACCTGGAACTTATCTGCATTTCAATGCTACATTTGCTCTGACATTATGCATCATCTTCTGGGGAAAGCAAATTCCTTGAAACAACAAACCTTTTATTCTTCAGCTTTAAACTAGGCAAGAACATATGTATGTACGAACACAAGGTGAAAAAAGAAAGGTCTCAAACGTCCACCAGTCCCTACGGATCTCTAAGTCACTGCTACATGGGAATAAAGGATGCATGTTAAAATGACCACTTAGCTCCCAGTGACAGTCGTTGATCAACCTGAAAATGTACACATATGAAATTTTACTCCATGGCACAGGAAGATATGTATTTGCTTTTTTTCCTTAGCCCAGCAAGTCAGGAACATTAGCATAAAAACCCTTGAGATTTGGTGCTCCCCCCCAAGAAAAAAAAATCTGCAAAGGAACTAGAGCTGTCTGACTTAGAAGCCTCTTAGGTTCCAGAAAATAAGTAGGGTCTTAGAGGTCAGACATTAGAAGAAGAAGTATGAAGACTGCCTGACTGCTGTAAAATTGTTTAATTCTGACAGTTTCAAGCCATGTCTTGAGATCAAGGCCACTCGCTTGCCACCTCACTGGGTTCTTCTGCATTTTTGAGAACCGTAACTACAAGTAGTAAAGCAGAAATTAAAAACACAAATCGTAAAGAATTTTTAGCTCCATTTACAGTAGTATTTTTAGAATATTTGAATATATGTTTAGAGACAAAAGTTACTTAACTAAATATAGGCTATATATACACCAACTCTGAACAATAATCTTTATAAAAAGAATTTGTGTATTCATGGATTCTCATAACATTTAACAGACTACTTTAGAAACATGTTTACAAAAAAAACCCAAACCAACCCCAAACAACCCAGCCTCCCACAAAATCTGTAAAATGTTTTGTAACATCACTAAGGATTTGCTTTCCAGACACCAAAAACAGCCACTCAGAGTGCCCTCACAAAGGTTCTACAACCCATTTTAAAAATTTTGATAAATTTCTGATTTCAGGAGGTGCTGAGCATCTGCTCTTTCCACTGGCTTTAATTGGCTATTTGAATGTTCCACACTCATTAAGAGTCTAAACATGAACTTTAATTTTTGGATCCTAAAACATCTACTTTGAAAAATCTTGACCTACGATCTTAAGACAGACAACTTTAAAAACAAGTATACCTCTTCTTGCATAATTGGTATCCATATCCTTAAAATGCACCATAACAAAATCTGAAGGCTTGAACAAGATACTCTCTAGTATGTCTTCACGTTTTGGCCCCAAACTGGATTCTGCAGTTTTCCGATGAGCAGCATCAAGCACTAAATCACACTATTAGAGACATAAAAAGAGTATACTAACTTAATGCACAATAAGCTACTCAATATCATCACATACTTACAAAAACCCAGACATTTACAATAGTTTGCAAAAATTAATCTACTTGTGTAAACTTAGACACGAATAGTCAAAATAATTAATAATAAATACTCAAATTTTAAACAATCATTGATTATTCAGTAGCAGGATCTTTTAAAATATGGAAAAATCAAAATAATAAGGAGATTACCTTAGGACTGTAGGTTTTAAAAACTCCTTCATATATACCACCATTTTTCACCTGGACTTCACATTTGGATCCCTAGAATGCAAAAAAATGAAAATACAGCTTTCTACCAGCCTCAAAAAAAAATCACATTTGACTGATTTTCTCATTTATTTATTACATAAGTACAGTGTATAAAAATACAGCTCAGTTTTTAGTCAAATCTACTCATTCAACATTTACACGTTTATAAATACACCGCTGTGTTCTGCAGATACAAACAGCTGGGTGTGTACCAAAATTTGTTCTGAGGGGATTTAAAGATACTCACAGAAGCATATCTGGTACTCACAAGCCTCTTGACCAGTTATGCATGAAAACAAGGTTTTGTGCAAAACCAAAATCTGTGCATACGTGTGAGTACAAATAAGGATGAAGGCTTACCCTGGACTCTGGCAGACACGGGACAGTCTGCCTTACTTAATTTTGGCATGTCAGGACTTCCCTTAAAATCTGGGGGGAAAGCTCCCATTCCCTGCACACAGACTCATTTTATTTATCCATAACCTCTCTAAAGACAGAAAATTCAGAATATAGCCAGTACACCTGAAAGATCTGATATACCTCTGCAAACTGTATTCGAACCTTTCCAAGCCAAAAACCACAGAATAGCTATTACTGTGATTCTTTAAAGTTCCATCTTAGCAAAAGATGCCTACTGTTAAAGTTTAATATTTGTTCTATTATACTACAATTAGTGGACTAGTTAACAGTTCTATGTCACTACAGAAACTGTTTACCCTCCTTCCAAATATGAAGACTTACAACAACTGATGTAAGTATGTGAACCATTCTCATGTTTGCATAGATGCCATCAAAAGAAATCTGAAAAATAAAAAAAGACGTTGTTATGAATATAGGAGGAACACTTGTAACAATTCAAAAAGCCAGCACACCAAAAATATCACAGGCTTTCATCAGTACATCCTTGTTCCTAGAAGCATGGGTCCAAAACCTTACTCAGTCAATACACATACAACTTAGGTCACATGAGATCTCCAGAGGACCCTTACCCCTTCCTCTGATCAATTAAAGACCTGAACATCCTTTGAAACAAGATAAACATTACTGAGTGCCCCTAATGTCACTCAGTAAGGAAATTCCTTTGCTGGTTAGGTGAAGCGGATATGCACAGACTCCTAACTGAAAAAACCCTGCTACAATCCCCCTCTGGTTTAAGAGCATCAATGGGAAAAGGTACTTCAACTGCTTTAGCAGTAAAAACGTGCTTTCAGGGCCCACTGAATTACATCTTTTCATCTAACAGACCTGATTACATGCATTAACAGTAGCTAAAGTAATCAAATCATGGAGCACCAAAGAGCTACAAAACCTATCATAAAATTAGTCAAAAGTAATTCACTGCAGCATCAGAACCTGAGATCCTACACTAGAAGAGCTGACCAAGTGTCACCCAGGTTGCTAGATGACACACTCACATAAGCATACATGAAGGATGTCTGTGTTTTGTTGCAACATCTCCTATCGCTCCCTGTCGACTTCATGCTTGTGAAACAAGAGATGCTGAAACATGCAAGGACCTCACCATATTTTGAGCTTTTTAACTGACAACATATCTTTTAAACTGTCAGCTACTTAATCCACTTACTCCTGCATGTTAGCCACGCTTCCTGGTCTGAAAAGACATGTTTAAGGACACTTAGGTGGTCAACACTCAGCACAGAGGACATAAACACTTTTATGATATTTAGTGTTTGCATACAACATTTGTTCACCGCTCTTCCTCAAAGCTTCTTTATTTTTACTGAAGAGTCTTGGTATCTTCAATAAACAGTTATGTAAGTAAACTGTAGCCCTTTTAAACCTTCCTACTTCTACACCATTCCCCAAAATTAGTCATCCTTGAATAGCAGGCCAATAACAAATCAGCAAACATTTGATCAGTGCAGGTCAAAGATCCACTCTTTAAATTGAGATCCATGTCTTTAGCCTTGATAAAGTTATGCTCCATACGTCAAGCCACACCTATACTTCAACAATATATAGCCTCGACAATAGCTAAAGCTACACATTCAGGTTACCAATAATATGGGATTAGCTATTTTAGAGTAAAGCTAAACAAAATTGTTGTTTTTATTTAACTGAATACTGTCTTACTGTCATCTGTTTAAGGAAGAAGCCAGTGTCAGAATCTTCAGACAAGAATTAATTCAAAAGCATTGCCTTAAGGTAAATGTTACCCATATCTACAACTATAATTGCAAGAAAATGCAGATGATTTATAATGGTGTGTCAGAAGTTTGAGAGACCCTTCCCCCCCCTTCACCCTCCCAGGAACATTAAATGAATGCAAGATGCTACGTCTTTAGAAAAGCATATCTCAATCTAAAATATTCATCAAGGTATCCAAAGGAAAAAATTGAGAGAGTATTCCAGTATCTGCTATTCTTATGCTGATACTTGGGTTCACTGTACAGAAGTTGTTTCCTCATATCTAGGAAGTGGTACAATTAGGAAAAAACATATACTTACTGTAGGCTGAGGCGGTCCTTTGCCACTGCTGCGACCTCTGAAATTAAATACATACATGGGATATGATTAATAAGAACTGCCAAAACCGGTTAACTTCTTAACAAGTAAGAATTCAAAAAAACATCTTAATTTAGTGTTGAGAACGGGATCAGAGAAAACCAGCATTCCCCTAGAGCAGAACTTGAGAAATAAAAGGCCCGCAGCATTATCCTCCAAACTACTGACCTACAAGCAAGTAACATTGGTTAGCAGGCAAGATGGTTACCTACAGTAAATTAAAGGGCAAAATGAAGATAATACTAAGCCTATGTCTTTACAAAAATCCAAAAGCATTATCTCTCAAGCAGAATCCTGTAACTAAACCGAATTCCAAAATTTACTGGCACACAAAACCAAAAACACTTCCAGGCCCAACCCCTACTTAGCACAGAGTCCCTTCTCTAAGACTAGAGGCTCAGTACATCGTCACTGTCCGTCTGATTAAGGGCCACCCGAATAACTGACTCGTGCTGCAAGCTACAGAGGAGCCTTGATCCTACAGCCCTACCTACAGAGCTTGCTCATCGCTGCTATCATAAGCCCGCAAGTGGAACTGATGAAGTCTGTCCATCCCCTCAAAAACACTCACTACTTTTAATGCAAATCTGTCAACATGTAGCACTTGGGACACTTAAAAAAGACTTTAACTTAACCTGTATGCTCTTGAGATCTTGCAAACTGAGACGTAAGTCTATGTCCTCCACCTCCCTGCAGCCAGCAAGTCTGCAACAGCAACAATTCTTCAACTTCACTGGTGTGCCTTATTTCAAAGTTACTTCCTTGTACCAAGAAGTCATAGTTTCAAATATTTCTCATAGTGATTTAGGTTTGTATCACAACTACTTCAGGAGTGCACACTGTAACGTTAGCCAAAATGAAGTCTTCTGTTCTATTAAAAAAAAATCAATTTTTTAAATAGACTCACCTTACAGATACACAACCAGTTAAAGAGTCCCAAAGAATCATGTCTACATTTCAAAATACCCAAACAACAGTGAAATCTAAATCCAACTGAATGTCAACCGCATTCAATTGCTTTTCAAAATACTCTGCTGTGGTTGAATACAACCCTGCTCTCAAAACAACATGCCCTTATAAATAGGGCTCATAAGGTAGTCAAGAAATCAAAGGGACTTCTCCCAATGAACATGAATAGCCCTCCAATAAATTCTGCAGAAATAAGCGAGTCCACCAGAGAACCATGAAAGGCCTTAATGAGGAAAAAATGAAAAAGCACTAAACTATCACCTGACTCGTTTAAGAGAAGAAGCTTCTGAAACAGAAATGTAGCCTCATACAGCCTGACGCACATTGATGACATTTGCTGATTGGCAATAACTGCAGATTTCAGATGTCTAGCTGACATTTTCAGAATACTTGCAGAGTACTAATCTCATGAAAAAAACCTAATGCAAATAGCCTTTATTTAATTACCTATCAGTCTTAACTTTCCATTAGGCAGTGTCACAACTTCAGGCTTGCTCTGGAGACAAGCAAGTCTCACCACTTACTAAGTCTGCCATTTGTCAAACGGCAACCTATAGCACAGTGCTGAAGTGAGCTCTTCGTGAGCATGGAACATAATTTTTGCATAATATTCAGACAAATGATCCTCCTCTTTCTGAAAGTAATTTCACCAGATGTGAAACACCCAAATAAAAGAGAGGTACAGCACAGTTCTGATTTTTCCTTTTATTACAACCAAGTGTCAACAACATGGTCTTTTGAAGAACATGGCCAAAGCCAAACAATTTCACCAGTTCCTTCTGTTGGTCTCAAAGATTTTAGAAGATACTCCTTCCTACATCAGCTACAGAAATGGTCATAAGTGAAGGAGTTTGGTGTCTCTGAAATACATAGAAAGCACTCTCATTTTTAGTGACAAGTATTCTTAGAACTTAAATAACTGGGTTGCTAGACTGCTCGGAAAGTTTGGAGTATTCCCTTTAAGTATAAACCTGAGCGTTCCAGATTTTACATATCTTACTGCATTTCCAGAAATATTATTCCTACCCACATTTCTTTAAGAAACAATCTGATTGCGTGCATCCACCTTGGCAAGAGGTCCCAACTTCTACATCAGACTGAGAGCTAAGCTAATTGCTCAAATTCTACATACTATTCCAATCTAACACATCTCTTTACAGACCTGACCTTTTCCAACTACAACTGTTAAAAAAACCTGTAGAAAAAGAAAAATATTCACCATTTCTGCCAATACTGCAATTCAGTTGAAACCAAAGGCATCAACTTTAGCTTTATATTCCAACAGGTGAAGACTCAAGTTCAAACTACCCTTTGACACGTTTTTGATGTATAATATGAAAAAAACTTAGGACCTTCACAAAAGCAGAACGTAGACTGTCTCTGCCAGAAGTTTACCACAATTTAAAGCAGGTGAGTAACACTAAGAAATGGGGGTGGGGGAAACGAGAAGGGTCAGCAGCAATTTGGCTGCCTAAAACCACCTTTTATTGCAGAAACATGGTTAAAGGTAAGCCTGGGAGAAGGCACAGCAGCTTGGCCAATCCAACTTGTAAAGCCTTTCTTTTGGGGTGGCAAAGTCACAAAGTCAGAAAAATGCTGCTGCACGACAACCAAGCAATTACACTTAGCAGCCAAGTCATTGCAGGCCAGCAGTTACACCTGAAGAGTGCAAGTCTCCATAAGGGCTTAATCCCAAATGCCACATAATAAACATTTTTCCCCAGCAGCAACTTGCAAATTTTTTTTTTCTATTTTTATGAGCATTTACTACCCTATTCCCCAGCATCTCTCACCTCCCACCCTAATGTTTACATGCCAAGTAGAGCATTTGTATAAGCAAAACAAGGTCACGCATTTATGTTTTTCCAGTTAAGTGACAACTAATGCAAGGGACACAAGTCTTTCCAGGATGTAGAAGGAAATCTCAGGTTTTCTCTCCAGCAGCATCTTCCCTTTGAGACTAAGAAGCAAACACAACCATACTGCAGTTAATGTCTAGAGCAGAAGTGCAACTACAAACACTGTTGAATTTAAGAGCGAATAGATGTTTCTGGAGCACTGACTGACATTACTACAGCTTTGAAAACAAATTTACAGGATACTCCAAAGAGTATCCTGTAACAAGTGCAGAGCACTTGTAAAACTTTCTTCTAAGGGAGAAATCAGAAGTACAAACTTTTAAGTGCAGTATTTGTCTAAGACAAATGAATTGAAGCTATCAAATTAAGATTATACAGGAAGTCCTGCAGCACTGTCTTCTGTAGTTTTTCCCCAATACTGACATTAATAACGTCAAGTCCAGTCTCCTTACAAGACAACACCTTCTGTAGGGTCTGAATATGTAAGTAACCTAACTCAAGTTTCACCCAGTGCACATCTGTAACCTACTGACAGACTTAAGTCACTGAAACACCTTCTTCACATACATTGCCATGAGTCAGTTGTTCAATTAAAACTTACTCAAAAGCATGTATATAACATCATACTGAAGTGCATTAAAAGCGATAAGGAAAGTGACCTGCAGGTTATCCATTCATTTTGCTCAGCAGTTTAGCACAGTTACATTAAAACCAACACACACAAAGATGTTAGAACAAACTAGAAAAACTCTGAATGGCACATGTGATCGAACCTCCAACACAGTCACTTCCATTATATCAGAGCACTTCAGCACTCAATATTCCGAGCTACTTCTGCCTGAACAGAATGGACACCTCTCTTCTGCCCTTTCCTTAAGCCTTTAGCTAGGCTGATAAAGGCTGTCAAGGAAAAAGGAAAATAAGAGTAGGCAAGAAGCGTTAAGTCTCAAAAGCAAGCTACGCAACATGGGATCAGTTCAGTTTTAACTTTTTAATGGGCAAAGCCATTTATAAAAGCCAATAACTTAGAGTATTCTTAAAGGATCCCAAGTCCTGTTAGGCAAGAAAGTTACCAAATAAGAAGAAAAAAGACCTGCCACAATTGTAACCTGACAAAACCCAAGTCTAAGGTGTTTTGCCTTCAGACAAAACAACAATGGTGGAAAATCGGTAACAAAAAAGGATGCAGTGCTTGAAGGATTGCTGGGACAGATGCAACTTCAATCACAGGACAGCTAACCTTCCTGTGCTTGTATAAGGGTAAAACTGAACTAAAACACAAAAAGTAGATATTAGTATTTTGACTATCTCAGAGGAGCAGGTTTGAGTACGAGGTCTATGTTTTCTCCAATTACAGTTCAACATGCTATTGGCATCCCCCCTACAGCCCAATTTCCCATCTGCCATATTGCACATGCAGTTGCTATTAAACAAACATAGCATTTGATTTAGTGCCTCTTTATAAAAAAGATATGAATCTTTCTGGTTTTTCTTGAACACCTTTAAAGTTGCCTTAATTTGTGATTTTCCCCCTATGTAAAAGAAATTAATGATATAATGAAAATAAATATTGTAGTGTCTTATTTGTTCACACAAGGTTTTACCTGTTCTAATATGAGACATATATCCATCATTATGAAACCATGGAAACAAACGTAGCGAGCAAAGCTGACCCTCCACTCGCTATCAGAGGTGGAGGGACCAGGTGCTCAGCCCAATTAAGTCTTACAGTAATAAACACACAGCAGAAAATTAGGTCCAGGACAGTTAACTATCAGTGAGCTTCTACCCAAACCTAAGCCTTTAAGAGCAACTTAGCCATGAAAAGTAATGTTCTTCTGCATCTCAAGAAGCAAGAGAATGCTACGGCTGCAGGGAAATGAGCTGCTAGGAAGAACGTCTGGCATACACTGGAGATATTTAAGATTCTATTGAATTATATAATCTTCAAATTGGAACCAAGATGCAGGCCAGCTAAAAAACAATTTGATTTTTCAAACAGGAAAGTCACTTCACTCTTCATTTACATTAACACGTTTGCAGCATGAACCATCTTTGAATTTGTACTCCCAAAAAGACAAGACTTTTCTTTAGCACAGCAACAGAAGTGCTCTGAAGGTGTTCCATGGGGCTCCACCAGCCTGAAGACTGTTATTTTACAGACCCTTCATTCAGAAATAACTTGAAAAATTGATTAACAAAAAAGAGAGTGTCAACACCTCTGAGGGAACATGTCAGTTGTTCGGCAGGCCCACTGGAAATCCCTAAGGACTTCTGAAGTGGAATTTACCTAACAAAACTATAAAGGCAACACTCACCGGTAGAAATCCAGTGGCTTTAATCTTAAAACTTGAGAGAGAAACTGAAGCTCACATCCCCTAATCTACAGAGACAAGTGTTCACCATCACACCAAATTAAAGAAAAAAAAAAAAAGCTGTAGGTTTTGACGCCCTTCACGTTAACCTCTACAGTGCCACTGTGTGTTGGCAGGTAAGTATTTAGCAAAGCACAGTAAACATCACTGTCCATCTAAACAGCCATATGTATGTAAAAACTATTAAATCACCGCAATGAAGTGCTGAGCTACTACTGTTATTGTTTATTTTGTCCTTTTCAACCCTACCTAAGCTTTTCCACTTCCAGTTGCAGACTGGTAACAAAGTAAAAACCCATTTCCAGTGATGTCCAACAATGGGACCACTGTAAATTCTGTTTTATTGCCCATGCATAAAACTGAGTAAGAATAAAAGTCAAGTTAAAGAGCAAGATGAATAAAACTTGAAATGAAACTGCTCTGAGTGACTATGACCTTCAAAATTGTTACTGTCCTGCTCTGATCGTTTGTTATGACCCCCACAGCACTGGAAAAAATCATAACACTACAAAGTTTTTTTTTTCCCCCTCCTCTCTCAAATATGTGAGAATTTGCAGAGCTAATGCTCCACGAGCAGGAGCAAGATCAATCTTCCAGAAGCAGTATGAGACAGCAGGGCCTCCGCAGCGTGCGTGGGGAGGGGGAGATACGAGGGGAATGTCAGCCTCCTGCAAAACCCCGAATTTGTGAAAAAGTGAGGTCGTGCTTGGAACCACCATCCACCGCCAAGGCCAAGAAGCGCCCCTGCAGACTCCCTTCCCGCGAGAATTTATTGCAATTTAAATTAAAAATATATAGATATATATTTTCAAATAAGTAAGACTAAACCCCAGTGAGCCGAAGGTGCCCCACCGCGGGCGGGCCTCCGCCGGCTCCCACAAGGCAGGAACGCCGCCCGCCCCCCTCCCCGGGCCGGCCCCGCCGCCCCCCGGCCGCCGCCATCGCGGCCGGCACCTTCCCGCCGCCGTCGCCCCGCGCACGTGCGGCCGCCGGCTACGGCGCCTCGCCCCCACCGCCCCCCCCCCCCCCCCCCCCCGCCGCCGCCTCCTCCTCCTCCTCAGCAGGCGGGTCACGTTGGCCCGGGGGAAGAGGCGCCCCTCGCCCCCGCCGCAGGCCCCGCCAGGCCGCGGGGGTCTTCGCCCGTCGCCCCATGGTGGAAAATGGAGGTCCCGCCGTGCCCTCCCCGCCGTCCCCGGCCCGCCTGAAGGGCACCGGTCGCGGCCTGGCCTCACGGCCTCGCCCCGGCGGCACTGCGGAATCGGCGGGCCTGCGTCCGCCCCGCCCGCCGCCATGCCGGCTCCCGCCCCGCCGGGCGGAGCCCCCCGCACCGGGCCGGGCCGCGTCCCCCGCCATGCAGCAGGCCCCGCTCCCCCTCCCGGCCCCGCCGCCGCCCATGGACGCCGGGGGGGGGCGGGGGGGGGGGGAGTGGGGGGTGGCAGCGCGGGAGGGGGAGCGGCGCCCGCGCCGGGCTCTCCGCCGCGGGGCCGGGGCCAAGGCCGGGCCCGCCGCCGCCGCCGCCGCGCACCCACCTGCCCATGTTCTGCCTCCCGCCGCCCGCGGCTGACGGGAGGCCGGGGCCGCCGCCGCCGCCACCGGGAGGCTTGCGGTTGTTGCCGGCGGCCTGCGCCGCCGCCGCCGCTTGCTTGAGGGACATGACGAGAGGGGGAGAGGGCCGGGGGTGCGCGCCGGGGCTGGGCGAGGGCCGTTCCACGGGGGCCTCGCTGCGCTGGCGGGGCCGGGGCGCCGCTGGCTTGGCCGGTTGCTCCCAAACAGTGCGAGCGGGGCGGAGGGAGCGGAGCGCGGCGCGGAGGGATCCGCGGGGGGGGGTTGAGGGAGGAGGGGGGCCGGCGGGTGAAGGGAACGGCAGGGCGGAGGAGAGCGGCGGTTGTCCCTGCCGCCTCTCGGGCACCGCCGCGGCGGCGGCGGGAGGACGGGAGAGTGGCGGCGGGTGGCGGCGAGTCGGTGCGGGCCGGAGCGGGGCGGCGGGCGCGGACTCTTTACGGGAAGTCGGAGGGCGCCGCGGCGGTGCTGCGGCGGGTGAAGGGGCGGAGGCGGGAGGCGGGGAGGGGAGGGGGACACGTGAGGCGGCGGCGCGGGACGGCGGCAGCTCCCGCCGCAGCCCCGGCCCCGCTGAGGGGCGGCCCGGCCCGGCCCGGCCCTACCGTGAAGCCCCTGCGGGCGCAGTCCACTCTCACAACCCGCCCGTGCCTTCCCTCCTCGCCTGCAGTAGCCGCAAAGGCAAACCCGAGCCGGTGCCGGCCGGGCGGACGCCCCCGGCGTGGCCGCTGCGGGCGGCACGCAGGCCGCGGCCCCTGAGGGGAGACGTTCGCCCTGGCCTGGCGGCGCCGGGGACTGGGTCGCGGCCTCCTCCCCGAGCAGGCCCGCAGGCTGAGGCCTCGCCGGCGCAGGGGCTGGCAGGGCTGGCCCCGCTCGGGCCTGCTGCTGCCCGCCTGGCCCTGCCGAGGCCTTGCTTCTCCCACGCCCCCGGGGCCGCTAGAGAGCAGGAGGTGGGAGGGCTGCGGGCTCGGGCCGGCAGCGCAGCGTTCAAAAGAAACCAGGCATCGAGAGACACCAACATTCAGAAAAAAAAAAAAAATGGCCGAGCCACCGACTAGCTGTAAAAGGCGAAATGGAGAACCCCAGGCCCCCGTGTGCTCGCTTGCAAAGCTGCAAACTGGCTCCTACCTTTAACCACAGCGATAGCGAACTATTGCCAATAAACACTTGCATCCCATTGCCCTCCTGCTCGTGGAGCCAACTATAGTAAAGCAAGATGGGGTCGGAGGGATTGCCACATTCCTTGCTGACAACCCCACAGTATTATAGATATCAGGGGGGTTCCCCCCCTAAATTTTTGTAGTCCAAAGAAAATAGTATTCCCATTGCACCAACAGAAACAGTATTTAAGCCCAAGGTGCAAGTTGTCCCATCGCTCCGTCTTGTTACCTATCTGTCATCGCCAGGCTTCCTGCTGAAATCCAAGGTGCAGCGACTGTTTGGCTCTGCCATGTTCCTGCTTTATGCAGAGCAGTGGTTTCACCAACTCATACCAGTGCATAAAAATAAAGCCTGGTCTGTCCTTTTAAAAAAAAAAAAAAAAAATCTATGTACATACAGGATTAGTAAGAGCAGATGTAACTTGAAAACCAAGAGCTAAATTGATTTATAGCCATGGTTACTCAAAATGCTCAGAGTTTAATCTATTCATAGAAATGCTCTAGAAATCCCACAGGATTCAAATGTAATAAAAAGGAGCTGTGCTCTTAGGCAGGCATTATTTATACACCTTGCTTGTAAAGCAACAGCTTTCCCATGCAGTTGAAAGAGTTGTGGGTGGCAGCACACAATGGTAAAGAGATAACAAATATTTAACAGCTTTCTTAAATTAGCATTTTCCCTACACTTTTGACTGTTAAACTGCTTGATTTGTTTTACCTTACAGGCCCAAATAACCTTGTGGTTAACACATTGTTAGTTAGATGACAGATACTAGCCAAAATGGGCTCAGCACAAAGCATTTTTCCATTGAAAATACTTGCCCTGAACAGAGCCAGCAGTTTTAAGGAAACCACATTTTTCAGTCACTTGGTTGAATTCACAAGACACTTGTTTCTAGTGAAGAAAGGCCATTTCACAGCCACGGAACCAAGGGAGAAGGATATTGAATGTTTCCACAGTCCAAGAGTTTCTTTCTGTAGGAGACACTGAAACCTGCGGAGCTAAAGACAGCTTGCACTACAACTGACACAAATTTTAGGACCATTTACTATAAAAGCAGAAGTCTCTTTCACTGCACACAACGGGATAACTAACATTACCTAAGAGAAGCTAAGAAAATATTCTTTTAATGTGTTAAATACATATATGCACGCACACATATATATGTAAAATCATTAGCATACAAAACCCAGCGTTTAACCAAACTCTTTAGGGTACTGTTTTTAAGGTCTTCTATATCTTTTGGTTGGTCCTACTGGACCTCAAGCAGAGGGCCTCCAAGTGCTACCACAACAGGGGAAATGCTGCAGGAAAGGAAGAGCCAAAATATGCCTTGAAACTAAGTCAAGTAAGCTACAGTTAGCAAGGATTACCTACTCAGTAGTGTGTTCCATCTGATAAGTGATGTGGATATGTTATATTCAGTCTCTTAATAGTTGGGTTTTTTTAAAATACATTATTTCAATGCTTTTTCAGCTAAGAAGGTTTACAGTGCACAGCAATTAGTCACTATTTATGTGGCTAAACGTTAAGAACTATTAAAGAGCCTGTGGTGTTTTCAAGTGGCAGCCATACTGTGGGGTCCTGCATGTGAAGATGGAGCCCTTTATATTCAAGGATGCCAAAAACACAGAAATAATTTCCATAGGCAGACATGGTTTCTAAGATGCGACACGAACATACTAAACTACATTTTGGGGCAACAATAAGTGTTTGGAAAGCAGCGTACGTATAAGACTTGATTTCATGTCTGTAGTAATGACTCAAATGCAGTTGTGGTTTGACTTGTTTTCTCCTTTAGTGTATTCTTTGTTTTGTTAAGTTCCGTTTGGCTTTCAGTGTGCCCTCCCTTTTTTGTTTGTCAAGCATCTTCATAAAAAACACATTACAAATATAGAAGTAATCAAATTAAAATAGCTCTGGCAGTAATGACCACCAGAGAACCTGCAGGTTGGTTTGTGAATCCAGGGGTAGCCAGCTTCTTCAGCTGCCACTGGCGCAGACACTGCTCCTCACCTTTTTGCTGTGGGTGCATTGGGACTACCCAAACTTCCAGCGTAATGGCATTATACTGCCATTTTGGTACATTGTTCCCTTCTACTCCATACAGCTCATCTTTGCCCACCATTCCCAATATTCTACATTAATTACAGTTTGGCTCTATCAATTTCTCCCTTTTTTGGCTAATCCCTACCCTTATAACTACTAGTTTGGTTGCAAATGTGGTTGTGACGGGGAACAGACAGCAGTCAGTGGGTGCAGCGGTCAAGCTGTAGAAGAGTTCAGGATTCAAAGTCACCTGCTCCACAGTCAAGAAAGAAAATCAACTATTTCTGATGGAGAATCACATTCAGTTTTGCCCTTTCTGTCCATGTTCCAGGTTAAAACTGCTCTTTCTGAGACTACTATTTTCATTCAGATTTGTGACTACATGTGCAGGCTGTATTTGCATATGAAGATGAATGAGTTTGATAATATCATTACTTACCAGGAAATGCTACATGATGTAACATTTCCTTGATCTAACCTGCTGTTAGGTGTTGGGCTCTCTTCCTTGAGCTACCCAGGGTGATCCTCAACAGCATTCAACAAGATGAAACATGCATGCCTGTGTAGGGATGACCGGCATAGGCACTCAGCATTTATTTTAAGCAAAATCAGCTGTTAATAGAAGCTCAGAGAACTAAGCATTTCTACACATGCATTTTCTCTTCCTTGAAGACTTCTGCTATTTAGTCCCATTATCCCTAACCCTCTTCTTGGAGGCTAAAGCTTTGTGAACAGTGCTATGGGCACAGGGATCTCCAAACACTTGGAAAGACATTAGGAAAACAAATTGGGTCCCCTAACACACAAGCACTTCCCAGAGAGTTATGATATTAGCTCATCAGCAAAGCAGCCATTAGTTTTAACTGATGAACGCACTACTGGTGGAACCAGAAAGAGGTACATACATGACAGTGAGCAAAACCAAAGCCCAAGCTCCAAACTGACCAAGCAGGACAACTGCTGCCTACTTCTGCCTTGCCTCCCCACCCCAGTCACTGCACAGTGTCTTCTCATTGCCTGCAGCCCCTCAAACTCACAGCTTGATTCCAAGCAGAGACCAGCTCCCATCAGATACAGTTTTTGATCTGCACTTGCACTTTTATAGCTGTTTCTTCCCAACTTCTCTCAGCCCACCAGCATCCCCCTCCAGCTGAGTTCAGACAGGGCACAGATGATGGATGTGCCTTCTGAGCTATACGTGCCAGCTGCTTATCCAAGAGATGAAGGGAAATGCTGATGTCCACAGAGCTCAGGAGAGAGGTGCAGAAGTGCCAGAGCTCATTTTACCTATAACCTTAATGAACATTGCTCTCAGTTTCCATTGGCCTCGAACACCACACAAAGGCATTTCCTTCCTCTGGCAGAAAAGCTCCAGGACCTGTACAGTGATGCTGTAGCTCCATAGCAATGGTTTCAGGACAGAGCTACAAACTGGGAGACACCAACTGTGCCCAGCAAACTGCCAGGCAATCTTAAACCAAGCACTTTATGCTTTTAGGTTTCACATTTTTACAAAAGGGAGGGGAGAACCCAACCTAGCTCCTGCTAAGCAGCAGCAGCACACAAAGCAATCGTTATGCCAAGATTTAGCTCCTAAATCCCTCAAGACCTGGTGCTCACAGAGCATAAACAACCTTTGCCTCAGTCTCATCGAGCTGTACCTCCACGTTTCCCAAGTGCAGCTACGCAGACCCGCCAATACCCATCCTCTCCCTGTCCTTTCACTCAGCCAGGCATGCCAACAAGAAAGCCAGTTGCCATGGCATTTTTTCCCCCTACAGACAGATGTCCATTAAAAACCAAGTCAGCCTCAGGTTTGCTTCACAGAGCAGCTTTCAGTTATTATTAGCAGCCCACAAGGAATTTCCACTGTGCCCCTTCACCTCAGATGTTTCAATGCACTTCAGTATTAATCCCTGGGGATTAGAAGGAAACTACTACAGAACAGGCACAGGTACATTCAAAGGACAGATTTAGGATTATGATCTTGGTTTACATTTTTGGTAGATGACTACCACATGACCACATTTGGAAAGGGGTGAATTTGTTACCTCTGGCACTCTTTCTCTTGTTTGCTAAGACTCTGTGCTAAAATCATCAGGCGAATTGGAAGTGAGATGCAAAGGTTTTCCCTTCCTCCGACATGTTACACCTGAGGCTTAGATCTGGGATTTTGGCTTCAGAAGGGACCTGCCTGCCCCAGCCAGGAGCATCATCAGACCCTCCATCCACAGCGAAGGGACTCTCACCACTCCACACAGGAGCCCCAGGCAGCCTCCACAAGCAGGGCCAAGCACAGGTGTCTCAAGGAGTGGTGTCTTCTTCCTTGGTTACAAGGCCACATATTTATTCAAGATTGGAAAAACAGCTTAATGGATTCCATATTCCCCCTCAGCCCATCCTGCCTGCAGTGGGGGCCAAGGGCTTGTCAGAGGTGTCCCTAGGGAAAAGCAGGGGGGTTTCCTACTACAGTGCTGGCAGTGCATCACCAGCATCTCTGCAGGACTGAGCTTCAGAGGGAATGGTCAGGTATTTTTATATGGACAGTAACAGCACTAAATGCATGAGAACTAGACACTGAAACTTAACTGTACAGTGAAGTTAGTTTTCCTTGCTAAAGCACCGGAGTGCTAAGACAACTGTTAAAGAAATCCTCTCAGTGATGTCCAGGGAGGGATCTCCCCTGTCACATCTGGGTCTAAACCTGGCAGGGCTTCTAACACGTTCTTTGTTTAGGTTGTGGCACTTGGGAGACATAGACCTTCTGCATGGGAGCTGACATTTTGGAGACATTATTGCAACTTGAAGCATCTAGGAGTTTTCCACAGGAGCCTGGGTCTTCAAGGGAGCCAAGTGCCACTACTTCAGCTGTAGGAATCTCAGCTCCTAGTAGTTCTATCAAACAGCAGGGTCTGAGCACGTACCCAGATGCAGGGTCCTGAGGGAGCTCTCCCTTCCAGGCTCAGAGTCACTTCTCAAGATGAAGCATTTGGATTTCTCCTCTCAGTTACAGCTAGCACAGCTGCAAATATGATCAGAAGTATCTAATCCTCTTAACTGCTTCTGCGGTTTGACTCCTATCGCCACAGAGGAAAATGCCGTGATTTCAGTGCACTGCCTGCATTCCCACGCGGCTGCCTATAAACCTTGGCTTTTACACCATTGTTCATTCCTCCCCGTTGATTTCTTGGAAGGAGGAGTAGGTGTTTGGCTCCTTGCAATGAAGCTGCAGGGGTGTGTTAGTGAGGAGTGGAGGCCAGGAGCTCCTGGGTCCCAGGGCCATGCTCAGCTCTTGGTGCTCCTTCACTGAGCAGGCAGGATCCAACTGGGACTTCTTCTTCACTCCAGTGAACCTAGAGCATGTTTGAAAGCTGCCAGGGAGAATTGCTTGGAAAAAGCCCTCTTTGCTCCTCATGCAATCCCTGCAGTTGCAGAGGGAAACTCTTGGCGTGGCTGTGCTTGGATGAGACCAGCCAGCTTCCCCTCCATCAGCATGGGGCTACTGGCTGCAGCAGCATCCCTGTCTCCTGTGGACAATACCGCTCACGCACCTTGCTCGGCTGCATCTCCTGCTTGGCTCCTCCAGCCCTCACAGAAGGTTTTCCAACTAGGACTCCACACAGACCTTGGGTGCAAGCCAACAGCACTAGGAGTTTCTCCTGCCTACATTAATTCTGCTTGGACTAAGATTACCAGTACTGTAGAGGAATTGTTCTAGGAGATCTAGTCATATTTTGTATGCTAAACAGATTTATTGTGGATTTATTTTAGGTTTATAGAGCTCAGACACAGGCGCCACAAAGTTGCCTTGGAACCTCACTCACAACAGTGGTGGGGGTCTCCCCATCCCAGAGAGAAGGATCCACCAAGGTGGGTTTGTTTCATGTGCCTAAAGCCCTCTGTTTTACAGTGCAAGGGCATACATTTCTTCACCTAACAGCATCACACATCAAGAGAGACTACTAAATATTATAAAGTCACATATAGAGATGTGAGGGAAGAGAGAGACTAAGAGCCATAGACATGTAAACAGGTATCAAGACAGCATCTTTGCATCCAGAAAACCAAGGTACATCCTACACTGACATTCCTCCAAGGTCATTGCCACCACATAGGGACACTGATAATAGGCAAGAAAAACAGCTAAGTTACCATCTACCTCCAAGAAAAGCCCTCCTTAAATGCATGAGGGCAGCCTGACTGCTTGGTCTGGGGCAGCCAGGTGGGTTTTGTGAACGCATTGAAATCTCCACCAGCGTTAGGCAGAGCTCCCATAGCTCCCTGCCCAGCACAGGCTACTGTACAACCCCCAGCAGGACATTGGGGCTTTACCTAAGCACTTTTGAGAGCACAACCATGTCAGCAGCACACATAAGAGAAGTGCTACCACTAAGTACCACCTTCAGATGACAAGGAACATGCAGGGCCCAGCACCAGAGACCAGCACGGCCCCAGGTATCTCAGGTTGGGAATAAGACACATGCTTAACACAAGGCAAGTGAAATAATAGCTCACCCTCACCCCCCTGCCTTCAGGCCCACAAACACAGATAACCTCTACAACCACCAAATCACCACATTACTAAACCTGCACAGAAGGGCCAAAATCTCAGTTTCCTGGTGAGCTCAGGCATGTCTGCTCAAAGCACAGCTCCCACCAGCGAGCAACAAAACTTCCTGCTGCTTCCCAGCCTCCATTCAGCTCAGCAAACCCTCCACAAAGAGCCCCCACCTACCCCAAAACCAGCTCCAGCTCCAACAAGGCAGCAAGCCTTCCAGGTGCAGCAGCTTTATAGGAGCTGTTGCCCCTGAAGAAGGTTCAACAGGGACCAGTTTCCTGGTGGGGAAGTAAACATTGCTCTCTCTGAGGTTTTTGATGTTTTTAACTAGCTTGGGATAGAAGGAGTTTGACTCTCCAGCTCCCTGTGAGAAGGTGGAAGGAAGCCTTGTGAGTATCTTGAGGTTTGTTGTCTAACTCAATTAACCAATTACTTCCAGGTCAAGAAGGGGCAAAGCTATAAATGCTGCTTGCTGCTATAAATAATGCTTGCTCAAGGGTGGTGCAGGAGCAGGAAGTGTTAGGTGTGGGGGTGTAACTTGAGCTTGAAATGAAAGCAACTATCACAAATTGCTTCCTGCTTCAAGCAGACCTGTCACTATTTTTCTCTTGCCCCTGAGAAGCTGGGGTGAACAAGTGCGCAGAGCTGGCTTTTGCCTTGGGAAATGTGTGCAGGAATTCAGGCTGGAGAATGAATACACAGATGTTCCTCCTATGCTGCAAAACTCCCCTCCAAACACTGCTGTCTTGGTGTAGGATCTGCTGTGGAGAGCTGGGCCAGTGGGATGTGTCTGCCTTCAAAATACAGTTGTTAGACCAAAATGCCTGTTTATGTAAAAAGAGGAAAGGGATGAAGCCTAGAAGAAATTGATGTGAATTTCTCAGAGCTCAAACAAGAACAGACAAGTCAGTTGGTGCAGATTAAGGCAGGAATTTTCCACAGGGCCTTAGGGAATTGGGTTCTAGTGGAAAGGTAAATGGAGTGGAGAGTGGGTGGTGGGATGGCAGCGCGTGCCTTTGGAGGGGCCTGGGCTGGCTGTGGCGCAGGCTCAGGGAGCACAGCATGGCCATGGGGTGTTCCAGCTGCTCAGATGGATGGACAGACACCTGTGGGCCTTTGCTTGCAGGGTGACCCCATGTCTGCTCTGTTAGTGGCATCATGTGAATTTTTTCTAGGGCACAAACCAGAGAGATGTCACCTCACCTGGGACCTCAGTTCTTAAGAGAGTAGAACCTGTGTCATGCAGGGGATTAACTGGTGTTAAAGGACAGGTTCTTCCCAGGAGGCAAATTAGCCCACTGAAAAACTAATGAGTCCCTGGAACTGTGTGAAACAGAGCACTGTCAGCCAGGCATCTCGCCCCAAACTGCGGGCTGCATGGGGAACAGCTGCTGCTGGTCTGGCCCCAGAGGGCTCATGGAAACCCATCAGCAGAGAGGCCACGGGGTGCTGGAGCTTGGGTGGCCACAGGTCTCATGGGTGCTGCGTTCCCCTCCCACCTCGGCTTGGGTGTGTGCTGGAGATGGCGGGTGGGAAGCCCACCAAGCCCACCTCACCATTGAGTTGAGCTGCTTTTGCCTCCTGCTAATCTAGTCTTTGCTGTTTGCTTATGGGGAACATACCCGGCTCGAAGCAGTGACAGCTGAACCCTGAGCCCCACCTCACCCTGAGCTGCCCTACATTTCCCTTCCAAGCAGGGGGACATGACTTTCTGTCCCTGCTGTCCCTCCAGCTGCGGGCGCTGCTGCTCCCAGCCAAGGAGAAGCCATGCCAACCCATCATCCTGTCTAACTGCCTCTCCCCTCCGCTCGCTCGGGAACAGCTGCCGGAGTGAATCATTTCAGCATCCTCAAAGTGCGGAGGACTCTGCCAAGCTTCGTCCGATTTCTGGCTGTCACTCCACTCCATCTGTGTTTCTCCCTGGCCATTTTAAATCCTGCAGACTTTCCTGCGGTCCCCGATGACCTCACATGAGCAGGTGGGTGCTCTCACCACAGAGGTGCAGAGCTGATGTCAGAGGCTCTTGGGCTGCCTTGGGTGTTTTTGGCATTACTGTCCTGCCCGCATACGCAGAATCACGAGTCATTTTGCTGTTCTGTTGCCTCTCTGCCAGCCTGTGAATCAGGGACCTTTTGTGGAGAGGGAACAGCAGGATCCAGTGAAGTTCACAGAGCACACTGGCCACCAGCACCCCTTTGGGGGAGAGCAGGTCCCCCATTTCTTGCTCCTGCTGGAACATCTCTCTGTTATTGCCACATAGCCCACATGGCAAGTGCCAAGGAAGGCTTTATCCTAGAGCTCTCAGACACCACTTCAGGCACCCGACACAGCACCAGCAGAGGCAGCAAAACCCCACTGATGTTCATCCGGGGAGGAGGTCTGTGTTTCTTTCATGATTTAAAAAAAAAAGTCTATTTTAAGGCTTTTAATCCTAGCAGGAGCTTGGCCAATCTCAGCTGTCCAGTGCTTGGGGGAAATTTTATGCTGCTGCAACCTTCTCCTGTGGTGATGTTGAGTCATCAGCCACAAAACTGACCTGTTGTTTGAGTCTCAGATGTCAAAATTTGACCGCAGGCTGGAGCCGTCCGAGCACCACTGCTTCTTCCAGGCACTTGGGTGTCTGGATGATGGGTAAGGAAGAGTCACGGGCCAGCCTTTCCTGGGACTTTTCCCTTCACCACGAACCACGTGTGGGCTCAAGCCACATCAGCACTGCTTCTGCCATGCAGCCAGACAGAGCATGGTCTCACCAGCAGGGACATCTTGCCAGGAAGAGTGCCCTCAGCCTCACCCAGCAGCAACCTGGGGGAGCCCAGTGCATCTACAGCAGTGAATAAACCCCCAGATGGACACTGTAGGTTGCTTTGCCACCCGGGATGATTTTAGGAGAAGCTGGTGGGGACTCAAGGACCGGGGGTAATTTGGTTTAACGCAAAAGTATTCAACAACCTTTGCTTTTTCTGCATGAGCCGCCCACTTCTCATGAGCCAGAGATAATTACCCTGTGTTATCTGCTCATATCAGCTCAGCTGAACCAAACTTCCACCCAGCCCAAACATGGCAAAGAGCTCATTTGGACAGCTTTGCCTTCGAGTTAAAAAGTAGATGACTTCAAGAAGAGTAAGTCACATGTTTTGTCGTTCTCCCTGCCATCTCCTCCCTCCACTTCAGTTGAATACACAAACAAAAATACGGCACGCTGGTTTAATTTTCAATCACATTTTTTGAAAATGAATTCCAAGATACAGTACAGCATCTTAGTGTTCTACACAAAGCAAGCTTTCAGCAAAAGGTCAGAGCATCTTAGATGGTGTAAAAATATATCTTAAATAAAATAGTTTCTATAGGAGAGCAAGCTGTGCTGTACATCTCTAGGTCCTTAGAATAATTTACAGAAGGCAGAAGCCTCGTTGTACAATCCACACACTAGAAAAGAGTTAGTGTACATTCATGCTATAAAGTTAGAAAAGGTAGAAGTTCCAGATGATTGGGGCAGATCTCCAAACCCAAGCAGTGGATGCAGCGAGTGCACGAACAAGTGCCCTGTATTTCAGAGTGAGGAAGCTCAGTGCTTCCAGTCCATAAAGTCAGGAAGCAGATCATAAGGACTCACCTTCTGAGAGTCACTCTTATTTATTGTAACTCCTTCCTTTCAATTGGCCAAAAAGAACAACTTCCAGCAATAAAGGACTAGCTGTTTTATTTCTTTGTTCCAGTTTGGAGCAGGAAAGTCAGAGCTGCATTTTCAATGTTACAGACCAAGATAAAGGCTGTTCCTACAGTTTGAACAACAGAAAAGGATCATACTATGTCCTGAAGAAACAACTGCAGGACTCCCCCAGCCATTTTTAATGAAGGAATAGGCTTAAAATGCTCCGACTGATGAGCACAACACAGGAACCAGGACAGTCGCTTCTCCAGCCAGGGTGAAACTGTTCCCACCCCAGAACATCAAGCCTGGTATATAGTCTAAGTGAAAACCAACAAATACCACACACCCCCCACCTCGATTTTTCCTCAGATTTTCCTTATAGGATCTGCACAGCTTTGGGGCAAAGAACACAAAAGTTTTGCCAGCTGGGATTTTGGGCAGAGCACATTTCAGAGCAGAACAGACCATGCTAAGTGACCACAGCAACTGGATACAACAGCTGCATCTAGCGGCGAGGGTCCAGTCGCAGGGCAGCGCGCTCAGCTCCATGCTGGACCAGAGCACTGCAGCCCTGCGGGTGGGGGCTGGCAGCTACTGCAAAGGCTGGTTACAGGCACGTAGGAAGGGGGTTTTTAAAACACAGCGTTAGTCATTCTCCTCACCTCGTTTCAAGGATTGCAGCGCTGGAGCTTATGCCAACACACCCCTAGCACAGCTCATGGAGGGAACACATACACACCCCACTCCAGGAGGACCAGAACACTGTGGTAGTGTTAATATATAGCATGTACCCATCTTTGCAAAGACGGCTCTATTTAATTTGTAGAAACGCCTGTAAAACAATCACACTAAACAGCTTCCAGAATATAAAACTTCCATGCTTTCTGCCCCAAAGACAGCAAGCACTGGCCTTTCAAGGGCCATCTTTAAGATGAAGAAAGAGATATTAGCAAAGTCCCTTAAAGCGTTTAATATCCTAGGTTACAAGCCTTTAGGAGTCATTCAGCTTCTTACGCCACTAAGATGGTTTATTTTCCACACCTCACTCCTATTTACTTCCAAATAACAGTTCTACACCTGCACTAGCAGTTTGCGGTGTCAGGACTTCACATACTTAAAGGAGATGTATACAATCTAATTTACACTGTTTATTAAATAAAATAATTTTAGTTGAGAATACTTTTAATCCAGGAGAAGAACTGGAGAACCTTTACAGGCTGGGCCTAGCCTACTCTACAGCATCCCCTTAGGGAATACGATGTTTAACATGTACACACCCACCACCCAAAACAGTACGCTCTCCAAGAAGAAAGTCAAATGCATGATAGGAGGGGCTTTGAAAAGGTAGGAAGGCAAAATGGTCATTAAGATCTGCCTAAAAACAGCTAAATAGTGCAGTGAAATGCTTTTAAATACCACAGACACCTCCACTGACTGGCAGCCAGTTTTATGAGCAGCTCTGAAGACAATTTCTAGCTGAGCTTTAGTGAACTGGGCATTCCCAGCCGGAGTCCCGAGAGGTGAGCCTGGCCCACCACCAGCAAGGCCAGTTTCAGGTTGGGAGCAGGGCACTCTGATTCTCATTTGCCCCTCTTGCCACGGCCTCTCCTGGAAGAAGGTTTGCCTGTGCCCCCTGTGGAGGAGCTGGCAGAAGATGCCACTGCAATGTTGATCTGTCCTTCCTGAATCTCCTGTCGGGTCTCAGCTGGGAGGTGATTGATTTTCTGTTGCGTCTCTAAGTAGAACATGACATCCCGCAACTGCTCCTGGATCTCAGAGATCTGCAGGTCCTTCTGTTCGCAGGTTTCTTTTAACACTCTCTCCTCCTCCTTTAGTTTGTTCTGAAGCAAGGCTTGATTTGCTCGCAAACACTTGTTCAGTTCTTGCTCCTCCTTCAGCTCGTTGGAAAGTTTAGCCACTTTGTTATTCAGCTGAGAACACCTTACAAATAGAAGCACACATCAGGAAAGCAGTGCACTATACCAAGATCAAACACCATTGCATCCTTTTTATTTCCAATCTCTTAGAGCAACTGACTCCCAGCTGTCCCCAGCCCCACCAAGCCCACCTGGAACTTGGTTTTCTGGAAAAGGGAGGCAACACAAGAGGACTCTGAAATCTCCCCCAGGATTTTCTACCCAGCTTAAGGCTTGCTAACACCTGCTTGTCTGTATGGAGTTGCCTGCATATCAAATAGGATGTTGTGAAGCAGAATCCCTTCCTTCATCCCTCCAACTGCATAACCCAGGAGAATCCCTTCCCTTGCAAGTTAGGCAATTCCCTCTTGTACCAGAGGCCAACAGAGGCAACAGAAAGGGCGTGTGTGGAAGCATGGCACTGTAACCTTGAACATGCATCTGCAACTTACGTAACAGACGCCAAAAAGGGCGTCCTTAGGGAGCTGAGGACAACCAGGGACTCCCAGATGCTGGCTCCCAGCACACTCTGAATACAAGACCCCGAAGATACCACTTCAGTTGGAAGCAAGGTGCTTCCACAAGGATATCAGTAACCTCATGTTTCACAGACAACGCTTCCCTGCTCTTAACAACCCAGTTCTTTTGCCCTGAAGTTTGCTGACTCCTTTCTGTTCATTAGGGTGAGTTGCATGAACCACAGCTCACTAGCTTGGGTGTCCTGCTCCAACCAGGACTGCTGGAGAGGCAGCAGTGCCAGGGGCCTGGTGGGCTAGGAGGAACAGAGCGTGCGGTCCCACCTAGGGAGCTGGAACACACTGATCTGCACAGTCCCCATGCTTGACATCTTTCATCGAGGCACTTCCCAAGGTCTACGTTTTGCTCTGTGCTGGGTGAGATGCCTCTGTTAGGCTGCCTTTCTTCCCTTTGGATGTATCCGCCAATTGTGAAACAGACTGGCGTCTCCTTCTGAGCAGGCAGAGGGAGGATTACTGAATGCTAAATATGCAGACCATGTAAAAAGAGCCAAGAGCCCAAAAGCTGTGTTCCACTCAACAGGCACTTTCAGTTTGTGAACACCTACAGAAATGAGAGCTTTTTTTTTTTAAAATAAGCTGTGTTCTCAGTATACCAGTTTAAATAGCTCAAAATTGCCTAGGAATAACAAGCTTTTTTTCTTTTTGGATGTCAGTGTGCAGAGTTTTAATGGCTGCACGGAACTAAACCTGGCAGCGGTACCCACTTCCTTTCGACAGACTGCTTTTCTTTGAGCAAGTCATTCAGCCTCTGTTCCAGACTGTCACACTTCTCAATGGTCTCTTTAAATTTGGTCTTCATGTTGTTAATCTGTAAAAACAAACACACAGGCATTTCAAAGAGATCAAAGTCCTGTGCACTTTCATTATGACATTCATTTTTCTGGAGTGGTTTCTAGACTTTGACCGATTACTATATCCAGGTAAGCAAAAGCTTTGAGTCAAGAAAAGGCTTGGTTTTGATGAAGACCCTCTGCATTTACAGTTCGCAGTACCCAATGAGGAACCATGTTGCCGTGGAAGCTGCTTACACAGAACAGCAACTCAGGCTGCAGATCTGTGCCAGGCACCCCATTCAAACACAAGCTACACCAGATCCTTAATTTCTTATTGACTGCAGTTAAGCACTTATTTTGCCATTCTCTCAGACTTTTTTGTATCTGTCAGCAAACTTAAATTTCCATCTTAAGGCTTTACAATGTCAGGCTTTTGCTCATTTTAAAGTAAACTTCAAGTAAGTATGGTCAAAGTCTGAAAATTAACATGCTACTTCGCTCAGCATTGACTCAGCAGCTTGCTGTCATAAGGCAGTGACCTACTGACACGAATATCTTACTCATGCAAAACGCAAACAGAAACACACACTGGCTTCCACTTCCCCTCTACTTCACAACTCGAGACTGCTACTGCTGAAGAAAACCAAGTTCTTGTTCTCTAGGCACTGCACAGAACATGCCAAAACCTCTAACATAAGACTTACAGGAGATTTATAGACAGAAATACTTGTTTTCCCTACATTAGTGCCAAAAGCACGCTTGCATGTAGTGGAGACAGGAATTTAAAGGGAAAAAATGGTTTTCTGGAGGAGCAATCTGGATAAATGTCAGTGTCAGCACACATGGTGCCTTCACTGATGCCAGAGTCAATGCACAGCAGGTTTTAAGCCTTCCGGCCTTAATCACTGAATGTTTATGCAGCTGATGGTTAATTTGGGGGAAGTAGCCTGAGCGCTGATAATGGAATACACTGCATAATGGCACTGATCCAGACAAGACTTAGGCGGAGCGAGGGCCACGGCTAGAATTGTAAGGATCTTTAAACATGAAACCACATTTGGGGCATATATCATAGTTGTTTCACTTTGAAGTTGCTTTGTGGATCATGTTTCCTGGTCACGTGCAAGACAGTTTTTGCTATATCTTTTATAGGGCCCTCCATAAGATTTGTGGAACTCTTCTTTAGACCAAGGTGAATGACCACTATTTCAACAGTCATAATTTCTACACTTACAATGCTACTTAACTGCAGATACAAAATGGTTAATTAGAAGTCATGCAGAAAGTTCAGTTAAGGACTCAACCCTAAATCCTGACTCACTTTAAACCTAGGTGAAAGGATCTATGTGGAGTGAAAAGCATTAAAATATTCTCACTAGATTTTTGCTCATGACATTTTGAAGCATCCTGCCTACAGAACGCTTTACAGGATGAGACTCTGAACTTTTCCCAAAGGGTGATGAGGAGAGAGAGGGGATCAGAAAGAAAGGGCAAATCAATATGCATTTGGAGCAGAAAGACTGCTACCACTTTCTGCAGCCAAGCAAATTAAAGTCATATTGTCTATGCTACACTAACCATCCCTAGAGATACATGTCAGGGTGAGACGGATGGCATCCGCAAGCAGGGATCCTGCAGCAGCACGGACTTGTTTTCACCACTGCTGCAGTTTCCTCAGCAGCACATCTAAATCAACCTTCAATCTAGGTGGCAATCTACCTACTTCTGCACCACTGAGCAGCAAATTGCTAGATCTGAGCACTGAGATAAGGGATACATCTTGGAGCCAATTTTCTCAGCTGGTAGTGAAACAGGCTATGCGAGGCCACGTCACGCAACATTCAGGCTGTATGAGAGACTGAACAGCCCATCTCCCTTTTAACTTAACAGTGTCCAGGGGCCTCTTTCAGCAGGCACATGCCCAGAGCAGAACTCACCTCTTCAGCTGTATCCTTTTCTATTCGGACAATCTTGTTTTCCCAATAGATTCGCTGCGATTCCAGCTGGCTTGTTAGCAAATATGAGTACTATAAACACAGAAGATATACACAGAACAGTCAGCTTTTATGTAAGGGTGGCTATGCTGATTAAGGAGCCCAAGGGACTCCAATATACAAATCAATTTAATCAGATGAAATTGAGCATACAGGACATTCTGAACATACATGCAAACTGCAGATCCAGCAGATGTGTTTCACCAATTTAATTTCAAAATCAAATCACTTGATTTCCTGAAGTCAAGGAAAGCCTTTAGAGCACAACAACAAGGATCAAATAAAAGTTCCGCCAAGCTATACCCAGTATCATGCCAAAAACTTTTTGAAGAGAGAGATTTTTCACAGTAGTAGCAATGAATCTCTACAAGTTTTACACTCCACAGGAAAATGAAGCATCAACCATCCTTGTCATGACAGTCTGAGATCCCAAAGGCTGAGATGCCGAGTTCCCCATCACAGCCCAAAACCAGGGCAGAAGGGTAAGTGCACGTATCTAGCTTCACTGTAAGAATGTCTCTACGAAAGCATCCTCAGCTGCATGTAACTATTCACAATTACTGTTCTCCAACTAGCACAGTCCATTCCAATGTTATTTTGGCATCTGAACAAGGATATAGGCCTTACATCCCATCTTTCCCCTCCTGGTTCTGCAAATGAGTTATGAGAAGGTTGGAAAACGTGATAATTTCTTATCATCAGGCTAATAAGCACCAAATTAGGCATTCACTACAGAATTAAACGTGCAAAAAGCCTCAGTAATATCAGAGCACCAAAATACACTGCCAAATTAATTCTCTTTAGAAATATTTAGAACTGATAAGCTAGATAGAGAGGTCTCATATTTTAAGCACCAACCTCCCAGAAGAAGGGTTAAAAATAGCTGGTTTAGCATCTAACCTTACTCAGAAAATTCATGGAAAAGCAACCAAATATTTATTTGAGCAATAAGCTTACGAAGTCTGGTCTCTATGGGCTTTTCCTCCTCAGACACCCTTGTGTCTAATGCAGCTGAAATCATGCTGCGGTGTATCTGCTCAGTGGAGCCATAATTCTGAGTTGCTCTCCTTTACCCTCCTAGTTAGGATAGGAGAAGCTGGCCAACAGGTGCAAAAGAATCATCATCTCTTCAAGAGAAGGGAGCAGAACAGGGCTGGTATCAGACAAGCCTGTCAGCTTCCTCTGATAGCCAAGGATAGCTATGGATTCCTACGTACTTGCTCAGTTTACAAGCTAAGCTACTCAAACTGACAGTTCCACACACATCCCGGTTCTTAAGCCAAGGGTTCTTAATCCACTAGGAAGGGTCTGGTGAGTGAGTCCTGGCATTCAGACCCGTTTCTCTCTCCAATGACCTGAGTGTTTGTAGCAGCATAACCAGCTAATCTTCAGTCTACCAGTGACTACAGGATGACACTGCAGCCAGCTTACACTTAGCTGCATTGGCTCTGCAGAGCCAAGGTTTGGTTGTTTGGGTTTTTTTTTTTTTTTGGGGAAAAAAAAAAAAGGCAGTAAAAAACATCCTGCTTCTGCCTGAAGATGATTACTGACATGCAGGGAGCAGGTCTGCTGCATTAGATGATGTAATTTTCCTGTAGTCGTATCTGGATTTGAAACAATTCCACACAGCAGCACAATGCAGAGTCGAACAAGCCAAAATATTTACCTCTAATTGTAAGGCATCAATTTTTTCTTCCTGACATATATCTCCCTCGCACTCATACTGAACTATCTTCCCATCAGTTTTACTTGCAACCAGGCGATGGACGTAGTTATCTGAAGACAGAAAATTCAACCACAGGAGTTTTAGTTTAAGAACACCCAGCTTGACACCAGTGGAAATACTTTATGCAGCACAATTAACCATGCAGACTGCTGCAACAGCGTATTAGGAAGGCAGAAAGCCAACAACAGATGTATTTGTTATTTAGCAGACTTCGCACAGACACCTTACAGGATATTTATTACAACAGCCCATTCCCATACCTCAGGGCAAATTGATGGAAAGGGAGTAACAAACACATTCCACAGAGACTACAGGACTGCCCCAGTTCATTACAGAATCATGTTCTCCCTCCTCCATCTGCTACAGACCCACAAAAACTGCTCCTAGAGAGGAGATGGATGTTCCCAAAAGACAAGGTATTAGTACAGATGCAAACCCCTTAATCTCCAAGCAAACTCTGTCAGAAGTACTCTTACTAAATGGTCCCAAAAGCCCTTTTACAAACAAGGTCATCCTACAGGAGGGGAAGACAGAGCTCTTACCTCCAGCATAGTCCCAAACTCTGTGGTTGGTCAACTGCATTGCGTAGGTGTGCTGGGTCTCCTCAAAGTGTTTGTAAGCGTGTCGACTCACGTACCGGCCACAGCCTATGTGCCCACATATTAAGCAGATCCAAAGATTCTACCAACAGAATGAGAAAGCTCTGTACATACAACACTGTCAAGCAGCGGTATCAGCACTTTGAGAAAGTGTGACCTGACACCAGTGGCCCACTGATGCTGTGTACATCCGGCCACTTCCTTAGAGGGCGAAGAGCATCTGTTTTTCCCCTCTCCTTCTTCGAAGCCTTGCTCAGCTGGCAGGCTGAAGAGAAGGAGGTACCTGCTCATTCAAGCCAATTGTGCTTGCAGGTGATGGGTACATCGATAGATTATCACAAGCATGGATGGAAGAATGGCCTTGACTAATGAATGAGGCACCTCAGCAGGACCACAAAAGCAAGCTCTGCAGAGCACAGACTAGAAGGGACCACCAAGTTCAGCGTTACTTTAGCTGCCTCCTATCATACTCACCTTACCTCACATGCTCTGATCAGCTTATGTGCTAATACTTCTTTCTAAGAATCAGAAACATCTGTCAGAATAGGAAACATGGAAGGTAAGGTCCCTTCCCAGTACTGATTCCAACTCAAAAGGAAAGCAGATATACCACTGACTGGTAAAATCAGGCCAAAAGCAGCCACAGAATTAACCCCAAAAGCAACTAGAGCAGCTGTGCAGTCAGATCTAATCTAGATCTCACTCACCATCCACCCACCTACTTACTTCTTGAACTCCACACTCGAAACACTTGTTCTCTTCCACTGGCTCAGGCGTTTGGCAGTATCTGCAGACAGGACACCTAGAGGGCAATAAGCATCATGATTAGACACAAGGAGCTCCATCTTAATATTACAGTAATTAAAAAGAGAGCCAGAGAGCTCAACCTAAATGCCTTATGCAGTGGGACACTCCTTACATGCATGCATCTCTCAACTCACATTTACCCCTCTCAAATTTGCCTCCACTCCACATAAGGCTACTGTTTTTAAAGCCAGTAAGTGACAGAAGAACAAAGAACAGCTCTTCCGAAGCCATTACACAGTCTCAGCTTGATCTGGTTTTGCTGCAGTCCAGGTGTAGAGAACATCTGCAACCAAAAGCCTCAGTGGGGCTGCCAGCAACCTCAGCCTCTGCCAGTAAGCAAAAAAGCCACGACCGAGCTCCAGAAACACTTCCCTGCCTCAGCCATAAACACTGCAAGAAGCACTTGTATAGATGTGTTACACATCTCTAAACATTGCTCCTCCGGATTGCTGCCAACTGACATCTTCAGTTTTCCATCACCTGCAGGGTTTTATGCAGCAGCTACACACTGTTGTGGAAGGATGCTGTAAATACACATTGCTAAGGACAGCCGAGTAACAGAGGGAGGTACCTGCACTTTGCAAACATACCGTAGTACTTAAAACAACCCTAAGGAGATGAGGAGATGCTTCAATTTCACCCCAACTGGATGGATTCAGTCTCAGCCATTCCAGGAACAATATCCCACAGCCATACCCTAAAAGAATCAGTAGCAGGCACCCCACTATCATTTCTTTTGAAACTCTACCACTGTGCTGCCAGAAAGACAGAAGACCCAAGACCAGAAGGAACATTTGTCCAGACCTTAAGCACTAGAAACTCAGCTAGGGAGCAGGGTAACTGAAGCTGTGCATCCTGTAGCCAGGACAGTTTATATATTTTTCGTTAGCTGCTGGATAAGCTGCAGAAGTATTCAAGGGAGAAGACAAATGGATTGCAGTCAGCTTTCTATACCAATTCAGACACTTACAGCCTCCGTGACGCCTAAGCAAAGTGGACAGGGATTTTCTTTTATCGTTCTTCTAGACTGCGAGTATAAATTCTGCTTAAATTGTATATTAGATATTAAAGTGCTATTTTGGATCTTGCTCCTACACTGGCTAAGCTCCACTGCTTCAAATTTAAACCAGTTTTGATTTATGGAGCAAAGCAGCCCATAAACTTGCATAGCTACAAATCTGCTTAATCTTACCGAGGTTCTGTCACTGTCTTACAAATGATAAGCAGAGGCCTAAAATTTTCCTCACGCTCCATCAGAGAATCAGGCAATCAGGGGTACCAGTGACAGAGAAGAAAACACAGCGAAGATCGGCAGCATTCTGATGCAGTATCTACGACTCCCTGATGTGCAGTAAAAGAGCAAGCAGTGTCCGGAAGAATGCAAAATATGCACAACTGATAGCAGCACCTGGGTGCCAGTCGGGGGCTCTGCACACAGGAGCTCACACACACTGAAAGCACCATTTACAAGGATGTGAAGAATGGTAAGAGCAAGAACAGGAAAGGGTTAGCAGTAGTGAAAAGAAGAGCTGCTTTAAGGACAGACGCAGGTCTGACCCCCAGCCCTGCCCAGTGCCATGGAGGGTCACACTGAGCCAGTGACACGGCCGCCCATCACTCAGCCCATAAACCACCTTGAATAATACAGCCTGTCTAGAGCAGCCACCTCCCCTTCCCGATTTACTGAGCGATCTTGTCATTATCCCTTCCTTCCCCATCTCCCTTCTGTCTCACTTTCCAGTCCTGTCCCCCTGTATGCCTGCTATTGCCCAGCTCTTCTTCATCCTCTCCCAGCATCTAAGCACAACGGGCAAGACTGCTGCGCTGCAGGGCTCCCAGACGGGCTCCTCAGCCCCAGCTGGATGTGCAGATCTGTCTACAGCGCAGCCTCAGCTGTGTTGAGGAAACAAATGACCAGATAGATACACAAGACTCAGTGAAACAGGCTGTGTGGGCATCCAGTGCTGTTTACCCCAGTATGTTTATCCTACAATATTTTAAAATAATCAGCATTACTCTACAACTCCCCTCCTGCCTTAGCAGTGAGGTCCATGGGAGACATCGTTCAATCACTTTTGGCAGGGAGATTCCCCTCTGGAAGTCCCTTAACGGGAAAAAAGAGCACTAGAACTTGCAGTAATTCCTGCCCCCACACTATGATGAGCAGAACCAGTCCTGTCAGCATGTATACACTACACTCAAACAGAGTTTTAGATGTAGAAATAAAGAAAAGTGCCTTACGTGGTGTCCTCCCACCGCTGCAGACACTGGCTATGAAAGCTATGGTTACACAGCGTGGTAAGGATCCCATTCACGGACTCATCCATCCTCTCCAGGCACACTGTGCACTTTGGGAGCTCTGTCAGATCCATCACAGGCAAGCTAGCCCCCTTCAAAAGAACAAGCAGAGACAAATTGCTCAGCACTTTCCAATCATGATACATTACACACCCACATAAGAAAAAGTCAAATTTCTGTCTCATTACTGCTGGTTCTAGAGTACAAAAAAACACTACAAAGTAATCCTGTGAGGCTACACAGCAGTTAGAAATTTATTGAAAGAGAAAGCGATCCACAACATTCAGCAGACCACAGCCAGAATCCTCTTCACAGCATGGGCTCAGTGCAGCTGCTGCATCTGTCACCAGCCCCATTCTGTTTTCTAGATTCACTAGATCTACTGCCCATGGCAGGTTTAGCTCAGGGATGCTGCAGTGGCAAAGGACGAAGCCCATGAAGTCACCAAATGAACTCTCCCAAGTACAGGCAGTACTGGAATGGGAAATAGGGTTTGGGTTGATACAGTTCAGCAGTTCTTGGAGCATTCTGCCCAGTCCAAATAATCCTGTTAAAATTCTCTGAAGTGCAGGGAAAACAAAACAAAACAAACTTACATCTTCTGATTTGAAGACTTCAGCTCTTTCCACGTACACCAGCTGGCAAACATCCTCCTCTATAGAGTTGAACTGCCGGCCATTGCACGTCATATAAAAGCTATCTGCATCAGCCTATGCACAAAACAAAGGAAGCCAGTTAAAAAGAGAAAATTTGCAGGTGATAAAACCGAGGAAGAGGAGGAGAAGCCGGCTGTATCCTCTCTTCTCCCCTTCACCAAGCCCTGTAACACCAGAGGAAGTATTTCAGACAGTCAGCTCCTGCCAGCAGGCATTGCATCTTGGCACTGGGTTTAGTGTTACCACTTGGAGGCAAGTAGCGAAGTTCACAGCAGTGACAGCTACTCTGATATTTGAGCATTCAGCAGGAATAACAGATTTCCCTTCAGCACCTGTTTTGCCCTTTGTCAGCATTTTCAGTGCATTTGCAAAGCAAATTTGTCTCTGCAAAAGTTTAAGAGGGCCGCGTTGCAGGACACAGACACTTGTGTCAGGGAAAGGAACAACAATTTAACTGTGGGAAAGGATCCATTTCAGGCATGCTCTGAACCATGCCCAAAAGTCACTTGTGAAGAGGTAGAACATAAACAAAAATTGCCAAATACATCATCCATTTTCACTCAGTAACCTCCCCAAACCCTTGCTCTCACAAACAATCACACCAGATTGAGGCAAATTAGCTGAACGCTACATTCCCATAGTCCTGGTCACTCTAGCCAGAAGCATACAAGCCCATGAGATTTGCTTTTGCTGCCTTTAGGGGTCCCTGGGGAACAGGGCTTCAGGGAATTTCCTAAGAAACAGGTATTTCAGGGTGACTTGAGTTTTCAGATTTGCTGCAAGGCTGTCCAGCTCTAGATATTTGCCCATGAAATTTGGTAAGTCATACAAAAGAAGTGCATCTTTGCCAGTATTGCAAATAGCAGAAAACACACACAAATACAGCATCTGCACAACAGGCATGGGAAATATCTCACGCAGTATTCATGGGTGGGGGAAACCTCTTCCCCAACCCCAAAATAAGTCATTTGCAGCTGGGAGAAAAGAAGGTACAAGTGAGAGGGCCCACTCAGGAACTGTTGGGGGCAATGCTTAAAGCTACATAGTTCAAGATGACTGGTGAGCCTCAAACTGTGCTATCTGATTATCAATTCATCCCTTAGATGCTCCGTTTTGGAGGAAGACTGTCCTTTTCTGGCAGTGGCTGTGAGAGCACCCAGCTCCTCAGAAAAGCGGAACGAGTCTTTCCTAAAATACAAACGAAGCCCGACCAGCTGGGCCCTTTCTGTTCAGCATAGTACAATGCGCCACTCTCTCAGAGATAGTGGAGAACTGTGTATCCTTACTATTTTTAAAAATATCCTGCCAACAAGAAACAGGATAACTAGAACATGGCACCCCTCTCTAGGTCAAGGTGTGGGACTAATCCTAGTCAGCAGCCCCAGGAAAGCTCTGGGCGACATGACAGGGCTGTTTCTCCAAGAGTAAAGTGCAATCTTGGCTAACAGGTGGCCAGTGAAGCCAAACGGCACTCCTCAACAGCAGCTACATACAAGAGTGCAGTCCCTTCTGCAGCAAAGGGACTTCAAGCTTTTCTTACCTGTGAGCTAAACTTTATCAGCACCATGTACTGGTTTGGAGTGGAATCTCGGATGATTTTCATGTGCTCGATTACTTCATAGAAGGAGGCCACAAACTTCATCAGGTCATGACTGGTCATCGTAGCAGGGACCGTGAGGATACACAGCATAGCGCTGCGCCTTACATCTTCTTTTAAAGAGGTCATCTTGCTGATAAGGCAACAGTAACACAACTGCATGTCATTTCAGAGGGGACAAAGGCAGGGCTGGATACATCACGCTTTCAACAGCTGCGGTTGCTACCATGGCTTTGCTGTCAGTCTTAATATTTACAAATATGCAAAAGAGGGTTAAGAAAGAGAAGCAAGGGGTTGTGCTAAGCAGTCAGTGTACCCACGTGAAACTATTATTCTCTGGCAAAGGATTAAACTGGGCAGCTCCAAGAAACAACGGTTTTGTCAGGAATAATTTGACACCTGTTTTTCTATAAACACAGTTGAAGTTGGCAAGCTACAGATGCTCAGCACTATTCCTAGAACAAGTGAGCAATGTTTGTTACTATATCAAATGCACATTTTGTGACTCCTGATAGCTTTCGGGAAGATCTGAAAGGGAAGTTCTCACACAATTATAGCAGAATGGTGTGGAATTGTAATCCCTGAAATCCACTTCAGACATCTCCCACCAGAGATCACAATTTAATTGTGGGATCCCCTGAGAACCTGCTTTCTAAAGTCATTTTTCAGCAACCCGCATTTACCTTATGCTATTACAGGTCCCCAGCACAAGCCCGCTCCACCTGGAGTGGCATCACCCACAGCTGGGAGACCTAAGCCAGCCTCAAGCTCTACCATGAACACAAGGACCTGTCTGCCCTCCCAGGTGCAAGTCACCCTTCCTGTTTGTCCCAGCTCAGGAGCCACAGCCTCGGGTGACAGACTCATCCTTCCGGGTGGCAGCATTGTTCAGGAGTACTGTTCCCACTAGAGCTACAATTAGTCAAGCATTCTTACTTTGTTTTGTACAGATGCATAATGCCGTGAACGATTTCAACAGAGGGATTCCCGCTGAAGAAGGAAATCTGGTCAGGGAGCTGTTTTGAAGGTGAGTCTGGAGCAGCCTCACGCTCTTTGCTTTGATCGTCATGTTTATTTTTGTCCTCGGCAGATGCAGCCTCTGAAGATTTTCTTCCTTCCATGGCAGCTTTTGTTTCATCTTTTACAAATCAAAAGTTTCCACATTACTAATGGCGCATCAGAAATGTCTGCTGTTCCCTAAGCACAGCCTGCACATAGACAACAACACCCCAAGAAGTCAGATTAGAACCCTGGAAAGCAACAGAACGAGACACCTCTCATCTTTGCTGTTCCAGGGGGAACTCCAGAGCTGCCAGACATCTGGTACAAGCCCCTGGCAGGAGCTGGTGCTGCGGATCAAGCCAGGCAAGTTTTATACTATGCCTGGAGAAATCCCAACGGGCGCCGGTATCAACACGAAGCAACCAGGACAGGTTTGCTGAGCACGGGTGAGGAGAGCAGACAGCCAGTTGCTCCTCCTGCACCGCTCTGATGGCAGCTCAGACATTCGGCTTGATGCAGAGTTTATGTCTTGAAACTTCCCCTCTATCCGGGAATTCAACATTTGCAAAGCTGAACAGTCCCATTCCTAAGGGCCTGCAATGCTTGCAAGCAAAACACCAACCAGCCTGTGGCATAGCCCAAAGTAAATTAACCCCTTAGAGCGCGGGAAATGTCCACCAGCGATAACCAGCTCTCCCGTCTGCACCCGAACACACGTTCCTTCGCTTCCCCACTTGTTTACTAAACCACCTGACGGACTCGAAACCCACAAACCCAGCAGCACCTCCACCACCCCCATGCTGACAGACAGCTGTCACCGGCGGGGCCAGCGCCAGAGAGGCGCCGGCTCCCCACACACTGGGTGGGCGACAGCTGCCGACCCGAAAAGAGGCATTTCTTCCTCCGAGGCCGGTACCTGGCCGCGGCTGGATGGTCTCGATGATCACGTCGGTCATCTCCCGGCGGCCGAGGTGCTGGTGGAGGATGGCCGCCCGCTCCCCGGGGCCTTTCCCCTCCAAACAGGAGGGCACGGCGGCCGGGGCCGCCCCGGTGCTCTCCGCAGCCATCTCCGGGGCTGCGCAGGAGAAACAGAAAAAAAAGAAAACGTTGGGACGCGGTGGTGGGAGCGGAGCCCCGGTACCGGCACCCGGCGGCAGCACCGGGACGAGCACCCCGACCCGCTCCGCGGGCACCGGGGGACCGCGGGCAGGGCACAGTGTCCCGTCCTACCCCGGCCCCGGAGGCCGGGGCTGACCCGCGACCGGTCCCCGTTCTCAGGCGGGAGGGAACCGGGCCGCAGGGACTCACCGGCCGCGCTGTAAGCGAAGCCGGCGGGCAACGGCGAGTGCTCGGCCAGCTCCAGCCGGATCACCACCAGGGACACGCTCATGGGCCCGGGCACCGCGAGCCGCCGCCGCGCTCCGAGGAGGCCAACGGGGATGAGGCGCCGCTTCCGCCTCCCGCACCTCTCCCCTCTGACCCCGCCGGGGTCACGCCGGCGGCGCGGTGACGTAGAGGACGCCGAGCAGGAGGAGCAGGAAGAGGAGGAAGACGAGGAGGACGGCGGCGCCGTGGGGGGCTGCGAGCGGCGCCCGGCTGCTCCTCGCGAGACTTCCAGGTGTGTTCTCGCGAGACTCAGGGGCTGCGGTCAAACGGCACGGTGAAGCCTGCCCTGCTCCTGGCAAGGCCTGGCCTGGACTTGGCCTAAGGGGGACGGGGGCACGGAGGGGTCCGCTTCGCCCCTTCCGGGCCCTCCCTGCCGTGCCCCGGCGTCCCAAAGGGTGACCTCAGGGCCGAGAGGAGGGATGGGAGGGTGGGGGTGGGAAAGGGGGTGACAGTCCTGCCAGGGCAGGCCCGCACCGGAACCACAGGCCCCGTTACCGTGGCAACGCAGCCGGGCTGGAGGGACCCGGCCCATCCCCCAGGCCGAGCACCCGCCTCACCCCAAAAAAAAACCCAAACCGCTTTCTTCCTTTCCTCTCACACCCACCACGCTGGTATCTTGCAGCTCAGGGCCCTGCCAGGCGTTGGTATGGTTCATGCTTAAGTAAAAGAAACTAAATGACAGCCCAGCCGGGAAATAAGGACTTTGCTTCATGTCTTAGAGCTGTCCGTGAAGGATAAAGGGTACCCCTGGATAATCAAGATAATGCCAGCACTCTTTAGCCTTTCTAGCACATCTTTGAAACCCTCTCAGCGTCGCATGGATCATAGAAAAGTAACTATAGCAAGACTGACTCCAGGGACATCAGCATCAATAGACAAGCTACAAGAATGTTGCAGAAGTATAGCCGCTTTGCAGAGTTTTGCTGTGATTAGTAATCAGTAGTGTGGGTGTTAGTGATTAGTCAGATTATATTGTACCTGAACATTTGAAGGGTATAAGGACCCTGTGTACAACCACATTCTTAGTGCTATGTGCAGTTTGGGCACCACAGTACATTAAGGATATAAAGCTACTAGACAGTGTCCAGAGGAGGGCCACAAAGTTGGTGAAGGGTTTAAAGGGGAAGCCGTACAAGGAGTGGCTAAAATCACTTTGTTCAGCCTGGAGAAGAGGAGGCTGAGGGCAGCCCTCGTGGCGCTCTGCGGCTTCCTCACAAGGGGAGGAGGAGGGGCAGGGCTGGTCCCTTCTTTCTGGTGACCGATGACAGGACCCGAGGGAATGGCAGGAAGGTGTGCCAGGGGAGGGTTAGGTTGGGTATTAGGAAAAGGTGGAGCACTGGAACAGGCTCCCTAGGGAGGCAGTCACGGCACCAAGCCTGATGATATTCAAGAAGCACTTCCACCCTGACAATGCCCTCAGAGATATGATGTTTGGATGCAGGACTGGAACGAATACTAATTAAGTTTGCTGATGACACAAAATTAGGAGGAGCTGTTGACAATCTCGAGGGCAGAGAGGACTTGCAGTGAGATCTGGACAGACTGGAGAGCTGGGCAATCACCAACCATATGAAGTTTAACAAGGGCAACTGCTGGATTTTGCACCTGGGCACAGCAACCCTGGATATACACACAGACTGGGGAATGAGAGGCTGGAGAGCAGCTCTGTGGAGATGGTCCTGGGGGTTCTGGTTGATGGCAAGTTGAACATGAGCCAACAGCGTGCCCTGGCAGCCAAGAGGACCAGCCGTGTCTTGGGGTGCATCATGGCTAGTTGGTTGAGGGAGGTGATTGTCCCACTCTACTCTGCACTGGTGCAGCCTCACCTTACAAAAATTGAATTTTGGGATTGTCCTGTGCAGGGACAGGAGTTGGACTTGATGATCCTTGTGGGTCCCTTCCAGCTCAGGGCATTCTATGATTCTATGATTCACGTGCTGCAATTTGGCTGGGACACTTCATGTGCATGAATAAATATTTACTCTTGTAATTCTAGACTTTGCATCCTAACGTCTCTCCTCGGTCAGCATGGGCCAGTTGCGAATTTTCTGCAGCATGTACCTGAGGAGCATCGCCCGCGCCCCTCATCTGCTCTGTGTCAGGATCCGGCAGCACCCGCAGGGGTTAATTTGGCGGAGGCAATCTGGATGGTGCCATTATAAAGCCGTGATCTTTGATGCAAGTGGAGTGCTCCTCCCGTCCCCTTACAAGACAGCTGCGGGTGCGTATTCTCATTTCTCATTTGCCTCTGTTGTTTCTGTGCATGGAGGGAAACTAAATTTCAGGTGTCCCTGTCAGCTGCCTCTGGTTCTGGTAAGATATTCAAGAACTTGTGATGACAATGGTGGCACCCTCCTATGCCATCAAAATTACTAGAACTGACAGCAGCTGGCAACCGTGTTCACAGCTCCAGATCAGGGCCTGAACTCATCCAGTAACAAAACTGTCCTGTAATGACACCGGCTGATACCACCCAGCATTGGTACAGTCCTTCAGGATGCTTTAAGAACTCTGTGTTTTTACCCCAAGGGTGCCACACCAAATGTAGAGGTGAGGTGCTTCGACTGGGGGAATGCCAAAACTTCTCTTGATGTCGGAGTAAATTACCCCAGTCTAGCACATTGGTTCTCATGAGTGCTGGTCAATGTATCAGACTTCAAAGGGATTTCAAGCTACTTTCCCAGTTATGATGCCATACATGTTCTCCCCTGGCTTTCTTACTTTTTTCTGTATAGACTGGGAGGCCCAGAATTGTATTCCAGCCGGCACCATCCAGCAAGCTATACTCTCTGGAGGGGAAAATAGTCCCTCTCTGAAGTACACAAGAGGAGAGCTGACGACTGTGGAGTTTTTGCAGGAATTGGGACAGCAGTGCTTTGAGATTGTAAGCCAATTCCCCCCTCCTCTCTTGTGCTTCCTGACTGCAGGGAAGTGGGATCCTGCAATGTAGCAGTTCAGTGAGGAAAGAGGAGGATTTAAAAGGAATCCTTTGATGGAAGGGTCTGGATTTACTGTCTAGGAAGCATTGCTGTCTTATAAGGGCAGACTTTTCACTGCCATCATCAGTCTGGTACCCAGGCAGGATGGTCAGCTGAATTTGCCTTCACCTCCACCAGCCTCTTCCTGCATATTTCATAACGTTTTTTATTTCAAGATGCCTCTAGGATCAATTGAGATGAGAAGTCAGAGAGTCAGACATAGCTAAAAGGCTTTTGCTGGTAGTTCGTACATGGGCACACTCAGTGGATGGAGGCTGTGTTCTCCAGGGAGGGTTCTTAAGATCAGTAGAAGCCCCTCCACCAGAGCTCTGTGAACTCAGTACAAGAATTCTCTTTTGAATACAGTCTTTTTTGGACCAGCTCAGTCTAAAATGCAGATTCCTCTCCTGCCTGCTGAACGGTAAAGCAGTATTTATCTCTAACCTGCCTTGGTTCCATGGCAGGCATGGTCCTAGTGCATTTCTCTTTCAAAAAATCAGCCCTTTATCTCTGCTGCTGCTTGTGTAAAATTAGTAATGTGAGAACGCTTGTTTATTTATTTGGTCTAAGCAATTTCGCTGGGAGATTCACTGACTACCTTCTGCTGCCAAAGGAAGGACAGCAAGATAAGATGATCAGGCAACCTGCCTACCCAACTACTCTTATTTTCCTCCTTGTTTAAAAAACATTTATGACTAATTATCATTCTTGGGGGTTTCTCTGGTTTCTTAGGCAAATGTCTGTGTTCCAGTGGACTCTTTTCTCTCGGACTTAATCAGAAATGAGATGATAAAACAGCTCCCCATAATGGCAGAAGCAGTACAGTGTATCCGTGCAGAAGGTCTTAAGACAGCTCTTCTAAGCAACGACTTCTGTCTGCTGAATGGAGAGAGCTTTCTGCCCCTGGACCGAAGGCACTTCGATGTGGTAAGCCCGGATGGATTCCAGAATGCATTTATGTAGCTACGTCTATAGAAAGCTGCAAGTGAATTTCTTTACACGCAGGTACCAAACAGACAGCAACCATCAGCACGTGTTAGTAGATGTAAATGTAACAGTCTGTGAAAATGTATCCTTGCATAATTCGTTTTAGTGAGGGAGCCTTGAAGAGGGTCTGAGTGAGTGGCAGGTACTTGTGCATTTGAAAATTCGTTGCAAAGTGACCACGCAAGTAAAAGGCATAGGTAGTGATGTCGATAAAGGACTTAGAAGCTGGAACACTATACAAGAAATAAATGTTATTACCCAGTGCCCCTGCTTGCTTTATATTTAGTCTCTTTTAAAGCTTGTTTTATCCTGAAGAATTGCAAAGGATCCCCATATTGGAAAAATCCCAGTACCCAACATGCCGATCTGTCTGAGCTGACGAGCAGGCAGAGACCCTTCTCCCAGCACGCTTCACTTTTGCAAAGGCGAAGCAGAGGATTAGTCATGAACCTTGAGGGTGATTCAAGTGGCTTCACTTTAACAGGCAGCTGTGAGGACTCGCCTCAGAATGACAGAAAATTTGCTTTTTTGTGTGCCCAACTCACATCTTTGACTTTTAGTTTATTCATGACTTAAGTTTGATTTATAGCTTTGTATTCAAAGAGGAATCGTATCAATACATTTAAGACCTGGAACTGTTTATAGTCACCTTGCCAACATTATATCATTATCGACTCAGCTTTCTGTGCATAATACTAGTGACACCAGTGCCTATGAAGTTCTCTTAGTGGAGTGATGCTCTGTTATGCTGCTCTATGGTAGCTTTCATCCCAGACTGTTTCAAAGCACTTTAATAACCATGGCCTATCTCTGTCATCACTCATGCTGTGTGGCTCTTCTGTAACAGCAGGCAACAGCACTGCACAGTAATTAGTGAAAAAAATTAATTGAATGTGGATTTCCATTAGGATTGGCTTTTATATCTATCTAATAGATTAATTTCTGTTCCTAGAGTGTCTGCCAGTGGAGGGGTGAAATATTACTTGAATTTTTTATGGTTTTGAGGGCAATGTGAGCATTCAGAGACTGACTTACGAATTTTTTTGATCCAAATTTGGCAGATGATTATGGTCAACATCTCTGCTGCTGTGAAGATTGCTTTGCATGGTTGATAGGTGCAATGGTCAGGACACTGCTTTTCCAGATCATTTAGAAGGTGGTGCAATCCAAGGCTTTCTGGGACAGCATTGAGCAATTGGTTCAGCACAGTCTGGGATATCCAGTGAGTCTCCCGCATTGTGACATCTCATTGGATATCTTCCACCCAAGGACTGGCTGATCCTGTTTAGCTTATTTGAGCTGACAGAGCCACAGCCAAGCAATTGGCACCTACGCAGCCACTTGAATCACGTCCTATCCAGCTCTGTCAGCTCTCCATTCCCTGTGTCCTTTATTTCACATGTTACTTAGACCGTCAGTCTCTTTTCCACCCTCCCATCCTCCATTTCCAACACTGCACAGATGTTTGTGGTCACAGTAGGCTCATGCATAATCCATTTGTTGTTGCCGTAGATGGTCGAATCTTATCGGGAAGGAATGCGCAAGCCAGATCCTCGTATTTACAAGCTGTGCTTGGAGCGCTTGGGTGTTCAGCCCCAGGAATCCATCTTCCTTGACAACAGCAGCCAGAACCTAAAAGCAGCAGCCCAGCTTGGCATTAAAACGGTGAAGGTACAAAACAATGCAACCAGGGCAGGCTTTGGGCATGGTTTCTAAGTCCAGAAGCAATGTTTGAATTGAATGGATTTCCAGTCACGGTGGCAGACTCATGTCGCCAAGCCTTTTGTTTCAGCCTGTTCTTATTCCTACAGAATGTGGCAGGGTTAAAGGGGAGGATTACTGGCAAAGTCTACACTGGCCTGTTTCATTCACAGCTCCAAACCCTACAGCCAGTATATCCTCAGAGGAGTTGCTTCTCCTTTCTCAGTTCCCTATTAGAGAAACAGACCTAACCATATGGTTGAGACAACCACATCCATCTGATGAGATAAAATAAGACATACTTAATACATTTCTAGAAGCTCTGAGGCTTCATGGATCTGTCGGCTGGGCACTGACTGGTTAACCCCCAGGCTTTAGAGATAGTGAGCACAGGGGTTTTACTTTGGTGAGGGGGAAGGACAAGCATGGGACTGGTGGGAGGAGTGAACTCAGCCCCCCTGAACTGCACACAGGGAATTCCAGCTCTTATCCCAGCCCAAGCTCACAGTGCCTGTGATACAGTAACAGGTACGTCACCGTGACTGAGATGAAGGTGGGAGGCTCAGCGAGTATTGGTAATGGCACTCTGTGCTGGCAGGGACTGACCAGTGAATTCCTCTGTGTCTTAGTGGATTTCTGCTGTTGGACTGACAGGTAAAAGCATGCCAAGTGTGCAGAGCTCTTTCTTTCCCAGACAATTTTGTCTTCTAACTGTCACCCAGTGTTTCTCCCTCCTTCCTGCTTTCAGGTCCACGATCCTGAAATAGCACTCAAAGAGCTGGAAACCTATCTGGGTTTTCCTTTGCAAGGGTTTGTTCCATATACTTGTGCAGTGAGACCAAGCATGGAAATCCCAAAAGATCATCTGCAAAAGTACCTTGAAAATGTTCTCAGTGACTGGGCAACAGGTATTGCAGTGCTTTTTGCTCTTCAGCCTGAAAACTTGCATATTCTGGAGCCATTGGCTCTTTCCATCATATGACAGATGGACTAAAAAATAATATTAATTGAAGGCTCCTCATCTCCAAGCAAATGTTGCAGCCATCCAGGTTTCAGTGATCCATCACTGTTTCCCAGAAATGGGAAACAACATTTTAGGACTTCCTTATTTGGGAGGGGTTGAACACAAGTTGCCAAGGAGGTGCCAGGGATATTGCTGGTCTGTGAGCCATCCGTGGGTGATTGCCATGCTCTCCAGGGATTGGGACACAGGAGCAAAGTGTAGGTTCCTGACTGCTGCAAGTGAGATCTCAGACCCAGGTTCAATAAAGAGAAAAGAAATCTGGAGAAGTGGTGAGAAGTAATTCCAGCTCATGCTTCTGTTTGCTGACCCCGTGCTCCCAACTCTTCAGGGCCACTAGTGTTACGGCAGTTTGGCCACGGACAGTCTACCCGGACCTATTGTGTCAAGTTTGGAGATCGCTTGCTAGTGCTGAAGAAGGAGCCCTCTGACAGCCTGCATCCCTCAGGCCCTCCTGTCAGAAGGGAATACAGGTGAGAAGGAGCTGTGCTCCTCATGCCAGCTGACCAGGGAAGACTCTTGTAGGAGATCCCAGACAACCCTGTCCTAGAGACAGTGCTCTGTTCCAGCCTTGGCTTTTCTATTCCACATCACACACACAGTTCACACACCTGCCTCCCACATTGTCCTCCCCTGCATTATGCACAGCTCCGTATCCCAGTCTGTGGTCCTGGATTGGGAGACAAGGTTGTGGTACTGCCCTGCAGCTGGCGGTGAGCATGCAGTTAGGAACCTGTGCCTGTGAAAAGCACCCTTCCAACTCCTGCGCTGCCAATCCTTCCAATCCATGGAGCACACTGCAGCTCTCCCACCACAGGTCAGGAGATGCAGGATCTCACTGCCGTGTCTGGCACCTTGGGTGGGAGAGAGGTTGCAGCACAACACTGCAACTGAGCAGCAAGGAGCCTAGAAAAGGGCTAGCCCCATGCTGGAGGGGTCGTGCTGCAAATCAGTTTGCTGTGCCAGAGGTCTTTGCCTCAGCAGCAGATGAGTGGGACACAGCTGTTGTGATCTACCCTTGGTTTTTCAGAGTGTGTTGGTCTTGGGCCTCTGGGCCGTACAAAGATTTTGGTGTGCGTCTTTCCCCTACCCCCAGCCATTCTATTTTAGTGTGCTTAAAACTGAGCACAGGGCTCTTTTCTATTGTGTGTCTGCCTAGCAACAATGCAGTTCTAGTATCGATTCCCTAATGCCTTTCTGCGCTGACATGGCTTTCTGACTCGCCCTGACAGGGTACTGAAGGCACTCTCTGAGGCTGGTGTTCCTGTTCCCACTGTACTTGCTGTCTGTGAGGACAAAAGGTAATCTTGTCCCTCAGCTTTCACTCTGTGCTTGACAACTTCAGCCAGATTCTCCCAAAGACAAGGAGAGGAGAGAAGGAGCCAGACCTCACAAAGTGCACTGGTCTAATTAGTATTTGCCCAGTCTCAGGCTAGAAGAGCCTCTGGAAGTTCAAAGGACAGTAACATTTTTATTTGGCTTGTTTTGGGTGTGTCCTTATTTTAGCAATTAATCAAAATGCTGTCTTCCTTTGAAAAGCTGCTATAAAACAATGTTGTAGGGCTTCCTGCTGACTCAGTATTCTCAGGTTTCCAATAAGGAGGTGATTTTTCTAACTGCCGGTCCTCAGACCTGCCCCAAGGTCTACAGCCATGATAGCAGCAAGTCTGCCACCAGGACACCCTGTCTAGCCTGCAGTCAGCACAGCTATGCTCAAATCTCTGCTGGCTGCAGCAATAAAGTCTCTGCACTGCAGTTAAATGTGTGTCCACTGTTTGTGATGTTTGCGTGCAGTCTGACAGCCTGGCTTCAGAGCTCACTGCAGGGAGGCAGGGAGATGGTTGGTGCTGTAGCCCAGCCCAAGCTCAGCTTCCAGGGGCTGGAGGGAACGGGACCGATCGTGCCACAGCTATGTGCTACAGGCTGGCAGCCTGAGTTGGGCCTGAGCCCAGGCCACAGCTGAGCGCAAGTGCTTAAGTGCTGTTGAAGCTACTCTTTACCTTGCCACACAAGTGTGGCCTGGGGGCACGTTCATGGTGCAGGTGAGATTTGAGGGGTGGCGGGTGGCAGGATTAACCTCATATGCACCGGTTCCACCTTGCTTCCCCAGCACCCTTGGCACACCTTTCTACCTGATGGAGCACTGTGCTGGCCGTGTCTACAGTGACGTCTCCCTGCCTGCGCTGCAGCCTAGCCAGCGGAGGGCTATTTATGCTGCCATGAATCAAGTCCTCTCCAAGATCCACAGTGTAGACCTCAGAGCAGCCAAACTGGAGGACCTCAGGGAGCATGGTGAGAGAAGGCTATGTATCCGCTATCACTGTTTTCTTCTCCTGTGTACAACATTTCAAGGGATAGGCTCGGGTACAGGACTTGGGCCAGATTTGGGGGCAGTTGGGAAAGTGAAGATGAGCAGCAGGGTGTCTGAATCCTCAGGTGTGGTGGGAGGGTGTGGAGAGCTGCTATAGATCCTCCAGGTCTGTGTTTCCTGTTAGTCCCCAGAGCTTCCTGCAAGAGCTGCACTGTGGGTGCAGAAGTAACTTGTTTGCTGCCATCTCTGACCAAACTTCCTCAGCTCCTCCAGTCTCTGCAGGGCTATCTCAGCTTCTTGGAGTTGGTGGAGAAGTTATGTTTTTGTCCAGGATCTGATTATTTCCACCAGAATATCAAATTCATTGTCCAGTTAAGAATGTATGAGACCCCTGGAAATCAGAGTTAAACTAGGGTGCTGGGCTGAGACCTGCTTGGCAGTTTTACTTTTTCTGCATGCACCATTTATGCGTCTCTTCCGAAGCCTCTTTGTGCCTGTCATTTTCCCTGAAAGCCTTCGTTCCCTTTTTACAGGTAATTACATTCAGTGGCAAGTTAAGACCTGGACAGAGCAGTATCGAGCTATGGAAACTCATGTTATCCCAGCCATGGAGAGACTCATCGAGTGGCTGCCTCTGCATTTTCCTGAAGCTCAGAAGACCACAGTCGTGCATGGTGATTTCAGGTACTGCTTGGCTGACAGCGCTGCCCTGGAGCACATCCCAGATGGTAGAGAGGGAGAGAGGGTGTAAAGCAATATGCAAACTCCAAAGAGGTGCTGAGTTGGGGTTGTGCGGCAGCTTCAGAGCAGTCCGAAAGGTGGGCTCTGGGTCATGTTCAGCATCCCCCAGGTAATGAGACCTAGAGGGCCACAAACCCTTTGCATGTCATGAGAAACATTCCAAGAGCTCTGACTGATACTGTCTTGCACCCAGAGCTCTCATATTCTCCCAGTGTTTATCTGTATGCTGATCTGTGGCAGTTTAATGGCAGTTTCTCTGTCCATTTGAGAGCAGGGAAACTGGGGCAGGAGCTGAAAGCCTGGATTCCTGATGTCCAATTCCAATCTTCTTGCCTCAGTGTTTCAGTTTCTTTACCCAACCACTATAAACACTGGTCTAACACTGGGGGATCATCACCTGTTTCTGCAATACTCAGAAATCAGTCCTGGAGCGTGTTGCTAATGATATTTGGTGCTTAAAGAGTTTGGGTGGCTGGTGAGATGCTGCAGGATGTATGGTAAAACCTGCCAGTGTTACAGGTGAAGCCACGCAGGAACGTGGTGGCTGAGGACAGAGGTGAGGGATGCTGGGAGCTGCTTCTGTGTTGTCAGACCCTGGCTGCCAGGGATGTGAGGCTGCAGCGTAGGTGTGTGCCAGTTCTGGGCCAAGGCTCCTTCCCGCAAGGTTTAGTGCACATAGTTCCTGCATGACTGGAAGCTGGTGAGCTCTCTGCACCCTGGCAGGATGGCTGCCCCCTCAGTGGGCTGCTGCCCGCTCCTGGGGCTCAAACTGTTGAAGGCTGTACTACACGTAATCTACAGCACATGATGATGCAGGGCCTGGAGTCACTGTGTGCCTTTGAAATGACCAGAAGGTCCCCCTGGACAGTGACTTGCCTGCTTCACTTTTTGGCTAGCCTGTCTTGTAACATCTGTTAATGATATGAGGCCCTGAATAACTACGTTTCATTCTTTAAAGCACAGTTTAGTTCATCATTAACCAGGGAATTCACTGTTGAGTAATCTCTGTCCTCCCTGACCTATGCCTACAGAAATTAATCTTTCACTTGTGCAGCTTCCCAAAGGACTTGGCAATTTTGTAAGGGAGAGAGAGCACTAGAAACCACCTACTGCTGCTGAGCACTGGGATATTTTTTCCCCTCTTGAGACTTTTCTGATCTCTTTTTCCCTCTGACACAGGATGGACAACCTGGTCTTTCATCCAGACAAGCCAGAAGTCCTTGCTGTCCTTGGCTGGAAGCTTTCAACTCTAGGAGATCCCATCTCTGATTTGGCGAATAACTGTATGGCCTACTTCCTGCCATCTCACTTTAATGCACTGAGAGGTACAGAGAGGGGCAAAGTTATGTTTGACACACAGAGAGAGGAACCAGAGTTCAGAAACCAATTGGCTCCTGCCCAGGGAGCTCAGTTGGCAGTTGGGCTCACTGCAGTTGGAAAGGGCTGTGGGTCTCATACCATATTCCCTGCTCTGCCCTTTCTCACCTCCCTCCAACCCTCCAGGGCAGAAACATCTTTCTCCATGTGCAGTGATCGCTGTGCCGTGGTCACCCCATCCCCAGTTTATTTCATATCTGCCACACATTTAGTGAGAAGATGCCCCTGGTATGAACTCTGCCATGCGCTCCCTATCCTGATCGGTACTGTCGCCCTGTTCATGCACGTGGGTATTGGTTAGCAGCCGTGTCAGGGATGGCCCCAGAGTGGAGGGCCCTGCTTCACAGCTTGCAAAATTGTGTTTAAAAATTTGTTCGGATTATCTTCCCTCTCATTTCAGCTGTAAAGCTGGGGAACTCTTGGATGGGAAAGCTGTGAACCAGGCCACCACAGCTGCATGGCTCTGCCACAAGTCTCACAGCATCCCTGGAAAGCTCTGAGCAACTTACTCTCTGCTCCTTCACTGTTGCTTCTTAACATCTTCCAGGCTTGAGGAAGTGTGATTTGGGGCACCTGGGAGTCCCCACAGCAGAGGAGTATTCCCAGATGTACTGCAGCCACATGGGAGTGGAGCGCCCCGAGAACTGGAATTTCTACATGGCCTTTGCCTTTTTCCGACTGGCTGCAATGCTGCAGGGGCTCTACAAACACTCCCTGGCAGGTGAGGAAGCCAACCACACCAGCTCTGTTCTGCACAGGTCTCCAGCCAGACACACGACCACCAGTGTGGGGAGAGCTCTCACACTGAACTAGGGGAGGTCAGACCGGCAGCATATGCTGCAGGGTTCAGGCACTTCTGGCTGTTAGTCTCGAGAGCTCCAAAATTCCAGGTGCTACAGCAAAGCGTGGCATGTCTGGTGGTCTTGTGCTTTCGGCATTGAGCTCCTGTGGGAAATAAGGAATCAAAATGAGAGATCTTGTTTCACTCTGGAGATGAGTGACCTGGGAGTAATCGTGCAGCAAGTTATTGCTGCACGTAGACAAGAGGGATATGAATAGTGTCCTGTAAAGCACAGGGCTCCCTCCCTGCTCCAGGAGAGGCTCTGGAGGGTGTGAAGCTGCTATAACCTCTCAGGCTGGCTGTGTTGCATAGTCAGGTTGTGTCCTGCAAACAGAAAAAAGGGTCGAAGGGGAGCACACAGAGGGTATTTCCCCAGCAGCTGCTTGTTGCTGGATGCAAGATCTGGTTTTTGGATTAGCAAAAAATCCTGTTTGCTGTTTGTGGTGCTTGGAGGTTGCTGTGTGATCACTTTTCTTTCGTGGGAGAACTGAGCAGAGGCCAGAGTTCAGAGCCCAGAGCCATGTCCTACAGGTGGAGCCCTCAGACTAAGCACCACCTTCGAAGAGAGACTTGAGAGTAGGGAGGTGGTGTGAACTCTCAGTGCTGCTTATTTGCATACATCAGGTCTGGCCTGCGGGGGAGTCTTTATCAGAGAAAAACAAGACGTTATTTTTGTGTTCCTTAGAGGAGAGTGTCCTAGAGTCCTGCTGGGCTGGCCCAGACGAGGGCACATGGCACTGTTTAGGATGTGACTACCCAACAGGGGCTTTTTCAGACAAAGATGTCCTGTTCCTCTCTTATCCCCAGGGAGGCCAGCCCCAGGTGAAAGCAGCCCAGAGGATGCAGAGTTTGTGGCCAACCTGGCTTGGGAGTTTGCCATAAAAGAAGGATTCCGTGTGTTTGACAGCCTCCCCACCACAAAGCCTCTTGCACGACGTTACAGCACCTGTGCCAGGCAAGGGCCGTTCCTCAGCAGGAACTATGGTACCTGGCCAACCCAGGTAGCTGGTCCTGGGGCAGCTCCTGACCCCAAAGCTCCCTGGGTCACTCCCCCCACCAGCCTGCTGGGGATGGCCCAGGGTCTTTGCTGCAAGCTGGAAAAGATCATGGGTGTCCAGAGAAGTTTTCTGATTTCCCAGCCCAGAGGGACTCCACATCCTTTTCTAGAGCCAAAGGTGGGACATCTTCCTCCCTAAAGCAGCTTTGCTTTGCTGCGCCTACACCAGGGTGGGGGATTGCAGCATGCCTCTGAGCGCTCTTGCTTTTCTGATCGCATCAGACACTTGGCTCTCCTAGAGTCCAATGGCTTGGAGGATGGGGGCTGGTTTCCCATTGCTAGCTACATTCGAGTAACAGAGTTCATATTCTGGGAAACAGCAATTTCCAAAGCCAGCACTCCCAGGATGAGCAGATTAATGCCAGCCCAGCTGCAATCACTGGTGCTGCTCCACCAAGGTCCTGCTTGCATCAGCACAACAGTGCTGGTGGAGTCCCCAGTCGTCCACCTTGGTAAAGTCCAGTGGTAATTGTCAATTTTGGCAAAAATGGTGATGGATCATGATATCGAGCCCAAGTTAGTCCCTATGTACTCTCGCCCTCATTCTCACAAGCTTTTGTTGTCCTCAGTAGCTCCAGAGGGTCCAGCTCTCATCTTAATTCTCTTTGTAAGAGTCCCTCCAGGTGCCTCTTTGAGAGGTTCCTCAGGGCAGGGAGCTGCTCGGAACCTCCACAGCTTCCTTTCCTCCTTTTTGTTCCCTTATCCTGCTCTCCCTGGCAGGGCTGTCCCTGCAGACATCCCTGTCAGCAAACAGTTGCCTGCCCAGTGATAAGCCAGGTGTGATCAGTAGCGCAGGCTCTGGGATGCCACTTGGGAGTTTGGCCATGCCACCACCCTGGGCTCTCCTGCACAGAGAGGGTGCTGCTACAGCCCTGAACCCTCAAAATGGAGGGACATCGATCATTCCTGGTATGGTGGTGAGGAAGCAGAAACAGCTCCCAAAGTGACTTGCCTATGGTCATGTGGTGGATCAGTGGCAGAGATTGGAGTAGAATCAGCTCTCAAAATGTAGAGTTTTAATTACACGTCTCTTCCTTCTGCCAGTGGAAGGCAGGTCAGGTCAGTACACAGGTATCAGGGCACCCGGGTCCCCTGCCCAGGCCCTGCAAACTGTCTGGTTTCTCTGTGCTTCTACTTCCCAGACCTACTGGTGGCCACCGTGCAGCTCAGTGTGCCCGTGGCTCTGGGCTGGCTGGTGTTGCAAACAGATTTGCTGGGAGTGGTGTCGTAAGTAATCATTCACAGGGTATGTCATGAAAGCAAACATCCCTATCCTTGGGATACCTAGATTATATTCCTAATATATTCTAGTGATAGTATCAAATTCTAGTGGGTTACTTGACTGCCTTTTAGCTGCCAAAAAAAAATAATCCCATCTGTTGTTCAGCCTTTCAGAAGCATTTCCTTGTGCTCTGGCAGAAAACAGCAAAACCCAGCATTTCAGGATGCTTAGCAGCTGATCCCCTGAGAAGGTGGAAAAGGAGGGGAACCAGCAGCTCTGGGGAATTTGGAAGTGCTCAGATGAGGAGGTTTCCTCACCCTTCTTCCAAACACTGATCTTCAGAGCTAGGAGTGAGTCACCAAGCTCCAAACATCAGGACTGCCATGCTCTGTCTACACCATGCATTGGGCTTGCAGTAGAGACATTGCTTCTTGTCCAGGGGACCAGAGAGCCCTGTTATCCCTGCCGTCTCCCTGTCCATCCCACTGCTCTTTCCCTTGGCATCGTCACTGCGCTGTCGATCTTTGCTGTGGAAGCATGTTGTGAAAGCCAGGGGAGGAGTCTTGCTGCCTGCAGCAGAAAGATAATGCAGTGGAGTGTTAAACAGCCAAGTAGTCCTGGCCTGGGTCTGTCACAGTGCTCATAAGCTGGGCAACGGCCAGGGGAAAGGGCAAGCCTGCCTCATGCCAGCTGGCACTGCAGGGGTGGAGGTTCGTCCCAGCAAGCTTGGCAGCAAGATGCCCATGGCAGAAATGCTCTCGGCTCAACAGGGCAGCATCTCAGCTCATCCTGCCATGTCCTGCACAGGCAGCCAGCAGACCTTGCACGCTGGTCCCAAAGGCTGCCTGTCCCTGCAGTTCTCCGGGGAGATCCTCTCCAAGGTTGCAGAGCAAAGCTCAGTTTCTCTCTCAGATTGAGCATAAGTGCATCTGGCCAAAGCATTGGGCCCCCAGCTGCACTCCCAGCATCGTGACTGGCTATCAGAGGGCGCCAGCACCAGGGTGGGGGGATGTAGGAGGGTATAATGTGTCTCATCCTCTTCCTTCAGGCAGAGAGTGCCAGGACCAAAGCAGGGACTCCGCCGATGACTGTACGGGCCATGGATCAGGATAGCCAGGTGAGCAGACACATGCACCTAATGTTTGACCCTTCTCTGGCCCAAATAAAGCAATGCAGGGACACCTCCCTTTGGGGCCTCCTCCACGCCAGGAACAAGGCATTGCAGTCTGGGGCTGGTGAGCATGAGGGGTGATTTGTCCTGTCTGTTGTGGCATCCCAGGTGAGGACATTTCCCCAGCACTGCATTCCCCAGGGCATTTGGGAGGGGCCAGGGCATTTGCTGCCATGCTTCCCTAGTCCTGAAGCCCCTTACTTGCCCTGTGTGGGCTTTGATCTCATTCTCATACAGGTCTCTGGAGCAGAACATCTCAGCAGCGCAGGCCCCAGCTCCTTCATGCAGACCTGAGCTCCGTGTCTGGCTGAAGGTCCTGCATGGTTCACAGGACAGCACTCTCTAAACCAGAGCTGAGCCACTAGCTGCAGCACTGGGGAGGCTCGGACGTGAGATGAAACCAGCCACTCTGGCATGGGAGAGGCTGTGCTAACAGCACCCTGGGAGCTTCTGAATTTCAGCCGTGTTTGTTGTTATCTTGTATCTGGGCTCAGTACCTTTATTGCCAGGCTCAGTAGGGGTGGGGCAAATCCACTCCTGGGTCATGAGGCTGCAGACAGTCAGTACGCGCTTTACGGCGTGGGGGAGTTGGTCTGGAACGACCAGGTAGGGGTGCAAGACTTGGTTTTGGGAATAAAGTGAATGGAGCAGGGTGTGTCTCCTCCTTCAGCACAACACCTGCTGCTACCTGCAGACTCTAGAGGACTTCAGTCTGTGGGGGGAGCTGAATCAGGTCCTTGAGGACTCTTGGCTTCAGGGGAGACTCCGGAGCTGAGGCAGTACCTGGCCCCTGGCACTGGGAGGGAGGACTCCATGGTCCTGTGGCTGCAGTGGATCTCTCTAGGTTTCTTCAGGGATTGGGGAGGATGCAGACTGGATCTGTGGGGACTTTCAGAGCTTCACAGAGGCCAGCAGCAAGGAGAGAACTGTGGGAACAATCCTGGGAGTTCCTAGGCTCTCTGTGTAGTCAGGTATTAATTCAATATTGAAGTGATGGGCACACTTTGAATTCTTCTGCAGCTTCTCCAGTGTGGGCACAGCCTCACAGCCCCCTTCCACAAGGCCACATCCATCTGTGCAGGGTCGCCACCACATCCCTGCTCTTGTTACCTCAAACATATATATTACTCTTGGAAGAAATGGAATAGCACAGGAGTTAGTAGTAGTTAAGAAAGAATCATAGTTAGGAGTAGAGACTCACACCTGAGAATTTTAACAAGATAATAAATAATGTGTAGGCCAGGCAAGAGGGTATTAGCAATGAAGCCTCATTAACAAGAACCTCCTGAGAGAATACAACTCAGTAGAACTTCAAGGACTAACAGTGGAAACATCCTGCTACAAAGAAGGGTGTGAAGACAAGGGAAGGCCACAGATCAGTCACCAGTGACAAAAGGGAACATCTTGGCCCAGAAGCACGGAACCTGGGGGAAAGGTAATTCTGGCGGGGGGAGACTGGGACCACCGACTCAATCGAGGGAGAAAAGGGCTACCCCACCTGCCTCCTCTTGAGCATGCGCAGTGAATTAAAATGACACTGTAGCTTTAAACTTAAGCAGAGAAGATACAGACCAAGGGGAGAAGGGGATGCCCAATCAGGTCAATGCTTATGTATTAGATAGGTGTGGTGTGTTAATTGTCATGCATAAATGTCAAAAAGAAATTATGGTAGGTGTGCATGCTAGGAGAGATCCCTCATGCACCCGGCGCCAAATAAAGTAATGCCTGCTCTTTAATGCACCCGGTGTTAAGGAGTTTTCAGTGACACTCTCAGGGGCACAAGGGATGCTGCAGAGGAGCCTGGGGGTGGCCGTGCTGGCCACACACCACCAGAACCATAGTGCTGTAGGGAAGTGTAACCCAAGCTGTGGTTTCTCCCAGGGTCCAGGGTGACATTCTACCTCAGCCCTGGCAGTTGGCTCTGCTGTGGAAGGGGGAGGGAGCCTGTATCTGAGCCTGTGTCTGCCCAGCCCAGCCAGTTGGGATCATTTCCTAACTGGCACCTGGCCCTTGTGCCTCCCATCTCATCTTTCAGGCAGGCTCAATCCCAGCCAGCTATTGCAGGGCTGAGAGTTTGAGGCTGAGAGCTCGGTCTGCCACAAAGGTGTTTCCTCCGTTGCATGTGGTTTTAGAGCTGCTGGGTTTGTCTGCTAAGCCCCAGGGAAGGGAAGGGTCCTGCTCAAGAGGAGCAAAAGCATTAACAACAGGGCTAATGCTCAGTGTCAACAGTTGTCCATCCAGGTATCAGCAGAAGACATGCACAGGACAGCATAAGGGAGCTTAGCCCTGAGCTGGGCTTGGCTGGAGCTCAGCCCCGAGATGCGCCCTGTGGATATGCAGCCTGACCCCGACCCTCTGGGAGATGCACAGTGCACACCAGTGCATCTGCGCGGGTAGAACAGGTCTTTCTGGCACTTCCCCAAAGTGGTTTAATGCATGAAAAACCTCTGCAGTAGGAGGGAGAACAGGTTAGAACAAGTGGTCCTCGTGAGTGCCACCTGCAGAAGGGCTACCCAGGACCTGCTGGGGCACAAAGGGGAACGAGTCGCCCTTTGGGGGACATGGGCAGCCAAGGATGAGAGAGGCTGAGAGCCAGCTCAAGAGGATTTCTTTTCAGCTCATCTAGGAAAACGGCCACCTAATCCAAGTCCTGCTGGATAACCTTAGGCAGTTGTTCTGTCTGTCTGGGTGTTGTGGTTCCTCCCTGAAAAACAGGGCTGATATTTCCCCCCTGAGTGAAATGCCTGGAGACCTGCAGATGCAGGAACTACCACCGTGCTACCACCAAGACTTTTAGTGACCTGGGTCTTCCAGGACAGTGGGTTAAACTATTTTTGAATTGATGCATTCTACAATTTTTCTGGCCCCATTAAGAAACCAGAGCCATCCATCCCCAGTTACCCTTCACTGAACGAGCCAAAGAGGTGCTGTCAGATAGAGGGTAACTAACACAGGTTTCTTTTGGAGGTTAAAAACTCTATATTTTTGGTCCGTTGCTTCCCAAGCGACAACAATGATAACTTGAGAACACCTCTGTTCCCTGCACACGAGTCTGCAGTCAGGCATGCTGAAGTTGCACAAGGCATCTTCAGCAAACAAGCAGAAATGGCCTTTAGCCAATTTGTTACAGAGCCTCTCATTTGCATGCACTGAGCAATGCTCCTGTTGTGAGAGCACTTTGCTGGCTTTGTTCCACTTCCTCTATACACAGTAGTTTATTTTTTTGATTCCGGCGCACATGCTAATGGCGGCAGGCCCAGGTAACCAGGGGTCCCCAACCTATTACCGCATCATACCACCTTCCCTGCAAAACTAACCAGCGCAACAGAGATGTTTCTGGTTTTCCTCTGCCATTCTCCTTCTTGTTGCCTGCGCAAAGCTCCCTGGGCACGGACAGGGACAGGGAGAGACAGGGTCAGTCAGTTCCAGTGCTGGGCACTGCTTGAGACGTCCCCGCCGCGCCAAACCAAGCTGTGCCAATGTGATCTGAACTGAGCTGAACTGACCCAAATGGGGCTGAAGGGAGCTGTGCCCAGCTAAGGCATCGGAATGGGACCTAGCTGAGCCGAGCTGGGCCAAACTGCGCTGCCCGAACCAACCTGAACTGAGCCAATTTGATCCGAACCGAGTCGTGCCAAGCTGGTTCGACTGGGGCCGTGCTGATGCGGACCGAGCCTAGCCGGGCCCACCCGCGCCCAGCCGTGCCCAGGCGGGCGGAGCGGTGCGGGGGCGGAGCGGGGGCGGCGCGGAGCCGGCCCGGAGGAGCGGGGACGGCACCCCACGCCCGGCCCGCCGCAGCGCAGCATGTTGCGGGCGACGGTGATCGCCTCCCGGCTCTGCCGGGGCCCGGCCCGGCTCGGTGCGCCGCTCTCGGCCGCCGCCGCCGCCGCCATCCCTGCTCCCAACCCGCGCCCCGACATCGCCTGCAACAAGGTAGGGCCGCGGCGGGGGCGAGGGCCAGGGCCGGGGCCGGGGCCGGGCCCGGGCGCGTCCCCGGGGCGGGTGGGCGCGGAACAGCCGGACATTTGGGCCCAAAGCCTTGCACTGCAGGCGCGTTGGGAAAAAAGCAACTCTGGGTGCAGCGGCTGGTGTGAGGCACAAGGTGTGTGTCCTACGATCGGGCTCTGTCCCGATCCCCGCGGTTGCTTCAGCGAACCGCTGCCATCGGTGCAAACACTATAAGGAGGAAACTACGCGAGAGGGCATGCAAAGGGAGGGGAAGGTGCCTGGCTGCATGCTGGTTGTCTGCACAGGTGAGCCCCTGTGCTCCTGGCTCAGCAGCCCTGGGGAAAACACCTTCCGTCCATCCCTGCGGGTGTGCTGGTCCGAGGGCTAGGAGCCACTCCTTCCCAGCAGCCATGACAAGGTCGGTGGCGGTTGGCCAAGCAATCGGGAAGTTCTTGGCAAACACGGGGATCTTTGCGTGGACCTGAAGAAACAAATTTGCCCTTACTGAGAAAAAAGAGTTGGTGCAAAGCTGCTGGTGGTGCCTGGTTCAGTTTCAGAACGATACAAGGGGAGCCTAAAACCAGCTGATCAGAGAAATGCTGCCGAAAGTGCTTTGTATGAAATCAACTGTATCATCCATGCCTGAAGCATTTTCCCACTGTTCGGTCTCCTGAGGCTCTTTGTGTCCCTGCACAGCTCCAGGGCTTCCAGGTCTTGCAGGGACCTACTGAGATAGGAACCGCTTCCAGTTCATGTGCTGTTTGCTGAGATGTGAATTCTTTTTATTAACTTGAGGCTGTGTCTTTTGTTGTGCACTTTTAGGCTAAAATATCTCCTTCATATTGGTGCAGTTCTGGAGCCTGCGCAAGTTGAGTCCCTTTTAATCAAACAGCCTGCTAAGGTGCCATCAAACAACTAAAGCTCTAACTGTTTCATCTTGGCCTGGCTTTAAGGCTTAACACTACTTTTTTCGTTGCAGATTTTCATAAATAATGACTGGCATGATGCAGTCAGTAAGAAAACCTTCCCTTCTATCAATCCAGCAACAGGAGAAGTTATCTGCCATGTCGCTGAGGGCGATAAGGTAAATGTTCTCTTGATGAGATTGGTTTGTTTTCCGTGTGAGCAGGTACGCAGAGATTGCAGAAGATGCTCTTGCCTAGGCAGCTCTGCCGAGTGTGTGTTTGCAGAAATTACGAGCAATAACATAATATAGCAGAGTCTGACCTATACAAACACCATGTCGAGCGCTGCTTGTATTCTTCCTTGACTGCTGCTTTCAGCAAAACCCCTCCAGCTTTGCCTCTTACCAGTGGCAAGCCAGGACTGGAAAGGTCAGCGAGGAATAGATGTGGTATGGGTTGGGGAGCAGGCGTGGGTAGAGGTTGCTGGGGCAGGGCAGATGCCTTTGCTGTCCTGTGGGTGCTGTGCTGGTGGTGGGACCCAGAGTCACAGTAGTGGAAGAGACAAAACGTCAGGATTCACCTGAACAGCCCCTTTCCACTGTACACATGCAGTGGGAGATTGTCCCCAGCCCTAGGAAATTTAAAAAAGAGAGTGTGATGGTGGGGAATAGAGTCATGTAATCATCCTGTGCCTTATGCAAGGCCCTCCTAGGAGTCCGTGGCAGAGCTGAGGTTGTGTTTCCCACCAATTTTGGGTTCTTTCTACAGTCTGGAAACTTGTCGGTATTCCCCAAGGGAGGGGTGAGTGAGGGAAACCCTTTGTTGTTTGCTTGTCCGCGGTAGACTGGCTTGTCCTGGCGAGACCATTGCAGCAAGTCAGAACAGAGAACCAACTAGAAACAAGTTAATGTCCTGACAGGACAAAATGATGGATTAGAGGTATTTGATCAAGGAAGAAACTCCCTTAGACTGTGCTGTTGAAACCAAAATCTGAAAGAGTGTCAAAAGCACACTTGTGGAGCTTTTTCCATCGTGTTCTAGGATGCAAATATTAAGCCAGCAGATGACATTGCAGAAATGACTTGACAGTATTTGCACTCCGCATAGCTGAAATAATAGAGTGTAAGCGCAGGCGGAGGTGGTGGTTGCGCAGCCGTTGCACCCATCTGCTTCACTGCCACTTCTGCGCCCACTTCCCCGCGGATGCAGCCTGGACGAGAAGGCTGCTGCTGGTCCTGCAGCAGCGTTTGTGCTGAGGCTGTGCTGCTGTGCAGCGCTGCCCAGGTTGATGCTCGTGGGCAAGTGGCTGAAGGGCCACAGCCCATGCGTTCCCCTGCCCTGGGACTGGAAGTTCTTGCTGCAAGGCTGCAAGTTCTTGCACCAAAAAGGCTGGTGCTAGCAGCTGCTTGTGCCATCTGGCTGGAGGCTGTTTTCTCCTGGAGACCAGGGGGAGCTTCAGGTGTGTTTTGAGAGTGAGTGGGGCTGGTTATTCCTTTCTCACCCTCTCGCCTGGACTCTTCTGCAGGCAGATGTGGACAAGGCTGTTAAGGCAGCCAAGGCAGCTTTCCAGCTGGGCTCACCTTGGAGAAGGATGGATGCTTCTCACCGGGGGAAGCTGCTGAATCGTCTTGCTGACCTGATCGAGAGGGACCGGGCTTACCTGGCGGTACGTATCACACTCTGTGGCTGAGCAACCTACTGCAATCCCTAACTTCGGGGAGAGGGAGGCAGAAACTGGTGGTTTGTGCCCATCGGGTGTAATAGGGACTTTAGCCACAGCTAAAACTGTGAGAGAGCTCCAAAGGATGGGGAGGTAGTTTTGGGAAGCTGAAAGCAAAAAGGCCAACATATGAAACTGATCTGAATTGCAAAGAGAATCAAATCTAAATGTATACGCGTAACTTTCCCCACCTCGCTCTTCAGGTGATCTCCTTGTCTTTTGTAGGCACTGGAGACTCTGGATAATGGCAAGCCGTACTCCATCTCCTACCTGGTAGATTTGGACATGGTAGTCAAGTGTCTCAGGTAGGCATAGAGGCTACAGTGACGCACAGTAACTCCTCGAGCTCCACACTTGTGCCCTGCTGGCCCGTGGTAGCTGAACCTCTGCTCGTGCAGTGACCAGATGTCTCTGGTTCAAGTGTTGTGGCTGTCCGGGCTGGACCTGACCTGTTGGTTGCGTTTGACCCATAGCGGGGTATCAGACACCCTGTTTTCCTCTGTTGTTATTTTTTGTGAAGAGAGACAAATGTTTGTATTTACTGTCCATTCTTAAAATAGCCTGTTTGGGAAATATTTGTTTTGGTACGTGTTTTATGAAGAGACTGAAGAAAGGAGGAAAGCAAATAGCTGGAGGAAGCCTCTCTCATTTTCTGGTGACAGGTGACTTGTTATTTTACATTCAGTGACGAAAATGTTATTGTTGCTAGATACTTCGCAGGTTGGTCGGATAAATTCCATGGCAAAACCATCCCGATAGATGGAGACTTCTTTTGTTACACAAGACATGAGCCGGTGGGAGTTTGTGGACAGATAATCCCGGTAAGTAAAATGCATCAGTAGCTCCTGCAGCATTTCAACATTTCAGTGTTAGTGTGAAGAGTTGTCTTCAAATGCAAGTTGTTTTCTGTTGCTAACCACTGCTTCCTCCAGTGATAAAGCAAGCTATGTTTGCACCAGCTGGGAGGGCTGTTCCTTTGCTCTGGCAGTACAGAACTACTTGTCGATTTCATGGGCTCTGACTAAGATTTACTTTGTATCTGCTGGGGAAAAAACCAAAATAATTTAAACCCCTTTATAGGACTTATCTGGCTCAGAACCGCAATTAAGTTTTAATTCCTAACACTAAAACCAAAATTCTGTGTGATGAGGAAGTAGAGAACTAGCAAGCAAAATTCAGCTTTATGTATGTGATCTTATTTCTGTCACTGGTAGCAAGCCTAGCAAGGTGGTTTGTCAACAGCAAAGCCATATTTACACAATGATCCATGGATGGTGTTACCTCTTCATAGGAGTAGCCAGATTCCAACTGTGGCGTACTGTATTTGCATGTTTTTCGTATTTCTGTTGAGCAAGAACTGAATGCAAATGCCTCACTGGTCTGTGTGTGCTCCTCTGTCATTACAAACAGGCTTTCTTTTGAAAAGCCTCAAAAGAGCATGTAACGGTTAAACTGACAGTAAAGATGAATTCCAAAAAAACTTAGGATTTTGCAGCGGTACTGAGAAACCTCACACTTCAGAGTACAGTTCTTCTGGACGAGCAGAAGGCAGTGCTTGAAATGGAGCCAACCATTAAGCAGCTACGGAAGGATCAAAGACTGCTTCCATAGGTGCTGCAGCCGATTGGAATGAAGCTCACTGGTTACTTACTGATTAATCGGAAACTTTCGAGTTCAGACCAGCAAATACCTCCTTGTTTTTCAGTGGAACTTCCCGCTGTTGATGCAAGCATGGAAACTGGGGCCTGCCCTGGCTACTGGCAACGTGGTTGTGATGAAAGTGGCAGAGCAAACCCCCCTGAGTGCTCTCTACGTAGCTAGTCTGATCAAAGAGGTGAGTGAAAAGGCTGGGTTTCCATCCGCTGCCTCGCTATTGCTTCTGGGGTGTGGTGGGATGCAGCCAAGCTGGAGAGCTGCAGAGGGCACGTGACAGGCGCAGAGAAGGGCTGTCTGATCTGAAGAAAGGCCGGATTGTCTTGGATATCTCAGCATTTGATTTAGAAAAAAAGCTCCCTTGTCCCTATAAATGCGTATGCAGGGGAAATAAATCTTGATTAGGGAAGGACTCTTTGAGGTTCAATTAAATAACAAACTTCAGGGTGATTAGAAGGCTAACATATATATGTCCAGTCTCCAAACTATGCTTAGGATACGGGGTGGACAGGGGAGTTGTCCTGGTTCTTGGGAACTGAATATTAAAACTAAAGACCTGGGAAAATAAAGCAAAGTAGAAAAGGCTCTGTTCTTTGTGGGAGGTCTACTGAGGCAGTACTAACAGGTGAGGGTAGGTGAAATGCTTGGTTTGTGAAAGGAATAACGCTGTGCTCTCCTGCTGTGAACCGTCAGGCTGGATTCCCACCAGGCGTGGTGAACATCATCCCTGGCTATGGGCCCACTGCCGGGGCTGCCATCTCCTCCCACATGGATGTAGATAAAGTGGCCTTCACCGGCTCCACAGAGGTAAGGGAGTATCTTTAACCTTTAAGCCCTTGGGATATAAAGAGTATCTCATTGCTGTAATACCTTTTCTCTATAGAATACTGGCGGTGCCTTGCTTTCTGCACTTCTTTTTAAAAAATACAGCTGAATTCAGGGTGTGACATTTATTTTTCCTTTACATAAGACTTTTTAGGTGCCTCCTTTAGAATATTTCCTGTTGTTTCCCTTGAGCTGCCTCTTAGTAGAGGTGGAACTCTGGGCAGACTTCAGTTGTTCCCTTAAAGCCCTGACAAAGAAGGGATTATTATCAAACTGCTGACTGAGATCTAAAACCAGCTGCCCTGCCAGGCGTTGCTGTATGTAGGAGTTAATTCCTGATACCTGTTCTCCTCACAATGCAGGTTGGGCACCTGATCCAGAAGGCTGCAGCAGAGAGTAACCTAAAGAGGGTGACGCTGGAGCTTGGAGGAAAGAGTCCGAATATAATCATGTCTGATGCAGACAGTAAGCACCTGCTGGTGTGGTATTTGATCTGTACCTTTTACGTGTGCTGTCTGCAAGCAGAGCTGGAGGGGAAAGGAAACCTCTCCTGTGCTGTGTGGGTTTCCAGCTCTGCCACCACCTGGCTGCTCTTGCCCAGTGAAGTCTCCGTCCCTGTGGCAGCTGTAGCTGCCACACCTGAGTATCAGCCCTTCTTCACTCCTGCTTCTTTCCCAGTGCTGTGAAGAAGTTCAGTTATCAACAAATGAGCATTGTTTCAGTATCTTCCTTCAGCCTTAGTTCCATTTTTATTTTCATTTCTTTCTCTTAGTGCGTACTGCTCTTTTCTACTCTTAGGAGGTTCTGGTTCCCTCATCTCTTGCATATACTCATTTTTGGTCTTGATGAGCCAAGACATGTGCTTTTGTATGGCAGTAAGGAAGTTCTTCTGGATCTAAAATAACTTAATAGCTGATAATTTCAAAGGAGAACTGTAATCTGCCTCAGATTAGATTTTTTTTTCTCTAGCATGGAGTGCTTTAATAGATGTTCATACTAATTAAATTCGTATGTAACTTCTGCTCTGTCAAAGCACAGAAAATGCCTGTCAGCTGAGAGGACTTTGCATCACTGACAGTCCAGCAGTCTGCATGATAGTTGTTCAAAAGTCACTTACTGACTCTGGTTGGTTTTGTTTGCTTATTTTTCTCTCCTCTCCCCAACCTTAGTGGACTGGGCTGTGGATCAAGCCCATTTTGCCCTCTTCTTCAACCAAGGGCAGTGCTGCTGTGCCGGATCCCGAACATATGTGCAGGAAGATATATATCATGAGTTTGTGGAGAGGAGTGTTGAGAAGGCCAAGGCCAGGGTGGTTGGAAACCCGTTTGACTTTAAAACTGAACAGGGGCCTCAGGTAAGAGCAGGAAATGTCCTGAACTGTTATCTCATTAAATAGTCCCACTCTTGAGTCATTGTGCATCGGTAGATTAGAATGACAGGTACCCTTCAGTCTCTTGATTAATCTCCTCTGGTCTGTGCCCATTACCTCCTTGCTTGTGCAGGAGGGAGAAGTTAATTAACTGTCCTGATTATTCTAAAACCTCCACTTGATGCTGCCATTTAAAAATTATAATTTCCTTTTGAAGCTGGCTCGGCAGCCTGTTGAAGTGAGGAATTGCTAGAGCACTGTCCTGTGCACAGCAGGTTATAGTTGAAACTTTTTTTAGCCCCAGTAAAGGTGAAGCCGATCTGTCTGTCCTTGTGGCTCTTAGGTGGATGAAGAGCAGTTTAAGAAGATCCTTGGTTACATTAGTACTGGGAAGCGTGAAGGAGCCAAGCTGCTGTGTGGTGGCAACCCCGCTGCGGACAGAGGCTATTTCATCCAGCCAACTGTCTTTGGTGACGTGCAGGACAGCATGACGATTGCCAGGGAGGAGGTGAGACCTGTAGCGCCGTTCTGTCTGTCAGCTTCTCATTTTGCCCCCTCTGATGCAAAAAACCACAGGTCTGCAAGAACTGCACATTTGTGAACTGCGAAACTTGATGCTTCTTAGAAAGTTACCGCATTAAACTTCCCTCCAGATTACATCCTGTAACTTTGTAATATGGAAATGACACTTGGAATTTGATGTCCTCTGTGATTTGTAGCATACGTACATAACTCCAGCATCAATCACAGATTCCCCTGTGGTCAATTTACACGGTTTTTCACATGTTCTCTTTGGATTTTTCAGATATTTGGGCCAGTCATGCAGATTCTGAAATTCAAAACAATTGAGGAAGTCATTGAGAGAGCAAATGACTCCAAGTATGGCCTAGCGGCAGCAGTCTTTACAAAGGATCTTGACAAAGCAAACTATGTGTCACAGGGCCTGCGAGCTGGAACAGTTTGGTGAGCCTTGACAATTCCTTCTCCCTAGACTGCTGGATGCTTCCTTGCATGCTGCCATTTCTCGTTAAGCTTGCTGTTTAATAGCCTGTCTCTGGATCCAGTTTTACATGTACTTCACCAAATGCAATGTCAAACCTACAGCTGTAACGCTGACTGTTGGTAAAAATTAGGTTTATTAAGCTTCCGTGCTCCCACTCTGAATTAATGAATGGGATGGGGAAAAAGAAATCCAGTACTGCAGCTGGCAATGGCAGCAACTGCTGCAGGGCTCCGAGCGCCAGTAGTGATTAGATCACCAAGCACGTCTGTGTGGCCTTGGTTGCTGCAGCTGATGCTCCTCTGTGTTCTGAGGCCGTGCTGAACACTGTGCCAAAGTCAGTACTTCAACACCAGTTTACTGTTATGGCATGAGATTTTGGAGATCTGGTATCTCACTATCTTTTTTTTTTTTTTTTTTTTTTTTGGATGGTATTGAGTGAACAAGTAGGTGCTTTTGGTACCTGTCCTCTGAAGGAGGTGTGGGTAGCAACCTAGACGCTTGGTCCTGTGATAATGAGAGATGTGAATTGCTTTTTTGATGTTGTTTCCTGGTTGAGGATAAGGTTCCAGTATTGATGAATTCTGTTGGCTGAGAGAAATACAGAAATCCTGCCTAGAAATTCAGCTGTCCCTCTGTTGTAAACAGCCAACATGTCCTTTTGCTGTGAAAGGGCTCTTCCATTAAGCAGTTCTGAAGCTGCAGGTGCTTAATTCTTGGTTTCTGTTTCAGGATAAACTGCTATGATGTGTTCGGTGCACAAGCCCCATTTGGTGGCTACAAAGCTTCCGGGAATGGGCGAGAGCTGGGAGAATATGGTCTGGAGGCATATATAGAGGTGAAAAATGTGAGTATCCCTGTATCTAAGGTCTTCCCAACCCTCTGCCGTAGCTCCAAATTGTATTTGTGCCTGTTGGTATCGGCTGGCCTGAGAGTTGCAATTCTTCCTTCTAATGCTTGAAACAGAATGAAGTGCTTGAAATCTCATGAAATTCAAGAGGAGCAAGTGTAAGGTCCTGCCCCTGGGGAGGAACAACCCCATGCACCGGTACAGGCTGGGGGTTGAACTACTGGAAAGCGGCTCTGCTGAGAAGGCCCTGGGAGTGCTGGTGGGCAGCGAGGTGACCCTGAGCCAGCATCGTGCCCTTGTGGCCAAGAAGGCCATTGGTATCCTTGGGTGCATTAAAAGGAGTGTGGCCAGTAGGGCAAGGGAGGTTATCCTCCCCCTCTGCCCTGCCCTAGTGAGGCCACATGTGGAGTACTGTGTCCAGTTTTGGGCCCCCAGTTCAAGAAAGACAGGGAACTATTGGAGAGAGTCCAGCAGAGAGCTACCAAGATGATCAGGGGACTGGAGCATCTCCCTTATAAGGAAAGGCTGAGAGACCTGGGTCAGTTCAGCCTGGAGGGGGCAAGACTGAGGGGGATCTTATAAATATCTGAAGGGCGGGTGTCAGGAGGATGGAGCCGGACTCTGTTCAGTGGTGCCCAACGACAGGCCAAGGGGCAACGGGCACAAGTTGGAACACGGGAAGTTCCACCTCAATATGAGGAAAAACCCCTTCCCTGTGCGGGTGCCAGAGCAGGGGCACAGGCTGCCCAGAGAGGCTGTGGGGTCCCTTCCCTGGAGACATTCACACCCCACCTGGACGCGGTCCTGTGCCCCCTGCCCTGGGTGTGCCTGCTCAAGCAGTGGGGTTGGATGGGATGATCTCCGGAGGTCCCTTCCAACCCCCGCCATCCTGCGATTCTGTGATTCTCTGAATTGGAGATGCACTGCTGAAGTAACCGCAAACACAACGCCATGTAACTGTATTTAAAACAGAAAGCTAGCCTTGCTTTATACTGCTGAGGAAAACAAGGATATGTGACCTAATAGATTACTAGGTGCCTGCACCACTTGGCACTATTCAGCTGTTTCTCACTGTAAAGAATGCAATGTATGGACTTGTCTGTGAGTGTGTTCTGGGGAGAACAGAAAGAGCGTGTTTTGGGGGTACATGCCTCTCTGGTAGAAGCTTCTGCAGGTACGAACCAGCAGATGAGCACTGGGCACTCATCATTCAAGAAGGGGAATCTGAGCAGTGACCACCAGTACTTAATGCTGCTCTCTTGACTGCCCTTGGGTCCACGTGAGAGACCAAGGTTCCTGGTGTTAGGCAATCCCGTTGCTGCAGGCTGAGTAATTTCCTGTGAGACAAGGCAGAAGGGCTGTCACACTGTCTGCTGGCAGCTGCAGTTTCTAAAGGGTGACAGAGGTCTTGGGCAGAGGCGGTTTAGCCCATGGCCCTGGAGTTACAATACAGCAAAGGGCGTAATGGTTGCAACTGGCAGGGGGCTGATGTGGTGGAGGAGCTCCTGGTGAGAAGAAACAAGCGTGCCTGCTCCCACCTGTCGAAGAGTGGTGGCATCTCTGGAGAGATGCTGTGACCCAGCCTTCAAGCTTCTCCTCTCTTTGAGCCTTCCAGACAGGTCTCCAGACTAAGGTGATCCCAGTTAATGCCTGCTGACTGGGATATGCTGTCCTCTGGTTCTGATCCTCTTTGGCAGGATGCTGCTGCCTCTTGGCCTTCAAGTGAATATAACTGAACACTGTCTCCAGGAACATAACTTGTGACTGTTCTTTTTTTCTAGGTGACAATCAAAATTCCACAGAAGAACTCCTAAAGGACAGCAGCCTTTCTGTGTGTTCAGAAACACCTATGCAGCTTCATGAGATACAAAGCAAGAAAACCTCTTCTTAACACACACAAAACTTAGGTGGAAAATATGTAAGTCTGCGTTAAGAAAAGTTTCTTTAGACGGTGCCTGAAGGAGCTTTTGTTAAAAAACTTTACTTGATCTTTTAAAAATACCAAATATAGCCAATTGAGCACTAATGCATTACGTGGGTGTCCTCTTGTTGCATCTGTATCTGATTAATATGCTTTTTTTCAAGAAAACATTTAAATACTTGTCTAGTCTGCAGATTTTATAATAACTTTTTGTTGGTTTACGCAGCTAGCTCTATACTCCTTGTCCTATAGTCCTATATGCCTCTGTTCCCCTTCTGTAAGCAAAGTGACCTGAGCTCAGTTGTGTAACTGAGCCAGAGCGCAACCTCCCAGTCTGAGCCAGCGAGGTTGAAGTCTCTTCTGGGCTGCTCCCCACCTGCTCTCCTTGCATCTACTCACAATAAACGTGCCTGTCTTAGTTAACCCTACGTGTATTGGAGCAGTTTGTGTCAGGGAGCTAAAGCAGGAGCTCAAGTGCACGCATAAGTTTGTGTTTTCTTCCACCCATCGATTACCCTCTTGCCTCAAGAAATTTTTAAGGTTTTTTCCTGCCTTTCTGCACTGCCTGCTTCCCTCATAACCGCCTTAAGGCTAAAGGCCGCCCTACGCCTGGTAACTGTCCCCAGCAAGCGGGCGGGAGAGGCGACCCTGCTACAACAAAGTAAGGGCGGGGGCTGGTGATCTGCGCCTCGGGGAGGGCGTCGGAGCGGCCGTGAGCGCCACCTTTGCCGTGCGGCCATTAGAGCGGGCCCTGCGCTGGCGGGCGTGTGCGCCGTGAGGGGCAGGTCCGCCATGAGGGACGGGCGGACGGTGCCCCTCACGCGTGGGGGGAACTAGGCGGTGGCTAAAGACGGCCCCGTCAGCCCCCGTCCCCTCAGCCCCAGCGACGCCGCTCGCGCCCCCCCATCTCGCGAGGCTTCGCCCCGCCCCCTCCCGCGGCCCACCCGGAGGGGGGCGGGGCGAAGCGCCGCGTCTCGCCCCGCCCCTCCCGGGGTCATTGCCGCCCGCCCCATCATACGTCACTAGAAAGCACCCGCCACTCGAAGGCCCCGCGAGGGCCTCGATGGAGACGTCGCGCTTTTAGGGGTGGCGGCGCCCGCCTGTATACCGCGCCAGCGCCGCGGCGGAAGCTCCTAAAATTCCCCCGTGGGAGCGGAGAGGAGGTGGGGGGCGCGGGCCGGCCTCCCGCGCGGGGCGCGGCGCGGGGCGCGGCCGCCGCGGCGGGACGCACCGCCCGGCGGGTGTGTCCGGTTCGGAGGTGCCGGCAATGCCTGGCTCCGGGGCGGCGCGGCCGGCGGCGGCGCCTCGGCGGCGTCTCCCGGGCTGAGCGGCGGCTCCGGGCCCGCCCGCGCCCTCCCTCTACCGCGGCGCTCCCCCGCCAGCTCCCGGCCCCCCACTCTCCCCCGTCCGCCCCGGCCCGCCCGGCCGGGGATGAGGCGGCGCGGCGCTGGCACAAAGGCTCCTCCGGGGCTGCCCGAAGCCTAACGCGGCCCAGCGCCCCCGGCCCGGCCCCGCCGCCGTGCCCGCAGCCCCGTCGCCGTCTCCCTCCCTCCTCGCTGCCTCGCCGGCCCTCGGCCCCCGCAGCCCCGCTGCCCCGCGCTGGGGACGGGCCGGCGGCTCCCTCTCCCCCGCCCCAGCCCGCCCGTGGCCCCGTGGGAGGATGTCGGAGGATCAGGAGATGGACAAGACGATCAAGGTAGGCAGGAGGCGGCGGCCCTAACTCGTCCCCTGCCCTGCGAGGGGCGGTGGGTGCCCCGGGCAGGGCCCCCGTCCCCTCTGCCCGTACGGCTGCGGCTCTGCCCCTTGGACTCCTTGCCCGCAGCGCTCCAGGCACCGGGCAGGGAAAGAGGAGCTGCAGGCAGGCGGATTCGCCGGGATCTGGCCTCGGGGGATCGGTGCGGAGACGCTGAGGCCGCGGGGAGCAGAACGGGGGTGACTCGGGGCGGGCGGGAACGGTTGTCTGTGTCTCAGCAGCCCCTGGCTACGGGGACAATGCTGCCCCTTCAGTCCATCTCCGAGTTCCTGTGCGGATGCTGTCGTGAAAACAAATCTGGCATGTGGGATGTTTGTGTTTTGAGTGGCGGTAGAGGAGCTGAACAGATTCCGGCTTTTTTTACAGCGAGAATCAGTGTGTGAGCTTAGCGCTTCCCGGCGAATCCTTCTGTGACCTGGCTGAGCGGATTTCCTGAAGAAGCTGGGGAAACCCTTCTGAGATAAAGGGACAATAAAACAATGTTTTAAAGACTCTGCAGGTTCTTTACCTTGTGCAAAGCAGTCACTGTCACAGATTCTGGATGCCTTCATAAATGCGTATTTTAATAAGATGAACGAATTCCTTAAGGATATAGGTAGAAAGACCTTGTATGTTGGCATTTCCCTAGCCTTGCTATCTGCCACAGTGGGATTTGTCTTCGATGAGTTCATTGGGGGCAAAAAAATCAATCCAAGAAAAGGAGCAACACAGTCTTGTGGTGCTGAAATCTGGATTGATTTAAAATACATGGGTGTTGCCTTTTGACCTAAAAAAGCCCAAAGTAGAAGGAAGTCTAAGCGCTGTGTTCAGACAACCCAGATTGTAATTAAACTATGAGATGAAGTATCAAAATTATATGCTGTCTGTTCCTGCTTCATTATCAGTCTTGGGACAGTGCAGGCAAAGCAGCTGTCCAGAGGCTTTCAAAAATAAGTTTTTTCAAGTATTTCTGTGGTATTTCATGTGAAGGTAAAGATCTACATCAGAGCTCTTGGTTAAAAACAAAACAGCCAAAGTGGTTGTGTAAATGTAGGGACAATCCTGTATTTGCCTCCTGCCCCTCTCAGTTCAGAGGGGTTCTGACTGGGAACAGATTCTGGGCAAAAGTTTTGTGGGTTATAGGCATTGTCTGAATTGAAAACATAATTTAGCACTTTTATATATTATGCTGATTTCTCTGCTCCTCAAATACGTGGTTATTGTTCAAGTTTGATTGGTTTTTACCTGCGTCTGCAGGTTTAAGGTCTGTGATTCAAGATAGTGATTGCTGTTTAGGGCAAAGTAGCCGAAGCCGAAAGGCTACATGTTGGAGCAGTGGAGGTGGAGTTACACTGGTTGTTGGCATTTTACTTGTTGCATATGTGGAGTTTGTCCAAGCAGCAGTCTGTATACTTTTAATTGACTGTAGTCATTATGCATTAAAGTACCTTATTTCAAACCTGTTCCTGTTGGTATTCAGTGGAAACGGAGAAGTGCCTGAGCTTTCCCCTGAGCAGTCCTGATGCGTGGCTAACTCTGGAAGCAGCTTGCCAGAGATCAAGGCAGGAGAAATCCCAGAGTCCTGCCTTTCCAGCCTGTTAGCATCCCAGACTGCTGACTCTGCATGGGAGGATGCTCAAACCGTTGTTTTAGGTACCCTGAGCTTGCTGAAAGGGAATTGTGCTATGGAAGAGAACTCAAAAGTTTGTGTGAAACTTTTTTTAATTGAATAAATTTCAAATTAGTTTATTCCCTTTGCCCACTGGAAATTAATGCAAGGAGTGATCAGAAGTTTAAAGTTCCTTTAACAGTAGAGCAAAAAGGTTTTACTGTAAGAAATTGCAGCACTGCAGATTTTTGTTGAAAGCACGCTCTCCAACACTCTTTTGCCTCCTCTGTTCCCAGCCGCAGCAGATTAGTTCCAGCTGACCTGTCAGCCAGTCTACAAGTTCAGTGCTGTGCAGCAGTGCTACTGTAAGGCAGTTTATTCTCCAGATGTGGAGCTAAGTACAGGATACTGTACCCTCTGCTGCCTGCGTTGTACAGTACACTAATCTAAACAAAGAGGCAAGGCACGTAGGCTACCAGTTGAAAGAGATTTTTATGTTTTCAGAGGGCAGTTTTATATCTGTATGTTTTAAACATTTCATGCTGTTCGAATGTTATGAACTGATGTTGATTTGCAGCTGCATATTCTTGGTGCTAGATTTGGAGCTCCTGTTTCTGAACTAGGAGATGTAAGCAATTCTGTATGTTGATGGACATCAAAGTTCTCAAATACTGTGTTTTGTATCATTAGGAAATGGTGAATAGTGTTTCTTAATCACTAGATTATTGATTTTTACTTATAAGTTGTAAAGCTGCTTTTGAATGAAGATTGGAATCCAAATAAAATATAGAAAAAAATCGTGGCTTTTTTGTTTTAAAACAATGGTGAATATGCAGAATATGAGAGGAAAATAATTTTTATTAAAAATGGACTTATTTGTAGTTGTTGAACATGTCCATCAGGGCTCGAGAACTATCAGATCTTACTCTTACTTCATTAGATTCATAGATCACAGACTTTCCAATTCCTAATCAGCTTCTCTGTTCCATGTATTCAGCTGGAATTTCAGCTGGAATCTCTGCCATCACATAAGTGGCATGAGGCAGCAGAAACTGTTTAGTCAAGACTGGGCTTGTATGTGGAGACAGTATCTCTTGTTAGACCGACCTGTGTGGTTGAAAGGGTTAGGTAAGTTTTGGGGCAGGCAGGCCCTTTGGTTTTGGAACAGGAGCAGCAGACTTCGAACCTCTATAAAAAATAATGAAGAATTGTTATCACTTAATCACGATGTTGCTCCAGAGTACTTTGACATTTGCTTCTCCAGCTCAGTGGTTTGACTTTCTTCAGAACTTAAACACTAAGTGTGATCTTGAAAGCATGTGCTGAGGAGGTACTCCCCAGTTCAGAGAAACCCTTTCTCTGCTCATTAATGCTCTTCTAAAATTGTGTTTTCATTCCACCTATGATGCTTTCAATTTTCTGTATCTGAGTATCAGGAAAATTAAATTAGCTTTTCCCTAATACACTTCTCACAAGTGAAATTTATGTTAGTTGAATTGATCAGAAATTTTCTTTGTGCTTCTACTTGAAAATAACGAACTGTGTATGATCCCCTATGCTTTTCTTACCTTCTTTTAAAACCCTTCATAAATCTCCAGTTAACTTTAACTCTTTGCTTTACTCCTTTTACGCTAGTCATGCATGATTTATCTAATACCCACTCCAGACTGCATTAAAAGGCCTTTTTCCCTTTCATATCTGTCTTTTGCACTCTCTAATCCCTTCAGATCTTGCCTTAAATATCAGCTTTCCTCTCATGCTTTGTTTTCAATCCGTGTGGCTCCAGCCTGGCAATAGTGTTAATCCATGACTGCTGCAGCAGAGGCCAGCGATCCCAGGTTAGGGACTGCCGTTTTCAGTACCTTAGTTGAGACCACTAGTGTTCTCAGTTTTCTCGTAGTTTGCAGCATGTTCCTGAGATGCTGCACTGGACATGAGAGGGAAATTTTTCACAGTGAGAACAGTCAATCATTGGAATAATCTCCCCAGGGAAGTGGTTGACTCCACCACATTGGACACTTAAGATTTGGCTGGACAGGGTGCTGGGCCGTCTTGTCTAGACTGCGCTCTTCCTAGAGACGTTGGACTAGATGGTCCCTGAGGTCCCTTCCAACGTGGGGCTCTGTGGGGTTCTGTGAAGTTAACAGAAGGGGAAAATCTGATCAGAATGGAGTTGCTTGGCAAGCGGCAGACTTTTCTGTTCATTTTCAGTGTTTTGGGAAGTATTTTACCTGCTTGCTTAAGCTTCTCTGGTACTAGCTTTTGTTACCACCTTTTCCTGCAATTTATCAGAAAGCATGGCTTTTCGAAAGATGATCCTGAACATAGGTTGCAATGTTCATAAAAGAACAAAGGCAGAATCTTATGGCATGTATTACTTTGGCTTGTTTGCACGCAACGTTTCCACTGTTCAGCCCTGCTCTGTTGTTAGATCACCAATCACCATCCGTGTAACGGCACGTGGCAGCGGCATTAATCAAAATGCTGCGCACTGAAGCCACGTTTACATCCCACCTTGTGACATGTTTAAGCATGATAGCACCCAAGCTGTGTCATAACAAAAAGGGTTATAATGAATCAGGCTCGTGTTTATAAGACAAGCTAAAACTAGTCATGCAGTAATTTAATTTACAGTTAATGATTCCAACGGTTTGAAAATGCCAAGAAAGCAGCACAATCATATTCTACTGTACCAAATGACCAAACAGTACATCATAATACTGTAACTGGGCCTTTGTATTCAGTTGTGATTGATTATTTATAGGTAGAAAGCTGGATTTAAGAGTCACGGGGGAAAAGCGCCCTTGATATGCTTTTTGTGTTGAAGGCGCAAGATCCCATTTAGTGTTCTCAGTAATCCTGTTTCCAAATGCCAGGGTGAGCAGTCTCAGCTGCACAGAAATAATTTTAAACTGAGATATATTATTATGTGAGCATTTGTATTTATGTTTAATTTTCCTAAGTGAAGCAAAACTCCAAAGCAGACTTTCTCTGCTCAGGTATCTTGCAAATCAGGTCTGCTGAGCTGTGTTTTTTAGAAGGGATGTAGTTATTTATTTATTTATTTATTTTACTCTTTCCCCTCCCCCTGCTCCTTCTTGAATAGGAAACCTCCATTTTAGAGGAGTACAACATTAACTGGACTCAGAAGCTGGGAGCTGGGATCAGTGGTCCTGTTAGGTAAGACAATACACCTGCGGATTTGTATGTAATCTCCGCCTGTTTCATTAGCTGTGGAGAAGTGAGTATGTATTTTAATTGCAATGTGATATGTGGAAGACTCTCTTTACAAATAAATAGATGTCTCTGTACTCCACGTGGGCCCTAGCTGATATGCAAGCGAGGTATTGTCTTTTATGGGGTATGTTTGAAGTAAAAACTTTCCTTGCCTCTCTGCCTTGTCCCATCTCACTGCCATATTCCCAAAGCAAAGCAGGAACAGGGGTCAGTTGTGAAACGGTAGCAGTAGCAAACTCTGTTCAAACACCTTTGTCCTTTTGATACTGGTGTCAGTGCGGTGCAAAGGTCGCTGCTCCCGTCTATGGTATCATGGCTTGGGGCATCAGCACTCTGCGCCCGTTAGCTATTTTTACCAGCTATTTTTTCACATCATCATCATGTGAGGCCAAAGCAGATAGTGCCACAAGCTCTGCATCTCATACCAGACTTGCCCATCATGAATTTCTAACCCCTGCAGGAAATGGATGCTTTCTCTAAAGCAAAACATATATTCCCTTTTCAACAAGAACTCTCCCTTTTGGGAGTGGGAATTTGCACAAGTTCTGGAAAACAAATGTCTGCGCCTCTCTGTTTCTGAGCGCTTGACAGGGCGATTGTGTTTTTGCCACCATTTATCTTCCTGTCCAGGCAATTGGTTTCTGCTCATTCATTTTCTGTTGCTGCATTGCCTCTGATTTGTATTAAAATATCCCTTTGGTGCTTTTTTCTTTTAGCTGCCTGTTAAGATGTGGGCCCTTCCTTCTGATGCAGTTCAACTGTTAATGTTAAATGGGGGAAAGAGAGAAAAAATGTGTGCGGCACAGTTGGTGGCCTTGCTAAAACAAGGATTTCCATTCAGAAACACTTTATTTATTGCAGAGTACACCCTCCACTGGAGATACTCAGGCTGCCGCTGCGTGGTTTGGATTTTTTCATCAAAAGTGTCTCTTCAGGTTGAATGTCTAGAGTGCCTTCTGCTTGTCTGCAGCTACCCATTGCTCTAAAGCACTTTTTCTGCATTGCTGAAAATATAACTTTGTGTTAGGTGTTTCTGTGTAACGAATCGGATTGTTTTGGAAGGCTGAAAACTGAGGCTTTCAAGCTGGGACGTGGTGACAGGTGCCCTATATATTCCAGATTGCGGGCATTCCTGTTAATTCCCATGTGGAGAGCGAACGTGTAACTACAGATCAATTGCTTGAAGTGTCTCTTTAACGTTCTTGCTGACTGAATAATTTTATTGCTGTAATACCAGAGTCTGCGTGAAAAAATCCTCTCAAGAACGCTTTGCACTGAAAATTCTTCTTGATCGTCCAAAAGCTCGAAATGAGGTATAGTTCCTGTTTATATTGTCTGTCTTCTGACACATCGCAAAGTCTTGCCCTTTTGGTGAATTGCTCACATGTGTTCTGCAGATCTTGCTGTGCAAGATTCCTTGGGTTTGAACCTCTAGGCTTGCTCTGCTCGGTTCCTGTAGGATGAGGTGGTGAAACAGAGGGTCTTTCTGAGTTTGCTCTAGGTGTTAGCTGTATACGTACAAGTGTAATTTATAAAGCTGCATTTTAAAGCTAGTGTTCTCCCTTTGTCCCGTGTAATGTAACATGAATAGTTTAGAACTGATTGTGTTTCCATCCGTCTCGCTCTTGGGTGTCACTACGCTGAGAATTGCCAAGAATGCTTCAAGTTGCACTCTAATTGGTATGGGTTTATCTGTGTATGAGAAACTAAATAAGCTCACTGATACTGTTTGTGACTTACTGTGGCTGGCGAGAGCGTACCTAGGTGACAAGCTTTCACTCTGTTGAAAATGATGGGCAGTTGTTCAAGTTGTCACAAAGTGAAAGAAGCGTTAATTGTCCTCAAGGTTTAGGCAATTTCCATTTCTTGAAACTGAGCAAACTCTCATTTAAAATTCCCAGGAAAATATAATCTGTTTACAAAGTGCATCAAGCCTTGACATGATTTAGCAGCCCAGGTAGCTTTAAACTGGGGAAAATGCCTTAGGTTCCTGTTTCAGACAGTCAGAATGGGAGATGAAGTCTCACATGTTGTTAGTGCTAGACCTTGAGGCCATTAAAGGAGCCAGATTATGGAATTTCAAGTTTTATTCATGAATTTTCAGTTTCAGTCATATATTTATTGCTACTTTAAAGCTAGTTCTAGCCTTAAACTTATTTTAAAAACCCAAAGAAATCAAAGATTGGGCTTTTTCTGGAACTCTGCTGGGTTTGATTCCATGGCCTGTAACAAATAGGTTGGCAATGTATGATCTTTTTGTCCTACTCAGTCCAAGTAATGTAATGGCTCTTGGTCACCCATATAAACAATCGTAGGCACTTCTTATTTTTTGGATAATTTTAAATTGGCTGTGACTGTTCTGAGCACAGCTGGCAGCGCACGGGCTCGTGTGTGCCATAGTCTTGGGGGCAGAGGGAGGAGCAGAACTGGTCAAGTATGTGCCACTGTGTACAGTAACGTTTCTTCCCTTCTCTTCAAGGTACGTCTGCACATGATGTGTGCAACACATCCAAATATTGTTCAAATTATTGAAGTTTATGCTAACAGTGTGCAGTTCCCACATGAATCCAGCCCAAGGTAAGATTACATAGGGTGATTCATTCCCACAGCTTGCTTTCCATGTTTAGGCCAAGGTATAGTGGAGTTTGCTTTTTTTTTTAATCACAGTGTGACCAAAATGAATATTTATAGGGCGTTCCAGATATGATATTTATACTTCAGACTAAGCTTGCTTTTCTTGCCCTCTGTCAATGCCCAGACCTTTGCATATTTAAATGAATGCGTCCTTCACTACTGGTTTTGAATACATCTTCATTTCTTAGGTTTTTCATTGATTCAGTCTGTGATACCTGCATTGTTTGAGAGAGTATGTTAGCTTCTAGCTTCTGTCCTGCTTTGATATTGCTTTAGTAGCTTGAATTGAATTGTAACCTTTGAGCCTCCTTCTGCTTTCAAAGCACTGTTAAAGCAGGATTGGAGCTGTGACTTGTGTTGCTATCTAGAATCCTAAGTGTGATCCTTTTACATGATGGTGATGCTTGTGAGCCACTGAGAAACTGAAGAGTGCCAGTCTTCATTAAAAAAGAAAACAAACCTGGAAGAGAGAATTTTTCTAGGTTCTGCCTTGTAAACTCTGAAGACATTGTCCTGCTTAAAATGAACATAGCAAAACATGAAGCAGACTTACTGTTTTTCATATGTTAATATTGCTTGGGATAAAAAGATTGTCTTCTAATTGGATATTAGTTGAGGGGAAAAAAAAAAGTCAGAGCTGGGAGAATTAAAGAGTTGAGATCTGTCTTAGTCTCTGATATATCTGATTTTGATGTGTGGTGAGGAGAACTAGAAGTTAGTTTCTTGAGGGTCTAGCAGTCCTGATCTCCACATTTCCTATTCGTTGTGCTTCATAATTATGGCAATAAAATGTAAATTAAAACAATGAGGTACAGTGAGTATCCAGACTCAAAAGCATTAAAGATAATTCCTTAACCTTCTGCTTCTAAGTTTCCATGAACATTTTTAGCGCCTAGGCAGATCGGCATGTCTGCAAGGATGGGTGCAGACAGGTGACGCTGCGCTCCAAGCCAACTCCAACCTGGAAGCTGTTTAGCCTGTTTAATGCAAGACTCTGCTTGCTGTATTATTCTTTGAGGGCAGAGTTGTACATTGATGTGTCTAAATGGCTTCCAGGTCCAGACTGGCTTGCTGGTGGAAAGCGTGGGTGGAACTTGCATGTATCTGTCTGAATGCATCCATGTAGACATGTCCGTGGTGTTTGTTCCAGCTGGATGTGGGAGCCCAACATGAAGAGCAAACTATAGATTCCTGGCTGACAATCAGTGAGTCAGATTGTGCTGGGAGCCAGAAAATCCTGCAGTTTATATGCTCAAAGGCAAAATTATGGAACCAAAATAGTTCTAACTACTGTAGGAAAAGCAAGTATATGTCTCTCTTTTGGCCTGCGTCAGTAGATATGAAGTATGCATTATTAGCTTAGCAATTCTGTTATTTTTTTGATTATTTTTAATATAACAAAATGAAATGCTTTTGAACAGGGCTCGGCTCCTAATTGTAATGGAGATGATGGAAGGGGGAGAGCTATTTCACAGAATCAGCCAGCACCGGCACTTTACTGAGAAGCAAGCAAGCCAAGTAACAAAGCAGGCAAGTTAACACCCATGTATAAGCAAATCCATGAATGATAATGGCTAAAGTACTTAACAATTCCTTGGGGTGGGGGGGGTGGGAAAAAGGGAAGCTAAAATAATCCTCAGTTCTGATCCAACGATCATTGCCTGCTTTGTTATAACCTGACAATGCCAAAGTTTTAATAGAAGCAAAGAATTTGAAGGTGGGGGCTAGTTCTTCTGGGTTGGGACCCTGGTGTCTCTGCTGTCCTTAGCAATGGTTTCCCTAACCTGGTCTACAGAACACTTCTCCAAAGAGAGCTCTTTTCTTGCACAGTCTTCCTGCTGTGTGCCTCGCTGTTCTGAAAGTGTTACCTCCAACAGTCCACAGGCTCTCACCAGGTGCCACATGGCTCCTGAGCTCCAGTTTGAGAATCGCTCCTGGCCATGACACAGACTTGGCGTTTCTCACACCTCTTGGGCAGGGTAGCAGACAATAACATACATGTGTCCTGGGCTGGTGGTTTTCAAGCTGGGTTCTGTATTTGGTTTTGTGTAAGTCCTGCCTGTCATGGAAGATAACAAGAGGAATGTACCAATATAATGCATGTTTTCTGTGCTGTTTGTTCTGATGTCATTTTTCCTTCTCCATTTCTCTCTGCAACTCACTCTTGAATATTGTGTTTTATAGCCTCCACACTCTTTATTACTAGAGGTTTTGGTGTCCATCAGGCTGTTTGTTGCTTAGCAGTGCATTTGGTGTGACTAGCTTATATCGTGCTAGAGTAGGCAGGATGATGAAGCAGGGATCCCTAGTGTCGGTTCCTCTCAGTTCTGGGGTGAACTTGTTCCCTTTTGCTTCCAAGACTTGTGGTGCCCAGTCAGAAAGCTTGGATTAATGGGAGGGTTGCAGGAAAGATGGTATGGCTGTATGTTGATAGCCTTTCTAGGGAGCCACAGGAGAGGACCAGTAGGTTGCTGTAAGGAACCACAAGGTAGAAGGATCTTGCTGTCAAAATGGCTGAGCTCTTCTGCATGGGAATTGGCACCATGGCATGAAGCCGTGGGCTGGAGTTGCCATTGTTTGCTTCTTGCAGAGGTTATAGTGGCATTCCAAATAAAAGATACACGAACTGTAGGTGAGAGGCTATACTGGAGGTACTAATCAGTAAAGGTCCTGCTCCCACACCAGTGGTCACTGCAGTGAATTAAGGAAAGAAAATATAAGACAAGATATTGCGGCATTTGCTGTAAATTAACATGACTGTTTATTAATATATCCATATCCTGATTACTTGCTTCCCCCTGAGCTGGGGAGATAATGCTTGGTGCTGAGGGAAAAAGGAGGGCCAGATCATTTCATCTTACTTTTCTGTCTTGTGCTTTGACTTGTTTCTAATGAAATGCTAATTGTGCTTTTTGGTTTCATCCAACAAAAAAATTAGGTGGAAGCACAGAATTATTCTTGACAGTTTGTTTTCATGTCATTTGGGCTGTTTGATTTTGACAGTGCAAGGCAGTCTTCAGGATTAACATGTTGGGAAAATATTTTAAAACTATACCAAAAGACAAGGCTTTGAATTAAATTCTGACTGTGTGTGCCCTTGGGTTATTCAAGTCTCAAGTAATTCTTTGACTTAATGTTTATACAAATGAAGTTTGAAAGCAATATTAAAGTCTTACTTTTTCATCTAGTGGTTCATCATTGTCTTGAACTACGGGTCTTAGTTACTTGTACCCAGTAATAGTTAAAAACTTGTCACAAAGCTACCTCATTTTCTCTCGGAATGTGTTTATATTTATTTCTGAGCTAAGTTAACACTGAAGTTCTCTCGTCACAGTAATTTGTAGTCTTCTAAGGACACAACGCTTCATCCAAGGTACTGTGTTTGGGTAGAATCCTGCAGAAGTCAATAGGAATACTTGTAAATAAGGTTCACGTGGCTTTGCCTTCTTTCTGTTTCAATAATGCTGTTTAAGTACTTATGCTTTGGTTTTCTTTACATGAATTGCACTTTGAAATGTAGAGTCTGTAGAGCTTTCATGACCGGGTTACAGGTTTCTAAACCACAGCAGTGTAAGTAGCTGTCTTTGAAAGAATAAAGTAATGCATTTCTATGTAATATCCCATGAAACAAGTAAATTGCAGGCCATACCATCAAGAATTAAAGTGTGAAACTGCCTGAATGCTGAATCTTAAGTCAGTAACAAATGCAATAAAATATTTACTGAAATACTGATTCAAGAACTTGCTCATGACTGTTAAACAGAATGTAACTGCTGGCAAGCGTGCAAGCAAGACCTTGTAGGCCTAGCACAGCATATAAAAGGACACTGTCATGTTAATAATGCCCCAAATTAGTAAAACTAAGATGGTTGGGAAGCCCAGTACAACTTAGCTTTTATTTTCTGTTTGCCTTGAGTGAAATGCCAGCTGAGCAGCGTTGTGGGTTTCATTCCCATTCGTCACTTTACTGCACTATTGTGTAGTATGGCCGTGCTTGTCTTAGCTCAGAATTGTACCCAAGTGGAGTGAAGATGTTTGGGGTCTAAGCTATATTGGCAATGTCCTTTTTAAAGCTGAAATAACTGTCCAGGCTAAAGGAGGAGTTCTGTAACTGTAGTTGATTTATTGTGCCCTTTTTCAGATAGCTTTGGCTTTGCAGCATTGCCACTCACTAAACATTGCACACAGAGACCTCAAGCCTGAGAATCTCCTCTTCAAGGATAACTCTCTGGTAAGATGAAGGCTTGGTATTCTTTGTTTACTGCTGAATTGTGTAAAATGGCTCAGTGGTGATTTTCAGAGTAGTTGTAAAATTACATTAATGTAATATTTTGGTGACAAAAAGGAATGACCTTTTCTGGCTTTGTGCCTTTCCATACTCTGCTCTGCTTGGATACAGGCTGGTGCTGTTAAATATGGGTCAGGTTCTCCACCTCAACATAGAATCCTGCTTTGCTGAGGAGAAGATCCGCTCTGCCACATTTCCTCCCTAGGTGTCATCAGGATGTTCTAACATGCATTATAGGTGCTTAGATGTATCCAAGCACTTGCCTGTTTCTTTCTTCTCCTGCTCATAACCACCCCGTTTATGCAGTGACCCCCCTACAACGTGCTTAGTGCTTTCCAGATCTGAGAGGGGGACTGCTTTTGACCCAGAGCACCCAGGACTATAAAAGTGATTGTTTCAAAGACCAGTTTATGACCTTTTAGCTGCTTTGTGGAATGGAAAGGATATAAATACAAAAGAGTAGTACATGTGGCAGAGGTAAGATGAGTATGAGGTGAGAAACATGTATTAGAAATGTTGATACAATGAGCTTTTGTAATGAAGCCTCTTCTCCTTGTTTTAGGATGCACCTGTTAAGTTGTGTGACTTTGGATTTGCCAAAGTAGACCAAGGTGACTTGATGACACCACAGTTCACTCCATATTACGTAGCACCTCAGGTAACAAACAATTAAAGTTCTAGGCTAAAGGGGAATCATGATTTTTGTTGCCTGTGCCTCCATAATCACATAATTTTAAAAGCCTTCCCTGTCCTATTAAGGGCTTGTGGGTGCAGGAATCTTGAGTAATTGTATGGTAGCCACCTTTCAAGATGGAGTGCCACAGTGATCTATTGATTACAGCAGGATATTGTGAGGCAAATTTCCCAGATTGTGTTCTTAGCACTGACTTATTTTTGATGCCTCCTGACTCTCCCAGGCTTGACTCCTACCCATGAGACTACTCCAGGATTTTGACAGCTGGCCTGTAACTGCATTAAAGCAGTTGATTTGGAAAAGTCTGTGCTTCACAATGCTTCTTCCAGCTCAGGATCATTCAAGATTATATTAAAAAGGACTATGCTGAAACAAAAAGGTTCTGTAAAGGCAATTGCTCAAAATGAGGGCAGTGCCAAAGGGTTACCCATTCACCTTGGCTTGGCCCCTTTGGCAGTATGCAATAAGACATGACCTATAATTACAGACAGGCTGTTTTTTGCTGCTTTCCCTCCTCTCTTTTGTACTTTGTGTTGGAGTGCTGAAGAAAATGAAAAGAAAACTGCAGATAGATACTTAATTGCAGTATCGGGCATGTCAGCAGCCTTCAATGACTAGGAGGGGTAATTGCAGAGATCAGACCATGCAGCCACAGTCAAGTGCTCTGAAAGTATCTCCTCATCTGGAGCCTGCTGTTGAAGGACCATTTGCACTACAGAGGGGGTTTATAAAACAAGCGAGCTACCAACCCTGTAGAAAGTTTTCCTGAGCCTGTTTAAACTGAGATTTTTGTTGAAACCCAGACACACAGATTTGATCAGTGAGGGACAAATTTGATGTGATTTGTTCACAGGAGAGGCAAAAAGGGACATCTCTGGAGCTGGGGTTACCCTCCAAACACACTTCAGGCTCTAGTTCCAAAGCATACATGTGTTAGATGTTTTGAACAGGTGTGAGCAATTGCTTTAATTCACATAAAACTGGAGTTTTCATCCAAAGCAGCAAAATATTTTAGCTGAAATTTTCCCCATGTAGAAAGTTCAAGTCTTTCTTAGGAAGAACAGTTTGAGTTTGGCAGAGTCTTCAGTAGCTGGAATAAGTCTACCGAATGGAAAAGCATCAGGCATCTTCGGCATAGGCGTTGCTGTTTGTGGTGCCTGTAGATGAGATGTATTTTGCATTTTTTTCCCCTCTCATGGCAACAGGTATTGGAGGCACAAAGACGGCATCAGAAAGAAAAATCTGGTATTATCCCCACCTCTCCAACACCTTACACTTACAACAAGGTAAGCTATGAAACAGTCCACAAGTCAATATTTTTAAAGCACAGTGTCTTACCCACCCTCCCAAAGTATCTGCTGTAGAAGTAGTCTGTAGACACAGTTTATCACCGAAGGCAATAAACTTTATTGCCCTGAAATTCCACACTTATGGCCAGGAGCAATAAAGTTTTTCTGATCTCTGTGACAGGAATACATCCAACTAGCCTAATATCTCACACTGAGTAAAAAGCAGGTTCTACAGGAAACAGTAGGGAAATGCTTGGTGTTTTGTGTACACGTGTATTTTCAGCTGTAAGGAAGGATTTAGAAAGATTTTTGGCGCTGTATTTCTCAAAAGTGGGGTTCCTTTGGCTTTTCTAAAAGGAGTGACCTGGTATACAGTGATATTTCTCCCCTTAAATATATCAGGTTCAGACCAGGTTTTGTTCAGCTGAACTGGCAAATTAGAAGATAATGATCTGTGCAGTTAGCTGTCTTTCTCAGTTTAGAAGTGATACGCGAAAAAGGCGCTGCTGGCTCTGTGTTCCTTCTGACAGAGCAAACAATGAAACGCACGGTTGGTCCAAGCCTAACTAATGACCCTTTAATTAAAGGAAAAATATACAAACACTGTTTAAGGAGCACTAATATTAACAAGGTTTTGGAGAGAGTAGAAGGATTCTGCTGGAGCATGGTTGCATGGGAAGTTCTTTCACCTCCACAAGAGGCTAGTTCGAATAAAACCTCTTTTCTGCTGTCAGCCAGAGTTTCTGGATGTGAAAAGCACTGTTTAGGCTATCTTGTTCAGGCAGCTGTGGTGGTTCCTTGTCTGTATCAAGGATCTTCTGCACAATGACCAACAGTGTATTGTGTTGCCTGTAGCAGTGGCTGTGGGCAATAACAGCTCCTGCTAGAGTCTTGTAAAGTGTCAACAGAAAGTGTCCTAAAAGGTTGTACTCCTTTTTGGTCATTCCAAAACATTTTCCTCCGTATTACCATCACTGTGTCCTGCGAGCTTAGCAGTGTTTGACGCACTGAGTGTTTTTCTTTCAGAGTGTCATTTTTTGTATTAAAGTCAACTGGTTTCTGATTGCAGTGCCAAGTATCTACACTGATTCCAGTTTTAAGGATGGTTATTTAACCCACCACGTGCTGGAGCGGGTAGTTTGTTATATAGCGTTGTATGTTAGTAGCCTTCTGTAGAGCTAAAGCAGAGACAGGCAGAGATAACTTTCACTGAATTCATCCGCATGGGTTTTCTAATCATGACTGCCTTTTTCAGGGTTATGATTATCTGTTCTCCATCCTGGAGAAACAGCTTGATGATTGAAGCCAGACACTTCTTTAAAAAAGAGTTCTCAGACAGGTACCAATAGCTTTTTTTTCAATACAGAGTTTCTTCTGCCCTCTCTCATGTGAACCCCAGTCACAGGGAAAGTTGTCTTTTATAACTTTTGAAGGTCTCAGAAGAACTCCACTTCTGTGGATTGAAGCAGATTTATTCTCCAGTAACAGCCTTTTCCAAGGGACTTCCCTCTCTTTCATTGTGAAAGGGTAGATGGAGTACCAGAGACACCTAAAATGGCTGCACACTGTTCGTGTTGGTAACAGTTTGACAACTGTTTTTGTTCTTTTAATGAACCAAAGAGCCCTGGCTATGGAACCTGAAGCAAAATATGGGCCATAGTTCTGTACAGAATGGAACAACCTTGAAAACAGATATCAAACAGAGTTAACTCATGTACTGACAAGGCTTGGCCCCTGTGATCTTCTGGGATTTACAATGTGATACAGTGATTTTATTTTGATGTTTAATTTAAAGAATTAATTGGTCATTCTGGACTGCTTTCAGCCATGGTGGCATTAATTGGAGAGGCTGCTGGAAGAAGTGGCCTCGTCCTTAACTTGCCAAGTGTGACTCACTGGTAAAGCAGCATTTGGCATATGCCTATTTCCCCAAAATAGACTGTGATGAAGTCCCAGGTACACTGTCCTTTCACAGCAATTCAGAGCCTGAGTGGAAATGCCTCTGATCCACCCTCATGATCAGCAGCTCTATCCCACAGATTTAAGTTGGAGGAAAAAACATATCTTTGATTCATTAAGTATTTTTATTAAGCTGTGTGCATATTGGATCAAATATAACTGTGTATGTCATGGCTGGAGGGGGTTGACTTTTGAGGAATAGAATCTGAGAACCATATCCACAAAGAATTTAGATGCCTGTTTCCTGCTTACATGCCTAAAGTTCCTCTGATTTCATTAGAAATTTTCTCTGGTCAGTGGAAAAATGATGAGAATTTAGGTACCTAAACAGAAATGTAGACTTCTGGAGCCATCTGAGATTGGCTTAAACAACTTGCCGAAAAGCATACGTATGTGGGGTAACTCCTTGAAGTTTCTTTCATTATCATCATCCACATATTTTGTAGAAGTCAAAAGGGTATGATTTAATGATCAGTATGAGCTGATCTAGGTGTATTCCCTCCAGAAGGAAGCCCCTTCCTGGATTGGTGTTCATCCAGTCACAGTTATTGGAGTCAGGGATTCTGTGTTTGCTGAGTTCATCAGTGCAGCTTCATGAACGCTCGTGCTGTCCCAGAGTATGTGGTGGAATATACAGCCTCGGGCAGACAGGGTGGTGCTGAGGTTGTTTCACCTGGCAGCTGTGCAGACTTCTGTCTGTGTAAACTGATCACAGAACCTCCCCAGTTCCCCAAATCTGCCCTTGCGTGTCTTTCCACAGTCACCTGAACCTGGCTGGAGTTCAGGCTTCTGCTTATCCTTGGCTGTGTGTTCCTGCTGATCCTTGTGCTGGCATAAACCTTTGGGACTCCCCTGGAGGACTGATAGGGCTGGAAACCAAGCCAGTAAAAATAAATTATTAGCTGCACAAATGCTAACATTGGCACAAAAGAAATACTGGGAATGGATGGCCAGGGTCAGAGCAAGTGCTACCAGCGGCAGCCTGCACCATGCCATAACCAGGTGATAACAGAGCTGTATCCTTAAGGATATGGTCCAACAGAAGCTTGAAGTCTAGGCTGTTATGGTACTCTTTCCTTCTTCCCAAGTACTGTCTGTTGCCTGAATGCACAGAGATCTCGATGGGGAATAAGTTTTTGGCTGGGTTCACCTCCTGGATGAACAACAACTGTATCACATCAGCAGTAGCACTAGTGCAAGGGCAGGGGCAGGAGCTCCAGGCTGGGGGTGGGAGGACAGGAGGGAGCACAGTGTAAACAGCTGTGAAATACTGCTCCTGGCTTTCTGAAACTTCTTCATCTCCGTGCCTTTCAGGACGTGTTTTTTCATTAGACCTCTCTTAGTATCTCTGCTAGCTCGTTTGCTTGATGGTGTTTCTTTTTTTAGTCTCACATTCTAAAAAATGACTGTATTCTGTTTTATGTTCTGATGTTGAGAGATTAGGACTCAAGTATCCTGCGAGATGTAATAAATGCACAGCTTGCTCACGCCTCTGACGCACTGGCTGTTTCCATACAATTTACAGTTGCATAGCACAGAGTTACAGGAGCGCTTTCTGTAAACAAGCTACTTTTGGGTACTGGAAGTAGTTTAGCTTGGCAGCATGGAGTTATCTTGTGCTTACATATTTGCTGTATTTATCCATGAAGGTCCTCAGATGGACCTTTAGGAGGAGACTGAGCTGTGTTTCTGTTTTCTTAGGGAATCACGTAGCACGTTTAACATAGCTACACCACTGCTTGCTGCAAATTGCGCCCCAAAGTGATCATTTCCTTGCTTTCAGAGCTGTGACTTGTGGTCCCTGGGTGTCATTATTTACGTGATGCTGTGTGGATACCCTCCGTTTTACTCCAAACACCATAGTCGGACAATTCCAAAGGACATGCGGAAAAAGATCATGACAGGAAGTTTTGAATTTCCAGAGGAAGAGTGGAGCCAGATCTCAGAAATGGCGAAAGACATTGTGCGAAAGTGAGTCAGTTGAGGAAAATGTTGTATTGCTCTCTGCTTATATTAAGAAATTGGAAAATCACTTCCAAGTGTGTTATCACAAAGGGCTCATTTTTCCAAAGGCGGGGGGAATTGTCTGTGGCACATACAGCTGAAAAATTTTCTATCATATTCAGCGTGAATGAAGTCTGGTAAATATTTTTCTTTCCCCCTCTTTATTTTTTTAACTCCCTAACTGTTGTGTTCAATTTTTGATGTTTCCTGCCTCTGAAGTTGCTAGAGTACGCTGTGCGTTTAGTCTTTAAGGGGAGTGGGTACACTACCTTCCTTGAGAACAATATAGACAACCAGCTGCTACATCTGCAAGTGCTCTGTAGGCACATCTCTCCTATGGTAGTGTTTAAACCCCTGTTAAAATCAGGGGGCACTTAGGCGACATAATAGGAACGGGTAGGTCTGTCCCGTAAAATCCGGTGCACATAATATACAGTCTAAAAGGAGTCAAGAGAGAGGCATGGAAAGGGAGATTAAGATCTGTCACAAGGTGTCAGGCTATGAGATAAGGTTTTGCATCGATATTTTATTCTAAATGCTAATGGAAACTGTTTTTCATGCAACACACATCTCAATTGCAAATGTTTCAAAGACTGTGATCCCGTGGTCCTGTTTGAAAGCAAGAATGTGGTACTGGTAAGGTCTTCACCTCACTTACTTTTTAAAATTTGAGAGACACTTAATGTCTTTGCTTGTAGCACCAGAGGAACTGGAAGGATAAAAGCAACATAAATAGAAAAAAATCAATCCGTTAAACAATTTTAAACTGCCACTGTCTCCTCTGACATACTGTAAAATCTCCAAGGACTTAACGTTGCTTGGAAAGGGTGCCGGGACCTGTTCATAGCAGTGCAGGAGAGCTCACAACCTTTCACCAAATAAACTGCAGATTATGTTGCAGTGAAACTTCTGCTTATACCAAGGTCAACTCTTGTTTCTTACTCAGAAGCTCCACAGTCAATAAGTTTCATTGTCGTTTAAAATGCCCGTGAAACTCAGGTCACAGAATGTTGTTACTTGGATTCAGTTCACTTCACTTAATTCTCTCACTAATGTTATCAGGACTCCCTCTCCTCCTTGTCTTTTCCAGCCAATGGGTCTGAATCTGTGTTTATGGTGCAGGAATACATTTAGACTTAAATAAAATGTTAACTTATCTGAAATTTTATTATGTAGTCTGCTATTCATATGGAGTCTTGCTTCTGGAGGTCGTATTTTGCACTCAAGCAGCTGCTTCCTTCCAAGCATGTCGAGGTGATTTCTGACCTCAAGCTTTATGAGCTGGAGTGCTTGATAATAGGTTTTCAAAGTCCTAACATACAGAAAAAGGATGCATGTATCTTGGGTCTTGTATTAAAGCTGAACTTACGACCTGTTCGGCAGCATGGCCTTGCAAGTGAAATTTATAACCTAGCCTGCGGTCCTGCTGACATTTTGTAAAAGTTGTTTCCACTTTCTTGGTACATTAAACAATTCTGCTTTGCAGCCAGGAAGCTGATTTAGAGTATTGTCTAAGAAAGTGTGACAAACTCATTACGTCATTCTGTTTCTAATTTAGACTCCTGGGATAACTTGTCAGCACTCTGTGAAATTTTACTTTTTTTTTTTTATTAAACAGTTGTGATTATCATGAGAACATAATTTATCTGCAGAATCTCTTTCCAAGGTTTTGTTATAGTAAAGTTTAATTCCGTGGAGTTTTCAGAGATCTCAGAATAAAACTCCTTATTTTAAGGTGCTGTAACCTGCCAAAGTTGTCCATTACTTGAGGCTTTTGCAGGGGGAGAAAAGCTAAGGTTGCATGGTGAAAGCAGTTAATTCAGCAAACAGGTTTCCACCTTTGAAGCTTTGCCTTACTTCACCATGCCCAGAGTCCTTCGTACAAGTATAGACTGTTATATGGATGAGCTCTAGATGTGCATTTCCAGAGGGTGTTGGTCTGGATCATTTCCAGTTCATCTGGAAGCTAATTTCCCTTCTGGGAGGATGTGAATATAGAGTTCACTGGTACACAAGTATTATTAAAATGGCCTTCAATGCCTTTCTTTTACACTGAGCTGCTGAATATAACTGAATGAGCTGTGATGGCGTGAAAATATCACTGCAACAAGGGTCAGTGAAGCTAGTAGAAAGTCAGACTGCTTTTGAGTCAGCTTAGTGTATTAGTTATTAGGAGGAGTTTCTTTTTTGGCCTCTCTAAGGCTTAGAGATTGGTAATTGCCGTGATCCCAGGCAGAGCAGCGCATTGTAAATCAACAGAGACCTCTTTATGGACTGATTGATTCCTCACCCAGGCTGCTGAAGGTCAAACCTGAGGAACGGCTGACCATTGAAGGTGTGCTGGACCATCCCTGGCTCAACTCCACCGAGGCACTTGATAACATCCTACCCTCTGCCCAGCTGATGATGGACAAGGTCTAAACAACATTTCATTTTATAAAGAATGTTGCATAGAGGAGCCGGGTAGCTCTTGGGTGCTTTGAGTGTTTCCTTTCACATGGTGTTATTGCAGACAAAGAGCTCCCCTACTGCCTTAATGAGAGCCTGAGATCTTTGAGAGAAAATAGAAATGGCTCCATTTGAAGTCTGGGTTAGGAGAAGATGCTCCAAGACTGGTAGTAAAGAGCAGCCATGTGCTAACAAGCAGAGAACAGAGTATGGTAGTAAGCATGTTTGAGGACTCCTGTAGGTCTTTTCTCTTTTTTCTGTGTTTTATATCTGACTATATCTATGATCTCATTATTTAGCAGCAAATGAATAGCCCTTCTTGTTTCCTTTAAACTCTGCTTGGAGGATTTCAGTCTTAAGCTTGTTAACATGAGAAGTAGGGATGACCCTCTGTCTTATTCAGACCTTGGGATATATTGTCCCGCAGTCAATGACTGCAGTTCTAATCGTGCCTTGCATAATGCAAACCTGATTTTTTTGTTACGCATCTCTGAAATAAACAGGATTTTGGTTTTTTCTTTGGAGTTTTTTTTTGCTTGTTTGTTTTTTGTCTGTGGCTAACATTGTCCATGTATTGTTCTTTAATCCACAAAGAAGCTAATTAAAATATCAAGTACAACTCTCTTCATTCCAGGCAATGGTTGCGGGGATACAACAGGCTCATGCAGAACAGCTTGCGAACATGAGAATCCAAGACCTCAAAGTCAGTCTCAAACCCCTTCACTCCGTCAACAACCCAATCCTGCGCAAGAGGAAATTACTGGGGTAACTCTCTAAAGCTGTTCTTGAAAGATCAAAACGTAGGCAGCCGTGTTGCCAGGAGAATGACTTCAAGCATGATACAGGTTCATTCAATTGTAACCATGCTCCTGAATATCTGATTTGGTTGATGCACTCTTCATGCTGAGGTGGGTAGTTGGAGTCAAGTAATACTTGCACAATATGGTGTGTCTTCCAAGATCTGCCAGTGAGGGCAGGAAGGAGATTGGATAGTGCTATTACACCAGTAGCAGAACAGATCTGCTATGAGAAGATGGGTTGCGTGTTGAGTATGGTAGGGCAAACTAGGAGGAAAAATTCCAATTTTTTTTCTGATCCTGACATTAATTTACTGAAAAAGTCAGGTCATCTCTCTCTCTTTGTTCAAGTTACCTATCAGAAAAATAGGATAATGCACTTCAGGATACCCTTACTTGAATTAATTTAAAGGAATATGTGTTATTCTTCGTATTTAAAGTAGTTTTGTAATGCAGGACATTGTTATAATTAATGCTAAATCTAGCTCCCTGTCCCAGCTTTCCAGAGAGTGAAAGAGAGCTTTATACCAGTGCAGTTATGCAGTGAGTAATGGACTTGAGTTGCATTCAAATTGTCATTGTTTCCTCCTTGTTCTTTTGCAGCACCAAGCCAAAGGATGGTGTTTATATCCATGACCCTGAGAATGGAAGTAATGATTCCAACGTGGCTCTGGAAAAGCTCAGAGATGTGATTGCTCAGTGCATTCTACCACAGGCTGGTAAAGGTTGCCACTTTTAAGAAAGTTATATTCCTAAACATGCAAGAAACTGACTATTTTACTGTGTCTCAAGATCAGTCTGTCAGTAGTGAGGAAGGATAACGGAACTCCTGTTGTCCTAGCCAGTCTCAAGAGCAAAGCCTTGTCTGTGGACTGTAATATTGGTGCATGCCTAAGATTAATGTCAACAGTGACATGCAGAGCTGTTAAAATAACTTTCAAGCAGGAGCATCTGCTTTCAAAACAGATGTCCTAGTTTGCGTGAGGCGAGAAGGAATAATTGCACGTACTGTTTATTGAAGCCTGAATGTGGCTGCGAGGCAGAATTGATAAATCTCCTGTTTATCTTTGTTCTTCTAAATAGGAGAGAATGAAGATGAGAAGCTGAATGAAGTGATGCAGGAGGCGTGGAAGTATAATCGAGAGTGTAAGTTGCTGCGAGACACTCTTCAGAGCTTCAGCTGGAATGGTGAGGAACTTTGACTTCCACAGAGAGTAGTGCTAATGCTGGGTGAAAGAGGGGAAGCAGTGACCTTCGTATATGGAAATAAAAACAAATTTATTGAATTTGTGTCAAACTGATTTAGGTTTTGATGCTGTTTTAACCCATCTGCCAGTATAGATGTTCTAGAAATGAGGCTGAAAGTTCTGCTTTAAAATTTCTATTTGAGGTTCAGGGTAGAGTTTTCAAGGGCACCAAGTCATGTAGGAACATAACAGCACAGGTGGATAATAACTTCAGAAACTGCTTTAGCTGTTTTGAGCTGGTTTCCTTCCAGCTGTTTATTTCTGTCTTTCTGCTGGAGGCTGCTCTGTCAGCACAACATCTCTTCTGCTCACTTTGTAGAGGAAGCAGAATTAAACTAGGCCAGCTGCCTTGGGAGTGTTCAGATGGCTCCTTGACAAAACAGGTGGCAGAGGTGTCAGCCCGCAGGAGCAGGTGCTGATGAATGTAAGGGGACGAGGGGCAGCAGCCAGGTTCGCAAGGGCTTGGCTGTGCCTCTTTCCTCATTCTGCTTTTTGTTTGGTTGGTTCGAATTTAGGTATTTAGGTGCCCAATTTTTTTCCAGTGGAACTAAAGATCAAAACTCATGTTGGTTCCCTTGCAAGTGTTGTCCTGCATTTCTTTGTGAAGTACTGTTTTGTGTTCAGTCAGTGTGTGACTCCAGCCATGATTGCTTTCCTCCTTGTGCCCAGCACCAGCTGACTACCTATTCTTCTCTTTTCAGGCAGAGGATTCACAGATAAAGTGGATCGACTAAAACTGGCAGAAATAGTAAAACAAGTTATCGAAGAGCAGACAAACTCCCATGACTCTCAATAGCTGGAGCTTCTTAATCTTATTTTTTTTACCATTTAAGATTTATTCTTTAACTGCAAAAAGTATTTTTATGTAAATTAATAAATCATAATTATTTCATTAAATTTCCATACTGCTTGAAAATGCTGTATAGTTGTAGATACAAAAAAATCATTGGTACTGTAATATTTTTTTAAAACTCTGTTCCTTGAGGTATATATGATCACTTATGTACTGTTAATCATGAGTCCCCCCAGACGGGGCAAACTATATTGTTAAAGACCATTCTTTTTCTTAATAACCAGTTGCAGAAGCTGCCTTCCATCTGCTATACATACAGCCAGTTACGATGACTATGTATGTGAACGAGACAGCCACAGTTTCTCAACACCCTGCTCAGTAAGTACTTGAAGCAAGTGCTGTGAAACACAAACTTCATGGCTACCCTTTGCGCCTAAATTCTGAGTCTTTATGTAGAGGCAACTAAATAGCCTTCTGTTTTGCTAGACGACCCGAGAGCCATGCTTGGCCTTGCCAAGGGCACCTGAGTCCATATGCTTGCTGTATTTTTCAGTTTTGATCAGTAGCCCTCTTTTTGTTTCTTCTTCCCCATCTTCCTCAGACCTTAATGCGTAGCCCTCTTTCTTTCTTGTTCCCCATCTTCCTCAGACCTTTTTTAAGGCTGAATTGGCCATTCAGACTCCTCTTTTTATCATATTGTTCAACAGCAGAATAGAAGAATGTTCTAGTTACTTATGTACAAGTTATTTTTATTTTCATGGTGGGATCTTCTAAGGACAACAATAAGCATGGGGTTTGTTTGCTCCAGCCCCAGATCAGCAGTTGTGTGTGTTCCGCCCATGTACTCCATTCTTTTCTTTCTAGAAGATCCAACTCTTGGTTTCAAACTTGTCCTCTTGTTTGAAAGAGATCATCCTGGCAAGGGTCGTAGTGCTGCTGTGTGAATCCACCGGTGATCCTTCTCTTGTGTCACCCTCTGGAGTCCAAGCTCCCCATCTCTCCGATGCCTTCGAGCTCCTCCTGGGGGAGCAACAGATGCAGGGCTCCTCCTTGACACATGTCCTTATGCTGCCTGGACCATGAGGCTGCCCAGGGCAGATTCTTACACTAGTCTGGAACATTGGCTCCAAAAGCTGCTTTTTTAATCTTAATTAAACAAACAAATGAAAAGAATCTGTACATAATTCTAGTTTTCTACCTTCTGATGCTTTTCTTTCTTTTTGAGACTGGTCGAAGGCTTTTTATAGAGATATTTTGGTACTAAACCTGTGCAGACGCTGAATGAGTTTGGTCTGCAGACTGAAGTGCCAATTCAGGGCTATTAGTAATGACTCTTGAACATTATTGTTATATTTCATAGCTCATTAATTTGGGTTTACATTTACAAACCTGAGCCATGAATCTCCCAATTTACTCTTACAGCAGTCCAGCCTTGTTCTTTTTTTGTCTTTTTTCTATGCCAGACTCCTTGCAACCTTTAGCTTGGATGGCATACCAGTGTCTGACTCTTTCTATAAAATTTTTTAAACAGTGACTTAGTTTTTCTACATGAAGGAGATCTTCATTTCCCGTTCTTTGTCAGCACCTTGTCAGCTTTCTTTTAATCCTGTTGATAGTTTTCCAATGCCTGATTTATTGCAGAGTAAGAACCACAGTCCTTACTTAACCATCACTTTCTCTGATGGAAACAGGGAGTTTTGTGTAAGCCAGAAACGTACCTCTGACACTACATGGAATATTTGTGCACTGACATCTGTCGATGACAACTGTAGAGAATTAGCAAGAGACAAGAGTATTTGTCATTTCTTGGTAGTATTAGCAAGTTTGCAGGCCCTATATGCGTTTCTGTCCTTTCCCTAAATTCTAGGTTGTGACAACATCCACACAATCTCTAGATTAAACAGATCATTTCCTTTTTAACTTGAAATACATGTTTTCTTCTGAAAAGTCTCATTGTATTGGAACTTTTAAGTATGTCAAATAGAGACATAAACAAGGAAATCACCTTTATTTGAATGGGAGTGAAAAAAAATTCCCCACAAAAGCACTTTGCAACTCTTTCCTCTGAGGAGGAAAATACTCGGGCAGTTTCTTGGAAGCCAGAACTTGTTAGCAGAAAAATGGATCAGATCGTAGCTACTCTCGTGGCCAACACACAGTGCAGCCAGCAGAGACCACTGCCATGCCACAGCCTGATACGATCCAAGCACCTCGTGTGCAACTTGGGAGTGTAACACCCTGGGACCTGTTTTTCCTCTGGCAGGTTGCTCTGGTGTTAAAGACGGCAGCAGCAAGGCTCGTACGCTGTTGTGGAATGGTCTGTAGGAAATGGCTTCAGCCTGCTTCTGCAGTACCCGTGTGCGTTCAGTACAGTGGGGAGCACCCTGGGGCGTGAGAGCAACTGCTGCTCGCTGCATCCAAGGCAGCTCCGAAATAAGCAGAGATGTGCATCAGGGTGTCCGTCCCTCCTCTCTTTGTGGTCCCTTAACTTACACGACAGAATAATTTCAAGCTGTTACAGATAGTGAGGTCAGTACATCTGTGACTGACCGTGAAATGTTTTGGTGTCTGGAGGGACGTCAAAGTTCTAAGGGCTTTTGTGAATAAGGAACTACTTTTTATGGATTTTTTCTATAGATTTTATTGTCTGTGATAAATAAGAATGGCCTGTTCTAAAACAGAGGTAGGGAGGGACAGATTAACAATGCACGATTTGAAGACTCAAGGTCAAATGGTTTTATTTCTATATGAGAAAAGTCGATTATTTTACTCTTTAAAAAGTTATGGTTTAGATTTCAAAAATAAATACACTTTTAAAAGGATTAATTCACATATTTTAAAGTAGTATTTTACTTTCTCCTTCCCGTGTTTTTTATTTTTCAATTGACATAAATGCAAAATACCTTGTCTCGATTATGTAAGGTTTTACTTCGTAATAAATCTACTGATCCTTTATAGCAGACTGTGAATATTGTAAATATCTTGAGATGGAAGGGTCGTGTGGGATCAAAGATGACATTCTTTGTACAAACACTAAAAGGATAGGGGAAAGCTCTGTAGGTTTTTTTTTTTTTTAGAATTTTATTTAAGAGAGAAATCTCTGAAATCATTTGACCTTTCCAAAATTTTATGTATATCTGACTTCTCCTATGACTTGATTATTTTAAGCTATATGTATATTAAAAAGTTAGAAGAACTTGACTAGGCAAAAGAGTTTTCGATTGGAAATAGCAACATGTCAAAGTTTTGCTGTCATTACTTCAGGTTTTTCTTTCGGAAATCTGGGTCTGTCCTCATGCCATGTTTAACTTCCGTGTATTAAAATGTTTTCATTTCTTCTTTTCAGTGTTATCTGTAATATGTTAGTTTATTTTGGATCAGTATTATATTGTAAATATTACTTATCGGTGTATATAAATGATTTTACTAAACTTAAAAGTTACTGGCTGCTTTTGTTTGGTTTCCAAGTCCCTGTAGCACGAAGGGAGGAAGGACAGCTGTGGCCTGGAGGGCAAAGCAGGGTGCTCCTCCGGCCACCCCCAGACCCCTCCCGCCATGCTCAGTCCTCCGTCCCGCCTGCCTTACAAACGTGAATAAGCGCTTTGCTTTGTGTTTTACAGGAGTGCCGTGAGGCTTTGCGATAAAAGAATGACTGCCAGGATAGGATGGATAAAGCCCTAGAAAATGGTGTGCTCTGCCTGGCAACATAACCTGAACTTGCCTCTTTAAAACATCGCTTTCCGTTAGGTGGCAGCAGTTACACGCCCAGTGCTGCAGGTTAACCCCCGCAAGGTCTGTGGGATGTTTCTTGTACCTATGACTTTGGGCAGTCAGGGAAGAGAGGGGTGAGCTGTTCTGTGTTCAGTGACATTTCCCAGCTATAACCAGTTTCTTTAGGATGACGATCCTTGCAGGGTGCTGTGCTTTGCTGAAGGTGGCTGAAGGGGGAGTGCTGCAGGGACCTGTGGCTGGACTGGCAACCTGGGAGATAGCGGTAGATGGGAAATGGGTTGGCTTTCATCCAGGCTGGCAGCGCGCTTTGCCAGGGAGCACCAGAGTGCTTCTCCTCACCTCTTAGGCAGTCGGCCCTTCTGAACACAGGCTAGTGCTCTCGAGTATGGCACTTGTATGCTTCCTGGCTCTGGAAATACTTTTATTGTCCTCAAGCAAGGTTTGACTGGTTTGTTGACAGCAACCCAATAGGCCCTTGTCATGTGAGCGTTTCAGAACAAAAGTGACACAAAAAGAGGTGGTGGGATAGCTGTAAGGGCCTGTGTCCACCAGGCCACCTTCTTTGTAAGAGTTAACATATATCTGCTTGGTACCTTCGGGGAGTTAAATAGTGTGTTGGATAGGACTGTCAGAGCGTCCATGGCATTAGGAAGGGGAGTGAGAGAACAATTTCTAATTACTCCTGGCAGTGTTTAAGGTGGCCAAACCAGCTGCAAGCGCTCTATAGAAGTGGCACAAGAAAAGACTCTCCTATTCATAGAAGGATGTGTGGCCCAAAGAATGCCTCTCCAGCAAGAAAACTCCTCTCAAACGGCTAAAACAGTCAGTAATGTGCTCAGCTGAGTGATGACCCCTGCAAGGGTATCTGTCAAATTGACACTGAAGGGTCTCACTGCTGCAGCTGAAGGTCCTATTAGTAACCAAACAATTCTTTCCCTGGTAGTCTTCCATTGCTTTCCACTTATCAAAGCTTAATCCCCTTTTAAACAAATTGCTATAGCAGCGCTGGCTTGTCACGCAAACAGGGTCAGCCCAAGTAGGGTGCATCAGGCTTTTAGTGATGAAATGGAAGTATTTAATATGATGGTGGTCCTGCGTGTGCCAGTGTTGGGGGCGGGGGGGATGTGTGCACTGGTGCCAGGGTGTGGGTCCCATCCTCCCTGTGGAATGTTTGCGTTCAAAGGGAGGCTGGAGAAACGGTCACCCCTCGGGCCCTTCTGTTCCAGCCCCAAGAGCAGCTTTTCCTGGCTTCCCACCCCATGCCAGGTCCTTCCTGGCACTGCTTTGCTCTGTTGCAGTTGGATGGCAGGCTATCTGGCCCGCCGGTGTGTCGCACGTCCTTGGTAGACAGGTAGACAAGGAAGAGCTAAGAAAAGGCACACTGGATGAAGGGAGGAGGAGGTTTGAGCCTGGCTGCAGGCTGAGCAGGGAGAAGAGGACAGACTCCGAGGGCAATGTCCTGGTGGTGAGAAGGGATCTTTGCTGCTGAGTTACAGGCAACTTTTCTGATGTCTTGTCATCAACGTTTTCCTCTCTTTCCTCCAGCCTGGAAGGCAGTGACCATGGCTCCAAGCCAGACACAGCCAAGGTGGACCCCAGTGGGCAGAGGGGTTCTCCTCCTTGGACTGGGCCTCTCCTTCCTGCTCTGGGGGCTCCTGCTCCCCTGCACAGACTGCAGCCCCGAGCCCTCTTGGGGCTATGCAGTCTATGAGGTAGTAATTCCAAAGAAACTTGGCTCCAGGACAGGGAAAGCCAGCCAGGATGAAGTGTCCTATATCATCAGCATTCAGGGGGTAAATTACACAATTCACCTTAGGCAGAAAGACTTTGTAATAAAAAACTTCCCTGTATTCACTCGTGACTCCCAAGGGGAAATCGTGGTTGAACACCCCCATGTGCCAGCAGATTGCTATTACCATGGCTACGTGGAAGGTATCCCAGACTCTGCAGTGACTCTGACTACCTGCTCTGGGCTCAGAGGACTGCTGCAGATTGGAAACTCAAGCTACAGCATCGAACCCCTGGCAGCTTCCTCCATGGCTGAGCATCTTCTGTTGCGGAGGGAGGATGTCGTTCCTGGAACGGTGATGTACAAAATGCCCAACAACAGTGCACATTTTCCAGGTCCTCGTACAACAACAACAAGGCAGTTCCAGCCCCGATGGCACACGCGGTATTTGGAGCTCCTTGTCGTGGTGGACAAGGAAGGGTTTGATGCCTTTGGCAGAAGTATAACTAATGTGACGCTGGAAGTTATTGAAATAATCAATCTGGTGGATGGGCTGTTTTATTCTTTCCACCTTCGAGTTTTGATAACCGCACTAGAGGTTTGGGTGGAGAAGAACCCTATCAGTGTTACCAAAAACATAACCAAGGTCCTTCATAATTTTGACCTTTGGCGGAAGCAGCAAAGTCTTATGTATGCTGTGCATGACATGGGGTGTCTATTTGCCTCGATGGACTTTGATCAGGGTACGAAAGCATTGCATGTGGGTGGCAAATCCAACTTCGCCAGTGCATGTGATAGAAAACACGCCTCTGCTGTTGTATCATTTGCAAAACAGCCTTACATGGATACTGCTGTCCATGTTGCTCGTGTGTTAGGGTATGTCCTTGGCATGGAGCACGATGACAGATACTGTAGATGTGGAAACACCTCTAAATGCATCATGAGCGCACATGGCACAGTGAACTATCAATTCAGCAACTGCAGCAAAAAGCACTATTTCGATTTTATAGCATCAGGGCAAGGATTCTGCCTTAATAACGCCCCAGAATTGCGAATGACGTTTGCACTGCAGCGCTGCGGGAATGGTGTCCTGGAGGTTGGGGAGGAGTGCGACTGTGGCTCAGAGGCACAGTGTAAATTGGACCTTTGTTGTGACAATACCTGTCAAAAAAAAAAAGGAGCCATTTGCACTTCTGGAGGCTGCTGTAAGAATTGCAAACCTCTTCCAGAGGGAGAAGTGTGTAGGGAGAGTGCCGGTCCATGTGACCTGCCCGAGTATTGCAATGGGACCTCTGAGCATTGCCCAGCAGATGTGGCCAAGCAAGATGGGACTGTGTGCGCTGAGGATGGGTACTGTTATTCAGGCAAATGCCAGTCTCGTACTTTACAGTGTATGAGTATCTTTGGCAAGGAAGCAAAGCCTGCTCCACTACCATGTTTCCAGGAGGTGAATATGAAAGGGGATCGGTTTGGCAATTGCTGGGGAAATGGGGCCGATATCAACTTTCAGAAATGTAAGCTAGAAAATGTCCTGTGTGGGAGAGTGCAATGTACGAACATTAGACGTCTACCTCAGCTGGAAGATCACACAACCATCATTCAAACCCCGCTGGGAGATACCTGGTGTTGGGGCACAGATTACCACTTGGGCGTGGACATTCTGGATGCTGGAGTCATTAGAGATGGCATGCAGTGTGGTGAGAAGAAGATCTGCATTAATCGGACGTGTGTCCCTGAGGAGAAGTACTTGACATCCCTCTGTTCTGCCAAGGGAACGTGCAGAGGAAAAGGTGTCTGCAACACTAGAGGAAACTGCCACTGTGACAACGGCTGGGCACCTCCCTACTGCCAATTTATTGGCTTTGGAGGAAGTGTTGACAGTGGGCCTGCACCAGTCACTAAAAAGGGGCTTTTTAGATTCATCATTGGAATTACTGTAGTAACTGTTGCTGTTATGGTGCTGGCAGCACTTGTCTTTGTGCACGTGAGAAAGCTCAGAGTAACCCTAGCATTAAACAGATTAGTCGGATGCTTTTGGGCAACAGAACAGGCCCCTAAGGAAGGTCCAAAGGACCAGGTGGAAGAAGATGGCTCAAAACCAGCTAAAAGTCAAAACTCCCCTGTGTAGGACTTCATGTGGCAACAGTGGAAAGCTGGACTCAGTCAGTCACCAGATTCAGACCCCAGCTGTGGTGGACTCATTTAAAATTGATCTAGATGCAAGCGTAGAGTTAGGGGACCTAGTTTTTATTCTGTAGAATAGCAAAATGAAATTGTTTCGCTTGACCTCACTCCATAGGAGAAAAAAAAGTCACTGACAAAAATGACAGGGGTGCTCAGGTTAATTTAAAATCTGCTTGCTGGTTTACACTGACAGACACAAGCTGAGCAAGGAGGATCCTGGGGCAGCTGAGGCAGAGCCTTTTGCAAGGCAAAAGCAACAGTTGTGTCTCAGCCCAGAGCATGGGGTCTGCAGCAGCAAGTCCCCCTCTCCACTAACCCCACAGTCCCCAAAGGACACCTGCTCTTCCCTCTGAGCAAAGAAACTTCTGGGCCACAGACCCTTCACTATGGCTCAGAGGGAGGAGTTCAAACTGTCTATACCACTGTATAGGACTGTCTCCACACTGTATAGCCACCTTCTCCAGAGCTGGGGTCCTAGGTGGAGTGCCCACTTTTGAGCCCATCCTGGGCATACCTGAACACCTCCTCTGCAGCATCACAGCCCAGGAACAAACACAAGCTGCTGAAAACATCAGGTGTTGTTAAGCGTAGGACAGGAGGAGGGACGAAAGGGTTCTAAGGCTTGATTACAGGAGAAAAAGATGTGGAATGTATCTGAAAGGAAATAAGGAAAGAAGATGGGGAAAAAATGAATTACTGCTCACATCAGTGGCCTCTGTGAAAAGTACAAAGCTGGCAGGATCATTTAGACAGGAGCTTGCAGGAAGGCTTTGAGGAGGTAAAGAAACTGTCAGCAGCATCCGATCCCTGCCAGGCTGAGCCAACAAAAAAGCCAGGCTGCTGTGGAGGTGTCAGTGCAAGCTGGGAGCAGCGGGCACAGGAGCAGCACTGAATCAGAACAGGGCTGGTGCAAAAAAACCACAAAACAACCAACCAACAAAAAAAACCAGAAACCCCCCACCCCCCCAAGTCTTTTCAGCATATCCTGAAGAAGAAGATAAATGCTGGGGAGCAGGAACGCTTCATGGTAGAAAGGGGAATTTACCCCCTGGAATGGGCTATGGCTCACCTCCAGGTAGACCTGCTTAATGATAAATTCAGAGCTGCAGACGCTCCTGCCTGCCAGTGCTCACATATATATATGAAATACGTTTTTCTGTCTGTAGCAAGCTGTGCTTGACACCCAGCAGGCACAGCCCAGGCATGTGGGGGTAACCACTGACGAATGAATGCCCTGTGGGTGGTGTTTACAGCAGGAGTCTCCAAAGAAAATATTAGAACTTCACTAGTATAGGCCTATAATTTATAAATAACCAAATGTACATATGTTGGGGGTGCATGCTCAGAAAAACTTTACTGATGGGATGTGCGATTAAGAAAAATGTCTGGAGCCCACTGGTTTACAGACTGGCAAAGGAGGTGAGACAGTGGCCAAGGGGCATCAACAATTGTAAAGTTAATTTGCTGTGACGAGTGTTATTGTGGTTAATTCTCAAATTCACGACCCACAGGCAATCTTTGGGCAGGGAACGCCTCCTTAGGGAGCAGGAGGAGGGGGTGGTGAGGTTGCATGGCTCCCCAGATCTCACTGAGTGGCAGGGGAGTGGCTCTGAAGGTGAATAACAGCTCCCTGGCCACAATGGCCACCCCACAGTGCCCTGGTGAGGGAAGCACAGTGGGGATGGGTGCTTTTCATCCCTGCCACCTCACAGGAGTACCCATGGCCCCTGTGCCATGGCCTTGCTCCAGCTCGGCCTTGTGTCGCTGGCAGCATGGCAGCTGGGAGAGGTGGCAGCACTTCCAGAACCTTCTCAAGGGGCACTGAGGGAACAGCCACCCCTCAGGGCAGCAGGGAGCCACATGCCTTCCTCAGGTCCCTGCGAGCCCTGAGGTGACAGCGCCAGCACAGCTACCACCTGAGAGCCTCAAGGGAGAGAGGGTCAAGATGTCCATGCAAGGGTTGGTAGGACTCTCCCTGAGGTGTCTTACCGCCATTTTGAAGGCACTGGCGATGAAATGGCTCCAGGCACATCATGGCGGCCAGGGAAAAGCACTGCTTCTCAGGCTGGGGGTCTGGGCAGTGTTGGTGGCATCTTTCCTCCCTGGGGCAAGCAGCCATCGTCCACCACCAGGCTATGCTGTCCATGAGATAGTCCAGCCAAGGAAACTGGCCCCCGAGGTGGGAAAAGCTGCAGGGGGAGGCGTGTCCTACATCCTCAGGGTGGAGGGGGAGAACCGCATCATCCACCTCATGCAGAAGAGAGGATTTCTGGTGAAAAACCTGCCAGTCATCACGTACAGCCCGAGGGGGACAAGGGTGGTAGAGCAGCCCCACATCCCCAAGGAGTGCTTCTACCTGGGCTACGTGGAGGGCAGCCCTGGCTCCCTTGCCACACTGAGCACCTGCTCGGGTTTAAGAGGGAAGCTGGAAATTGGGAACCTGAGCTATGGCATTGAACCTGTCCCAGGGTCCCTCACCTTCCAGCACCTTCTCTATCGGCGAGAGAGGACCCAGAACAAGCCTCTGATGTGCGGATTGACAGATGAATTGATCCAAAACCAACTGGGTGGGATGGGAGCTAAAACAGCCTTAGGAAGGCATGACTTGTCTCAGAGACTGAAGCATACCATGTATGTGGAGATATTTGTTGTGGTAGACCACTATCTATTTTCCTTCCAAGGGAGCAATGAGACCTCTGTGATGCTTCTGGTTACAGATACGATCAATTTATCTGAAACATACTACTATCCTCTGAAGATTCGCATCTGCCTGATCGGGCTGGAGATCTGGACACACAGCAACTTCATCAAGTACAGCCAGGACGTAGAAGAAGTTCTTAAAAACTTTAACAACTGGGGAAATAGGGATCTTTCTCAGAGGATGAAATATGACATTGCACATTTATTTACTTACATGGACTTTGGACTAACTGTTGGGCTGGCGTATGTAGGTAGCATCTGCCACCCCGGTTACCAATCAGGTGTTGTATCACATATACGGAGAGATGTCACAACCTTTTCAATTATTTTTGCTCATGAGCTTGGTCACAACCTGGGGATGGAGCACGACAAAAAGCAGTGTGTGTGTGGAGGAGCCACCAAGTGCTACATGACAGGAGACTCGCTCAGTGGTGCCAAGGGTTTCAGCAACTGCAGCCTGCAGAGCTATTTAGACCTGATCAGCAGAGGGGATGGCGACTGCTTGCGCAACATCCCAGAGCCCCACAGTCTCTTCTATTTTAAGCATTGTGGCAACAAGGTGATCGATGAGGGAGAGCAGTGTGACTGTGGGGGGCTGCGGGACTGTCGAGGCAATCCCTGCTGTCACCAAAATTGCAGGCTGAAGCCAGGGGCTGTCTGCTCCATTGGGCAATGCTGTCAGAAATGCCACTTCCGCGCTGCAGGACATAAATGCAGGTTGGAGGCGGACGAGTGCGACTTGCCGGAATACTGCAATGGGACTTCTGAGTGGTGCCCAGAGGATTTGCATGTGCATGACGGGACACCATGCAGCAACGATGGCTACTGCTACCGCGGGAGATGTGCAACCTATGACAACCTGTGCCGAAAAGTCTTTGGGAAGGAGGCTCGGGGTGCTCCAGAAAGTTGCTTCAAAAAGCAGAACATAAAAGGGGATCGATTTGGCAACTGTGGTGGCGATGGGACCAAAGTTGCTTTTGTGGCATGTAAACCCCAAAATGCTCTGTGTGGAAGGCTGCAGTGTGCCAATGTGAAGAGGATACCTGTTCTGGAGGGGTCTGAAACCATCATTCAGATGCCAGGGCCTGAGGACTGGTGCTGGGGCACAGCCTACCATGCCAGCATCGATACACCTGATATCGGAGGAGGGCTCGATGGCACCAGATGTGGGCCAAAAAAGATCTGTATTAACAAGACGTGCACAGATGCCATTGTCAGGACAACATGCAATGGGAAGGTTTTGTGCAGGGGGAAAGGGGTTTGCAACAACCTTGAACACTGCCACTGCAAAGCTGGCTGGGCTCCTCCAGATTGCCAGTTCCACGGCCTGGGAGGGAGTGTGGACAGCGGCCCTCCACCGCCTCTCATGATGACCATGGTGGAGGCTGTCCAAAATAAAGTGTTTCAGATGGTAATTGGGATCACAGTTCCCACTGCCCTCATTCTGATTGCTCTCCTCATTGCTGTAACCAAATACAGAAAGGCAATAGCTGCATTTTTCAGTACAAGTTTAGCCACAGAGAGAAGCAAGACTCCTGCAGATGAGGAGCAGAGTATGGAAGAAGAAGAAGATGATGTTTAAAAAAAACATGAAAGCAGTGGGAAACCCACCAGGTGAGGTTTGGAAAGGACTGCAGGCTCTGTGGGTATGCCCTTGAAGCTGGGCTGCTAGTCCCAGGAGATTTTGCACAAAGTGATTTACACAATGTAACTGTGTAAACTGTATGAAAGTTAATTACATAAATTTTGAGTGTTTCCTCTTCTTGTATTACCTACTATGTAAATAATTATTGGTTGGACCCAAAAAGTGAAGTTGTTAGAAAATAAAGAGTGTAAAAGTTAGAGAGCTGTTTTCAATGCAGGTAAAGATGTTTTATTTTCTATAGAACGGTGGCACATTAGTAAATAATTCAGCTGAGCATCTAGAACAGTACAGACAGATTAATGTGAGGTCCTGCTCACCTGGTTCAGGAGAGATGCTCCACTGGGTTGAAGAAGCCTCTTTTTCTGAGCATTGCAGCTGAGCAGGAGTTGGCATGAAGAACAGAAGGGAAATGCGCAAAAAGTCGAGGCACAGAAGTGAGCCCTCATTTTTTTTATGTTACTTTGTAATTTTTCATTCCTTGCAGTTGGCTGTTAGCACAGTACATGTTCTTATTTTTATAGTGAATTAAAAGTCGGAGATTGAAAAATATTCACCTTTGCTTTACTGTTAATTTGTAATGGCAAATACTTAGAGAAGTAAAACGTCCTTTGACCACCTACCCTCAAAGGGGCTCTACCAGATCTCTGAGCTGTTACATATAATTTGCTGCATTTCTAGAGATATTTCCATAAGGAGAAAGTCTGTACTAAAGATTTACCATGTTTAAAGAATCCATTTACAATCCATACAAACCTGTAAAATAAATAACTATCTTCACTGAAAGTGTCTGTCTTCAACAGCTCTGCTCAAGCTCCTCCAGCACTACAGCTAACTTTGCTGCTGGCAAGACAGTTCGCAGCAGATAGCCCAATACCGGCTCTGGCTGACATTGCTAAAATAAGGCGAGGTCTCGTTAGGATGCTGCCTGTTCTCCTTCGATGCAGGGATTCATCAGAGCAGGGTGGTCGTGGACCCCTCTGCGTTCAGTGGGCTGGTGGGGAGCGTGCTGGCGTAGAACTTCTTCTGGGAGCGCAAGAGAGGAGTCTGAGTGTCAATGTCCCGGCAGGCATTGCGTTTGAGGGAGAGGAAGATGTGCTGTGTCCAGCCATACACGATGCAGTTCAGAAACCCCTGGGAAGCTGCTGTCAGAGCCTGGGAGAGACCACAGGGGAGATCAGGGCTCTCTTGTCAGCCAGCACTGCACGGCTCCCTACCAGGCTGTCAAACCTGGCATGTTATGCCAAGCCTCCTGCTTCCAGCATGATTTTAGCTACTTGCATTCTCACATAATACAGGAATCTCACCGTTATTTTAATAATCTTTCCTAAATGCTGCCTCAGGCACATCAAGCAGCTGGATAAGTGTCATGGAGGAACTGCATTTGGAGGGTTTCATAGAAAGGGAATAAACTAACTGATTTCTGGGGATCCCTTCTAGTCCTATTTCTACAGTTTCTGTGGTGCTGTGATTTTGGTTACTGACACCTTTTCAGGCCTGTGAAAAACATAAAACAACTAACAAAGATCTTTGCCAACCAAAAGCATAAATCAATCAGACTTAGGTCTTTGTGGCTACAAACATGCTTTGTCTAGCAGAGATTACAAACAGGCAAACACTCATTTTTCTGTTCAAGCAGAGAAGGCAAAACATAGGAGGTTGCAGAGGAAGACATTTACCTGTAGAATTAGAAAAGCCATGTAGATTTTGCTGTTTGTTGACACTGCCAGCTTCAGTGTTCCAAGGAGGACAGCTGTGAAAAGGGACAGACAAGAGGGTATTTAAGTCCAGCTCCTTGGAGTTCATTGCCAGGCACTATGTCTTAGGAGAATGGTGAGAAAATAACTCTGCTCTCTGCTAACCTGGGGCCCAGCAGCAGAAGAATGCAATGGGGTAAAAAACCACTCGTTGTTCCACCATCTTAATCATGGCCCACTGCTGATCCCCCAGGAATCCTGTGGAGTTTACAAACCTTTTGTACAAACCTCGGGCTTGACTGAGTATAACCTAAAAAAGAACAAGCGTACATCATTGTTTGTACTTTGTGCACATGCTCTGATCTGGCTTATTCATCTAGGACAGAGCATCCCATTTCAGTCTATCAAACCTTTTCACGCAACAGTGTGCTCCCTGGGGAAGAGCAGTTGCTTTGTACATGACCTTTTCTGAAATGAAGACTGAACTGATTTGGGCTCTTGTTGGCCCATGCAGTAGGTGATCTCTGCTGCCGTGCTCTGAGCCTTCTCTACCTGCTAAATCCTTTTTGGGATGAGTTGACAGAACACAGGACTCCAGATGGCTTTACATGGTGGCACAATGATATTTTTACTCCCCTGCCGCTCCTCTGAAAAGGGAAGCAGCACAGTTCTTCCCCTGACATTGCCTAGCCACTGGTACCACCCCAAGCAAAAGACGAAAAAGGGCAAATCATCTCACACTGACTGTCTAGGTGCAATGGTTAGTGTGCAAGGACTAGGTTTCTTACCAGAATGGCTATGAAGCAGATCAGAAAGGAAATGAGGAAGACCCCAATGCCATAGAAATATATCGCACGGCAAACAGACCCACTCAGGGTTTGTGGCTCATTGGAGGGCATGGCTATTTCTGCGTGCATTAAGAGACATCTGTGGGAAGAAAGGGAACAGCCTGAGCTCCTGCCATGACTCATATGCAGTGGGGCTGTTTCAGAGAGAGGCGTGAAGCTTACCCATGCTTCTGGCTGAAGTTCTGGTAGCAATTACTGCTGTTGCCCAGGCAAAACACAGGCACCATGAGAAGGAAAGGGATCAGGCTATGAGGAGAAAGGACAACGGCACAGCTATTAGTTACTGCACTGCACTGCTCCCATCCCCAACCAAACACAGGTTTTTCTCCTGTCACTATAGAGGACTTAAAAATTGTTTTTATTGAGACTTCTCTGGAAGAGTATTTTACCAGCTTTACTAACTTCTGCACTTTCATTCATGCATGCAATACATTGGTAAAAGGACTACTTTCTGAAAAACAGCATATAGTTAACATAATTATAACTAATTTGGTTGGAGAAAAGCCCTTACATCCAAAACCTCTTACTCTGAGTTTGTTAGGTCACTCTGTTGTTACTGATAAGCTTTACAGGTTTTAGTAAAACTTGCTTCAAAATAAGTAGGAAGCAGAGATTGGCACACTACAGTTTACCAAAACCACATAATTCTGCCAGAGAGGATTAAATCTTACCTAGACGAGATTATTGCTATTCGGCCAATGCAACTCGCATAATCTACAACCTGCAAAATCCAAAGAGCTTAATTAAATTATCATTTCCATACAGCCACTGGTTCACAGGAACCAGCTCCCAGGGAGCACTTCAGCAGCTGAGGGTTCTTCAAATGATTAATCCCCAGACTGAGCACAAACGTTTGTTTCCATTTTGCACTGATTCAACACTGCTGAGTTCAGTCTGTGCTGATTTGCAACAGAAACAACTGACGCTTCCACCCACTTACTGCCTTGTTCTCCTTCAAGACTCGAGGATTTGAGAAGGGAACTTGGAACTGCGCAAGGAGCAGACACTTGATGAGCCTCTGGTGTAACTTACTCATTTTTTATTCTGCTTATTCACTTAACCTGGCCCCGTTCCTCAGAAACTTCATGTTCTGGTGAAGAAATGCAGGCAATTTGGAGTCTCCTGGTATCTGCTCACCGGGAAATGTACATTTGCAGGTGGCATCCACACACCAGCTATGACAATACAATGTGGGTACAGCTGTAGTGGTGGGAAATTAAGTGTTGTATTTTGAATGGGAGTCCAGCAAGAAGGAAACCACTCCTACAAGTGGATCCAAAACGTACAGACAAGAGCCCTTGAAATACAGGCTGATCTGCCCAGCCTGCTGCTCCTGAACCAATAGGTGGAATATCTGGGATACAAAGTTTGCTGTGCAGAGCAAATGTGTGGGGAAGAAAAAGGCTATATATGGAAATGGAGCTGATGGGTTCAATGGGAAGAGTCGCATAAGGAATCTGTCATCTTGCAGCAATACATCAGGAGCAACACACTGGTTACAGCAATGGTGGTGCCTCGCTGTTTAGCCAGGTGTGAGGAATGAAACAACTGCAAGGAGAGATTTTGGTCATGAGGTATGTGAAGTGTTTGTTTAGCCTGCAACACAGAGCGTATTTTTCTGAGTACTATGTCCTTGTCCCTCGGTTCCCAGCGATTACACTGGCTCCCCAAAGGGCTTTTGTAAAGGCCAGTGATGATGAAGTGAGGACTGGCCACTGTTCACAGAGTCAACTTGTCCTTTTATCACTAGCTCACTTCCGTCACACCTCCTGTCTCAAACTCTTAGAATAGTTACAGACGCTCTCGAACACTCTATGGTACCTGGGAAGGACAGAAATTGTCGGTTCTTAGTTTCAGGCTGTCCATGCACCCTCTGCTTTCATGTCCCCTCTGCCACGCACTGGCAGAAGGCAGTGACAGCAACAAACCAGTTACTGAGCTGGTGCAAATTGCTCTCCTTCTAACTGCAGTTAGAACTTCACCAATACCCAGTCCTGAGCTTTCTCTCCTCTGAGACGTACACTGCCATTGGCCTTTGCCTGCTTTAGTCTTGCAAGCCTAATCTTTCACTGAGAGCCCTCAGCAGACCTAGGTGTAACTCTGCTGACCTCAGTGGGCAAGATATGTCAATTCATACAGCAGTGGGGCAGAAGGGCCTTCAAAGTCCTTGTGGTGGGATATACTGTTATGTCTGCACCTCCTAAATCCCACCAGAACCCTGCAGTCAGACCTTGGTACCCAACAGTTGTTGCATGTCAGTCCTACTCACCTGGGAGGGCACCCTGTGAAGGTTCTGATTGTATTTCATCTTTAGGTCCATGTACAGATGCCAGGTGTAGTTGACAGTGTATAGAAAAGAGGCCACACAGAACATCTGAGAAATACAAATGGTATTTCAGTCCTATAATAATAGTATTTCAGTGCTATAATAATAGTTTCTGTAACACTTTTAGTTCATCGCTGATGAACCCAAAGCACATAGGCCAGAGGCAGGATGCTAAACAGCATAGTGCACTGCCAAAGGTGAGGGTCCCTGCACAGCCCCAGTGCTCATGTCTACTGGGTTGCAGTGGGAGACCAACCGGGAAGAGCCAGGTAGAGGAGGAGGAGTTCCCACCTTAGACTGCACAAAGGCAGGTTCACTTTGGCCCCAAATCAGGGACAGGAGAACTAATGACAGCAGACTGTCTTGAAAATACAAATCTTTGTGACTTGGCTCATTTTCTGGCCCAAATCCTGGGAACAAAGGGCACAAAAGCACTTTTACTTTCTCTATGCTACATCCATTAGGAAACACAACACAGATATGGGACGTAGATTTGCTTCTCACATAATGAGCTCACTACACAGTGAATTCACAGAAGCAGATAACAACAGTATATTTAAAGAGGAAAGTGGGGTCGGAGAATATCTGCACTAAGCCTGAGTTAACATCCCAAGAGCCCTTTTCTCTCCATGGGAAAAAGGAGGAAAGAAAAGATGCAGAACACTGTTTCCTACAGAGTTTCACAGTCCTCAATTCCAGCTTGAGTTGAGACCAAATATGTAGAAGTTCCTGTAAACACCCCCCCATTCTTCTTGCATTTGTTTCTGAATCCATGGTTGCTCCAGGCAGTCAAGTATAAATAGCGCTGCCTAATCATACTATATAAGCGTGCTGTGTTTGCTACAGGAAACACATGCTTCAGCGGCAAAGGCAAAGAGGAAGGGCAGGACCAGTGAATTTTTCAGTGGATTTGCTATCCTTTGCCAAAGAGGCAAGGAGCACAAGTTGGCTGCCCTGGTATCACCTAAGTCTGGGAAAGCAGTCACTAAATAAACTTGGTCTCCTTCACTGAGATTGCAAATGCTCTTGGCTGCCTCAGGAAGTTGAGTCCAAGGGGCTGCCACATTACAGCAGGAACATTACAGTGACTTTCCAGCTCATTAGACAAGGTTTAATGAGGGTTTGTTGCCCTTCTTCAATTACTTTCAGGGAAGGTCATCAAAACAGTCCACAAAGATCGTTCTCTTGCACTACAAAATGCCTTAGAGAGGCTCACAAAACATCAGCACTGCCTTCTTTTTTGGAAGAGGGAACCAAAAGCCACGTGTGAAGTTGCCAGCAGAAAGTGAAGAGAGTTCTGCTCTCCTGAGAGCCAGCTTCGGGGCAACCCTGCAGTACTCACCATGAGGAGATAAAGCAGGGGCTGGGAGACATGAGAGTCCCTCATTATAACACTTCTGTGGCTCCCCATTGTGCTCACCAGCACGAGCGAAGCCTGCCAGGACATTATTAGGCCACTGGAACTGAACTGGAAGAATGTGGGGGAATTGTGCAATTATAACCATAATCTCTGTTCTGGACTTTATTATTGTAATGCAAAGGCAAGGCATGGAGGAGAGAACAAAGTCAAGAGACAGCAGAAGGGAGCAGTATTTACATTTAACATCAACCAAACGTCTGGGGCTGAAACAAGGGAAGTCCAAGAAACAAAGCAATCTCCTCCTTTACGACACAGTATGGATGTTAAGGGAGTTCCATCCACTGCCATGTCAGCCCTTGGTGATAATGTGATGGTAAACAGGCTGAATAAGGCAAAATACTGTCCTGGTCCTAAGGCAATCCCTTGAGAACAACCACATCGCATGGCCTGTGGTGTGTCTCCAAGGGCTGCCATCTGCAGATGCCACTGCTGAGCAGTCCTGAGCCTGTCCTTGTCATTCAGTGCATTTTACACCTCCCAGGTGTTTGTGTGCAAAGAAGTCCCATGTATTTATGAGACACCCAGGAACGCAACCCTTGCGAGACTTCTCTGCAAAGCACGGGCATAATGGGGCCCGGAGACATTTACCCATTTCGTTCGGTTACAGATCACTTATGCTCTGCAGAAGCTGCTGGTTAAACCTGTTACTGGCTCCTACTTATGCACAAGGTGTTCCCACCATGCAAGGGCGTTGCTGGGGTGTTTAGTAAGAAGGTGTCCTGCACTGCGTCACGTGCACCATGCAGGCACAGTTGCTATGGCAAGTGCTCCGTTTGTTTTAATTTCTTCCAGAGCAAACAGCAGCAACAGCTCTTGCCAGACGCAAGCTGGCTCTGCCACCCTGGTAGTTGCCCTGCCAGGGGTGGTCTGCTGGTGGCATGCGGGAGAGAAGGCCAGTGACCCTGTGGCTGAGGCTGGGATGTGGCAGGCACCCTGCACACCCCACCACTGCACCCAGGCTGAGGCAAAGGAAAGTCCTGTAAGGACTTGCCCAATGCCAGCTCTGTCTACCCATGCTGCCTATCCCAGTCTGAAAGTAAAGCTCCCACCTTGCCCCCAACCCTTGCTGGTGTCCCTGAGAAGCATGGACACAAGCTGGAAAAGCAAGGGCAGAAAAGAGCCAGGAGTGCATGGGAGCATAGCATGGTCTCAGTGTCTCTGCTGAGAAATTATGGTGCATTGTCTATATCAAGCCTAATTGTCCTCTAGCAGTGCAACCTGTCTTCTCCAGGCCACAAAAAGATCACACCAGCATTAAGAACTGTCCCCCAGGCAAAGCTGCAAGGGAAACAGCTCAGAACACCCTCAGTCCCACATGATCCTTCAACCTTCTGGCTCTGAAAATCCTCTACCAAGCTCTTCTAATTTTTCCCTGTACCGTCACCTAAAAAAGATCTCTGATATTGTTCTGCATCATTCCCAAGTGGCCAAGTTACACACACCCCGCTGTTTTCTCTCTCGATGTGAACATATTGTGGTGCTTCCACAGTGGCACAGGGGAGCTAGAGGAAGCAGACATAAGCCAGGAGAGGAACAGCTGCTCTTGCCATCATGAGTATTAGAGTTTTACCCACAAGAACAGCTGTTGAAGCAACCTTGGGCTGCAGGCACCCATCCCCAGACACAACAGTGTGAACACTTCCATACTGCACACGCAGCTACTTCCCTGCCCTCTCTGAGGTACACAGAGAGCCTCTCCGGCTTTGGATGCTGCTCCTCAGCGAGGGCATTTCAGTTCCCATCTGCGGCTACCATCATGCTCCCAGGATGTTGCCTGAGCCCACACAACACACATCAAGGCTCCCAACAACCACTTGCTCTTCCCAGCCATGTTTTTGTGGGTCCTTTGAAAGGAAACAGTTTCCCCCAGAGATCACTGCTTGTGAACTGCTGTTCTGGCCCAAGCTTGGCCGTATCCTGCAGAGTTTTATGAGAACAGTGATTTGCAAAGCCTAATGCTGAAATGGGAACTCGGTGGGACAAAAAGCAAACTGTCAGGAAAACGGTATTTCACTCACTCCGCTCCAATTAGTCTCCAGCACACAGAATCAGCTGGAAAGCAGCCGACTCGCTGGTGCATGGGGCTGAGCTTGCGCTGATGGAGCAGCCCCTGAGCATCCTTGGGATTGTTTGAAAGAGGATAGGGCCAGATCAGCAAGAGCAGGGCTGTTTGTATGAATCATGTTTTAAGTCTGAGCTCAAGCAAATTGCAGAATGTGTCTGTTCCTGCCCAGGATGGAGGAAGCATGAAGAGGAATAGAAAAGCTGCCGTGTGAGAGGCACAGAGCTCATCATTGGCACAGGTCCAACAGGAAATAGATTAAGACCCATCTACTAGCTTTACACAAGCAACCTAAATGTGGCAACCACAAAATCCCATGCTCTCTTTGCCTTCCTCATTGCCTCTCACAAACCAGATGTACCTAAAACCAAGCATCTTTATCTCTGTTTTTCACACAAGGCGAAGAGATTTGGTAAGTCAGGTTCACACGGGGAGTCTCTGCCAAAGCCTGTCTAGAACCAGTCCCCCATGGCCACGCTCTGATCACCAGCAAAGCTAATTACAGCAAAGGGTGCACAGTAACAACATGAATGGTTGTGCCAAAGCTACTCACTTGTCCTGTCGTTTGCAGGTTATAGCAGATGAGATCCTGCTTGGAGGTTGGTGTGCTATAGAGAAGTGCCCCAGTGAGCCAGCACATGCCCAGAAATAGGTCAGAGAGGCTTAGGTAGAAAAGTGGACGAACCTGAGAAAAGTGAAATTGGTCAGCAGGTCTGAGCGACAGCCACAACACTCCCGTGACCACCTACAGCAGCTGCTTTACCCCCTCATCTAGATACACTTTCATCCCCCCAGCTCTTCTGGTAGGGCAACTCTCCTAGCACGCAAAAGCCATGGTGATTCTTGCTCTTGGGAGCTGTTTCAATGCAGATACGCCACCCTAATCACCCTTTCTGCCACTAGCAATGCCCCAGGATCCAAGAGCAGCATCAAATCTTACAGAAAATATTTCCAAGATCCAGAATGTTACAGTTCTGTAGAATGAGACATGTTGGCAGGGAGAAATGATGTTATTTGTTAAATCAGCTGATAGAGAAATAAAACTTTTGGTAAACACAAACCCTTTTGCAGGTCTGAAATAACTTGAAACAGACATTTTTCATAGGTGTTTCATGCCATTTCAGTTGGTGACTAAGGCTGAAGCTATTTTACATGCCAGATTAATTTTCTCTATGAGAGCCACTAGTCTCTGCTGGACGGAGTTGTGACTCCTCTAATGGCAGTTTCCAGCCCATTTCCAGTTTGCATGCACTGGCCAAAAGGACTGTAAACACTGTAGGAAAAAAATCTGTGCAAAATTCTGGCCCCCAGTTTCTTTGTTAGTGGGAGAGCAGACGCTCTGGAAAAGCAGCTTAATTATCTAGATTCCTAATTGTAGTCTTCAGTACCTAATTTTAGGCATCCTGGAGAGAAAATGATGGCTTTTTTTTTTTTCCCCCTCCAGGAAAATATAATGCTAAACACAGCATGGAAACATTTCAGGAGGCCTTGACTTTAAGATTTTTTTCATGCAGCTGAACTTTGGGTAAGATTTGCCTCAATATTGCCCTTTAAGTAAATGTTTGCCACCCATTGCATTGTGTGATATTCCCATTGCGTTTTGTGATACTTGTCTTGTTCCTGTGAGCAACAAGAAAGAGCTTAGTAAGGTTGATAAGTGGTAAGGTAGAGCTGATTGAACCAGATCTGTCCTTGTGCCACAGTTTGAGAGAGATCTGCCTGGTGTCTTCCAGGGCCCCCCACTGCCATGCAGCTGCGCAGCAGGTCCTTTGCCTTCTGCAGGATTTCTCTCCTCCAACATCCTTGTCCCTCCAGTTCCATATTTGTACCATCCAACCCAGAAACATGGTAAATAACATTGCTCTTGCTAGCCAAATATCTGGAGTTAGTTTGTAGGTCATTGCATTTATGATTTTTTTTTTTAAAAAAAAACCCAGGCTTTTCCTTGCTGGTGTAGAACTGAAGCCCTGGCAGGCGGTCATAGACATGAAAGGCTGGGAACATCATCCAGTTTGTGAGCACGGCAGGTTAAAACCAAGCAGCTCCAAAATAAGCAAAGAAGCAACTTTTGCAATCAAACAGGAGACCCATTTCTCTAGCAACAGGTGTCCCTGGAGCAGGGCACCACTGTTTGGTTGAGGAGCAACTCTGGCACAGACCTAAATAAAGAAGTAGGTGATATAGTGGTAAGTGAAAGGCATCATGGCTCAACCTTGCAAAAGGGAAAAAGAGAAAAAAAACAAATGGTATTTATAAAATAGAGGAAGGGAATGTAAAGACGTAACAAATCAGATGAGCTGCCAGGCTGGAGTATATGTGTTGATTTAGCTCTGTCTGGCCACTGTCCAGGGACATCTGCCTGCACAGAACCTGTTGACATGACAGAGGAAATTCTTTGGTCATTGCTTGCCATTGTTCGTCTCTTCTGAATGATTTAGCTTAGGCTGAAGAGTTTTATTGACCCTGTAGAGACAGAAAACAAGCTTCAAGAATGCAATATTTGATTTCCTAGGCTGAGGGCAGGAGGGGAAGTGTTTATAACATTGTTCTCCTCCCAGCCTCCAGAGCTGTTTATTTTTAAACATTTTGCTCTGGAGCCTCATGACTCAGGGAATAAACTCTTTGTGGCAAGCTTCGATATGGATCTCTTCCAGCCCCTTTGTTTACAAATTTCCACTTGAGACCAGAAACATGGGGACAAGGCGATGGGGAAGTCAGTGAAGATCTTGCCGCTTTTGAAACACCAGCAACATGTCTCACTTGGCAGCAGAACAAGAGCCTGGAAGCCTGCTGCAGACAAGGCACGCCAGCTGGTATCCATCCTCCTATCCGGATTTGCAGAAATAATCTGAGCAGAAACATCTGGTATCCCTTGAGGAGGAAGGATCCATCTGTGACCTGGAGCCATGTGTGGCTCACGAGCAGCTAGAGTGCAGCTCCCAAGCCACAGCCACATCATATGACTAATAGCAGGAGAGCTCCTGAGTAATGCAGCCTTCTTCTGGCCATGGAAGTAAACGGGTCGAGGCTGCTGAGTCACACTAGGACACCTGCCAAACCCAGCTCCATATCATACCAGAGTGGAGGACCCCAGGAGAGAACCATGTCTGGAGCTCTCCAGGTGCAGGAGATGTGGCAGAGGAAGCCTTTGATGCACCTTGTGCGGCACAAGCTCAGGCAGGTTTTCCATCTCACCACTAAGGTGAAGTCCCAGCCTTCGTTCCTCCCTGGGAATGGACAGAGATCTCCACAGCTTGTTCTTGATGTGCTGGGCAGATCGTTTCGAAGAGGCTGGCTGCCTGGGAGCAAGAGTGCCCTGCATGTTGTAAGGGGTACAGATTTGCCCTGCAACCCTGGGCTCATGTTCTCCTCCCCACCCTGCTTCATCCAACGATGTGACAGTTGTTAGCTTAACTGCATGCCTTCCTTCTCTGGGGATAACTCACTGCATTCCCTGGAAGTCCAGTTCTCTGGGCTGCAGATCAAACCCATGAGGTACAAAGAACATGGAAGATGAGGGAAGTATAAATACAGCTTTTTTACAACATAGCTGCCGGCTCTACAGTCCTACTGGTCTTAGCAGTAACCTGTTATCTGCATGGTCAACAGACCAGGCTGCCAGACATCTGCAAACCCTGGACAACAAACCCCACCTTCACACAGATCAGCTCTGTGCGCTGCCTCTGGTAAGTCCTGGGCAGACAGAGAGGCTGTGTGTGGATGGCAAAAGCCTGGCAGGCTTGGGATGGAGGTCTATGGCTACTGCACATGTGCCAGCCACCTGCTCAGCACGCCTGATACATCCCAAACATGCAGGATTCCCTGCACACAGGACCTGGACGTGTGATGCACTCAGGACATGCCAGGCACTGCATTTGTGTCAAATCTGCAGTGCACATGCGGACAGTCCCACCATGAGGGAAGTTTGCATTTGAGTCCCACTGCTTCAGCATTAGAAACGTTTGTGGCTCCTGCGCGCAGGCAGGGTAAATCTGCCAAAGCGCCACTGTGGAGCCCAGCACAAAAACCTGCTTTTCAGCCTGGTCTCTTTTTGCCTGAACTTTGCAGCAGTTTTGATAGCGCACCTGCCTAGAAAAACTACTCAGAAATACCTGAAGACGACACCGTAAATACATTTCCTACAGGGCCATCTCCAATTTGCACTTCAGCAGCTTTGTGCACAGCTCACCTCTCCAGGCGTTTTGCCCCGCAGAGGAGGACACCCTAACAAATCCCTGTTCCCAGGATGTGTCTGAACAACTGGAGCAGTTTCCCGGAGAGGCAGAAAGCGCGGGGCTAAGGAACTTGCTTCTTCCTGCATGGGTGCAGTTCCAGGTCAGTCCCTTTAACTCATATCACAGACAAAAGGCAAAACTCTCGGCAAGCCCTTTGCCTCCCAGCTGTTAAACAAGGTCTAACCACACAAGCCTGAAGTCCCTCCTAGCAGAGTGCCTCAACCACGGGGGTCTTTACTACACGCATGACCCATCGGCAAGGTACCAACACTTCGGCTTACGGAGGGAAAAGGAGGCGCAGACCTTACCTCAGGGGACCGCACTGCGTTTTGAAAGACGGCGTAGGCAATAATTGAGCTGGAGCCTATAACACTGAGAAAACAAAGCACAGGTTGGAACAGGAGCACATCTCCCTCGCTGGGATAAGCGATTTCTCTTTTTCTGGAGAAAATCCCGTTGCAATAGTAACTCCATCCCGGGGACGTGGGTTTGGCAGCACGTTGTACCTGAGCATGGCCATGGTGAACTGTATCCACTGCAGAGCCGAGTAGACCTGGGGAGAAGGACGGGTGGGAGCTCAGCACGCCGCGGTCCCACGCACGGCGGGGAGCGCCCCACAGACAGCCGAGCTGATTGCGGGGAGCCGCGGAACGGGGAGCGCCGGAGCCGGTCCCGACCCGCAGCCCCGGAGAGGAGCGGACAGAGCTGCCGGTGCCGCAGAGCGGGGCGAGGGGCGCGCACGGTCCCGGGAGAGGGGACAGCCGCTGACCCCCGGGGCTCCCCGTGCCGGCGGGGCTCGCTCACCTCCTGCCAGCTCCCGTCCAGCCGGGCCGCCTCCGCCGGGAGGGCCATGGGTACCCGCCGCCGCCGCCGCACCGCTCCCGGGGCTGCGGGGACCGCCCGCGCTCCGCCCCGGGGCCACCCCGCGCCCGGCCCGCCCCGCACCCCGGGCCCGGCCCCCGCCGTCGGGGCCGTCTGAGGGCAGCGCCCAGTCATAGAGAGGGGACTGAGGGGGAACCGGCGTCCTGGGGAACCCCGCGCCTCAGCCGCCGCGCATCCCCACCGGGATGCGAAGCCCGACCCAGCCCCGGCGGGAAGGTGCACCGTGGACCCCCGGACCACGCACCCCGAGCCGCTGCATCCCCGGCCGGCCACCCCTCCAGGAGCCGACCCGGAGCGACCCTGCTTAGCTTCCCCCCTGCCCCGCACAGCTGGCACATCGCCCTGGGCGGGAGCGAGGCAGCGCCCTCTCCTCAGGAGCCAAGCGGGAAGCCTCCCCTCACACGCCCCGTAGGGATCGCCCCCGCCGCCCGCCCTGTCAGGGGTCCTTCCTCCTCCCCTCCCAAGGGGGAAGAGGCCACCGGGCCTGAGGGACACCCTCCCGCCACCTCGTAAACCCATCTCCGCGGCGTTCCTTTCGCTTCTAGGTGGCATCACCTGGCTGACCAGCATTTGCCTTCCCCTCTAACGGCAGAGATCAGCAGCAGTTTCTCTAGAAAGCAGTTTAAGAAGCAGCTGTTAACTGGAACCGCTTTTTTAATTATAGCGTTATTAACACACTTTATCTTGCAGCAATACCTGCTCCTTGTACCCACTCCAGAATTCAAAAGACAGCAAAGCTCCCACAGGAATCAGTTTTGCTTAGCTTAAAGCGTAGCCTTAAGGTAAAACACTCAAGATGTTTCCCTTTTCAACTATATAGCCCTGATCGGGAGTACAGCATCTTCCAGTGGCCATCTGAATTCCACACAGCATGAACGGCACATGCAGTATCGAGGACTGGCCTGATCCCTGGGCCAGGTATCTCCATTAAAATAACACAGACAAGGCTCCTAAGGTCACAAATACTTCTGCTTCCTGTTACAAGACCTCATTTTTAAATACTTAAAACTACCAAATGCTGATCAGGCTTTAGTCTGACAGTGTCAATTGCTTCTGAAGATGAAGCTGGAGAAAATATTTTGTTCATGTGAACTACAGCTTGAGACTTTCAGATGTCATGGGTCTCACTCCCTTTATTCTGAACGCAGGAGATGAAGCTTGGACTGGAAGAACAGGCAAAATGCACAGGCATTGCATGTGCTCTTCAGCGGTAAGAAAACTCACTCATATATACCTCTCAAAAAACATGTTTTTACCAGACTGACACGACTAACTGTAATAGCACCTCAAGGACACTCTGCCCTTGCTCAGAGCTCAAATCACTCGCTCTGCCAGGGCACCATGAAGGATTTCAGCAGAACATTTGCTGAAATGGCTGCTCCAGCCAGAAGATGAGGGGCAAGTTCTAATATGTGAAGGACCTGTCTTGACTATGCCTGCCAGCGTTTGGCTGATACTCAAGCCAAACAGAGACAGGAGCCACTGAAGAAGAAGGCAGAAAAAGGAAACTCTGGGTTTCTTAGTCACACATAAGGAGAACAAGACTTGGAGAAGGAGGCCTATTGCAAAAACAAAAGGTAGGAGGGGTAGATTAAAGAGCATTAAACCTAAGGAGACTAAGAACAGGGAAAGGTGGGGATGTGAGGGGCACCTGATCTGTACCTTTTACAACATGTAAGATGGAATGTGAGACTGAATTTTGTTATTTGTTTGCCAGGGAACAGCTGTAAAAACCACCAGGAATGTGCTCAGGCCAATCTAGTGCTTATTTTTTGGTCTGCTTTAACACTGTTATTGAATAGTATTACACAACACTGGTCTTGCTTTGAGGTGATTTTTCCAATATTCAGAATACTGTGTTTTTAAGGAATGACTTCCTCTTGATCTTCTAAACTGATAATACCAGAAGGAAATCTGCTGCTCTCTTGAAGTCAGCGGGAAGTTTGCTTGCATAAGGAGAACTGGTTAGGACTCTTGACAGTGTTTCACAGCTTGTACAAAGTTCTCCAACATATCAGAGCTCATCTTTTTCATTATTCTTCTTCAGGAAAGAAGCAAGGATATTGAGGCTTTTCTGGAGCTCCTCCTTTTTTCCATCACTCATTTTGTTCTTCTCAATCAGTTTTGTGATTCGGACGACTTCATTAGCAGCAAACTCCTCTCCCTGCTCCAGTATCTTGCTCATAATTTTCAAGTATTGCTCAGCTGACTTCTTCTCAGTTTCTTTTGTTTTTTCTAAACTCTCTTGCCCCTTTTTCAGGAGGGACTGGCGTTCTGATTTCTCAGTGGTGCTCATAAACTTGCTGGCCAGCATGTCATACTCTTTCAGGCAGCCTGGCATCCCCAGATAGATGCCATTACTCTTCAGCCAGCGCTGAATAGCCCCGGCCTTGATTTGGCCACTGTAAGGTAAGGGATTGTCAAAGTCACCATCCTGGAACAAGTGAAAAATAGGGAACTTCTCCTTGTCCAGCTTGTACTTTTCTCCCAGCTCAGTGTTCAGTTTATCACCATAGTCTGTCAAGAGAAAATGAAACACAGAAAAGCACAGTATGTTAATCAAAAGAAAAAATTAAATTAGGATTCTCTCCTACACAATCTGGTAAACATTTGTCTCCAGAGTTTCAGCACTTCCTAATAACCTCTTTGCCCAGAAATGCCGTATGCTGAAATAAAAACAACCCAGAAAATCACTTCTGCAAGGCAAACCATCACTAGGTTTTTCCAAAGGGAAGTAATAGATTCTAATAGTGCTTTGCTGTTACTGTGATAGTGTAAGACATTGGCAGGACCTCTACCTACAAATGCAGTCCTCCTAACAGGAGATTAATAGCCAGTTTTTCCCTTGTTTTCCTCTATTGATTGATTTAATTTTATTATACAGTTAAAAGGATTTTCTTCCTGATCTATGTGCAGACTGTGTACATGTCATGTATATACGTTTTAGTTCTGAGAGCATGCCAAGCTACAAGATGTTTTCTCCTCTTACATAAATTGCATTTATTCTCGAGGACAGGAAAAATAACTTAAGGAGATTTCAACTATGCTACTTAGCTAAATCCATCTGCATTTAGAGATGTCAGCGTGGGTAAAACTTCCCAGTTAGACAATTCCTGTAAGCTTAAATTCTTAATTCTACCTACAAAGAAAAGAGTGAGTAAGGTGACAGTGATCCATCCTTCGCTGCTTTTCTCTTAAGGCCAATTACTAGAACATCAAGTTACACCAGCCATAGTGCAAGGACCGCTTTCTGTGCTTTACCAGCAATAAACAGAGGGTTTGCTACAATGAACTAATCAGACCACATTTGCTTTGTCTGACCAGGCTAGTGGCTAGAGCATGATTCTTATAAGGCCTGTTCCCCAGAAATGGACGAAAAGGTTTCTCTTGGCAAAGAAAGAAAGAATAAAAAAAAAAAGACAAAAAGCGTTAGACTGAGGAGGGCAGCATCCAGCTTAGCAGTGTGGGCTGACTTGCTTCATTAACCAGCCAAAGGGAGATAAGCAGCACTCCTACGCTGACCGCAAGAGGCTCAGTGACCAGCCAGAGCAAGGGCTTTGGTCTGACGAGGCTGGGCCCATCCCATTTCTCACTATCAGAATTACCTGTTGTCATCAGAAATTGTGGTGCGTTTTATTTCCTCCACACCAGCCCATACTGTACTAATCTGTCTGGAGTTCCTCACCTGATATTCCCACTTCAGCCACCAGAAGGTCTTCACTGGAGCCTGAGCTCTCTGCCAGCTTTTTAAACTCATCTTGTTTCTCACCATATGGATATTGCGTATCGAACTTCACAAGGACAAACTTATGCTTTGGAATCACCTAAAACAAGAAGACGAAGAAAAAAAAGACAAAACTTTAGCATTTCAGACTTGAGTGATTTCTAAGTGACCTAAGGTTGCTTTAGCTTATTCTTCTTTTCCTGTGCCATGAGTAGATGCAGAGGGAGAATGGAAATTTTATAATTATGGCCTTTCAAAAATGACTCACTGCAGTGTGGAGGAAAGACTGAGCTTTGGATGTATGTGTTCCTACACCAGATAATAAAGATGGTACGTGGTAGGTTTGGAGGATCTGATAATGCCTTTAATTATACATGCTTTGCCTGCTATAAATCTGATTAGCATCTTGGAAGGAAGCCAGCTAAATAATTTCCAGTGGGACATTAAGAGGATAGAGGCCAAATGTAATGTCATTCTGAAGCGTCCCAGCATGAGAACTACAGCTCTTTGCTGAGAGAGGAGGCGCGGGGAGGGAGCAGAGATGCTGGAGGTGCCAGACTGGTTCAGTAAACAGAGAATTCGTGTTTTAATTGATTCCTCTTCGCTTGTGCCGTTGCTTTTGAACTTTGTTCCGCTTGGGTGATGCCCTTTCAAATGAGCTCGGAAATGGAATCCGTCACCTGGTCTGTGTTTTTTTTTCTCCCTCCAGGAGAAGACCTTGCACAATCATTTTTTCTAGGGAGGAGGGTCAGATTGCAACACAGGTCCCCACCTACAAAGTGCACTGCAAGCACTGCTCAGGCACTGACACAAGGCCAACTGCAACAGTTAACAGAAGTCTTCAGTCCTGGCCCTACTGATCGCTTTATTTACTGTCCCCGTGAGAAGCGAGCATGGCAGATGTGACAGCTTTGATATCTCTGCTGGTCTTTTAAAGTCCCTCTTTCAGCATTCTGTCAATTACTTCAAATTCTTCTCGCTGCAGAAGAGCTGGAAGCTCCTAAGGGCTGTACAGTGCCATAGCATTGAAACACCAAAAATGGTTTGTCACAGCAGAAAAATCAAGCTGGGGGCTGGCATGTGGCAAGAAGTATTTGCTCATGCCTGAATAGTTTAGGGCTGATACTTTTCAAACAGCTCAGCTTACTGTTGTCTCTTCAGCTCACACTGCCACAGCACAGGCTTTAATCCTGCCATCCGACGGTCCCCTTGCCATAGGCGCCTCACCATCTGCCTCAGGCTGGGCCTGCGACACCTGTCACAGCGCTCGCTGGTGCTCAGGTCAAAATCCTGCCACACTCGAGGAGACACCTTAACTTTAAAGTGATTTAGCAGAGAAAAAAAAACTGTGAAAGACCTCAGTCTGGCAGAAGCCTGTTGCTTTCTCTTTCATAAACAAAAAAGAAGTGAAACCGGGCCAAGCTGAGAGCGCTGGCGGCCCCGACTCGCTCCCCTGCACCGTCCTGCCCGGGGCCACCGGCACGGGCGGAGCGGGCGGCAGCCGACAGCAGCTCGTCCGCTCCCTGACGGGCGGCCGGGGGCGCGGGGACCCGGCCCCAGCCAAGCCGGGCTCAGCCGAGCCGGGCCGGGCCGGGCCGGGCTCCCGCGCCCCCGTCCGCAGCGCTGCCCTGGCGGCCCCCGGCGGCACGGCTCCACTTGGACCGTGCCGATTGGCTGTCCGCCGCGGCTGCCGCTCTCCCATTGGCTCTGGCGCGGCGGGCCCGCCTCCTCGGCCGTTCCGCCAGCGCCGGGCGCTCCCCCGCGCCGCCGATGGGGTCGGGTGGGGGGCTCGGCGGCCGCAGCCCGCTCCGCACCCCCGGCCCCCCAACACCCCCCCGGGGCCTTCCCGCCTGTTGGTACGGCAGTAGCGACAGTGCACATGGCCGCCGCGCTGCCGGAGCGGCCTCCCGCCCCGCCCGCGCCCGCCGGGCGGGCCGTACCTTGTAGAAGGTGATGGCGTCGAGGGGCACAGAGCCCTTGGTGTGCAGCGCGCTGCCGCCGGGCAGCGCCAGGCCCAGCAGGCAGAGGAGCAGGGAGGCGGCGGCGGCCGCCGCAGCCATGGCGGAGCGCGGAGGGAACTGGGCTGCCGGCGCCACGTGACCGCGCAGACGGGGGGCCGCCCCGCCCCCTCGTTCCGCCCCGCCCCTCCGCCGGGACCCACCGGGGAGGCGGGCAGCGCCGTGGGGCGCGCGGGGCTCCACGGGCCGGGGTGGCGGCGGGGCGGCTGCTGCCCCCAGGGAAATAAAGCCAAGCGGGCAGCTTCCAGCAGCGAATGCGCCGGGGATGAAGGGCGGAACGCAGGATCGGGCCTTGCAGCGCAGCCTCCAGCCCCACGGCCGCGCTGGGATGGGCAGGGAGAGGAGAGCAGCTGGTGGGGTGCCCAGACACAGCAGCAGGGCAGGCGGGGTGGCTGCTGCCAGAGCAGTGGCACTGCCCTCCCAAGTAGTTTTTGGTATCATGCACTGCCAGCCCTTGCTTCTCTTACCCCTTTACACGAGGATCAAGTGCGAGCGCTCAACGCAGAAGGCCCAAACAGCAGACTGACAGATGGTCACGTCAAAGCACAGACCCATCCGAGGTCCCTCCCCCAGCAAACATTCCTCTGAACCGGGTCCACAGAGGGAAAGCAATGAGCATTTCCCCCACCACCACCTCTTTCCACCCTTCCTCTTTGCAGGTAACTTGATTTTCTGTTTGCCCCACACCAGAATAATCTGCCTACACCAAGGGGGCTGACAAAGCTAGACAGGGAGATGAACACTTCAGTCGCTTCCAGACCATCCAAACAGAAAAATGAAAGAGGCAGCAGTACTGATTTGTAACGAAACTGACTTTTATATAAATTATAAACCCATCCAGTTTAAAGCAGATCATTTGCAGTTGTGTCACTTAAGTCCATAGAAGGCTGAGGCATACATATCTTCTACAGTCATAAATTAATAATGAATAATCAAGGAAAAGAAAGTTCAGATAAGGCTGCATATACAACAAAAAAAAAATCCCATCTAAGATTACTAGCGGTTAAAGTAATGATTACCAATGATTGCAAAATATAAATGCAATTCTTGAACAGTTAAAAAGTACAAAAATGATGGGCAACACAAAGAGGCATTGTACATTTTGTCCCGTGTGTAGACAAAGCAGGGTAGGACTTCTGACCTTTATCTACATCAGACACCGATTTTAAGCAAAGAGTTGAGGAAATCTGTAAAAGGATCATGGCTCATGATCCCAGTAGTATAAAAGCAGTATTTTTTTCAGTCTGTAAACAGTAGTCTTGGTAGCTTCTTCTAGGTATGTTTTTCAATTCACCACCAAAAGAAAAAAAATCCAAAACAAAAACAAATCCCAAGAGTGGAAAAGGGGGAACAGCAGCAATGGGTTATAGCTTGAATTTCTTATCAGGTCCCTGTGGGACATATTCTGGAGGGGAAATGCTCTTTCATAAGAAATATATAATATATTTAACTGTACACAATTTATAGGGGGAAATAAATTCTCCCTCGGCCAAGCCCCCAAACAGTCAGTACAAAGTCATTTTTGTAGACCATTTCCTCCTATAGAGAAACTACAGCTTGTGAAGAGATGGCAGTTGCTTTTATAGAACACTGAGCAATAAAAAAAAACACCTGTATTTGCTTGTCAAGCTTATCGTTTGTCAGTGGCTGGGACTGGAAATGGGACAGCAGCTAACACTGAGAAGCAGTCGGTATTCCCCCTCTGCTGGCACAGGGATGGTTTGAATGACCAGCCAACGCTGGCCCTGTGCCATGCCAAATGCTGTGACGGGAAGCAAGAGCTGGCCATGGTTCCATCTCTTCTCAGACTTTGCTTCAGATGACATATGTTTCTCCCCCCAGCAGTTTCAATTCTGCTTTTAAGGGAGCTGATGCAGAAAACCTTTTTTAAAGCAAGTTCTGCTTTCAGGCACACGGGAGGATTTTAAAAGCTTGGTTACATTAACCTTACACTTCACTACATTTTCACCATTGCTTATCGATACTAGTTGAGTTCAACCTGTTGTAGCAGCAGTGGAAGGAAACTCCAGCATAAATCAGCCCCTGGACCATCCCCTCTGGATGAGGGTGCCAAGTCAGCTTTGCATTCGATGCTGGCGTCTGCACAAAGCCCCCTCTAGTTAGCACTGCCACGGGGAGGGAGGGGACAGGAACATCAGCAACGGCAATCCGCCTCCTTGAATGAAGAGGGGCAGTGCAGATTTCTGGCTCAGTGCTTCCCTATGAATTGCATCATCTCAGCAATGGGACTGTTTTCACTTACCCTACACATTTCAAAGCATCAATTTCAGCCAACAGCCTTGCTTTAATTTAAGGAACACACCCTTCTTTCCAAAAAGGTATTCCTATACAACATACAAGAATTCCGTTGTCATGTTGTTGGTTTGTTGGTTTTTTTTTTTTCCAGGAAAAGTATTACTATAAAAAACAGACTTAACACATTTTGGTATTACTCCAGCCCAGAGCACTTACCAGACATTGCAATTAAACCATCAGGACATCCATGACAATTTAGACAACCTGCAGACATTTTTCTTTCCATTTCAGGATGGGGCAAAGCAAAACTAAATCCAGCAAGAGCAGCTATGTGATATTTTTTTTTTTTTTTTATACAGGGGATTTATTTTAAAAAAATACTCTCATCAACATTCTAGCATTACTAACAAAACATACTCAGAAGAGATGACAAAGGTAGGATTGTCAGCTCTCTTAAAACTTTAAGTATAGACCTCCGATACTAGCCACTTTAAATCAGAAGATGAGGAATCTGTAAAGTCTGATCTGTTCCTTGTATTGCAGGTACATGTAACTTTTTTGCCTACCAATTTTAGGCTGCATTACTCCTTTAAAATAAAACAAAAAACCAAACCAAAACCAAAACCCCAGCAAAAATATGCATATTCAGTGGGAGCAGATGATGTGACTTTCTAATAGAATGCCTAATGAGCTAGTACATGAATAATCAAATATCAACTGCAAAAAGCAAGCATACAGTTACAAAAAGTATTCTCAGCCTCATACCACAGCGGAAGCAAAAGTTACCTCTGCCAACTTAAAACCAAAGCCAATAGGATTTAATTTCTATTAAAATATTTAAGCCTTAAAGTTTCAGTAATCTAAATACACTTTTTGAAAGTCATGATCATTGCTGTTTTACATTAAACTGACATAAAATCAGACCGCAGTGTCAGACTTCACTGCAGCTGTTATATACAAGGTCTCTGGTTTGTCTTTTTTTGCTGAAACACCGATTCCCATCTCTAAAGCTTAATGGCCAAGTTTGTTCCTCATCAGGTTTGCAATTTTTCCAAACATGAAAACAAACTGTGTGTCTGCTGACACCACCTCTTCCCTCCAGCAGTCCTCCTCTCCTTAGAGGAACCTGCCTCACCACCAGGCACGGCTTACTCCCACCCCAAGGGCTGGGCTCTGCTGGAAGGCTGTACGCATTCTCCCTGCTGGACCAACACACTGATGTCAGTCAGTTGGACAAGGTGGCTGGCAGACAAAATAGGCGGCTCCAAAACGGGCTCATTTCATTGGCTGAACGCGGGCATCTACAACTTCTGCATTTCTAAGGCAAGGACCATACAAAAATTATAAACACTGTATGGTGATGAAAATACAACTCCTTTGAGATATATGCTTTACACTGGATTTCTATTGCTGCTTCTAAAGACCATCTCCAGTTGTTCCTAGAGATCAAAAGGGAAGAAAGTTAATTTTCTCCTGTTGCAGTATGCTTATGAACATGTATAAAAAGTGGTCAAACCCCGATAAGGGTCCCTGCTTCTCATTTATGTACAATAATTTAAGTCAGCTCAATATGTCTGTAATACCTAAAAAACCTGTTTTATGATTTTAAGTCCTTCATGCATTATGAGGAAGTTCTGGATTAAAGTGATGGTATATTGAATGTTGCTTCTGCCTGGACTCTGGTGTTGCTCCCCTGTGGAGTCCGTCAACGATGCATTTCTCAAATCTTTAGTTTTTTAATGGTATCAAGTCTCTTTTTCAGCAGCTCTCCAATTTCCTGAACTGAGTGATGGTAACTGCTCTGGACCTTCCCTTGCACAGTCTTTGTAAACTTTTTTTCTTCCTGCAAAATGCAAAGAGAAATCATTCACTCCACAGCGTTTAAATCCTCCCGTTAAAACATTCCCCACCATCTCAAACACCGAGAAGAATTCCATGAGGACCACAGTGTAAGTTTACAAAAGGGAATGTCATCAGCGCAGCACAGGCAGCACCTGCTCAGCACCAATAGTTCCTGCAGATACCGGTAGTGCCCAGACAGGGCTGGTAACACATTAACGTTTCTTCAAAACTTCCGGAAACATCCTTGTGCAAACTTTTTGTGGCTGAAATTGAGAGTGCGTGTAGCATTTTGTTTTAGTCAGCATTTATTAAAGTACAGAATTTCTTTTACAGAGAAGTGAAGTCAAACAGCAAATGAACACTGACCAGCTAAGAGACTCTTACACCAAAAATCCCAAAGCAGAGTGAGCTGCAGTGCCTAGGACAGGTTCAGATGTCACTAATTCGGCGACACTGGTACCTCACTTTTTCCAAGTTATTAGATCCCCTTTAATGTGCCGTTTTCTAAAAGCCCCATGCTAAAAGGCTTCTAGGAGGACCACCGACATGCAACATTGTTGGCATTGCTCCTGCAGGTAGAGCGAGGTTAGCACCGATCTATTGGGAACGATGCTGTATTTTTGTATGCTGAAAGAGCAAATCCCAGTGCCCAAAGCAGCAGCCATAAGCACTGTTCTGTGAAGGGGTGACTTGCTATCAGGACGCCTTTTGCAGGCTTGTACAGATAACACAGAAAAGCCTGCAAGGCACAGCCTGAGCGAACCAATCCGATGTGGGAAAATCTCACATTGGCGGCAAGGTTCAGCTGACACATTACCAGTATCACTCCATTCACACCAGAATTTTCACTAATACCTGAACACGAGGACTTTTTCAAAAGCACTGTTTAGCTCTAAACACAGAGCTGCAAACACAGCCCCAGGTCTGAGTAGAGCTATACAGACTGCATTTATCAGGGTTTACTGAGACAATGTCAAGCAACAAACAGAACAGCAAGCTCTGTGAACAAACACAGCTGCAGACTCCCACAGACGCTTCTGCTCAAATCCATGCAAATCTAATGGTTGGGTTCTGCAGATCTGCCTTGTGTAGCAATTTGATGCCTTGCAACAAAGGGAAGACGTAAGGATTTGCTGATTCAGGGAGGAACCAGAAAAATTACAAAGATCAATTATCTGAAAATGTCTTATCCCTTTAAAGTGAAGATTCTTTGATAATGTTAAGAAAATGTACTTTTTTTTGTTTTACTCAGATTTGCATTAAATACAGTCTAAGGGATTTCCTTGCTTTCTATCAATTTTTGCCTTTTTTTTTTTTTAACATATTATGAGATACTTTACATCAGCCTCAAACAGCAACAAGAAAAGAGAAATTTTGAGTAACATGCTATAAAATAAACAGGACAATCTAACTGAGAAAATACAAGCTGACTAACAGCAGCTTATATGGACAAAAGTGCAATTCTGGAATACATGGGTGCAGCTTTTAAATCGCCCCAGCTCAAGAACCTTCAGATCTCCCATTTAGACAAACATAAATGCCAGTGTCCCATAGGCCAAACTTCCCTTTTTAGATAAATACATTAGAGACCTGTTTTTGTCTTAAGCGCCGATTCCTAACTGAATTTGTGGGGGGTCCTGTGTAACACAACTTCTGCCTGTGCTTTCTCAAATCAAGTCTCTCCCACGCCCCAAACTAATTCTGGTGAGGGGACGACATCCCTCTCAAACCCTTCTCCTGGAATCTGCCACCCTTCTTTGACAAGGAGCACGACTCACCGCTCCCTCAGCCCCTCTCCCCTGTGTATCAGAAGATGATGCCCATTCCACCACTTTGCTACCTTGCATCTTTTATCTCCACCTGCGTTTCAAGAGCCCTGTAACAGAAATTCCAATTCTATGCTTTCAGTCACCTCTAGGCTTTTTAGCTGGACTCTTGACGCTGTTTTCAGGATCCCAACCACTGTTTTAAATAACTACATTCATAGTAAGTACTGAACTGTTAGAAGATCCCTTTCAACAGTAACATTAACTTGTCTACTTGTCTATCATAAAGTTTCTTATCTGATTGCCATGGCTTAAAAAGCCAAGCTTCCTCATTAGGCCCATGCTTCCCGTGTCTAAATTTGGCACGAGGTTTGGCATGTGCAGTGCCTATTACTCCTGCCTTTGGTTTTCCATATATAGCTGGGGGTGGGAGGGGCGGGGAGCTGTCACTTGTTTTTCTTTAAAGATCAGGTACTTGTTTCCAGGGAAGCGACTAATCAGCAGTAGGTGAATCTCAAATGTTTCCTGGAGTAACTGTTTTGCACCCATTATGGCATGCTAAAATCCATGTAATAGAGTAAGTCATATAACAGACAATAAAAGAACGTTAAAATCTTAACTTTTTCTTCACTAACATACCACACAAAATGAAAGTATTTTCAAACTTCTGTTTTTAGATCTCATTTTTTGAGACTATTTTGTGCAGTGAGCTAATAAAGCTGATCAGATGAGGCAAAGTCACCATCACTATAAAAAAAAAAAATTTAACTTGCCACTCTAAAACTAAGCTTTCTAGCAGTCTGGTCCCTAACCTCTGGTTAAGAGCAATTAAGTCAATCATAACAGGTGGGTTTTTTTGTTTGCTTTCCTTTTTTTTTTTCCCCTTCCAGTAAAACATATTTGGGAAATGAAGCTTTCAAAAAAGTCATCCCGCAGGCACGTACATACAGGTGTCAGCCACAAATGCATAGAGCACACAAATAACGATGCAAGTTCTTACCTGTAGAAGCAGAGTGTCTTTGAGGGACAGCTCTTCAAGTTTTAGTGCAGTCAGAATTACTTCAAGCCCTTTGATGTGATCTATTACATTGGAAGTTAATGTCTGTAGTTCAGTAACATAATCCAGAAAATGTGTAAATACAGGTGGCTATAAAAACAAATACATTTATGAACATGTTAATGCCTATTCAAATGACTATTCTATATGACAACTCACTTAACTTTTATCATTCTATTCCTCCCCCCCCGCAATGCTAAGCTATCACCTACCTACCCAGATAACTACTACCAGTTAATCAGTTTACTGTAGTGCAGACAAGGCAGAAAAGGCTGTTTTTCCTATAAAGAAACTGTCACGTGATGTCAGCGATGTGGCATGTCACTATTTGATTTTACATAGAAAAGGAGTTTTAAAAATTAGTACTGAGTAATCTCTAACCTACGTCAGCCTCTACAAGACAAAGTTTATGAAAACCAGTTTAACATGGCATCTATCCTGATTTTTCTTTCAGTATAAATATGCTGTTGGAGTCAGGGTGGGGGAAGAAAAGAAAGGAATATTGTCTACCATAGCTACACTGCTTTCTTTTTTTTTCTTCTTCTTTTTTTGCAGGTTGGATTTAAAAGGTCGGAGGACACCGTCACAGTAACTTGATACCCACAGGGCAATGGAGATAGTCTGGAAAAAAGGTACAGGTATGTCACAAGTTGCATTTACATGAGGCTCCTAAACTCCTTGCAGTGTTCCTACTGGTAAGACTCAGTAGTTAGAATATGCAACAAAAACCTCTGCTTTCATGAGTGACTGAGATCAAAGAACTTTCACTGTGTTTTACTCCCAACATTTTTACCCTAAAGTACTCTAAAAGTTTTAGTTTCTAAAGAAAAAATACCTCAACAAAGAAGACTAGGTTTTCTAACAGGTTTGGATGAGTTTTCAAGGTGCCATCTCTGACTTCAATCAAATCACCTTTACATTTATTGAACAAATCTGAAAAGAAAAAAAAGAAAAGCCTTATTCAGGACACGTAGATCAACTTAAAGGCGTATTTTCTGTACAGTATGTATCTCAGTGCAGTGTGCAAAGCTGTCGGAGGACTGACCGCTAAACAGCTAATGATAAATTTGGCTACAGCCTCTCAAGGTCCAGCTCTGATGTTTCCTCTGAATTGTATTTCATTACACACAGTACCTCCACTCCATTTATTAGCACACCTAGACCAAGTACCAGGGAGACAACAGTTGCTAAGATTAGGCTGCAAGGTAGTGAAACGATAGGACATAATGACATTCTGTGGCATGCAACAGCTTCATGACCAGACAAGCCAAAGGGAATCTCTGCCTTGCTCTCAAGTGTCTTTCGGAGGGGTCTGCAGGCACAGTAACACACTTCCCCATGACTGCAGCACACTCAGCAGCACATCCTCAGAGCACCAGGAAGCTACCAGCATTTGTTCTTGAGTTACCATTTACCTGTTAGTCGTTCTACTAAAGACTTGAAACTACTCCCTATCCTCTCCTGGATTTCTGCTGAATCTTCTGAAAGAAAAAAAAAGTAGTTTTAAGCTGTAAGTTTGTGTATTTTCTGCTTCCAGAAAACTAAGAGGCGTTTAAACGTAATTTAGTGTTAGCAGTCAAAAGCAAACACAACTGCTTTCAAAGCGGATGCACTATTACATCAACATACGCTGTACGAAAATGAAGCCTCGCATAAAACATTAAATTAAGGCGTGATCTCCCAGATTACTTAGTGTCATTCAAAAAATTAACACCCAAGTAACAGTTTGGGTCCACATCAGCCAACGCGTAGCAGTTTTCAAACTAAATGGAGACACATCTCACTTCCTCCCACCACACATCATGACAATCTGGTTAAACCCCTCCCTGCCCCTCGAACACTTACCTAAGCCATTGGTATCTAGTTCATAAATATCACTAACAAGATAAAACAAGCTAGTCTGGCATTGACAGCTGCCATTACTGAAGAAGCCAGCCATTCGGGTAGGAGGAGGGCCAAGGACAGGATACTAGGCAAGAAGCAAAGAAAAAGATAAAGGTGTTGCAGCTTTTCCTTATCCAGAACACAGTGTTTGTCTCTGGCACATCTCTCAGTCAGATTCATACACTACAAACTCAGGGTCAGTTAAGTGCATTCTGCAGCCTGCTGGACGTTACAAGATGCATTCAGTTTCTCTGCTTGCATTCACGTTCATTTAATATTTGGGGATAGCTTTTTCCTTAACGGGTACCTGAATTTTTTGTTCTAGAAACTTCTTCCCTGAATCCACTGCCGCTTCCAGCTGCTGAAGCAGGGATCGAATTGTATCAATCTTGGATGAGACGCCGTTCTCTGCAGTCTTTTCAGAGTTCTTTGGTTGAATAGTGTGACTAAGAGTTGGGAGTCCGCTTACTAGCCTTAAAGTTAAAGACCGGATTCTCAACCACATGGTTTCTTCCTCCAGTGAGAGTTTCCTATGTTCTTCAGAAATGTCCCTAGAGAAAGGCACCAAATGTTTTCAGGCAAATGCTTCGATTTTGCAAAGTAGCAAGCTTCACTCAGGTACAGAAGCCTACCCAAAGTACTGAATATCAAAGTGTATGAAGAAGGAGTGGTCAGAAATTCAGAAAACTGTATTAATATGTAAAAAGGCAGCACTGCTAGAAGTGATGAATGATGCTTGTTAAGTTTGCAGTTAGCCAGCCTAGAGAATATTTAAATATGTCAGTTGCCCTGAAAGGGTTTTCTTCACCTTGTGTGCTGTAAGGAAAAACGTGTGACTCTACAGTTAAGGATATTTCTACTCACCTGTCTTTTGGATCCCAGTTAAACAAGACTGTCAGGTCTCTGTTGTCACGCAAATCTTTCCATGGAATGTCATCCTCCTCTGGGCTCAGACTCATGGACTTTATACTTTCTTCTAAACTGGTTGATCTGTACGTAAGAATAAGCAACATGAAATCAAACATTTGATCATCAGAAACAGAGAAGAGCTCACTAACAAACCACATTCTCTCTACTGTTCAACTCTTCTGATGTCAGAAATGTTACACATATCTGGTACTGACAAGGATGCTGATGGCGAGAGCATATTAGCAGCAGAGAGAAGCAGCTCACGGGTTTTTGCCAAAGAGCTGCAAGTGCAACTCACTAAGGTCTCACATGGTCAGCGTTCTGCCTATGCACCAAACTCCAGTTTTTTTTCACATGCAAGGTGCTGCACTTACATATTTGCTTCAAGTAAGAGGTCTAAAAACATCCGTTCTGTGCGAACTTGAGCAAAATGAAGGGAAGAGTTTAGCCTATTTCTGAATGCAATGAATTCTGGGATCTTCTCAAATGCTCCATACTTGTAGGCTTGAATTATATATTCTGAGGTCTGGAAGAAAACACACACCATCTCTGTATTAGTTACTTCCATAAATTCAGAACAACCAGAGTTTAACAAGGTCATTGCCAAGAAATTGCATTTCTGTGGTTTTCATTAACCCAGAGGTACAGAATCTGGCAGATACTCAAGCCCTGGGAGAAGCTTCCACTCTTGCTCGTCCAAGTCACCCCAGCAGTTTTGCTACTTTAATTTGAGAGTCCCCAGATGCTCCAACTGGGTAGTGTGTGATTGAATAACCAAGCCAACACTAAGAAATATCACGCTGCTGTCGCTACTGAGACTGAAAAACACTTAAAACCAGGGAGAGATGATTTTGGAAGGCTTGCTTTTTTTTTTTTTGAGATGCATTATTAAAATCATTGTTTCATTGTGAGAAGTACTGTCAGGCAAAATAAATATGTCCCAGATTTTCTGGAATTGACTTGGATGTGCATCACATATTACCACAACATAGATTAAAAAAATTACTCACACATTTTTTTATTTCTCTTTTTTTATTAGATTTTTGAGTACAGCATCACAAGATAATACCACGCAGTGTATACACATTACAATACAATCTAAACACCAAAGGAAACTGTCAGGGTCGATGGGATAGTTTGCTTCCCCTCTGATGAAATGCAGCAATACAAGGCACGCAACTAATATTTCACATTGGTCCAAGTAATCTCCAGAAGGAGATTTATATGATGAAGGAGCCCCAAAACAAGCACCGAATTTAAATGAAAATTTCTAATGGTAGAGTCAGAGTGAACAATTTATGCTCCCAGTCAAGACAGATGGCTGTATTTTTTACACCAGAATTACTCCACAAGTGAGAAATTCTGGCAAATCAAATATTTCCTTCTGAACAAGATTATGAAACGCACTGGAGATGAGAGGCACCAAAGAGACCCCTGGTTAACTCAACTTTTTTATGGTACCAACAGACAACCTGTCTGGAAGGCTCTGAGAGACTAGAACCTGGTACAGACAGACAAAAGCCACTTTTTTTTTCCCCTTTAAAATAAGAAATGTCCTCTAGGTAGCTCTGCCTTTTTTTCCTAAGAAATTTGGTTATTCGCACTGTATGAAAAAAATGCCAAATATTCAACAACATACCCTCTGATAAACAGCCTTGCAGAGTTCATTGTCAGGCTGCGGGATTGCGCTATGGGCGCTAATTCAACTGCATCGACGTGGTTTTTAAATCCCCATAGGATACGTTGGTGTTCTGTTTGCCTGCAGTATCTGGAGAAATTAAAGACGGACGGACACAAGAAAATTAGAGAGATTACTTGTGATTCTGCATATTTAAAGGGGGACTATCTTGATAAGGATAAAGTTGCCTTTTTAGTTTTGGCCAAATACAGCAATACTGCCTTCTATTCTCCTCCCTGTCCTTGGCATCCTCTCCCAGAGCAGAAATATTACATCAGGACTGCACAGCATCCTAGATGGCTGTTACTCATGGGACCTACTCTTAAACAGGATTCACTTCAGGCTGTTAAGTTCAGCAAGCCAGAAGGAAAACATATTCATCCAAAGCAAACAATTTGAACTAGTAGCTATATTTTTATGCCAGACCACTTCGTTTATATCCCATGCTTCCTGTTCTAGGCAGAGTCCTACACAACACATTCTCTATGCTGTAGCAGACATTCCACCTATCTTAAACATCAGCCTCGAGAGGAGCAGGCAGTATCTGAGATCATGTAAAAAGGTAACTTTTAGACGATAGTCCTCCTTTAACATTGCAGTTAGATGCTGTTATGGGACTCGAATGGGAAGCTGATATCAGGACCCTGAGTATGAAGGGGCAACCCCAGCAGAACCACAGAAGAGAAACTGGTAGCAGATTCTGACCTTGTGATACTTTGGACATGTCTTATGTTTTTTTTGTCTCCACTCTTGTCATGCCATCATCCTAGGTGAACAGTACCCTGAATTGAGCCTTCACCTCCTGCAATTTGCACCTTACAGTTGGCCTAAAGGACACCACTTGCTATTCGCAAATTAGTACAGCTTTTGATGCATTTCCCAACTAAAAGGATCTTAAGGTGATAACCACTCCAAGTGTCCAGAACACATGAGAGATTTGGCTAACCAAGATCAACAATGGCTCACGGTCCTTTGGTCGCAATACTCTGTCTCCAAGATGAGACATGATGCGAGTAGATTCTAGAGTCACATCCTTATCTTGTAGAATGAGGAGTTATACATATTGCTGATTGCATCACTTTCACCCCCCCTGCAATTTCAACGTTTTAAGATGTGGTAGTAAGGCAGGTTGAACCATTCAGGCACTGCCTTTCAGGATTTCTGGAACACAAGTTGAGTAGCATTTTCCTGGCAACAGCACTCGGAATGTCGCTGTCTTCGTCTGCGCATAGATGTTGAGCTACTGGAGTCAATCAGCTCTTCTCTGCTGCAAGCACCGTTACCATTCATGCCAAAGGGAATAGCCTTCTTCCAAGGCAACCACACCTGAAGTTACTTCAGATTGTTTTCCCGGGAAAGACGATTTCTTGATGCTTTACGATGCAGTGCTCCCGAGCAGACAAATGACACCCAATAGTGTTTTCGGTTCACTTTTTTCACCTGGCACCCAGCAGTCATGTGTTTTATTCAGACAGTTGGTTCCAGGTATGCCTTGCAGTAACATTCACCAAGTGACTTTCAAACAAGACTGGACAAGTTACTCTTCCTCTTCATACACCAAAAAAAAAAAACCCCAAACGGACAAAAAAAGCCGCCGCTACCAACAACAGACATGTAGGAGAAAGTTGTCTGGATTGAGGGCTTCACTCCAGCATAAAACATTGCACCCAGGAACCCAAAGACTCTTAGCAAGTAGAATCAGTACTTAAACAATGAGCAAGCATGGGACGCAGATAAGGAAAGTTCCCATCGTACAATCTACACGCTCCTCTGTGCATCCCGGTCCCTGCAGTGAAATTTCTGTGTCAGACTCAGGCCACAGTAACTCAGCATCTTCCAGGCACTGGTAAATGGCAACTTGTATCTCGTACGCAGGAATAGCCTGGGCTGCCAACAGAGCAAGGGTACTCTTCTGAGGGGTTACTGTGTGAGCATCTTTACTATCCAGTACAGACAAGCCCTGTGTTTTTAGTCTATTTCTGGGGTGGTGGGAAAGCAAGTTGTATGACTGCAGTGCCTTTGGAGACAGCGGCTGACTGGAAAAGTTACAACTGCATCGCACCTTCGTTTCTTATGAAGTAAAAATCATTTTCTTCACCTACCTCTCAACAGTGATCAAACTGTAAAATATAAATATACAGGAATATTCCCACTCCTGAGAATGGGACTGCCTTGCAAGTTTTAGGGAGATGGACTGACATGCATATACCTCCCTACCACAATTCTGGACTATTTCTGGTCCTATTTGCCCAATATATTTCCACCAAAACTTCAAGAACGTGTTGTTCCACCGTTCTCCTACCTAACCCATTTTTCAGGGATTCCATGGGAATTCTGAAACAGAATCGATGCCTTCCTTATGAATGTATCAGAATGTACAGAGAGTACTTTCCAAGTAAGATTACTGACAAGCACACTTACTCACCAGCAAGATACAAGCAGCTAGATGCCATGGCGTGTATTTTACAAAGCACTTGATCTCTTCGGAGGAATGCAGCTACTCTCCCCATACTACCTCCTCCATCCCAGTCCCAAGATGCTAATTCAAGACAACTTTCTCTTCATTCACACCACTTTTTGGTGTGAACTGAGTAAAAGAGGTAGTTCCCATTAGACCAGGTTTTGCAGTTTGATCCTATCACTTCAAAATAATGCGGTTAGTCATGGGGCTCTGCTCTGCATTCAGTGAAGCAGACACTCTGAGACTCAGTTTTTCCCCTCTGAAATCCTCCCGCTTGTTCCTTGCGCTTCCCGTACCTTTTAAAGTGGTGTGCATTCCCCACCACCCCTGTGTGCCTAGGACAGCCATCACTAAAACACGCTGCTTCAGTGACTGTCATATAAAGGATTCACAAGTATGTCTCCACCATCTTGACCCAACATCCCTGGCTGCTGTATGACTTTCCAAAAACACTAGAAGTTATATGACACCAGGACTTATTTGCGCCATGACATTTCACTTAAAAATTCTTGCACAAAATTACAATCCATTCATTTAGAAGTAATCATACCTTTTTTGAGGAGTATTAAAACTGTCTTTTATAAATAGAAAACTAAAGCAAAACCCCATAACAGTAAGTTACAAATTCTTGTAATGAGAAACACAGGCTGAGGCAACCTTTACTAAAAACACAAACTTGCACGTATTATTCCTCTCTGTTATCAACCACTACATTTCTGTCAGCCCTTATATAGGGCACAGATTTCTGTAAGGCATCCTGACATAACTGCTCTGTTACATGACACAGAGGTTTCTTTCAACTTACATCTTTTTGGTTGGAGTGGAAAAACCTGAGTGCAAAATTGCAGGATTGGGATGCAGCAGCATAATGGCCCAGTGATTCTGCATAGCGCGTCAGAAGATAGCTGCAACACAACACAGCACAAGTCAAATATCAGCATGCAACCCTGGGGAAACCTGAATTTCAAACACAGGTCTGCACAAACTGCAGGACTGTCCAGCTTTAATGAAAAGTCTGGAGATTTAACAGATGGCAATCACAACATTCATATTAAAATTTAAGCTTTTAACAGTAGTGAAGGGAATTTTTAAAAAAAACAGTATGTGGGGGCTTGGAGTTCCTCCATCCACCTTGCTAAATGTGCAAGAGCTTTACTTAATTAGATACCCACAAACACAATAACCAAGGCACAGCCATTTGTTATGTCTAACTAGTGCTCCCAAGCTTTGCTGAGCAATGACACAAGCCAGAACACCGAGCTATGACTGGCACCAAGATACATGTTTCACAAATTTCTTTCAAATTCCCTTTAGTTAGTACTTAAAAAATCCCAAACTGATCTAAATCACACAGGAAAGATACTCCACGAGAAGGGGAGTATACTTCAGCAGATGTGCCTCTGGTAATTCCAAAACACTTCTACACAATGCAGTATGAAAAATCTGATAATCTGCTAACTTTCAGTAGCAAAAGAAACTGAAGATCTCAGGACTGGTTACTGGAGGGTCACCATCACCAATTATTCTCAGTATATACTACCCACCCGATGGTGTCGTGCTGTATGTGTTTTGCGTCAAGGCTGGAATAGAGCTCTGCAACAGGTTCAAATGCACCAAGCCTGCAGTAGATTCGAACGAGCAGCAATTTAAACTGAGCATTAGAAGGACTGTGAGATAACCCTTCTTCTAAGAGAGTCAGGCACTGCCACACAGCTGCCTCTTCACCTGGTGACAAAACACACAGACAGGCATGATCAGAGAGAAGAACTGAGCACTGACAGCACAGCTCACTTTGGCATCGAAGCTTCCTTCCTCAAGTTACACACCTCTCAAAATGGTCCCGTGCATTTAAACGTGAAGGTGGCATTCATCAGCCACGATGCTGCCCTTAAAACATAACACCCACCCCAGCGTTACAGCTGCTCTCTGAGGGAAAGGTTGACGAATAATTCCTCACAGGGAGTATCTAGCTCACATTTGTACAGAGCAAGGCACTCACACATGGGCATGCTGCAGAAGAAGTGACCTTCCCTGATGAGTCCTGGACTGTTCAGGATTTCTAGCTCATACGTACAGAGCACTCCCAAGCACTATACAAGAGAGCTGCACAGAGCCAGGAATTCAAGAGCCCACACTCCACCAGTGACCTGCCAGGAACCTCATGATGGGTTTACTCACGTTAAAGACTAAATCTTCCTTGGGAAAGACAAAGGCATAACTGCTGGCTACACTGAAGGGCAGGAATACAACAGCCACCATTGGCGACTGACTGTGGGATTAGGAGACTAACAGGCAGAGCAGATGTGGTGTACAGAAATACTAAAGACAGGGCACAGACCTCAGCAGAAGGTCTAGAAGCAGAGGATCCAAAAGACAAAGTATGTCAGGGAGGGAGATAAATACTCTCAAAAATACCTCTGGTATCAGGAGGGAATTGTCAGCAGAACTTGTGCAAAGGGAGAGAAAACTTTCCCTACATGAGAAACTTGGAACAAGCTTCTGAAGACAGCCAGCATTGAGCTGCAAGAGTCATCAGCAAAACTCTGCCAGGACTTACAGGAATTAATAAGAAAAATTAAATTCCTTTAGACGTCAGTGAGGTTCATATTAAACAGCAACTGAACAGAGGGACATATTGAGGAAAAAAAACAAAACCTGGAAAGCTATGGGCCTAACAAGCCATGCCAAGTATACACTGGCCACAGGGACACAGGCTCCTGGTCACATCCATCCAGGGCACTATTAGGCAAGACACAATTTTAGGAACATACCTTCTAGCCACAGATCAAGCAGCAGGTGAACTGCAAGCAGGCAGTAATAATCTGAAAACTGCAATTCAGTTTTCAAACAAGATTTCCCTAAAAAGAAAAAAAGAGTTACTCTTGAACTACTAACAGTGCTGTCAGCATTATCAAATGACACAGCCATCTGGCAGACGATAACCACAGCTTAATTTATAAAACCCAGAGTTGTCTTAAAAACTGAAACAACTGTATACATGCTGCATTCGTTCGTCACATGAGTGGACTTTGGGCCGCTTCATATTCTGACATCTGCTAAAAGTAGAAAAGAGTCTCCTAAAACTGGAAGATTCACCAATTTATATTCTTGCCCATATATTTGTCCTATGTACACCAGTGATAAAGCCTGTCTTTGCTTAGAAGAACAGGCAATTTTTCAAAGATATAAATGTACGAACTACCCAGGAATGTCTCATTTACCTTTAAGATAAACAACTGAAAAGAAAACAAATAATTCAGGTACACCCAAGGATATAATCATAAGGGGAAAGCAAAGTATTTTCTAGCAGCACGACAGGTGCCATCAGTGTTTGTTCCATCCCCCTGAAAAACCTCTGAACTTTTGCTCATAAAAAGCTGCAAGTGAACTGCAACATTAGGTTCAAGATTTTTCTCACCGAACTCCAATCCATGGCGGTATCTTAACATCAACTCTCGGACAGCAGTCAGCTTTTGCTTCTTATCCATGGCGTGATAGATGCCAAGCAATCTTGAGAGCTGCACCACACACAAGTGTTGCTGCAGGGCTTTGGTATCGGCTGGCAGTGCGATTTCATTCTCTGCTGTTGCCGACAGAGGGGTTACTTCCAGCAATTGACTGATGAACTGAAAGAGAAACACTGTTAAATTCTGCAGGACAACTGGGACTGCATGGATGGGAAGCATCATTTCCTCCCTCAAATCAAGCAAAGAAAGCAAGATGGAAATGTCAGTATCAACCCTGATGTCACACTGAAATCAGTGCTTGAAGAGCTGGTTTAAAAAAAATATTGACCTTTTTTTGAAAGGTGATAAGCACTCGGTTCCAGTTGCACTCAATAGCTTTTAGTAAGTTTCAAACGGAGGAAAAAAATAAATCACAGGCAAGTTTCCAATACATTGACACACAAGGGAGTTCAAGCACCTGTTAACACTCAGAGTAATAACATATGCAGTTAAAATAATTAGTTTCTGAAAGGCTTCACAACACACTTCCAGGAAATAGTGGGTTTGTACTAGCTATTACATTTTCTCTCAACTCTGAAGTAATGCACTGTAATCAGTGAGGTCATCATCTTTGATTAATGACTTATTTTTTGGATTAAGTTGTAAGAAAAGCAGCCACTCACTGTTTACAAATTTAATAGGAGACAGCAGACTCCTCACAACATACAGTTAGGGCTGGACAGTAGTCTTTTGTTGCCCTAAAATCCAGTAGTGTTTACAAACTTAAAACTGAGTTAAAGCCAACTAATTCAGCTTTAATACATTTTGTCTTGAAACACAAGAACTACGCCAAATGCACACCCCAGGCAAAAAGCATGACAGCGAGATCGGAGGAACACACAGCACCATGCACACAGTTTTCCCATAGACTTTGATGAACACTGTGTTGACAAATCTTTTCAGTTTGAGATTTTGCCAAGCAGGGCAAGGTCAACCGAATCACTAGGCTGCATACTCCAATTTATGCCTCTAGGAAGTCAAGATTGATGTCACAACGATTATTTCTGGAAATCTCATGTGTCTAGTGGCCCAACAAGATCACCACATTCTCAGCTACTGAACTGTAACACTATTCAGAACTCAAAAGAAAAAAAAAGAAAAAAGAAAAGCAGAAAAGACCCCCGAGCTGTGCATAACCTCAGTGTGACCCTGCTACTTTACCTAGGATACAACAACCTTCAGCATCTTTTGCTGTGAAACAAGAATAAAACTAAGACAATCTATAAATATGTTGTTACTTAAACTTTCAGATTTCAAAAATGCATCAGCACTTTAGCACCACTAACCCCCCCTCAGCTGCAGGTCTCCTGCCCGGGTTAAACTGCTGCAGCTGTGTGCTTCAGAGACAACAGACAGAAGGCAGCCATAGACTGGAAAGGCCTTCTAATGTGTCAGCGTGACACAACTATATCTGCAACTACATCAGCAGCAGTTTTACGGCCAATCAGAAAATTTTAGAGAATTTATTCAAAGTCATGGTTTTACAAGCACTGTGACAAAACTGTAGCCTAGAGTATTTTTTTTAAATACCATTCCCCCCGTTCTGGGTTTAGAATTTGTTTCCTGGAAAGTGAGGGTTAAACCTGTTCAGTGCTTCAGGACTTCAGGGTTCCCGTGCAATGGCAGCACCATTTCCAGAACTATGACTTAAATATCCTACTGACCATCTCTCTTGCCAGTGGATTGAAAACACACCTTTTACTGTAAAACATCAGCAGCAACCCATACATGCCAGGGCCGCCATTCTCCTTACTAGTGAGGCTTGGGAACAGCTTGCATCAGGTCAAAAAAAATTAATAGACTAAGAAAACACCACCACTATCCATACTTTGTTTACAGACAATTTATCACCAGCCTCTGGCTGATCCAGGATTCTTTGTCTAGCCCTCCCCAGCTCTGATAATTTTACACAATGGCTTAGAAAAACAATGGGGTGAGTGACAGGATTCCCAGCTGCTGAAGTCATTCAACAAGCTGCTCATGACTCTGCACAAATAGTCTTTTCAGTTAAGGAGAGCTTGTTTCAGAAAGATTCTAGAAAAGTTCCCCATGGTCTCTCGGTCACCCCTCGATCTGTATCAGTGTGTCTGTTCTTTAGACCTCCAGCAGAGCCAAGCAAAACATCTATGTGACGCCCTACCTGCATCAGATGATGGAGCAGATTTTTCCCATTAAAGTTATATGTTTAATGGGAAAAACAAGTGATGAGGGGGACAGGAAAGAGGAAGATGGGAAAGAGGAGGATGTCTTTGTAAAACAAAAGTTACAGTACACAGCAATGAGAAGTGCAAATGAGTGAACAGGGTGGTCTTTCTCTTTGCTGTTTTCATATCACTCAATTTTGTAAGCTGTGATCTATAAACAAAAAAGTGATGAGAGATTACTCATTTAAAAACAAGCTAATCAGGTATCTTACCAATTGGACTACAATTCCTATGGAGCTTTTCATTACAAGATACGAGCTCGTGTCTTGTAATTTTCATCAGCATTACAAACTTTTCATTTTCGATACAAGAATTCAATCAAGACCATCTCAGAGCGCCCTGACACCTTGAAATCGTAATAAAAAAGCCAAATGAATATTACATGCAGGTCTGAGATTCTGCAGGATCAAACTTAGTTTTTAGTCTCCAGTAGAAATCCTCTGAATAGAATGCTCAGTGTATTCAGATGTTCATTATATTTTCTGCAGTGCAAAGAGTTTTCTGAATTTCATACAGAAGGTAGAAATTCGATGTTTCCAGTCTTTTAATATGATGCGCAGGTATTTTGAGATAAAGGGACAACAGTACAAACAGATGCTGTGGTTCCTGCCACCACTTCTTTATCTTTCCTTACCTTTGTGCATTGGCTGGATGGGAGGAGATCCACAAATACTTTAAGATCAGTAAAACAGCAGGGTTTGTCCCCAAATTTTTTGAAGTATTGGAACATTAGTTCTTCTGGGTCACCTAGGAAAAAGGCCACTTCATCTTTTTAATATGCTCTATTAAAAGTTGAATCTATAAAATCACTGAGAAATTTCTGTTAATGCCCCCCGCACCCCCCTTCGAGATTACATAGCGATTTAGAAAGCCGAAAGCTGCAGTACTGCAGATTTTAACAGAGGCTCAATGTCTTTGGTAACCAAGGACACATAAAAACCCCAAGAGCTTCATTCAAGCTACTTTGGCAGATAAGAGCTCAGCTTAACAGGCATGCATACACAGCCTCCCCTTATCTAACAGTAACTTATTTTTGGATGGAAATACAAAAGGAACTAGTAAGTAGCACAGGTGTTGCTCTAATCACATTCTCCCCCTCACTGATTCCCGAAGTGCAATTTTTAAATGCAAGTTTTTAAAAGCAAAACCTGGTAATACTGCCAAACAAAAACAAAAACAACAAAAACACAAAAACCAACACCACCCAGAGATTACAGCGTAACAGCAGGACTTTCTACAAAAGCAGTGCATAAGGAATGCACTTTTCATTACAATCTCAGTGACTGGATGCTCCTAGATCCCATAGGTCCTTTTGAAAGTTTCCATACATGCTTTTACAAGCCCTGGAGCAGTCTGGAACTACCTGCCTTTCTTCAAGGCTCATCTTCTAATGCTTTCAAAAGGCTTTACATACAGACAACAGCACGTACATTTTCATAACAGGCATTGTATTTAACTCAGTGATTTAGAAAAGAGCTTGTTCCAAGTTTGCATTCTCTCTAAAGATGAATTTATCATCCAGTTAGTGGCTCTTACCTAGTTTATATTCATCATTACAGCCTCTGTATCGCAAACGTCTAATCAGCTCCAGTTTAGCTAAATACGGTCCCCGACGTGGCCGAGAGCTCTTAGATTCTTCTGTTATCCTCTCTTCTATAAATTTCACAGCTTGCTCTATAGAATAGTGTACCTCTCCTTCCAAAGAGCTGTGCAATTAAAGAGACAAAAGGTTCTTTGATTTCTCCCATTGCTAGGGCATTGATAACACGTGCTCAGCATATTCCCAGGATATTCTTAAGGAAATCTGGCATGATGGATTCTCTAACTCAATCACCATGAGAAATATGATGGGAAGAATTCTACAGCGTACAAACCACTATGTATACAGCTGTTTCCAATAAACTATTGCCAGCCACCAAAACAAAGCAGGGAGAATACATCATTTAGGGTCTGATGTCAAGAAGTCACCCAAAGACACAGACAATGCTGTACTGAATAGACGAATGCAAACAATTTGCTGTAGCACAAAGGAAAAACAAACCCATGGCAAAACTGTTAACTTACTGCTCTTCTTCTGGTGGAGGTGTCCAGGATTCATCAATGAGTTTGAATGCTGAATCAAAGTAAGTTATATAAAACTGCCAATCATCTGAGCTGAAACAAAAATCAGGCACAGAACACAGTTTAGGGAATTGCCAAAACAGTAACTCACTTCTAAAATTGCATTCCTTGCAAAAGCTGAATTTAAGGAATAGCACATATTCATATTACAGAAACACTAACTATAATAAGAATACTTTCTCCTTGAAAAGATTTCACATCCTAAGAATGCTATCATCCTGAACTTCTTGAAATGTATTAAAGGAAAGAATTTCAATAAAGAATTGAGGCAAACTACACATTCTCCTCTTTACGTTTATATTCCAATTGGAGCTCACGAATATCCCCACAAAATACTAAGGCAGAAGTTTCTTCTGCCAATGATCAGAGCAACTTAAGCGTATAGAACAGGAGATGCCTAATACAAAGACATAAAGCTGGAAATGTCCTTATATTCGTTCTACACGTTGTCAGTGCTCTGTTCAAGCGTCCTGTAAAGCTGTTTATTTTCTTCAGTTTTTCCCACTGCAAATATATTCAACAAATATTAAATACCAAGAACAATTTCTCTAGAAGAAACATTTTGATGTCCCCATGGACAGTGGATGCAGACAGAACCTTCCTATCTTCAAGCCTCTGTATTTAACTTATACTTAAGATCAGGGCACAGCTAAATACAAAAAGCAAACAACAAATCTCTCTTGACAGTTCCAAGAGACATATTTGATCACACTAGCATGCTCTCTCCTGATGCATCTGTTCAAAGCATTACATGCATTTCTCAGCATCGAGTTTGGCCAAGCATGAGAAATGAAGTTCCAGAAAATGACATGTAAATGCAGTTCTCCTCCTCTCCCACCACTAAAGTTAGAGCTGGACAACCAGCACAGCCTTTAGAAACAAAGAGGTGAACAAAATTTTATCACATTAACATGTTGCTCAAGGCAGCCTTCAAAGAGAAGCAACTACAGTCCTGACACTGCCTCTCCCTGTGACCGTCGCTATGTCCCTTTAACACTCCATTCTGCTGCTTTCTTCCTCAGGCTTTGGAGTGTAAACGTTTGGAAATGCTCTGAGACCCTCTGATGTTCTTCTATTTTAACCACCATTTACAAAAGCCACTAAACAAGGCAATTCACAACGCGCCCAGAATTTTTCTTCAGTGTTTTAGCAGGACGGCAGAAAAATCATCTCACTTTTTCAGCAGCAGCTTTCTTGACAGCGCATTGCACTCTGGCCACCTACACAGCTTCTTGTACATTGCCATACACTTGTTCTCGCGGCTTTGGAGCTCACTTGTCAGCTTCTCTAAATTAAAAACAGAAGGGCAAGTTTATTTAATCAATGCATTTCCTTCTCTACTTTCTGCACAAAGCTTCTTATTACAGCCAAGGATGCAAAACAGTAAGTGTAAGAGAACAGGAGAGAGGCCCTTGAAGGACAGAAAGGACAGATTTGCTATGGAAACCTTCATATCCCAATTCCTTAAAACTGCAAGTGCACTTTAATCACAAAAAAGTAGAATATTAGGATCTACTTTTTTTTTTTTTTTTAAAGATGGCAGCTACAATAAACAAACATGCTATCAGTTTACTACTGCTAAGCATACCACTGCAAAATTCATCACTGAATAACACTTACATACCATAAACAGGTGGGTAAAACCAGCTTTCATGAGAGCATCTCCAGAGTTTGCACCAATGTTTGAAACTGTGCTAAGAGTCAGGCTTCTTACAGCTTTTTTTTTTTTTTAACCAGTGGGCAAGTCTGAAGCAAAGGAGAACTGCTGTTCCTCCACACAACTGTGATTATTAATTGACGGAATAAGTTACCTCCTAGTTTTCCTCTCACGACATCTAAGGCTTCCTTATACTTCTCCAAACGTTCCAGAATCATGTAGTACAGTTCGACCTTAAAAGAAAGATTAGGCTGCAATGAAATTTGCCAGTAAAACAATATACAGGTTTGCCAAGCAATAAAGTGACTTGTGTTACTGTCATTAGAAATAGGAGATAGCCAGCCTTGCAAAGCTATCTTTAGCATCCCAGAGGGTAGAAGATTCAGGAATTTAGGTCTTTTTTCCATTCTCAGTCCTGAAGTTTCTCTTGGGGCCTCCCAGGGAGCAAACCCAAGTACTTCACCAGTCAAATAAAGGGCCAAAAAATTTCCTTGGCTACATGATTCCAAATCCCTCTCAACCCTCTGCTCTTGGTTTTCCTTCTGTCCTGCTACACTCACATTTACTTCCAGAACATTACTGATTATTATCTTAGAGAACGGTTAAAGTAATCAACTTTCTTTAACAGTGCATTCCTTCTCTCAATAATGTTCAAATAAAGCTGAAAGTATCTGCAAGTCTTACTTCAGCCTCAGCTTCAATCTTATCCTCTTTCACCATTTTTTCCACCATTCTCTCAGCTAGTGGCAAAAACATCGTCTTAGAGAGGTTTTCATCCTGTGCTGAAATAGACTAAGGAAGAGGAGAATTAATATAACAGCTCATCAACTTTTTGTGTTGTCCCACCCACTGCTTTTTTCACATTAGAAGAGGGGAAAAAACCCAACCCATCCCAGGTGCTTCCATTCCCCCAGAAACAACACACTCAGAGCTGCCATCTGTCACATGCAGAGAGCAACTGCTCTGTTAAAAGGCAGCAATAAAACTAGTGGTATACTGAAAAGCTCGCTCTTGATTACATTGTCCAGAGACTCGTGCACCTAGGCACGCAATATCCACAGCAAATAACATGTAGCAAGAACATGTTTGTGTTTTCCATGGCACAGTATTATAGAGAATGTGATTAATGCTTCTGTGCTTATTTTTTGCTTGGCCAACATTGTCAGGTTTTTCTGGTTAGTGCCTGAATCTGCTACCCCAACTAACAGCAGAACAGCTGATCTGCTGTCTATTCCTACAGACTTTCTGCAATCTTAAAGACATGTGAAGTCCAGAGCTCTCATTTATTTTTCCTAGAGCCTTTATAACCTAGTTAGAGAGACGAATAGTTCTGCCTAAGGAGCTGCAGATACCCGAGGGTTTAATTAGCTCTCTAAACCAAACTCAACAGACAGTAGGGTACTAGTCCAGATAAGACAATAATTCAAGTTGTATAAGTGTGGTGCAGCAGACCAGATAAGTTCCATTACAAAAACACTACCGCATTCATGTTGAACCACATCAATAATACTGCTTAAGGAGGGCTCAGTCCTTCTCCCAGCATCATAGTGGAACAGTTCGAACAGACAGTTTACTTAAAATACCTCTAACCTCTTCACCTGGAACATTTCTGTTTGCACTATACCTGCAGTGAAAGTCACACTCATTTACAACACTGTACACACCTGCATAATCAGGCTCATCACAGACCAAAAATAGTAAGGATTTTTGGGTACAATCTTATAAAGTGCCATTCCAGCCTGAAAATATAAAACAAAGTTTCATCATTCCTGAAACATATCTTTTATAACCTCTCATAACAGACAATGCAAGCTTAGTGGCAATGATGGCAGCAGACAATACAGAATTGGCAGCTAGATGGGAGGATTTTGTACGAACCCGTGAGCCATTCCATCTGAACACACACTCTGAAGAAAACAGAGGGTGAAAATGTTTCAAAGATCAAGTACTTCGTGTAGGTTTGACAAGGAATGGCAATGAGCATGTGCATGTATGATTGCCTGAACAGATGACAGCTTTAATTAGAAGTGGTAACTACATTAGGAAGTGAAAGACTTATTCTTCAGGAGCGAGGGAGATATTTCCAGTGCTGCTTTTCACCAGAATGCTCAGTCAGTGCTAAAAGGCACACCAAACCACACGACCCCCTCATGTAAGTAACTGCCCTTCAACACTTGTTTCATACATACACATACTCAGATACCCGAAACATGAAGTCACCTATGTGTGCAAAGCAGTGGTTAAGCAAAGGTCGAGCTGAAAGCTTGGCTGTATCAAAGCAGATCCAAAACATTCAAGATTCTCTAGCCTAATGCAGAAACAGTTATTCACATATTTCTCCCACAGATTTCCAGTGTCTATATATAATGAAGGACAACACTTTTACCCATACGAAATCTGTAATTAATTTTTAAAAACTACATATAATACAGTCTACTACCACAGATGGACATTTGTGCTGATTTCCTGACTGCATTCTCAGTTTGCATTTTCCAGTACTTTCAGCACACAGGATGCTGAGGTTTATTTTCACTCTCCAATCAGTTAGCATCCATGCACTCCTGAGGCTGAAGGCAAAGGCCAACCTGGAACATTCTACTCTCTGACAATGCCTGGGTAACTTAACTAGATACACATTTGTATGACATTTTAAACATACAAAAGGTCAGATCAATGCTAAATATCATTATCTGTGCAAGACTGGCGTTTTTTCCACTCATGGGTGTAGACAGTTAGCATACATAGAATGTAGAAAATTAACGTACAGTCACATCTCCGAAGTTTAGACTGTCATATGAGGCTTGTAATTTCATGTACATTAATAACTTAGCTCTCATCTACAGCTTGAGCTCAAACAGCATACAAGTTGGGCTACAATGGAGAGTAATACTTCTGCTCAATGTATTTTTTTAGTTATATAAACCAAGCTTGTACAAAAAATCAAGTCACCTTAATGCAGTGGGAAAGAGAGGGAGTTTAGGACTCATTTACTTAGCTCTCTGTGTTTTTTTATACAGAACAGTGAGTGCGCATGCTTTGAAAAGAATCTTCCATTTATAGGCATTCTCCAGGCACCTAATTTGGAAGGGATAAAAACAAAACTAACCAGCCTGACACTGTTCTGCCAACCGATAAGTAAGATGTACTTAAAGGAAGTGCTTTTCAGTTTTTCTTCACTGAATTACAACCAATACAAGCCTAGTTATGTGTTAGATTCCAGAAGTAAGAGCATGGGCAAGATTACTCTTCCCAAAGATAACAGCAAACTAAGGAGTAAAAGTCTGAAAACATGGATCAGATGATCTTGCTAGATCATATTCCATCTCTTCCAGAATTCCTTTATAAAACAGTGCCTGATATGTATGTAGCTGTCATACCGTTCAAGGCAGATTGATAAAAACCTCCCAGAACCACCAACATATTCTATCAGACCAGGTATGCACACAAAAGGCACTTATCCTACCCCATGTAAGGAAAAGAAAGCATTTGTCTTTAGATAACCCACCCCCTAAATAATAGTCCTTTAAGCCTTTCTGTAAAAACACAGAGTATAACTTCTACATTAACCCAGTTTAGCTTTCTGGAAGATTACTTACACTATGGAAAGGCATTAACAGTAAGATACACAGAAAAAGACACCTTAAAATGACCGGAACACAAATTGCTGATTGTACCTGTTGCATCTTCTTGTATTCTCCAACCCTGGCATAGGCCATGAAGAGGTGCGAGTGATACTCTTCACTGTTGGGAACCTTCTTTACAGCTGCCTCATAAAGTTTAGTTACCAGTTCCGCTAAACCAAAACCAGATGCTTGAGTTAAGACAAATTTGGGAATAATTTTAAAGCACAGCTACCGAAAGATAGCATCAGTGATACTCTGAACAGTAATCTAATTACACTCAACCACCACAGAAATGGTACTCTCTCCCCCAAGACCCCAAGCACTACAGACGTTAGGCAAAGGAGGAAAGTGCTTAAAAAAACCCAACCAACCAAACCTCAAAATAGAGTTAACGGCAACAACCGAACTTCTCAGAAGCATTTAAGTCTCTTTCTTAAGAAAGTTTGTCTATTTTGGAGCATTAACCTGAATGAATATTACTGTTCCTGGCAGAACAACTGCTCCATGTGAATTGTTAAAACGTAGAATATCGTCAGAGGCTAATATAAAATTGACTCTTATTGCAGGTTTACTCATTTTAGTCATTCCCTGTTATTTCCCAATTGCCTATTTTAGTACTCTTAACAAGAAAGATACTTCGCACTGTACTTCTTAATATTAGGTCTAGCATAACTAAATACTTACGACACTATAATATGCAAAACCTCCTTATATTTTCATCCTTACACATACAACCGTAACTCAGTACAGTATTAGAAAACTAAATGCAATTTATCTTTACATAGTTTAAATATCCTTGACACACATACATAAAACATTAACTACAATTTTCTTGCAGGTCAAAAGTGGAAGTGCTTAACACCCACTATTTTCTTTCTGAGTTATAAACCTAAAAGTTAGAAACCTGAGCTTAATGCTCATGCAAGTTATTTAGAATCACAAAAAGGCTGACATTTTCAGTGGTTTGTTTATGCTGAAGTCACACATACACCCTCAAATTTCGTCTTATTCAAGAAATGATAATTTAACTCCACATATACATACACACATAGAAAGAAATCAACCACGAGAGCATAAGCAATTGCTATATCACAGACCGATACCAAATACCCATTTCTACAGAAGCTGTTTTGCCCTATTGTCATTGCTCCAGCAATGCAACAGTAAATGCTGCTGCCACCACCAAGAACCACAAGCTGCCAGAAACAACTGTTTAGAGCTGTAGATAAGCAGTACATAGGGTCTGGCTTCTTTCAGAAAAGCACATGCAATTTTACTCCATCACTCAAGCATTCATGATTTAGTATTTTTAAAATACCATACCACTACAAGGAACCATACTGAAAAAGCTAACGCAGTCAAATCGAGAGGCCAGGATTTCCCTTCTGTTTGTCACACAGCTTCTTGAGGCCTGAACCCCTCGAATACAGTTGCAGAGCATTAAATACGCTTCAAACCACACCTTGTGATTGGTCATCTCTACCACATATACTGACAACAAATTCCAGTAGTTTTCATTAAAACAAAAAAACACAACAGTGAACTCATAGGCTGATTGCGATGGATAATTATTAGTAAGCCATTCATTTAGGAACTGTGTACACAATAACGTTAATGAGAGCACCCTAAACAAGGTTCTTCAGTTTATGGTGATCACTAGAGTCTTAGAGGCTTTTATAACAGGTACCATTTAAATTCTCCGAGTCTCTTAATAACACACCTGTACACAAACCCTGGACTTCCCACATGAAACCTGGACTTCCCATGAAACTGATAGTGACATATACTGCTAGAAGAATGTAAATAATTATGATTTTAAGAGAGACAAAGGAAAAAGCTTACGTCTATGCATTTCCCGGTAAAGAATAGTTAGTGCTTGCAAGGAATTATCATCTGTGGGTTCAAGTGCTGCTACTTCTTGTGCCAGAGCATACGCTTCATCTTGCTTGCCAGTTCTCTGCAAGCCAATTGCCTTTAGAACCTATTGACACAACACAGAGGCAGCTGTTAGAAACACAGTTGGCAGTTAGCAGTGAAAATCCTCTCATTCCTGGTGAGGAGAGGCTTTGCCTAACTACCTCATTACTCCTACAGAACTTCAGGTTTTATTAAGCTTCTAATCCATATGGCTATAGAGGAAAACTTCCAAATGCAAGCTGCATCAAATAGTGGGGCTTTGGATTTCTTAACAAACACGCAGGCTGCTCCAAGGCATGGGCTGCCACTCAGTTTTCCCTACCTGTAGACTGAAAACTGACCAGTCCTGCCAATTTTCATTTTTTTCTTTCAAAAACTGGCCAGAGAGAAGTGACATAAATGAGATTCAGGTCCATGACACTCGCTTCAGCTTGGGAAGCTTTCAAAATGCAGAAGTGGTATGTACAGTAGAGGAAAACCCACAGGGAGAAGAGAAAAGCAGAAAGATAGTAATATGTTCAGAAAACCGAGGAACAGAACTCCTCTCCCTTCAACAGGGGCACAGCAAGGAGGGCAGTGAACAAGAAGCAGAAGAGCAAATGCCTCCAAAATCACATTGTTATGTTTTACTAAAGGCTACACCTCCCAAGGAAATGCTTTGGGCCAAACTACTACAGAGAGGTACTCTGACCTAAGGTCTAAAAGAGGCATTTTTAGGGCACAGCCCATGTGCCAAGGTTGCTCGCAGTGGTTCTGACAGGGAGCTAGACAATTAGTACAGGTGTAACCAATTACACCCTAATCATTAGTCACCAAGAGGATCTGTACAAGTTTTCAGGCAAATGCAATACTGTATGAATTAGAACAGCCCGAGATGTTCCAGAGGGTTCAGAAAACACCGTGGTCTCTGGAAGATCACAGACACTGCTCAAAATACTCCAAGTCTCAGAGCTATGCTCACTGAACAAAGTCCGTGCACCGCAATCACTTACCTTTGCACAGTGAAGATCCTTGTGTTTTTTGAGCAGTTTATCCGCTTGCTGGATTGCCATTTTATTATTGCCATTATCGAGATAATCTGCATAAGAACATATATGGTATTATACCAGAACGCGAGACCATTTGGCAAAGCTATCTGTAATTTTACTGTGGAGTACGCGCTGTTAGTAATTTGTACAAGGAAAATGCGGTTTGCGCTACTGGTCTAAGCCAAACATTCAGCAAACATGTCACTTTGCAGATGAAGTATTCATCTTGCTGCACTAGTTTTAGTCATTCAAACAAGCAAGCTTTTGTAATTACTCCACATAGATCATTACAGCAACAAAAGAGACATAATAGAGCAGGTTCTGCAGCAACAGCTCTTTGCTGGCGATGGAGCTTAAGCTCTTGGCTTTAGTAAAAGGAGAAATTAATTTGGTGTGCCTTTGGGAGACTTTCAATGACTTTTAACAGGCAGCAGGTTAGAAAGCAAGCACTCACAATCCATCAATGCATTAGGTGAGAAGACCTCGTCTACACAACCCATACTTACAGCAGACCCCTAACAATGATCACTATGCTTTCATCAAGCTGGTTTTGAAGACGAAAGAGCAAACCTCCCAAGGAGAGCTTCGCTATTTCTTAGGGGGATCTAGTAAAACTTCGCTGTCTAGTGAAACTTCAGCTGCAGAAAACCCCTGTCTCATGACCATTTTCTCCTTTTTTCAGCTTGGTATTACAATTTTTAGCCTCATCTACAGCGTATTATTAGACAACAAGCAATTTTAGATTATGACCCCTATATGATTCCTCTCCCTCAAAAATTAATACTTACTAACCAAAACCTAGCAGAAAAGCTTAGCTGCACCTGACATGCCAACAGGGAAGGGTCTGCTCACACTGTTCCGGCCTCTCCCCTAGCAAACTGTGAACAGAGCTAAGGCCAGTTAAGTGAAATTACATTACACATCTTTTTCCAGTCAAGACTGCAGTTCTCATAATGAGAGAGAACTCTTTACTGAGCAGAGAGGTGACCTTTTGTAATTCCTTGGTATATGGTACAAAGTGTACATCTATACTAATGAGATTTATATTCGGCGGCTTTAACATTCGCTTCCATAGCCAACTAAGTGCTGCAGACTTAAACTAGAACTAATTGGACTCCTGAGACCATACAGACAAAACCTTGAAGGAGGCAGCCTGCCCACACTAACCAAAACAGAATGTTGCTGCATAAAATAGAGTTTGAAAGTCTAATACATTGTCTTTACGTGGGTTAGATGGCCATTTTAACTTACGAAAGCCTGTGCATCACCTGTAACATTACAACTTAAGCATGGACTTCTCAGTGAAGAGGTTTCTGTGGAACAGAACATCCTGGTGATCTCTTCATACCCCAGCAGAGACTTCTTGATTGAAGGATCTATTTTGCACAGTTCACTTACACACAAATTATCTGCCATGCTGCGCTGTCTGTCTTGGATTGTTTAATAACTGTGCTGATAAGATCTCTGCTTTAGGTCTCCTAAAGTAAATCAAATAAACCACAAACCTCTCTAAACGGCAGCAGAATAAAATGATTGTATTTTGCTAACAATAAGTAAGTCTGTCGGAAGCCAAAATAGCTGGCAACTTCCAAAGGAATCCAAGCTAAAAGGAAAATAAACTAAAGCCTACATTAGTTGCAAGTCTGTAGGTGGAGATGTTCAATGGCTGGAAACACAAAACATCAACTTTCAGGTGAAGGAAGAACAAATCAAGATGAAAGATAGAAATAAGCTGTCAAGGAACCCTGAGTAACCAAGGCACACAGTGCACACTGAAGAGCACTGCTGTAAGTCAAGAACCAGACCTTCGACCTCATCCACTCATCTCCAGTTTATGGCTGTTGAAAAGTTGTGTATTTACCTCTTTAAGGATACACACTTTATTTTGAGTTCTGCAGCAGCAAAGCCTTAATTCAAATCTTACACAGCAGATAATCCTTTCTATTTTAAAGCTCTCTCCCTAATAGCTATACTCTCCGAAATGAATACAGTGAAATACATCAACATCTGTTTTAATATCCGTTGAACTTATCATGCTTTTAAAGAACATTTAAGAGGTTATACGGGTTATAACACAAATAATTGCATGCTAATAAAAACGGCAGTCACAGCACGTACAGACAACTAAGGAAAACACTTAAAATTGTTACATAAAGACAAATTGCCCAGCTGCGCTCATAACTATGCGATGAACTTTAAGACATCTGTGTGTTTACACTTCTAATCAAGCAAAACTATCTTCTTCCATTTCACTGGAACCCACAACGGATACAAGCCCATACCACACCGTCCTCCCTGCCCGAGCAGCAAAGGACATTCGCAGCACGCGTCCGTCCCCAAACGAGGGCAGCTCTCCACATGTTCGCAGGGAGGTTCTTTTCTGGTGTTGAAAAAGTTGAGGACGTTTTCTGAGATCTATATCCAAACTTCAATTTTAGGGAAGAAATTATACCGTAGCCCGGGGAAGTGTTTTTCTTTTCTCTTTCTCTATATTTGCATAAGCAGAGACAAGCTTGTCTACAACCTCTTAGGCAATCCCAACTGCATGTACTACCCTTGGAAATATTTGGGGACAGCTTAACACAAGAGGTTTCTTAACAAGACCGACTCCTAACTACTTCAATTGACTCCCAATTAATTTTCATAACACCGTAATTAGCCTGTGCCACAACACCTCAACATACAACTTGAAGGTTGCCGTGACTGCTCTCGTTCCTTTTATGAATTAATTTCTAACTTCCCTGCAGCAGAAAACAAACGCCGACTAAAGTTACCTTGACCGGCAGAGGCACAGACCCCCACCCCCCTGCCGCTGGAGCGGTACCGCCTGCGGGCGGGCTGCGATCGCCCCTCCGCGCCTCCTCCCGGACGCGGGTCGGGGGTCTCGGAGCGGACGGAGCCGAGAGGAAAGCCCGGGTCTCCCCGGCCCGGCCGAACTCAGGCTTCCCGCCCGGGGCGGCAGACGCGGCCGCGCTCCGCGGCAGCTCCCGCACACACACCCGCACCGCGGGCGCACGGGGGCAACGGCGGCCGGCGGGAGGAAGGCCGGGAGCCCGCCGGAGGGGGCGGCCGGGGCCGGGGCCGCGCTCCCGCTCGCCCTCGCAGCGGGGCCGCCCGCCCGCCCGCCGAGCGGAGCGCGGGGCTTCCCCCGCCGCCGGGGATGGGGCGGGAGCGGCGGGCCCCGCCGCAGGAGCCAGCCAGCGCTTGCCGGGCCGGGCCGCCCGGCGGGTCCCTCCGCGCCGACCCCGGGCGGGCCGGGGTAACCCCGCGGGGCCGCGGCGGCCCGCCGGGCCGGGGGACCGGGGAGCTGCGGGGTCCGTACCGTAGATGGGCCGCAAGCGCCGGTCGTTGGGGTCCTGCACATGGCCCCGCGCCGCCATGATGAGAGCGCAGAACGGCAATGCGCAGCCGCCGGCCGGGCCGGCCCGGGGGCGGGGGTGAAGGGACCGGGAGGGAGCGCGGGGCGGGGCCGCGCCCGGTGCGGGGAGCCGGGGCGGTGGGGACGGCGTTTCCTCTTCCCGGGGCTGAGGCGATTCCCGCCGCAACCGGCCCGCGCCGCCACGGCGGGGTGTGCCCTCCCTCCTCTGAGGCCCACGCGCCCCCCGCCCCCTCCGCGGCTGAGGGAAGGGAGCGGCCGCCCTTCTTCCCCCGGCGAGGCGCGGGTGTCCCCAGCCGTGAGGGGCTGAGGGGAAGGGGGTGCCGCTCCTTCAGCGCCCCGGACAAAACCATGGCGATAGCTGCAGTCTCCGAGGCGGAAGCCCGGCTGTGTGGCAACTGGTAAGAAATGAAACTGAGCGCTCGGGAGGGGCGTCTGTGTGTTGGGGCCTGTCCTTTGGGCAGGAAGCTCAGGGATTAAATAAGTAAGCAGTATGTATTCCCTTGAAATGCTGCGGAATACTAGAAGGTGCAAATTAATAATGAACATACTATCTTTTTAGAAATGTTTGGGTTTTGGTTTCACTTTGCAAGTATTAACGTCTTAGAAAGTAACTTTCCCAACCTTTAGCCAAGTTTCTGACTTAACAGGCAACTAGATAGAAACCAAAGTATTCAAACAGAAATAAAGATTTTTAGTGAGGTGCACATGAAGTACTTGATTCCAGGTTTTCCTTTAGCAGCTTTGTGTCTCAGAGGCAGAGATATAAAAACAGAATTAATAGGCACATATTGTTGTGGCAGTTGTTTCTCTCTGTAAATTCTCTTTCTTCAGACACTCCAATACGTTGAGTGATAATTATGTCATCTCATGAGTTGCATCTTGAATACATGCAACTAAAGAAATTAACTTTTTTTTTTTCCTCAAAGAGACATCGCAATCCAAGCAGTTTCTTGCAACATCAGTCTAGTTTGTTTGCAAGCAGTGAGTATGCGCAGTTTAGACACTGCTGTTGGACTTCGTTGCTTTGCCAGGCTGTAGTGTTTTTCCTTGGTGATGTGAAAGGCATTAAGCTGTAGGTTATAAAGTTAATTTTGGTGTTTTGAAGACTGTGTTCTTGTGTGCAGGGGGGGAATGATACATCCACCTAGAAATGATGCTGCCTGCTTGAGGGCAGGAATAAGGGCTTCTAGCGCCTCAGTTCTTTTTGCACCTTTTGTGTTCATAAGCCTTGCATCCTCCTCAGGAAAGGAAAATGAGTATCATAGAAATGAGGTGAGTTTGGGAATTTTGGCTATAGAGTGATATGATTACCGTTATCATGCCCTGAACAGATCTGGTCTAACAGGATCTGTTCTTTATTTTATCCAGGCAGAGCACTGTTTGATCTGTCATAGCCAAGTTATTTTCAGGAAGAAACTTTTATGTTCTCAGATTAGTTTATTAACTTGAACCTGGTGATAACTTGTTTATGCTGCAAAATTTGTCTTTCCCACAAGGAAATAAATCCACCTTGATTTTATCTTAATAAAGTATGAAAACTGTGACCGTTGCACACTATATATGTTAATATGCCAACTGTAAAGGAATGTGGAGGCCTGGTTGGGCTTGTGTTTCTCTGTCGTTAGTCAGTTCTCTAACCCGTGAATTCACAGAAAGCTTTCTTAGGATTTTTTTTTTTAATGAAAAACTGCTTGAAATTGTTGTCAGTGTATTTTCTGAAAAGTAACCTCTGTGACCTCTCATAGCAAAAAGGATATTCCTGTTGCTAATTTCATCATGCATGAAATCCACTGCAGCAGAAATATTGAAGTATGCCGCTACTGCAGTGAATTAATCCCAAAGTCTGAAATGAAGAACCATATTGAGTCTGAACATGTGCAGGTGAGAAACAAATTTCTCCTCTAAAACTGCTGACTTCTATGGCAATTAATATAACAAGGACTGTTTATTGTAGGTGACCTGCAAGTGTAGCATGAAGATAGAAAAATTTCTCTTGAAGGATCATGAGGTTGGTGGACTTTATATTATTGGACACTTGGAAGATAGTCTATGGTATTTCTAAGCACTGATTCTAGACTGTTTCGGTCAGCCAAGACCTGGATTACAACCTGTGATTGATGCATCCTTTTTATTGAACCGTGCTTTCTAAATTCGCACCAGCTGACAGATTGTGGCTGGAAACTGCCTTAAAGTGGTGGAGCCTGCTCAGGCTTTCTTATAAAAGGGCTATCTGTGCTAACTGGTGATTTTGTCCTTGTCAGGGGTGAAGATGAAAAGTGTTATGCTATTTTAAAAGTACAGAATATAATTAATTTGACTTTTTAAATTCCTTTAATGTTACAGATTTCTGACTCTGCTGTGGTCATTATGTGAGTTTTAATAACTCATCGTGTCCAAACAGACTTTTAAAAGAGCTTGTAAAATAAACTAAAATGGGACACAGTGCAATTTTCTGAGTTTCTGAAACCAGTTGGCTGCTGTCACAGGCAGTCTTGTTATAGATATCAGTGCCTTCCCTTGCTCTCATGTAAAGCTCATTTAAAGGCAGCTCTGGAAGTGCCACACGAGTCTGCTTATTGGTGAGATAAAAATATTCTTTGAAGACATGTCCAGTTCAAAACCCTGAAAGTAGTTTATCCTGCATGTTTGTGTGTAGTGCTTTTAGTTTTGTTTATAAAGCAAATGATGTATTACTGCAGCACCTGCAATTATAACATGTATTTCTTCTCTGTTTAACCCAATTTGAAGGGCAACTTAGCTGTCATTCAGTGTAGTGTAACAAACATACGCAGGCAATTCTTGTTGAGTAGTAAATGTGCTGTAAATCTGCTCCCTAATATAGCACACGCTAACATGTTTTTAGCAGTACTCAGTGAAATCTGATTAGTACTGGATGTCAAGACTGTGTGTAAAAGCTAACTTCAAAAAGCACCATGTGAATCTGCTGTCCAAGCGTTACAGATTTAAAAAGCATTTTCTAAGTATTTGGAGTGCTTCAGCTGGTGTGTTTATACACAGGTTATACAACGTGTTGTTCTTATATTTCTCACATAGTATCTTATTCCAGGCTTTTCTTCAGTGTAGCTTCGGGTCTGGCTAAAGAAACAATAGACTGCTCAACTCTTAAGCAAACTGAGAACCTCCCTCCACCTTTGCCTCAGTCTTCCATATGTGAAGAATAATAATCCCTCTTTCTTTTTCCAGGCATCAGCGTGCCCTCTGCGCCCTGCCGTCTGCCAGTACTGTGACATACAGCTGACTTTCAACAAGCTCCAGGACCATGAAATTTACTGTGGAGCTCGGACTGAGAGGTGTGGTGGGTGCGGTCATAACATCATGGTGAAAGATCTAAAAGACCATCCTCGAGTCTGTGGGCAAGAGGTGAAACAAGTGAGAACGATGCCTAGCTTTGAGGATGAGGATGCAGATTTGCACACCCTTCGAGACCTTAGAAACGGACTAAGATCAGGTAACCGCACTGGGCCTTTGTGGAGAGTGCCCAGGGTGCTAGAAAAGCAGATTTATAGCAGCTGTGTAGGAGACAAAGCACTTAAGGACATTAGCAGAAGAAATGTTTCAGCAGCACAAAGAAGTCAAAAGTGAGGTAAGGTGTAGAGAGAGTAATAATTGGCTTCTAATTTGATGTTTGGCAGCGGATCCAAGTATAAGGTTTTGTAATTGCTTTCTGTAAAAACACTGAATAATGAAAGCTCCAGAGGCAATGTGAGCGGGACCACTTTACTGTGGAATAGAACTGCAAAGGTATAAGCCAACTAAATAGAGGACTGCTGAGGTACCCGGTGTGAAAGCCCAGTCCACTGCCTGTTCTTTTGTCTCAAAGTATCTAGCTTAAAAATGAAATTGGAGTTGTTTGCTCACTGCAGATTCTGTCTGTTTTTGTTTAGCAGCTGCACTCCTCTTTACATCAGTTAAGTAGAAGGGTAGGTGAGATCTGGATGAGGGTTCACATATGTAGTGCTGCGCATTTCCACAGTAGTGTCCCATAGCTTTCCTACCAGAAAAGATTCCATGGTTTTCTTCTGTACATATACAATTCCCACTGTTGTCAAGTGTAATATTGTTAAAAGGAATTTGTTTTCCCATCAATGTACTGAGGAAACAATGTGGAAACGTTTCAGCCTTGTAAAAGGGCCGAGACTACAGTATATTTATTGGACCTCGTTCACGGTGTAGATCATAGAAGGTTCCTCCATGACTTTGTAGAGCTTCCAAGAAGCTTAAGTTCAAGGTTTTGGAGTAAGAGGAATTACTTGCTTCCTTTTCTCCTTTTTTGCTTGTTACAAACAAAAATAGATGAGTGTTTTCTTTCTTCCTCCTGAATTTGATACATGTGTCCTTCTAGGCTTTGAAACGCTCACCTCCATGAGCGTCCACACGTGCACGTGTGAAACCCTCGTGGCTGAGCTAGTCTCATGCATGAAAGTGAACTGCTTGTTGCAGACTTAATGTTCTCTCAAATTTATATTTATCTTTTGAAGAGGATGAACTGGAGCAGCTGGAGAGAAATGAAAATACTCATTCTTCACTTTATGAAGAGTGGAACGCCGATTTAGACTATGTGTTGGCTCTTAGCCTACAAAATGAGAATAATCCTCTCAGTAATACTGCAGATGAAATGCCCAGTGACTTCTGGGAGAACTACTACACCAAAGAGTCTGTGCTGTCGGCCTGTCTTAATGAAACAGACAAGCCAAATATTTTCTCCTGTGACTCTTCAGTGTCTTTTAGCACATCAAACCACATAAAGAGTAAGTATAAATGCTGTTGTGGTGGTTTTTTTTCCATAAAGTTTGAGAGAATGGAGAAGGGAAGTGAGGATTCTCGGACTGGGAAAGTCAAAGATTATTGAGGTATTTTAAAATGTCAAAATGAGTCTCTCTGAGACTCCCTCTAAATCATTTTTAGATAATTAATACACAGGAGAATAGGCTCTCCGTAAGTACCATTCTTCCTTCCTTTCTTAAACTTTATCTCTGGTTCCTCAAAACTTAGCAATATTAGCATCTAAAGTAGTTTCTATTCAAAGAGGTATTACTAAAGCAAGGCTGCAAGGGAAGAAGAAATAAAAGCTCTAGTGAATCTCTGACCTTGATATGTGTTGAGAGCTTCATAACAACTGAGTAGGTGATAACTTCCTTGGTGAAGTAAACATGATAAGAAGGGAGAATGTGGGGGAGACCTTAAGTTCTGGCTTATTTTGAAAGCAGAAATGGTACTAAAGAGTTTCTTGAAGGCAGTAATAGGCTTTTTACCAGACCGTTCGATGTATCTTTGACTCCGAAACATTGTTCTCACTCTGGGTTATGTGAATTTGCTTTTGTAAAATTCAGCAAGTGGGGCTGGAGTAGCTATTTCTTCAGTGTTTGCTCTGGTTGCTGTCCTGTGGCACAGAACAGGAGTCTGTTGCTTAGGAATTTTGATGATAAGTCGAGCCGACTGCATTGGACTTCTCTATGGTAGAGGATATAACCATGACTTACTTTGCAGATGACGAGATCATCATGCTGCCATGTGAATTTTGTGAGGAGCTCTACCCTGCCGAAGATCTGATTCTTCATCAGGTTTAGTACTTTCTTGTATCGTATCTAAGGGTTTGCAGTAAAGACTCTGTTCTGCTGCCGTGACTGAACAAGGGTGCAGTCTTCACTCAGTGATGCTGTGAGAACTCCAGCAATTTTGTCTTTGCAAAGCATGATTTTTAAAGTCCAGAGAGCTAATTTTTCCATGTTGCTTGCCTAACAGACAGGTTGTAACCCAGCAAGTGCCTTTGCCTCGTTCAGTAAAATAAGTTCTTCTCTAAATCCACGAGAATATGATGGTCTACGTGCTACTGGGTCCAAAAGCCGTAGGTTTCTCTCTTCGTCCCAGCCCCAAGCTGTTCAGGCAGAAGGGAACTTCATGATTCCATGTGAATTTTGTGGCATCAAACTAGAAGAGGAGATGCTCTTTCATCATCAGGTACTAAACAGAACTTGGTTGGTTGTATCCCATCCAGTTGTTCAAGAACTATGCCAAGTCCTGCAGCCTCTTACGTTTCAGGCATCTATGTAACTGTACCCTGTGCTAGATCTTCCTAAACAAAGCCTCCTGGGCCCCATCTGAAAGGCGGTGGTATGCTGAGGCTGAAGAATAACAATTATTTTTGGAAGTCTTTATAATGAAAGCTAAAAAAAAGCCCCTGAAATTGCACAATACAAATGTTTGACTTTGACATAAAAGTTATGTTGAAACCAGGATGTATGAGTCACAGCTGAGGGGGGAGGAGAGGAGCACAAGCGCGTGGTCTGCGGAGGTAGGAGAGGAAGTAGACAACACAGACTGTATATCTGGGAGATGGAGGAACATCTCAGAGGGTAGGTGGGGAGAGAGAAAGGGTAAGAGTGTGGATTTGTCTGAGGCTCAGCCTAAGAGAGTGGTGGTGGGTTTATGAAGTGATGGGTGCTGCAGAGGGCTTGCGGGGTGTTCTGATGCTTCTGTAATGTTGCTGTCTGATACTTGTAATATGGAAGGAATGCCAGGTCTTGGTACTGCTGAAGCTGTTACTGCTTTTCAAGAATGCTGGACAGGGACCAGCTAGACCACTTGGTTCTTTAATGCTCTGTACGCTGAAAGAGCAGATTTGGCAGGCGGCGTGCACATAGAAGAGACAGTCCTCTGGAATTTGCTGCTGTTACAAAGTTACGAAAATGCTGAACTTGCTCATTTTGTTTCATGACTGAAGGAACTGGGAAGTTAAAAGTTCCTACAGTCCTAACGAACTAGTGAAGCTGTATTTTGCTGGTTTGTTTTTCTAGGCCTTTTCTCTCCTTGGTGACAGCAAATGTAGTATTAGTAGAAATGAGATCTGATAAAATTTCATAGCTTCTCCTTTGCTAAATAGTAGGGCTTGACACTAAGGAGAAGTCCCATCCACTTCCTGTTACAGCTGGCTGTTGGAAGACTTTGGTGTTTTTCTCTCACCCTATCTATTTTGGAAATGCAGAGTGCAAAGTCGGCTTTATTTACAAGCTTCTAATATTTTTGGTGACGTTTGTGTACAATAATCAGGACTTGTTAAAAATCAGTGACGGGTGCTGAGTTGCCACAATATAGTTTCTTTGCAAATCACAAAAAGGACACCCTGTATTTAAAGTTTTGTGTTCCACCTGGTATTCCTGGTATCTAACAAGGGCAGCAAATGATTCCCTTTCTAGTTCAGGTTTTTGGTGTGTGTCCTATGGGTTTCTGTCTCCTTGTTTTGTTGTTCCTTGATGTAATTAACCTGCAGAAAAACATGACAAGGGTAGCCAATGGGGGCACTTCTGGGGCAGCATGACTTGGAAATCACTTCTAACTTGATTTTTGTCGTTAGACGTGGGTTTTGTGATGGCACTGATACCAGGTTGGTTACAGGAACTTGATCAGAATTATAGTGACGGTCCCTCAGGGCTGCTTTCCCCATGCTTGGGACTGGCTTTGCAGGGTCATTTTTAGGTGTGAGAGGTGGAAGGCTGCATAAGAGAGGGTCTGGTTGTTGGCTGGCTGGCAGCGAGGCCCCAAATACAGGGTTGTTCTGTTCAGCAGGGCTGGCTCACGCTGCCAGTTCCGTTTTTGCTCAGGCCCTGTGATAGCTAGTGGTTATTCCTAAGCTCTGTGAAAGAGAGGATGTGGGTGTCATCAAGCAATATCTGCCTCTTCCTAAAAACAATTCCCACCAACCTTAATCTTTCCAAGGGGTGATGCTCTGCAGTGTTTTTGCAGGAATGAGTCTGAAGGAGCTGTCGTTTAAACAGTCAAATGTATGTTTTGCTTTAGCACCATTGTGATCTGCGCCCAGCCAGGCCAGCAGCCAGCTTTCCATCTCGGCAGCTGCTCGCTCCTCAAGCCAACAGAGAGAGAAGAGAATCACCAGAGCTGGCTCGGAGACGAATCAGGCATCAAGGTGTGGGCAAAACACAGACTTAAGCACACTGTTTTCCTTTGCATTTGCAGGAACACTCTGCCTGTTCCAAGCTAAATAGGTGGTGTTACCCCGTTCTGTCTCCAAAACTTAAAAACCTTTGATCCCCTACCACTGGTCTAGTTTGACACAAGAAAGATTAAATCCCTGAAACTCAGTATCCTCAGAGATCTTGGTTATGAAGCCCTGTACTGCTGGAATGGAAATTAGGTCTAGTTTTGTTGTCTGACTAGTCTCTAATGTCTCATGCTCCATTTACTATTTCTATGAAGCGCTGTATTCTTGTCCTCTCAGGAGATGTCTCTCCTTGGTGCACAGAAGGCTTTGGGCAGCAGAGGCTCAGCCATCCTGCACGAGGGACCAAGTCACTGAGCAACACGGCAAACACCAGGAACGCACTCCTGTCCTCTTCAGCGAGAGCTAGCGATGCTCCCGAATCAAGGGGGAAGCTCAGGAAAGCGGCTGGGAGTGAGGGAGGACCGAAGAACAGCGGTGCGAGTGAATCTGCAGGAGGGACAAAGCCACGTGAGAGACCTACTCACGACTCTCATTCTGAAGCCTTCACATCCAGCTCCTCGAGAACTTCTCCAGCCCAACCAAGGTACCGCCTTTCTCTGCCATTTCAGGCAGCCACCCCGGGCCTGCCCTAAAGCGTAAGGGCTCAGTGGCACCTGATTATTTGCTCTGCTGAAAGGGGGGGCGCAGCCTCAGGCTTGGCACATTCTGATCTTCATATGGGAGCAGCCCAACAGCAGCAGCAGTGACAAATCTGTTCTGGTCCTCTGCCTCATTTCCATAGGGTACAAATCTGGATTCCCTCATATTTGTCCGTGGCTGAAAGGGTTTCCTTCAGCTTAATTTGACTGCTGCTTATCTGAGTCCCAAACTTTTGTATCAAAATAGAATGGACAAAATGGTCACTGGGAGACAAGGCGTTATCCAACACTGTTACCTAGCCATTGTAGCACTCTCGGCTTTTCTCTGCGCTCCTTCAAAACTTAAACTTGCGTAAACCTAAAATGAAATAAAAAAATTTTAGCGTGGTGCCTTTATGGCTCATCACCTACTTTCTTTGCTGCTTAATTCAGCTTGCGTTACCGCTAGCCTCAGCCACCTGTTGGGTTTTTCCCCCTGCGGTGCAGTGTGTGTTACTGAAATGCCTGTGGGCAGTTGACCAGGCTGTGGTGGTTCTGCTACAAAAATAACTGGGTCATGGTTCAGGAGAATGAAGGGCTTCTTCCTAGACCTTCCAGCATCTCCCTGGAGTGAAGGACCTATGTGTATTCAGCAGAAAGAGCACTGAAAGGGGTAGGCTTGCTTCACCAGGAAGCGTCCCTGTTCTTTTCCTACAGCAGTGGAAGAGGAAGGAGCCTCGGGATGGCGGACGGTCCAGTTGGAATGAGGCGCAGGAACACCAAGGTAAGGCAGCTGGTGCCAGGACCGTGCTGCTTCGCTCGGTGGGCGGGTGCAGGCTGGACGCCTCCATTTCAGAGGGAACAGTGCCTGGCTGTTACCCCTTGAGCAATAGCTTTGCCAGGACAATGGGCTTATTTTACAGTCCTTCCTGCTTCAGGGAGGTGTTCATTAGTTGCTTGTTATCAAGTACTCTTTGAAACCAGCATTTTTACTTTTTTTCCCTCCCTTTAGGCAAAAGTACAGAGCCCATCATCTGGTCATCCAGAGAAGTGATCCACCACTTACAAAAAACACATTCGGCACTCTGGACACTATTACTGTGCACTCAAGTACTTATTTAGCTGAGTGCAAGTGAACTCCTATATTGCCCTGTCACTGAGGACTTTCTATGAATTTAAATTTTTATAGACAGTGGCCTTTTTATATCTATCTCTAATTTGTGAGCATATACAACAAGTTTTTACTTCTGTGCTCTATATTAGCACCACCCCCAGACAGCAGGTGTGCTCCTGCCTTGGGAACCACCTGGGTTATGTTTTCGTACTGGCTTTTTGTGACACACAGTGAAAGGGAATTGTTGACATACTGAGCTTCACACAGGCACACTGCTGCTCCTGTGCTAGTTAGGTATTGTGAAGACAGCAAGTCGATGAAAACCAAAAAAGCCAGCTCTCAGCTTGGCCGATGCCAGAGAAGCAGCGGGCCCAGGAGCTGACCTGAGCCTTCCGAAGGCTGGGCTCTGCACTGGAGAGGGCCCGCCACTGTGAGGGCAGCTGGTCCGGGCAACTCAGCTGGGGACGCGGGGTCGCGTTGAGCGGCTTGGCGCAGCTGGCCCTCTGCAGCAGGAGCTGGAGCGGGGGGCCGTGGGGTGTCACGGGAGAGCCTGCAGCAGAGCCCATTCCCAAAGCTGCGTGGCATACCTGCCTCCCTGGGCAGGGCTCAGCCAGGCGATGCTGCAAGCACCCCGGGGGTGGTGGGGGCTGCGCCTCCACCCCCACGTCACAGCTTGGTACCAGATGTGCCCGGGGAAGGGAGAGGGGAACCACCGTTGTTGGGGAGAAGCTCTGAGCCCACAGCTGTAAGATGCTTTTTAGTGCTGTATTAGTCCATGCTTTTTAAATTCCTTGTAATAAAGTTTTATCTAATCATGTCCCAAACCATCACATAGTAAAAGTCTATTGCACGAGGTGACGTGGGATCACAAATGCCGTTTGAGGGTAGGTTTCTCACCCCCACCTAGTGCTGGCCAGTTCAGAGTCAGGGGCAGCGGGCTTCGTTAGTTTGTGCTCCACCGTTATTACCTGCATTAACAAAGCCCTAATGTTCTACGGGAGCTGGGTCAACCGTTGTGCTTTGGCCCAGCCTTAGGGAATTGGTAATGCGAAAGCTGGCCCGTGGGCATCTGCCTAATTAGCGGGGTAGCGGAGGTGGCGTCAGCAGGGCTCGTGAGCCCGTCACCCTTCTAGGGCAAGGCTGCTGCCAGAGGCCGCCCCCCGCGCTGCAGCGCGGGAGGCTAATGATGGCTGAAGGGAGCTTGGTTTTAAAATAAAGACATTTTACGGACGCTTCCACCAAATGTAAGCGTTTATTTATACAAGAAAAGCAGAATAAAGGTATTTAAAAACAGGTGGGAAACAACCTTGCGATGGCATTTCTGGGGAAAACTGCTATGGCAAGATAAGGGACTCTAAGCTGGCTTCGTGTGGTTCGTGAAGGTGAACAGGACGCCTCGTTCAGAAACTGTCAGTGTGAAAAATAACTAACTACCGAGCCGACAACGTGGCTGAGCCTGCGTTATGCCTCAGGCACGAGAAATACTGCACTTTCTCCATTAAGGAAATATTAGCAATCATTGTGCTTCCTTTCCCTTTTGTACAAAATATTTACATTTCTGTTCCAAGTAAATACAAATTACAGTGTATTAACCCATAAAAGTGGGATTTAAAAGCAGATAACCTCAGCTTCATTTCTAGCAGTTCTAATCCTCTGCATCAACACAGCTTTGGCAGTCGGAGGACTTCTTCAACTATTTCCAGCCCCAAATAAGGACACAGTACGTCTAAAGGGATGTTAAGAATCGCCTTTATGCAAGTGTACACTGTATGGCCAAGAGCACTTAACAGGTTAATGCTGTGTACGGTACCAAGATGGACACACACCAAGCTAGAACTAATACCCAGCTCCAGAGTTTTTCCATTGTTTAGTATAATTTTACATTCTGAAGGAATATATAGTAAAAAAAAAAAAAAAATCACAAACTGATCTTTGCTTTGACAAACAAGCCTAGTACAGACACTGTCAAGTTCCGTTAAAGCACAAGGAAGTAATGATGATTAGAAAAGCTTTAATTAAAAGGCCATTTGAGCTACAGTTGAACCACTGCAGCACTTCCTTCCCAGTAACGTAAAAAGAAAAGCCAGGCCCCCACCACGACCCACTCTCCTGCAGGGCTCATAGCGCTCTTCAGAAAAAACAAACCCAAGTCAATGAAGGTTATTTATTGGTGTGACATTTTTCCTGTATAAGAAGCTTCATTTACACAGCAAGGTGTAAACAGCATTGACTGAAAGTTTGTTATTTGTAATCATAAATAATTAATTGTAATAAATACGTATCAAGTAACTTTACAGCACACTTTTCAGGGCCAAGATGCAGATATGTTCTGCTCCCATGTGCTCTCTGGAAGGAGAGGACAGACATTAGCAGCAGTTTCTGACTCACAGCTGTAATCATAGCCTTGGCGGACACTGGCACACCGAGCTCCCGAACCCCTGCGAGCGAGGAGGCATTTGCGCTGCGAGCCCACCCAAAGCATTAAGGGCTTGAAACGGGCGATTTAAGCCCAATGCAAACCCGCGATCCAATCGCCAGAAAGAAACCCCAGGCGTATCGTTGTCAGCAACAACAGTTCTGCCGTGAAATCCAACCGACCTTCTTCACGTTCCCTCGTCTGGGGGCGCACGTCCCGGACGGGAACACGCCGCTCCACGCCATTCCTTCTGCTTCGTTTTCCCCTTGGTCTTTGTAGACTCCACGTGTGTTTGCGCTTACTCTGAATGATTTCTCAGCTACATATATGCTTCTACGTGGAAATGGACAAGATTGAAGAGTAAATATTCTTCCTACATGTATCTGTTCCTTTGAAAGGGCAATATGCAATAGGAGGGTTACACAGCTTTCCTAACCACAGGAGACTCCGTATGCCAACAACTATCTCTACAACTGTTGCACACACATTTTCCCATTTGCTCACAGAAGAACAGGAATATACACACTTGTTCAGGCTTTTCTCTCTTACTCACATCTTCCAAGTTCCACACACTCATCACACCCAATATTCACAATAATATACAATAAATACAGCGGTTTCGATACCCATCACCACCGACAAGCCACGTTAGTGTATGCTGTCTTCTATAGAGAGACATACAAGACCGACCTTCAAGTACAGTTACACACACACCACCCTTTGCGTGGCTGACGCGTGCTAAGCACGTCGCAAGGAAAACAACGGACTCGCAGCTCAGTGCTGGCACTTAACTTACACATAGCACCGAGCCGTCGCACAGCAGTGGTTTCAGCGTGTTCTCTTCGGTTCTGCAGCACGCAGGCAGTTCTCACTCGTGCCGGGTTCTAAGCGATCAACAAAGCAGTGCCGTACTTTTAAACGCACCCAGCGCAGGGCAAGCGCTTTTATACGAGTAAAGGAAGGTACAGGTGTTGATGTGTTCTTTTGAAACCACCCCAGAACGTGTTTCACAAGATACAAAAGTCAGAGAATTGTTCTCTCTCCACAGTCTGCTATTATCTCTCCACAGAAAATAGAAGCTTCACCTTCAAACGCCTAACTTTGTGCCTTCCCCCACCTCATCCTCCTCTCGGGTGTCACATTTCCAGGATAATTTGCTCATAGATCAAAGATCATTTTTGAGTACAAAAACGAGTTCCAGGTGTTTAAGCACACACTGCTTATTCTGAGAGCGTGTTTGGAAATAGGATAAAGTCACAGATTATAAGCTTGAACTGTGGTATCTTACACCATACAGAGAGAAGCCATTTTGTTTCTGCTAATATTTTAATTGCAATAAGTTACTTTGTTGCTAAGCAAAGCAGACATTCAAGAACATCTAGGGCAAGAACACAACTGAATTATGGCCCTTTCACTGTTCTTTCCATTATAAATCTTCCTAATCAGAAGTGCTCAGCTGAAACCCCAAATTAACTGTGGCAGCTACCCGTGTGCTTGCTTAGAGTTTAAAAAGTTAGAAGAAAATGGTGAAAACGTAAACATGCAGCTTGGCAGCGTATTTCCTGCTCTGAAACTCAAGCAAGTGCTAGAAATTCTGCACGACCTCTGCCTGCGACAGAGGTACCGCGCTCTGTTCCTGCAGGTGCCCGCAGCGATTCCCTCCCCACACCCGACACTTTCCATTTTTGTACTCAAAAACGTTTCAGGGGAGAGCGATCTACGAGCCTTCACCTCCGAGTGCTCCCGAACCCAGAACGCCCTCACTTGCGTTGTGTTCGCATGGGTAATATCGTTGTAAATTACAAAATTAGAAATGTACATGTTTAAAGGCTTTTCAAAATTAAATTATACACAAACTGGTCTTTACTAAACTATCCTACAAATATTCCACAAACAAGGCAGCAAAATAACCAGTCCACCACAAAGTCTACAAATACAAAATGTAAGTCTTCCAGTAATTATTGTAACGGGAACAAAAGTTCAGAAAATAAATCAACCTCCAGCTTGTCACACAGTGTTACAGGAGGTATTTTTATGTGAATTGAAGGGTTTCCAACGTTAGCAGAGCCATGAAACAGTCCGGACAGTCACCTCTAGGCATCCCCTTCTCGCTCTCAGCCGCTGAGGGGATCCTCGCGGTAATGGATGGCGTAGCGGAGCTTTTCCAGCATTATGTCCAGCGAGGAGTACTGAGGAAGTTTGATCATAAACATGCACGTTTCCACACGGATGTACCGAGAGTCTGGCGAACCTGCGGGGAAGCAGCACCAGAAGGGTCTGAACATGCCCTCCACTTTCCACCTTAGTCCCCAAAGACATCCTTCCCCCATGCCTCTTACTAAGAAGTATCAAAATAATAAAATTCCTGTCTGTAACATGTCCCTTGAACCTTAAATTCTGCTGTGCTCCTCAGTCAGACCTTGGGCTGATATTTTTCTGACAGTCCAATCAATCATTTTAAAATAATGAGATAAATACCATACAAAGTCTTTTACTGTCTCTAGAGGGCAATGTTTTAAGTACTTGAATTTATTTTAAATTTTATCTTTACACCATTTAAAAACAAGCTCGCTCACTTATTTACAGCCGTAACTACCTGCCCCCCTCTTGTCATTCTTTGTGCATTAAATACACTTTTAAATACAAAAGAAAGGGGAACTGAAAGCTGGAACCGCCAGGCGAGCAGAGCTGACCTGCCTTGCCGTAGGAGACAGTGGGCAAACGTACCTGCGGCTCCGTCGGGGGGAGCTATTTTCATGGGGTACGGCGGGACGTGGGCAGTGTCAGGGCCCCCGTCTTTGCAAGGGCAGGTGAAGGGGATTCGCTCCTGGTTACAGGCAAACTTTATGAACTTGCAGAGCTCCTCCTGAGTGAACATCTCTAACGCGCTCCAGAAAAACTCGATGTGCTGATCAGTCTCCATCAAGCCCACCTGGTACATGGTGTGTGCCTAAGAGAAAAGGAAGCAAGATGTCCTCTGCTGCTTTCAGCTCCCTTCGTAAACCTTCCCCACTTACGCTTTGAGAGGATAGAAGGGGGTGGCAACTACACCTCCCCCCAAGTTCTCCTGCCTTTTCAAAATCATGAGGAAATCCAGCCATGGTAGAGCCCATCAGCTTCTGTAACGGGCTTCTCTCAGCGCGCCTCCCCCGCGGTGCAGGCAGCGCACGTTACTGTTTTGTTTAATATGCAGGACTGGGGCAGTTCAGCATTGCTGCTCTTTAAGGAAAACACAAACCAACATTAACACCTGTGGATGAGAACGTTCTACAACTTCTGACACAAAAGACCAGGTTTTTTTATGGCACAATGCTTATGATAACGAAATGAAAGCGTTCAGGACCAGTTGTTGTCTGTTACAGATTAATTTTAGATTTTCTGAGGTTATTTGCAATTCAAAATAGGGACGATGGCTCTTTCAGCCCTTAGCTCAAGTGGCAAGTACCAAATAAAGCTCAATAAAATGGAGATAAGTTTAAAATTTGATGTTAAAAAGTAAATTCATTATTCCTCTCTGGAACAAGCCCCACTCCTATTATTTTCTGAATCCAGTGGAATCTTAAAAAACTCCCTTGGGGGCAAAGGGGGGTGCCCAAGTCCAGGCCAGCATTCCACAAGGACTGTCCTGGCTACATCACAAGCAGGAGGCTCTCCCCTAACACCCTCCAGGTGGGAGGATCCTCTCCTCTACGTGTCAGAGAGGTAAGTTTTGCCAAAGCTGCAGTTCTTCACACCTTGAGGAACTCCAGGTTGATGTATGGAAGCCCACATGTCCTCAGCTCCATCTCTAGAGGGGTCAGCGTAGTCAGCAGCTGCAGGGGAATGATAGAGCCAAGTCCAGCACGCACTGCAGTCATGCACTCCGGAGTCTGCAGCTCACGCATCCTCAAGCTCCGGATCGCTGTTGCATACACGTCCTTGTTCTCCCATCTGCAAGGGCAGGATTCAGGATAAAAAAGGAGCGGGTAAGAGGCCTCTTGCCCTGCCCCAGGCCCTTACATTCAGAAGGGTTTTTTGGGAGATTCTGCTTTTGAATAATCGAGAACAGCTTTAAGCTACTTGCATTCTGATGCTTCCCAATTTTATTCCACTTTCCTCAGCTTCCTCTCATGCTTGCCCATTTCTCACAAGCCTCCTAACTGTGGGTGTTTACCGAAGCCAGCGAACAGCTGATAAGCGCTACTCCTCAGCTGTCAACCGCTTACAGAACAAAGGGCAGTAAATAGCACTAGTGACTCCAAGTTCCTGCCAGCAAATGTAAAGCTTTCCCAGATCGTTCCAGCCTTCAGCTTGTTATAAAAGCATCTCTGAAGAGCCTGGTGCTTTGAAATTATTCTAGAGATGCTTCTTTCCCATGTAACCCAGCGTAAAGTCCTGCCAAGAAGGCGGTTACTCACCCCACTGGAATGTGCCTGCCTCTGGGACAAAGCTCCACTTCTTCCCCTGTCATGGTCAGGTAGGTGAATTTGCAGCATGGCTTGTTAGGACAGTCAGGGCTCTCTGTTGCTAGATGCTGAGAAGCAATTTCTGCACACAGAGCTTCCAGTTCTGTCTCATCATTTATCTGTCATGAAATGCAAGACTAGTATCTGACGACCAGCACATCGTACTGCATTATTCTTGTGACTCATTTAAGGTATCCCCACAACATACAAAGTGCACTCGTTCTATCATCTGGAGACATCACGGACACTGACAGCCAGTAACCGCTTTGGTGGGTTATTTTCTGGTTTAGTACTGCCAAGTTCCAGTAAACATTTCAGAAGCCTTAATTCCACTGTGCCTGGCAGCAGAGACTGCGCAGCTTTTCCAAGCCATTAGGATGTAAAATCCTGCACCCAAGATGAGTCAAAACACTTCACGACCCTGCTCACGTGAAGAACACCTGCTAGCCGTGAAGCCAACCACCACCATTTAAGGCAGGCAGTAAAGTTAGCAGACACTAGAACAATGTGCTTATGGGGGAAACCCTGAAAAAAAGCAGAGAAGGGAAGAGAAAAAAAAGAAGTTCCTTACATTTTCAAATTTTTTGACATAGTTGTAGGTGAGGATGTCAGCTTCCTGGAGATCAACGTCAGGATCCAGTGGCTCTCCGACCAGGGTCTTCCAGAAGGAGGGCAGGAGGTCAAGTGGCAGAGGAACATCTGCTCGAATTGCAATACCCAAGAGCTGCCCGAAGAAATGGAATAACTGCTCCTCCGCGTAGGTTATAGGGCTGGGCGTCAAAATGTACTTCCCCTTTAGAAAAAACACAGAACAGAGCACACAAACCCATACTTAACCATTGATGCACACCCTGCAGGTCCACAAGTAACAGGCTTGTGAAAACGCTGATTTGGGCACAACGACTACTGTTCACTTGGCTACGAAAGGATTTGCTCAAGCGTGGCATGGAGCCTGTACATATTACAGAGTGATATTATCACATTACCTTATAATTTAATGATCAAGCCCTGCTAATCAGCATTCACAAGACCTTTCTGTATTTACATTATCAGTTCAACAGCCAAGCCTTTCAGTTGTGGGATGTTTCTGAAAGACAGTCTGGGCATGCTAAACCAGGTTTGCTACGTAGCTACCTTGTGGATATTCCTAGGAAGGATCCTTACCTCAGCTACTGCAAATTCATTGGGCCATAAACTTTATCTTATTTCTATAATACATCTACTGCATGAAATAGGAGGACACTAAACATAGCACGGATGGAGCATCTTGCTCTACTAGCAACGCGACTGACTTTCCTGGTGACGTTCCTGGAGTAACAGCAGCAGGATACAACCTCACTAGTTTGGGATGGACAATCTCTGTATCGGACAGCTGAGCCAGATTCGCTCCTAAGCAAACTTTGATAAGGAGTCTTAATTCTGCTACATTTCACAATTTTGCCTCCTTGGCTACTTCAGGCACCTGCAATACCCTTCGAAGTGCAACAGGGGATTTATCAACAGTCATTTTCAGTTTTATTAGGCGCGTGAGACCTATCCAGTCAGACGTGCTAACGGGGCTGTTGATCTGAAGCTTCTCTCTGCATTGCTAACTGCATGTGTTCTACTCCTGTTCAAACACATACATTCAAAAAGAAAAAAGCAGCTTCATTTCTAGCACTGAGGTATCACACCTTATTCTTGTTGACTGCAGAGCTCGGGCACAGCAGGAGAAGGGAGAGCAAGGAGCTCTGCAACTCTTTACAGACTTGCCAAAGGAAGTGACGGAAAGATCCACCTGAAAAAGAGGGGCAAAATAATGAAACACCCTCTGAGGCTTGTTACCACTACCCTTTCAACCAGAATTTGCCATTCATCTCAAAATCAGGTTTCATGCCTTAGATTACACGCTTACCCTCTCTGACTGCACAGACACATGGCTTAAATAAGGGTGGGGCAGATGCCAGCCTACTAGTCACACTTAAATAGTTAATTACATGAAAAAAAAAAATTCATTGAATTGCTTCGTGCTGAATTCCGAAGTGCTGCTTTGTCTTCCAGCACTTTATGTGTAAGACTAGCACAAACATTTGTTACACCAGTTGGCCTGCAAATGGAATTCATTACTTGATTACAAGATGAATGGTGCTGTCTTCATAATAACAGAGCATTTCCACATCTAAAAGCAGCGAGGCAATGCATCAGAAATCATTACAGATGCTGAGCTGTGGACATAACATTTATCTCTTTACAGATACTGTCAGTAACCACCACTGACCTTAAAAAGAAAATAATTCCCCTTGAGAGAAGGCGTCAAGGAGCCCTTTGTTCAGCTAATAGGTGCACACTGGCAAGAATTTTCCTTTACACAATTTGATAGATGATGCTAGTTGGTACCATGAGAAGTACATTTGGGGTTTTTCTCCTCTAACTCCATATACCCCCATGAATCTCCAAAAAGGGCCTAGTACAATCAGTTCCCAGAGCCTGCTTTAAATTCAGATAGCAGCCATCAATTTTCTTCTTCGACACAGAGTTAATATTTGCCTTGACACCCTATCAGTTATTCAACAGATCTGCAAAGCAAGATTTTCTTGGCTCTTGTTTAAGTCAAGTCTCTACCTGGAGCACATGCAACCCACATAGCATCCACGGGAGCCAGCACCCCCAAAGAGAGGCAATATCCAAATGGGGCTGGACGGCTTCCACAGAAACCTCACAAATTAAAATACAGTGTCAAGAGAAGAAAAGGCGTAATCATCTTGTTTAATAAAGTAAGGCACTTTCTGTTGAAAAGCAGGAGTCCTATGGCATGACGACTCTGTCTCTGTAACAATTAGGTCAAGTCAGGGCAGTTAAATGTTTATTCCTTTCTGAGGTTCATTCTTTTAACCAGTCACATGAAAATTATTAAAATTACTACAAGAAATACTGCGTATCTCACAAAAACGAGTAAGATGCAATTTTAATACTATTTACTGCAAAAATTAAGGCCAGTTTTTAAAGCAGCAAACCCCTTACCATACTCACCGTCTCTTCAGCTCGGCTGGGACAAGGTGAAGTTTGTACTTCTGATGTCAAGTCAAAAACAATTCTCAAACCCACCTCGCTTGGGCATGACCATCTTTCATTGTTAACGCTTGCGCCTTCCTTGCCAGCTACGTTTGGTAATGTATCCTATACTAGTATTTGCTGATAATCTATTGGCTATGCAACCTCACATCACTTTAACACTGATAACCACAGCAGCATCACCCAGCTCATTGCTAACAGGAAAGTACTAAAAAACCCCAACTTTACCATCAGCAGAGTCTGGGTTTACCATGGCCAAGCACCAAAACACCTGAGGAGACATTCTTACTAAATGTGCTCCCCATGCTTCAAACAACTTCATATTACTTTATTTACTGGCTTTGCGTAGCAAAGCCGCACGCCCAGGCACTCATACTTCCTGCTGTATTAGCTAAAATATGAAAGTTAACCATCTGCCTCGCTTAATTCTTGGATACTTCATTCTTTTCCAACCGCAGGACTACAAACACCACAAAGGTAACGCTGCTCCTGAAAGTTAATGTGAGCCACGTTCTGGTGAAAACTTGGATTCCACCTGGAGTAAGTTCTCACGACTGTACCTGATGTCACCCGTGCTGGTAACTCTGTAATCCTGACTTACTTGTTCCATGAACCTCCTCCCCTGTGAAGCGAATGTTGAAAGCATATGTAGGGTCTCCACCGCTGGCAAGTTTAACACAGAGCTGCGAGGATGGCACACAGGCTAGCTGTCTTGCTGCCTGACAGAAATAGGAATTTTCTGAAGAACGGATCTCCCCTATATTTCAAAACAAGAGAAAGAAATAGAATCCCCACACTCAGAGTATTTGGCATCAATAAGCATCTGAGCTTGGTTAAAACAGATCTGACTTGTTGCAATGGATTAAAATGAATTTTGAAGAGGACAAGTGTTTCCCGTACCTCCCACTATTTCCAAGGGATCCAGGGTGATTTCCGGGGCCGCATGGTCAGCAGTTCTTTGGACAGTCGCATTCAGCACTCTGTTCATTACAGTTACCTTTGTGTCATAGAAGATTAAGCCTAAATAAACAAACACATATGTCAGTATCCTATCCTTTTACATCTTATTTTCTGAAATTCTCTAATGAACAACAGTACAATAACAACTTCAGCTCCTTTAGGTAGGTAAGACATGGCTAATCCATCTCTTCAATATATATATTTTTTTTAAGTATTTGTTACTAATGTTTACTGGAAGCAGCACATTGGGTCAGAACACTGATGAACACAATTCCAATGTTATATAAACAGATCCTAGAGACTCCACCAGAATCTCTGTAAATCAGAAACACTTTGCCAAATAGCCTTCAGAAATCTGAGATGTTTTGACAGTAATTCTAGAGGCAGGAAAACATGATAAAAAATAGAGCTGTCACATTGCGCCATAAATACAGGCTCAATAAAGACAACTCCCTGAACACTCCTCACTCCTCAAACCATATTAGGTTCACAAGTTTCTTTTTCCTAGCTGGGCCAGTATAAAAGCCTACTTACACCCACTGACACCTTTGGTGAATTCCGTATCTTCTTCTTCAGAAGAAACAAGTTTGGGAAACATAATGACCTAAATCTTGGTTTTGTTTGTTGTCTAATGAAGGCTTGTAAAAGCTATTTTAAATGCTGATCCACAGGAAGTATTTTCTTAATCTCTCTAATTCTACAGCTTCAGTGACCACGAGGATGCCAACACGTCCTAGGACTTTCACCTGATCTCCTGCTTGTTGACTAACAAGGAATTTTAATTTATGGATCCCCCAAGAAGATAAAGGCACATTTGAATGCCACCCACAGACAGAAAAGATGGGCCAACTCCCTCCATGGTCAAGAAAGGTGCACAGTGTCTATTAACTACTTGCAAGAATAATCCCCCTCACCTTTAAAAAACAAGAAAAAGAAAAAAAAAACCTACGAACACTGAGAAGTGCCCTTGGGTTCAGGCTGTTTGCTGGCTCTCACCTCAGACAGACCATGTGCCAGCTTATCGGGCTCAGAATTAAGCCAATAAGCCTTTATTAGCACACTGAAACCACTCACTATCTCGCTTTTCCTCTCCCCTCCATGTTTTCCTTTCTGTCACATGTATACATGCATTAAAATCTTCCGCAAAATATACTAAGAAATTCAGTGCGGTGCATAGCATGCCCTTTCAGGCAACAACCACGTTCCCTGAGAAGCTGACCTTTGGCCTCTTGCAGTAATGCAGCAATACTATTCGCGTACATCTCCGTCTGCCGAAGCTCCACCAGTGGCAAGAAGAACGTCTCCAATGTTGTATTGAGAGACTGAAGCAGTGCAAACCGTAGGCGTAGACTTTCAACAGGAACATCTGAGGTGGGAAACATCCAGTCAGAGTGATAAAGAGATTCCCTACCTAATGCAAAGTCCATCTTCCCAGCACATTCAGTCCAGGAGCCACACCAGCTGCCTTCCAAAGCAGCCCTTCCTGATCCCTGCACATCAACAGGAGGGCTGAAGATGCAAGAACAGCCATGATCCGTGATGCTCCTTCCTGGATCTCAAGTCTCTGGGTGTCTGAGTCCAGTACCTCCCATCATCACTGAATTTGCATTATCTGGAGGCCCTCTTAAAGGAACTTAGTGTGTAGAACAGGATTTAGGTGACTAATGTCTGCCTAGGTCCAGAACTGAAATCCCACCTTTCTTCCCCTGCAAGCTAAACTCACCAGGTACCTTTCTGCTCCAGCCTGATGTAGGAGAAATGCTCAGAGAGCAGAGGCAGTTGCAGTGCGTTTCTAACAATGCTGACAAAGGCACCGCGGTGCCCAAGCACACCCAAGGAGAGAGAGGACCTAGACTCAGTGTTCGCCCTCAGCCCACAGAGGCTCCAATCTGCAGCCTCTAAAGGAATGTCCCAACTATCTGGGCCACAGCCAGGTTGTTCAGAAGCACTACCCAGCTCTTCCAGTGAAGAAAGCTTCTTCACTGGAAACAGTGCAAACAACCTATACATACTCAACAGACAGGAAATTCTGGGATCTGCTGCATCAGCTGGATCCAAATAAACTTCATGGGGATGGAGTCGTGCTGGTGTAATTGCAAGGCGACGACAAAGCCTGTTAATATACTGCACAAGGGCTACGTCCATTTCCAGTGTCCACTTCCGGGACGCTTTTTGAGCATGTCTTGCATCAATGCAGGCACACCTGAAACGTAAAAGGCAGAAGACCTGCTGAAACCCAACTGCAATACTGCTTACTAAGAGCATGTTGCACACATCACCAGGTGACTTGTTCTAGTTCTCTCCCTTTTTCTTAAGCAGAGCTGTTTCATTACAAAAATTCCAGTTTTGAGAATAAGAACTGATTTATCACCTACTTTGCCTCACTGTTATTAAGTAATAAGGAAAAAAAGGAACTGCCTATTAAGCTTACTTACTGCGCTACCTTCTTTATGCTCTGAAGCGGATATAGGGGCAGGAGATGTGGCAATTAGCTTGTGGCTTGACACTGGGAGATAAGGAGGATTCATTTAAGGGACATTCTCCCTGTGTAATATTAACAGGGAAGTAACTGTTCCCTCTTCTACATTACTACTGACCCAGTACTAACATTGCCAGTTTAAAAAATTACCCCGTGCACAGAATAGAAATCTGTTGTGGAAGGAAACCAGAGATGGCCAGATGGATCTACAGTTCTCATCAGGCCAATTTATTACACAGTTTGGAAGCTAGTAAGGACAGTACAGGATACGATTTTGTTAGTTATGTTGTGTACAAGTCAGGAACCTGCATTCTGACAGCACAGTGACTCTTTTAAAGCATGTTTTAAGAAAATAAGCAAAAATTTTGTCTACAGGCCTTGCAGCCATGGATAGGAGTTTGCACGTTACTCACACACTGGTTAAAGCTCCTTGGAGTAGGAACAATTGGGATCAAGGTTTGGTTTTGGTTTTTTTTTCTTTGTCAAGTGAGCACAATTACTCAGTATCACCTTTACAAATGGATTTGCAAAATTTACCTTTCAAAATGTAGATCGTATCCACAGGACAGAATAGCTCTCCACACGCTACGGATATCCTGTTTAGATCGGTCAACCACAAATCTGTGAAATCCATCCAGCGTCAAATACTTCTCCTCAGGAACTGACAGAAAAGATATGACCATCAAATAATTAATGACTTACTATAAAGTCTCCACACCGCATAGGAAAATGGTCAGTGAATGAGGTGGCTACCTGCCAGCTTTCTCCTTGGTCTGTCCATCCCACCATGGCTTGTTTCTCAAGTAGTTCTAGACATCACACTACTCAGGTCCAACCTGGCCTTCAGTAAACAGCACTCATTCTTTCCTCTTAAGGACACGAACTCCCCCCCAGCTGCCCTCTGGAATAGCCCACCAACGTATCTAACCAGGTATCAAGGATCCGTACTTTGCTGAATGCTGAAATTCCCCTTTTCTGAGCTAACCTGGCATTTCCTACAGTGAAGAGCAGACTCCAAGCTCATGTCTAGTCACTCTTCCACCTGACTACACAGAAAGAAATATCAAGCAAGACCCTGGAACTAATCCCTACCATGGCATAGCTGAGCTGTCTCCCTCTATGGGTAGACTAGTTATGAGGCATCTGAAGCTTCTCTTTCATCCAATTTTCCTCTTAAAAAGGCAAAATATTAAGTTACAAGTTGAGAAACATGATTTAAAACCACCTAGTTCAACCCCATGATATCCTAATACCCCACTGTACAAAAAAAGCCTTGACACTATACCTCTAGGGAAGTCAGTTCTCTCCCCAATGTACTCACATGGCCTACACACCCTGTTGCATGAATTGCACGAGCACTTTGCTCTCACTTACATTGATGAGTCCAGATTTACAGATATACAAATAAAAGCAGCATTTTAAATCACTATTTTAAAAAACTAAGTTAGCCTCATTAAAAAGAAAGACAAACCAAATCTATCATGATGTCATATAAGAATGCCAATACAAAAAAAAAAAAACGTATTTCTTTTCTACAATGTAATACTATAGACAAATTCTACACAGCTACTACCTTCCTGTTTTTTTGTGGGAGACTTTTCAGGGTCCTTCTCTTCAGGTTTGCTCTTCTCAGGAGACTTTGGCTTTACAGTAGGTTTCTTCTCACTTAAGGCTGTTCGGCTAAGGGACAAAGTGAATGTTAGGATGAAAGATTTCTTTTGTCTCTTCAAGAAACCAAAACATTCCTTGAACACTTTTTACAGGCTCAAAGTCAGATTTCCCTCCTCTAATCCATACACAGAAATACAGAGGGAGCGGGAATAAAAACCCGGATTCCTAAAGAGGAATCAGATGGTTTCGCAACTGTCAAAAGGCTGAAGACACCAACCTGACGCTATTGAGCATAGACTTTTCCTTTGTAGGTGGTTTAGTAACTGGGCGCTTGGTGCTCACAACTTTCACAGGATGCTGTTCTTTACCCGCCTTGTTGTACTTGCTCTTGTCAAATTTCGGCTTGGGCACACCATATTTCCTTAAGATCTTCCAACACAGAAAGCGAATAATTACACAACGCAATTTAAGTCACACAAAAACATGCTGAAAATAGTTTTCAAAGCACTACCTGAGTAAGCTGGTCCTCTAGCACCTTCTTTGGAGGGCGGACATTTGTGAAGAACACATGAAGAAGGTTTCCAGGAGTCTGAGAATTTATCTGTTCTTTACTAAGATAGATATCGGCAACCTTAATGGGTTTCGCTGGAGTTAGGCTCAGCATTTGCTCAGAATGGATGCAGCTTTTAAATATTTCCGTGAGGACTTCCCGAGCACCTGGGACCAATTTCTCACCTAATAAAAAAAAATGCAAGATGGTACAAAATACAATGACTACTGTTTAAAATCTGAAACGTGAAAAACAACACTTTGCATTCAGCTAAAATATTGTATCACATGCCACTTGCTCCAAGAGAAAATCACTTAGGAAAATTCTACTAGCAGACCTGACCTTTCTGCACTCTAATACCCTCATTTATGACAGAGAATTGAATGCCTTCTCCTGTTTTGGCCACATACTGTAATTATTATTTGAGCAACTGTAGTGGTAATGAAAAAGTAGATTATTTATGATGCCAATGTAGAAATCATATTGTGTAGGTACACACTGACACGTATCAATTGAACTAGTAGTGAGCTGAACTTCCGGCAAGCATTATCCTCCCCTGTTCCTTGATTCAGGATTCTGGCCCATTCCAGGTATACTAGGCTCTGTACAGGTTTCACACTGTTACAGAATATAAATTACCAGCTGTCCTACCTGAACAGTTTCAGTGGCAAATTATTAGAGCGGCTATTTTCTCAACTTACTAAACAACTCAGTCAATCCTTTTTTTGGGTTGGTGGGGAGTTGTTTCTCTTTTTTTGTTTTTTTACTGTTTGATTAGCTGTGAGGCCAGTTGAGCAATGTTCAGCCTGCAAATAGCTGCTTGCCAACTGATGAGAGGGAAGAAACTTGCTTTGAAATGACTCCCTGGCTCCCCTCATTGTCACCCATCAATTAGTGAGTCATACTGAATTTACACCAGCAAGGACTATGTGACCCTTCTATGTCCCAGAAGAATGCACAATACAAGTGAGTATTTGCCAATATGAAAGCCGCATACCTTTTATTGACTTATCATTGAAATAATCTTCTAGTGCTGGGCTCCCTTGTGTGTCAAATAAACTCTGATTTACAGTAGAAACAGTTAAAATCTCTTCAGTTGACATTTCCATCAGTTCATCTTCACCATCCAGGCTTGACAAACCAATGAGATCACTACTATTAAACAGACTGGCTCGGATTTTCTCTATTTTAGCTCTTGACCTTATCTGTACAAATAAATGAAACTAGTTAATAGGAATTCTGACAAAACAAATTAACATCCATTTATATGAATTTGGGTCTTAAGCTTTCTCCCCTCCCCATGTAGATAATCGCTACTGCATCTCTTCTAACATTCTTCTACATCAATAATTTGATACCAAAATTCAGGTTCAGCCTAGAAGACATCCTTTCTAAGAACATCTGGCTATTGAAACCACCATGGTGCAAGTTAATCAGGCACAGCTCTGAAACAGCTATTCCATTTCTTAGTCTGGAGGCAGCCCTTAGAAATATCAGAGAAGAAGGTGAAAGTTTCAGACGGGTAACCTGTCGTTATCTGCCACTGTGCTGTCCTTGCTTCAATTCTCCAATTGGAAAGAAATATCGAAATTAGCACAGGCCTTGAAGTCTCAGCTACACAAACTGGGAACAGGAACAATATCTTCCTTTGATTCCAAGAATAACCACCATGCATCATTATCAGAGCAGCTACAGACTTGGAGTAGGTTTCACTGAATATGCTGACAGCTTTCTGTACACACTTCATGGTTTATTTCAACTCTGGTATCTTCACGTCAATTAATATCTTAAGAATAGCAACTGAAGATTTTCTGTCTGAACAAGCTGATTTTCTTCTAAAAGGGAAACTGAAACAATCCCAGACTACGGGAAAATATCTCTAACAATTCACAGGCTAGCAGAAATGGCTGTGCTTTTGCAAGCTTCTGATAAATTTGCAGCAAGCAGTTAGTGTAACAACAGAGAAGAAGGGTTCCTGTGCATAGCTGAAAACCTGCAGTGATCTGGCATCAATGACAACCACCTACAATGCTTTCAAAAATTAATTTGGAACCAGACATCAACAAAATTTGTCATCTCTTCTAAAGTAACTTTGTAGAGGAATCTGTAGATAGTTTAAAATATGTGAAAGTGTAGTCATTAAACATTAAATAATTGCTTTGTGGGTCAAACCAAAGGGCCACCTATCTCTAAATTAATCTCCGGCAGTGGCCAGTAGCAAATCTTTGAAGAAAGTTACATGAAAGAGGAAATGAATAGATCTTTTCCTTTACATATTCCCTCAGCCTCAGAAATGAGTGGTTTAAAGATTTCCTCAGCTGAAGGCTGCATTGACTGCTGTGCTTAATAGCTACCAATTTGCACATCCTCCATGAACTTAATCACTTATGAATTCATTTATACCCTTGGCTTCCACAACACCTTGTGGCAATGAGCTCTACACCTTGGAACATGCAAGAGCACTGCCTTCTGTTTTAAAATTGCTACTTGGTAACTCCACTACTAGGTCCTCTCTGTCCTTTGAGGGACAGTGAAGGCTTACAAGACTGTGAAGGATACAGAGGAAGTCAACGGAGTATGAAGTTCTGTGTTGCTCAGCCGTCCTGTCCAAGCTGAGAACTTCTAGTCTCCTTAGTCTTAGGAGCAGAATAAATGTATGTCAATGTGCATGCATGACCTATGCTGAGCTACACCTTGCTAACAGTACTTTTCACTCTCCATCATTCAAATAGTGTCCTCAGTCAAGCAGAAGAACCTTTACAGAAGAAAACATACAGCACACTTTTTCCGTAACAGTCAGATGGCAGTGTTAAACACAAATCACAATGTATGGTATTTCTCAAAGCCAGAGGTTAAAAAAAAAAAAAAAAAGACTAGTATCAGATCTGATTATTTCAGAAAAAAACTGACCCAAAAGGCACCCTCTCCTGACTGAAGGCTATTACCTCCACTACAGCAAAACCTTTGATTGGCCGTGATAGAAGCGGCTGGTTGTCCAGGGATGTGACTGTGTACATTGATCCAACATCAGACACAGATGCTGTTTCTACATTGTCAAGTGGTTCTCCGAGGCTGCCAAGGCTTCCAAGGCTTCCAGTACTGCAGTGTGAAAGATCCAAACTCTCCTGGCTAGAAACAACGTGGGGTTCTAGCAATCCTGGTGGGATGGCCAGTTCCAGTCCAGCTTGGAACTGGTCAACTGAGATATCACTAACGGTCCGAGATATACCCTGCGAGCTGCAGAGGGAAGCCTGGCTTGTAGATGCTGAAGCACTAACGCTCATGGCAGGTGTGACACTGCTAGAGCTGCTGATATCCAGACTGTCTGCACTACTTGAAACAGTTGGTTTTTCCAGTTCAGTTCTGCATTCTCCTCCCTCTGCTTTGTCCTTGATTTTTTTAGGATCCTCTTCCTGCAAAGGGATGTAGATCTCATCTTTGAAGACTCCACCATGTGCATTACATGCCTTTCTGATTGCACTTCTGACAGTACTCTCTTCCAAGTGAGTTGGTATTCCAGAAATGACAAGCAAGCGGCTATGAGCTGTGGGACCTACTAGTGCTTGACAAGCATCTGCTACAGCATCATTTGTCACACCCAACCCTTGTGGATCCTTTCTAGTTAGGTGCCTGAGAATTATAAGCAGAGTCAGTGCTCTATGAAACCATAACATATCCTCAGGCTTGCTCCCTCCTATACTGAGGATTGCAGCATCTGTTTCAGCTACTCTGGATGAAGACCGTTTGCCTGAAGATGATGTCTTTTCCCGCTTCATTTTGACTTTTTTCCTCTTTGAGAGCAAGCTTGGACTCTGTGGTGTCTGTCCTGGAGAAGATGAAGATGATGACGAAGAGTCACTAAGATTTGGGGCACTTGTTGAAGACACCACGTTAGCTGTTACACTCATATTGATAGGTAAGGTTACTTCTGCTACAGCAAGGCAGACTTCCATCAGAGCATGGAAGTACGTTGAAAATCTGCCTTGGTCAGCCACTCCAACGCCAGACCCACTGCATGCATTGCCAGACACCCAGTTTTGTGTTTCTTCATCATACAACTTGTGAAGTTCTGACTGCAGGGCCATAAGCATAGCTAAACAGGGATTTAGCTGAAGGGCAATAGAAGATGATAATCCTGCTGGATTTTTTTTCTGCTCCAGATTGTGAATTTTGCGAAGCAACTCAGCCAAGAGATGAAATATTAATTCCTTCACACATGCTGCCATGTCAGTTGTCCAGAGAAAGTTCCCTGTGTGTGGAAGGCAAGACACGGGAGTCAGCAGTATTTCAATGTTAGTAGCTTTATAACCTGAGCTGCAATAGTAACACTGAAGAAAAGCACAAGAGGAGGCTATTCCAATAAGTGCATATCAACAGAAGATTTCTGGAGTTTGAAGAAAATTTCATTGTAATGGAGGAGCCCAGAAACACTTTGTGACTGTAATTTTTCTTTTTTTTTTCCCCCCAAACTCTCCATCTCAGCCAGCACACTATTGGTGCTCTCTACTAAGTAAATACTGCACTCACCTAAAAATTCCACTACTTGCAGGAGAACTGAAGCAGGAATAGTATCCAGCTCGTCTTCTGATTTTCCATCCCCATCTTCCAATTTCCAAGTTAACAGCTGTTCTGTGAATGCCATTGCCAGGGGGAATTCAAGGGGAAGAGAATGCAAGACCAACACAGCTCCAGGAGGAGGAGATACTCCTAAGCAAAAAGGTCAAAGAAAATACTTATCATGACTCTAGGCATTTGTAAAGTAGAAGTAGTGACATATCTTTTAGGGTTTTTTGATGCTAAGTTTATGCTAAGGGAGAATTTTCTCTGTTAAGTACCTTGTAATAAATGAATAGGAATGTTTATCTATAATAAGTTAATATGATGTATAATTATAAATGTACAGATAATATTTTGTTTACATGGCACATGAAATAGAATGATTTTTAACCTGTACATACCTAAATACATATAGGAATTTCACAAAACCATTTATTTGTAGTATGATGTGTCTGATCAGTATTGAGGAAAACATCAGAGATGCTGTAGTTCAGCAAAAGAACTTAAGGACCTCCAATGGAAAGTTTTAAGAGCTGACTGCACTCAGTCACCTTCACTGCTCTACATAAATCACACAGTCTCTCCCTTGGGCCGGAAGAGTAAAAAGAGTATTAACGATTGCTTTGGCTTGAGAGGCTAAAATGGCCTATGTATTACTATACTGCGTATACATTACTCTGCGCATTGAAGGGCCCTACAAGCACCTACAAAAGCAAAAAGAAGAAATTAATCTCCATCTGAAACACAGCATCTCAAACAGCACTAGCACCGATTTGAACAGCAATAGCACCAATCTGAAATACTCAAAACTAGTGCTTTGTGAACTCCTGCAATACAAAAATAGGGAAAAAATCAGATCCTGACAGATTTAACAGAACTAACAAAATCAGAGTCAGATTGCTTCCAACGTTTATAAAACCATGCTTTCATGATTGCATGTTTCTACTGGGACACATTTCTTAATACCTTGTACAAAAATACTGTCATAACCAATGGTAGGATGGGTGACAATATAGGAAGGTCTTACAGAGTCAATGATGATGGTTGTCTCACTTCTGAGGATACAGTTAAAAGGTTTCTTTTTTTTTTTTTCTCACCTAGTTTGATGTGGACCTTGTCCGTAGGGGTGATCACTGAAGGGTACTGGTTGGTTGTTGGGGGAGGTGTTAGGCCTGTGTTGGTTGGAGAGGCATCTCGAGGATAGCACACTGCTTCTATTAGGTTTAACTGACCATTCCTTTTAACTTTATGCCCAAGCCCATAGACAAGCACCCGAGCCCAAGGAGCTTTATACAGGGATGAACTAGGAAAAAAGCAAGAACAGTTCAGTTAGACTGTAACTAGCTACTAAAAATCCCAACCCAAACCACAGAAACACACTGTGGTATTTATCCCACCACCCAGAAAACAAGACTCTGAGAAGAGAAAAATCTAAAAAAAATATGAGTATCTACATACTCAGGGTTCACAGAGGCTCAGCAGCATGTCTTTAATCTTTGCCACTCCTGGTCCCTCAATTACTTACTCTTTGCGGAATCCAGACTGACTTTCTTTACAGGACACAATTACAAATGCAGCCCCAGGAAAATTAACATCCATATTGACTTTGGATTCTGAAATTGGGAATTCTTCAGCAGGAAACTGTTCTGGTGCCGTCTGTAACATAACATTTCATAATGAAAGCTCCCAAGCAGCAGCAAACCACCTCCTTCTCCTTTTTTCAAATAAAATATAGCATTGCAAATAATGACACAGTGCGAGGCCACTTCACTTTAATATGCTCTGGAGTATTGCTATTGCTTGTTTTTTCAGTGTGCTCACTATGATCAGAATAGGAATACAATTCATCCAGAGAAACAATTCAGTGTGAGGGACAGCATTACGGAAGTTAGAATCACACATAAAGCAAGGGCTCCTTAGAAAGGGGAACAACACTGCTCATAAAACATTACTAAGTATTTTACCTGCAAAAAGGAGCAGATTTGTTTAGTGAGGTCTAACAGACTCTCCTCTCCTTGATGCAGTGTCCGAGTAATGGCAACAGTAAGCCACTCTCTGATGGCTTGTGAATTGCCCTGGTAGAAGAGGTCTGTGGCAGCACAGTTCTGGGAATGGATGCAGTGTTGCAGGGACTGGGCCAAAAGAATAGAACTTGAACTGATTGTTCCATCTGTAATAACAAGTAAGACAGGACGGAGATCACTTCAACATGTTTATGTAGCCTAGGAAACAGATGGTGGAAAGAGAAGTCTTAACACACTTGGAAGATTACAAGCCTCTATTTTCACTCCTGAGCAAGTGCAGAACTCCTCCCTGAGGTCAACAGTAGAAAGGATCCACGCAAGACTAGACTTGCACCCCTGACATGGTGGCAGATGGGACAGCCCTCTAAATGCCAGCTGTGTTCTTCACCTGCATTAAGCCAACCCTTACGGCGGTCTGCCAGTCACTGAGCTGTGGGTTCACAGCTGCCTAGTTTTGTCCCATGTATGAAGGCGGGCATATTTCAATTTACTGCATAAGTACAATGAGGACAAGTGACCAGAAGCGCTCTCTTCCCCACTCATTCTAGATGAGGTGAAAGTGGCTTTATCTGTTCTCAAGCTTTCCCCATATATGAACACATAGCTTCCAGGTGGCCCCAAGTGGGTTGCAAGCCCCAACATCTCATGGCTGTCATTCTGGAACTGATGGGAGAAGTCAAAAAATAACAAAGTGCAGTGCACAGAGTGTGCAATTCACCAAAATGCCAGTTTTGAAACTGTATGTATTAGCAAGACTTGAATTAGACATAATTTAAAGAGGAAAAACTAAATAAAAGCTTGTAAAATTATTCTCAAAGCCATGCAAAGTAGTGCTGTAGCCTGCAAGAGGATCTTTTACAATGCGGCATCTGTTAGAGGTAGCCAAGTTTCAAAGTAATTGGAGGAGGGGACAGGATTCTTTCCAACAGTAAATAATTACTTCCAATTGTTAATAGCTTATATTTAGCACCTCCTACTTCCTCCTTATGCTCCAGCCACATTACACACATTTCTTTACATGCAAAATAGCTTTGTCACGATAATTGTCTTTGTTAACACTCACTTGAATTAGCCAAAGATTCTTTTCCATGATTCAGCACATACATTCTCTAACCAGATCTGTGATTCCAGTAGGAAAAGGACAAACCACTTTGTGAAATGAAGAAGAGTTGAATTTTGAAAACTGAGACACCCAACTGGCATTTAGTTTTACTACCCTGGATTCGAACTATAAAACTTTCTCAATAGCTTACAAGTGTCCCATATGGATATCCCCCCGCCCTCCAATGAACAGAAGAACACCGATGACAAAGGGATGGAAGCACACTGAATCGAATCTTAGGAGAGACTCAGAACTCTCTTGAACACTTTTAGTTAGATCATTAGCATGAATTTCAGTTTAGTACCCTATCATTAAGGTCAGGAGTCCATTGAGACTTTTTTTTTTTTTCAAATATCATCATTATAACAAATTAATCAATAAGTGCCAAATGAACTAGACTTTTTTTTTTTTGTCCCCATAAAACCATTGTACCAGAAAAGAGCTGTGATAAAAATTAGTGTTTACCAGGAAGAGGTGGTGCAAGAAGTTGGTTGGATAGCAACTGCAGGTGCTCCAGAGTGATATCACGGATAGCGGGAATATGAAACAGCCGAGTAAACATATGTGGAGATTTGGGGGCAAAAATATTGAGGAGAGCCATGCGGCAGTATAGCTTGGCCAGAGCAGCTTCACTTCGCAAAAGCTCTCTAGAAAACACAAACATCAAAACATAAAATTGCTTCACCACACTTAGAAATAAGCCATATCCAGCAGCCTGCCCCAAATCCAAACCTATATACCTAATTATTTAAAAGGTTCAAGTAGACCCAAATCTTTATTATTCACTTAAGACAGCACTCAGCCCATCTAGTTCTGGTACGAAATTAAGGCACAGGAATTAGAAGCCAACTCTCCACAAAGTCAGTTGCTATCTAAAAGCTGAAGAAGCTAAGCTTCAAGGAAGGTACCTGTTAGACCAGCATGCATAAGACCACTTTCACATGACTAAGTAAAATCCTTCCAACAAGACAATTATAACCAGTTTCCTTTATTACAAAAAAAAATGAACAAAACCATCAACAAAAAAATCCACCAAAAAATCCGCCCAGTACCCATTAAAACATGAATCTTTGCCAGCTTGAATCCAACAACTACAATAAGATTCAGAAGTTTACGACTGCTCAAAGGTTGCAGTAGATATTTGTACTATAAGAAATGCTATAGATCAAGTCAGATAATACAAATGCCTTCTAACTACATTTTTTTTTACCTGTGAATTTGGATATTGGTATTATCCAGGGTAACCAATCCATTTGTTGCAGTCCTCCTATAACCAGCAGGGGGCCTTTCCAACATGTCAATAGGATACCAATATCTTACCAGAACTCCTTCACTTCTGAGATATGTCTCTACTTGTACCAATTCATTTACCTGGAACACCAAACCCAACACTGTCAATAAACACAGTAATGGTAATATTTTTGTCCTTCAAGAAGAGCACCAAATCAGCATTCTAATCAGTTTAGTACACTTAATCATATTTGCTTACAGATACGTGATGCTGATACATTAAAAGCCCCCCCAATGCATCTTTACTCACTGAATCAACATCCAGAACAACACCATGAAGACCAAATGTCTTCAGCATTCCACGAATAGCAAACTTGGGTAAAGCTGTTCCAACAGCACTACTGGTAACATTGTTACTGTCAGGACAGCGAGTCACCACCGTAAGACCTGGTCAGAAAGGGACAACACAGCTTCTAAGGTACAGCATTTTCCTCAGACTGACAGTTTATGCAGTGGATCCCAAGTATCAGAGCCCTTTAGCTTTTATTTTCCCCTCCAGATGCTTTTTGCTGGCCTTACCTTTTCGTACTTTATCAATTGTAAATTTGTTTGCTTCATCTTTGATATCCTCGATAGTAGGAAGGTACAGGTCTCTTGGGATGCCACCATTTTCCTCATAGAGGAATTCTACAGTTTGTCGTGCTATATCAACCATTCCTGGAAGACAGAAGGGAGTGCTAGTTATTTTCCCCAGCCACTTGATGTAAGTTCTTATTCTCATTAACATCCTAAGCAGATGAGCTATCTAATTACTTAAACGTTCTTTCAGTCAGGCTGATAGGGATTGGAGCTTTCCTGAGATGCACTTGTATGCTTGTCACTAGGGCTCAGAATTCTTACTTTGCTCTTACTATGACTTTCCCACAAACACGTCATCTTGCCAGACCTGCATTCATTTACAAATCTCCCTTTAATAAAAAGGGTTCCTCAGAAGTTTTGCCTTGCTATAGTCACAGACAGAAAATGCATGTAAATAGTTTCTTCCCAAACTATTATTCCTAAGTATTTCTCTATCTACACAACAGCATATTTAAATAGTCCAACTTAAGTAAAAGCGTTAAAGAAAAATCATGACCCCAAACCAAATTCTAAACACTTGATGAAAACAGCAAGTGATTTTTTTATTTAAAATTTCCAGCCCTGAATACAGTAAAGCATAAAAGAAACACAGGCATTCACACTTATTGCACATCACACAAAACAAGGTGCATGGAAATAAATATAGCCATACCTAACTGTAAAGCTCCTTTTATCTGATCCAGCCCAGACTTCCTCTCGGCCTCATTACGGAATCTTCTTCTAATTGTAGGGAAAACTTTAGTTTCCCAGGCTTTAACCAACAGGGCGTAGTGATCCTCCTACAAAGACAGAAGTTGTTTAGAACACCAAGAAGAAAGAAAAATTAACAGCAGCTATATTTTCCTTAAGGAAGCAGGGAAACCCCATTGTGTGGCAAAGCTTAAAAATCTGAATTACAAGATCTGTATTTAGGCTAGGAGTTACAGCAGGCAGAGCTTGCCATGTTCCTCACCCGGGGAATGTCATCATCATCATCATCATCACTTTCATCATCTGCAATAGGAGGGGGATGAGGATCGGGGCCCGATGTGATAAAATTCTCATAACTTAATTCCATTTTATAGTGGCAAGATGTATCACTGTCATATTCTGCAAAACACATATGGAAATACTGAGATCATAATGCACTAGAAGGCATGATGCAAAAATATTACATGATGTTTTTGATATATATTGCATTCCATGATCATCAATCGCTCTGTGGAAATGTAATGCATTTTGACATAGCAAAACCAATTGGCTGATCCAATCAGCTAGAATATCTTACTGTATGCAAAGCCCTAATAAGATAATTTCTCACTGTAGTTGCATTAATTGAGAAAAATTTGTGCATCCATATAAAGGAAGACCAAAGTAAGATTATTTTTTTTTTTTAATTGCCTTGTCTAAAATCAAATAAGCACCTATTTGACAATGCTTGTCGTACTGCTGTACCTAAACAGGCAGCACCTAAGGACTGCAGCCAGGATGCGCTTAAATCCTGTTTAATTGATTGTAATTTCTCCTGAAAGAGATTTTCAAAAAAATGTTAATCATCACTTTACGTTGTTGAGCCGTTGCAACAGCAGCAATTCTACAAGGAGGTCCATGGGTGCCAGGATCAGAAGCTATGCTGGTGCCAGCATCGTTATCACTATCAGAAGCCATGGCAAAAGGCAACGCTTCAAAGTTGGCACTTATTTCTTCAGCTAGGTCAATACACAGATCAGCAGCATTCCTGTGAGCCTGCCCTTCAGCATAGGCAAATTGGCGAGATCCAAAGTTAGCACGGACTTTGGTGTTCTGAAAGAAGATGCACATAAAAGCATTAAGATGAGTTGTAGATTGTTTTGATCCTTCTCTTTGCTCTTTCTAAAAAAGCTCAGCCAAAGGGATAAGCTGGTCACATCTCCACGCCATATGGTTTTCCCAGCATCGCTAGCTATAAAACTGGATGCAGCAGGGAAAGTATTAAGCTTCTAAATAGAAACGTTGAACTCGCCTTTTTTCTAGCTTCAAGATACAGCATACTTAGCTAGTATACTTTGGAGCAAGGTCACTGCTGGGAAGGAATACTAATGGAAGGGCTACTAGTACAGAATAATGCCATCTTATCAAGCCAGCTGCATATTAGTGTCCTCATGGGCAAAAAAGTGCAAAATAATGACAAAACACCTATCCGCCTGGGAAGGGTAATGGAATACCTCAACTGAACTCAAAGGTCAAAACTATTGCTCTACTTTTTTACAGATACGTAAGCAGGCTCAATACATTCTATAGTATGTTTTTAATATATTTTTAAAAGACTATATACCAAGCACCATATTTCTGTCAAAAACTTGCCTTTTTCTGAATGTGGACAACTGGCCACATTCCACCAGAGACATCTTCTAGGTATGGCCCAAGTCGCTGCCCACAATATGTAAAATAAACTCTGCCTTTCGCTGGCTGCCCTGGAGGGGGTGGAGTTCCTTCTGTTCTTTCCCATCCAATTCCTGCTACATCACCTGCAGAAAGAGATAATAATCAAAAGAATGGATTTAATGTTTTCTCACATCCACTGTTTCCCTTACATTTAGAGGATTTCCTGATTTAGCAGGTAAGCAAGTTAGCAGTATTCTTACATACCAGGAGAAAGAGTCACATCCAGTCTAACACTCTTCCACTGTAGCAAGCTGGAGCCATTGTAATGCACTGCTCGCCCATTACTGAGAAGTAACACAAAAAGAAAGTTAAAAAGAGCACTGAAACAAATAAGGATTACAACTCACTAAAAGGTAAAGTCTAGGTAACTGTGATACTGAAAAAGGCAACCCAGCTCTCCTTATTTTGATAAGGAGATATTCTAGTTCATCACTTTAACATTTCAATTAAAATGTATGCGTTGCCTCCTACGTGCTCACAATACTCCTCCCTAAGTTGCTTACAAACGTACTGAGGAAGACCATGGTTTCTGATGCCCAACATACTTGTGAAAAAGACAGGTGCCCACTGGGTTTGTCCAGGCACCATCCCGTTTTTCAGCTTCTGTAGCAAATCCGAACGAAACTATTGGTCCAGTGTCATCATCTGTATCTCCATAGGAAACTATTTCAATTTCCCAGTAGAATGATGGTGCCTAGAAATAAAAAAATTTTAAAGTTATTTACAAAGCATAGATAAAATAGAAAGTTTTGTTTCTTTTTCTTTTCATGCACTGTTGAATATTAAATGACACAAACTGTTGCACAGTTGTGAGTTGTTACCTGTACTGGAACTGGTGAAGTGGCATAGATAAATGTGCCCCGAGGAAGTCCCCCACCTGCGCTAGGATCAGCCAAAAAGGTCACAGCTGTGAGATGCGATGAAAACATGCATGCTCGCACAGGGGGGAACACTCTTGATGGGCTCCAAGTGATTTCTTTGGGCTACAAACAGGAACAGAGCATTTTATTCTACTAATTACAGTTGAAATCATCTACTGAGATCCAATGACACATTCTTTGATGAAGTGCACGTTTAATACAATACATGCAACTACCACAACTCAATCAAAACAAATCACATCCCATTACAGAAATTCAGATTAAATTTTTATATAAGAATCCAACCAGTTGGGCTCCAACACCACAGGCAGACCCCTCTACACTCAGTGCCTGACTTCATTTGCAAGGGGCAGAAGACTCAGCACTGTTTCTGTGCTCACCTGTCTTCTGTCTGCTTGGAGTGGAGGGGGGGGAGGCCGAGCACAGTCCCGATACAACATTCGTAACCTTTCACACTGCATTTCTACAACAAGGAGCCTCTCCCCTGAAACAAACCAAACCGAGTCATGAGGTTCCAAGCAAATCTAGTTACTTGAATCCAACAGTGCAATCTTAACACTGGTAAATAGAAAACAAATAGAACATTCGTATTTTATGAGATCTGATCAAATAGTCTCACCTAATCAACAAAATTGAGGACAAAATCTAATGTAGACAAGCAGTTGTTTCCGTCATGTTTGATTTATATTTGGTTACCAATGACACTTAATGTTAATTAAGATATAAAGTTCATTGCAGTGAGCAAGTCTATGACCCAGCAAAAGCAGAAAGTCAAAAAATCAGTATGCTCCCTTTTACGCTGGAGATCATACTGAAATCCACTTGGTTCCTACCCTAACATCCTTCACTTCGGCCACTTTTCCTCCAATGAAAGGCCCTGACATGTTCCTAAAGCTTGCCCTTGAACTAAGACTTCTGCTGGGCCCACTGCTTATCCTTAAACAAGAGGGAAGGAAATTCAGAGCTCAATGATAAAGAATATAAGAAAGCATTGTAAAAAAACAGCAAAGGGGTCATAAAAAGAAAACATATAAATGATAATGGCAAGGAATACAGAGTAGGTTACTCTGGAAGCAAGAAAAGTGGAGAGGGTTCAGAAGCACAGTAGTAGAGGCCTAGCCCTGGGACTTGCATCTTCTGTGATGCACAGGATAATCATATTCTGGCCTAAGCTTTATGCCCAATGTTTAAAATTGAGTCTGATTATTAGCTACTCTTACATTAACAGCTCTGCAGCTATGACAAGACATGCTGTACTCTGCCTGCTATCAAACTCTAAGTAGCTGGAGGACAAAAAACTGAAATTATTTTAAAAGCTGTTATGAATACGAATACGACAATGAAGCTGCAAGAACGTGTTGAATACCTACCAGGGCTGCACTCCTGCGCTACCAGATTAAGAACTTCTACAGCAGCTGGACACTGTTGAATGAATTCTTCACAGAATGAGCTGTCTTCTAACAGCTGAGCCATCACCAGGCATGCTCTTAATGGAAAAATAACATGTGTAAAGCATTACAAAAGTGTACGCTGAGTTCAAAGTTGTCTTTACACGTATTGAATTCAAGACCATTTTGAAAGACAGCACATCGACTGGTCTATTTCTTTGTCTGGTTGCTTAGCTATCCACTGGATCTTCTACAGTGAGAGCTTTCCCCAGCTTCGTAAGATTTACCAATATGAAGCATTTGCTCAATGCATTGTCAGTGTCACAGGGGGCACTTTATTTTTGGTGCTCATTTTAACAACATCCAGACACTAAATGTACTTAAGGAAGCAAACAAGAATTTTTGCATTGTCCCCTGCTGTCGTCTGTCAACACCCACAGAGGAAGAAAACAAGAACCCATGCAATTTTCTTGAACATTTGTGTATGGTATCAAAATAGACTGAGGTCCTGCACAAAAAGCAAAAACTCACCTGGTTCTTATCTCAGCAAGAAGCCGGACCACTGCCATTACTGGAGTTGAGCCATCTCCTGTTGCAGGAAGTGAGGTGTGAATAGATAGACTTCCCTCCTGAGGAAGCAACATGGACTGGACTGCCTGTACTACCTTCTCAGTAATGGACAGTTTATGAAGAGGCAATGCCTGATGGTGGGGGGGCACGGTAAAAAGTTAAATTCAAGTAGTTAGTTTCTAAGAAATGAGGGCGTTTTATTACCTGGAGTTAATTCTCATTTTGTACTATCACAAACCAGCACCAAACACCAGTCAAAAAAAGAGAAAACAGAAATAAAACAAAAACCCTACACAGTACGCAACAGAACATCTTTAAGCACCAAAAGATGAATATCCATGTTACTTTAATGAGAACTTAAATATAGATAATTGTTAAGATATGTTTAAAACAATGAAGCAAATTTTACAAATAATATTTGATCAAAGATGAAACAGACTTTTTACACGCTGTAGATTAATTGCCAGTGTGCTATGACAGAAAAAATAAATAATTGATAGTATACTTAATATTGCATTCTTAAAACTACCGTACCTCAGATCTTGGAACACAGAGCCTAGATAATGGAATAGTTAATGTGTCTGATGCTTGTGAGGTCTTTCTACTGTCTATACTGGTAGGTGGAAATTTGACCGTTGCTATACCTTCTTGTTCATTAATAGATGCCACAACTCCAATGCTTCCTGCTATTCCTTTACCTAAAACCTACAACCAAAGAAGGTCTGCATAAGATTTCAGGCTGTTCAAACAAGAAACACTGAGCGCTTAGCACCACACACAGCAACTCAACACACAATTAGAGCTGGGTATTTTAGGAAACAGGAATAACACACAATAGCAGTCTCCACAGGTGTTACTGCAACTGCTTCACAATTGCAGCCAGTCTGCACGCTGCTTCCCAAGTATTTCAATGCAGGCAAAACATCGCCAAAAGCACCAATTCTCATTTAAGATATAAAACGTCAGTGATGCTGTATTACCTGAACTTCAGAACCGATTTTAATTGTTTCCTTAAAGCCACCCAGAGCACAAAGGGCAGCTACTGCCTGCCGAGCAATTCTCTGAAGCTTAGCAAGTTTCCTTCCACTGCTACTTCCATTCTCCAAAATACTCTCTGCATACTTCCCAAGTTGTGGAATGTACATCAGAGCCCGAGACAGAACCTGAAGACAGAAGCAAAAATACCAGAGAATTACTTCAAAGCACAATTCAAACAAAAACCAATGCTCCAAGCCTCCAGCCCACACACAGTCTCAGAAGAATTATTTTTGTTCTTGAAGAGAATTATATAACTCAGAATATTCTATGGTCTCTGAAGTACAAACACCATCAAAGCCAGCTCCATTCCCTAATAACTTTTAGAACCACAAGAGTTACATACATAAGCTCAGCAGAAGTCTTCGCTCAAGGATTTAGCCTAAGCAACAGATTAGGTGCTACAGGATTCAGAGGAACATAAAAGCCATGTGTTATACTTTCCAGCCAACACTTTGGACCCTCAGAGGTCATGGCAATGAGGACTGAAGAGCAAACGTAGAGTAACCCGGCAAAGGCAAGATAACTCCGTAAACAAACAGCATTATTAATTACTGAAAAGAATGACAGGTGAGTTAGAATGTGTTGTCATTCTGTAATGCTGGATACTTTTTCATTATTTATTCCACCCTAACACATCAGATAGATACATCTGCTAGAAAGGGCTACTTCTATGCAGTTACACATCCCGGTTTGAAGCATTGGAGGTAGTAAATTGGAAAGGAGTAGCTTAGGAAATTCCTAATATTTAAGTTCTCTTAACTACTCAGTACATGCTTGGTGTATAATTTGATACTTAGTCTTCTGTCTGCTTACTTTTTCAGCAGTTGTTGTCCATATCTGAGCTGCATTTGATTCTGGTGCCATCAACAAGCTATGTAGCAAAGCTATCACCTCTGCTGCCATGCTGTTTGCAACATGACCACTAATGAATGGCCTTACAGGATCCGTCCTATACAGAAGAAGAAAGAAATTTGCCTATTAATTTCAAGATGAGAAGGAAAAGAAGCTTCAGTTGTCAACAACACTACACAGCACAAAAAAGGGAATTTTATGAATAACCAGATTATTTTCTAGAGCACTGCAAATACTCATATACAGAAAAGAAGAATCTAGACTCTAACTATAGAATCGAAGTGTCCTACCTGGCAAGCTCAGAATTCCTCTCTCGGCAAATAGATGTTTGTGCAGTCTTCTTTTTGTCCCCCGTGGACAACCCACTAGCAGTTTCTGGATTGACAGTTTCTACGGGTGGCCCAACACTAACTATTAGACCAGACTGTGCCCACTTAGTTGCCTTTCGAAGAGCTGCAGCAGCTTCTTCTGTAATAACTTCACAGCAGCCGCTCTGAAAATAAAATTGCCATAAGACAAATACTTGTCTTAGCTCTATTTGGCCACACTGTGTGATGCATTTAACTCTCCTCCCTCTGCATATGTAGAAGTACTGAGAAAACATCAACACACCCTCCTGTGTACGTATTAGTCATAGTCATAAGACAAATTTCTTCTGATGATTTTTCTCATCTACAAAGAGATCAGAGATCAATGTGGATTCATTGCCTTTAATATTCCATTCTTAGCTTAACACTATAGTTTCTCTTCTCTGATCAAAAAGTGACACTTGAGTATTTCTGGTGCAAATACCCAAGAACATGTCTGGAAATATACATGAAAATTTAATTTAAATATGTGGTTTAAAATTCTATCAACATGCATTAAACACTTCAGGAAAGACAATATTAAAGGGACTTAAACATGACCTACAACAGCTGGAGGAATAATTAGCTGAAATACTTTTTCATCATTTACCCCTGTATTTATATCAATAACTATATAATGTTAACTTTACATATAAAGTCACCTTTCTGAACAGTTCTGTAAATTAAACAACATTTAACAAAGGGGATTTAACATCAGTAAAAAACCCAAGAATTCTGACTGGCCACCGATTTTCACAATGTTGAGTAATTTTTAGTTATTCCTTCTCTTACTTTTGTCATGTCTCGATCCATTTTCACCACTTTCTCCATATTGGCTCCAGTTCCTAGTCGAAATGGACGACCTTCGGAGCTACTATTAAAGTGAAAACAAAACACATCAGCTTTGTTTTAACTGGTGGAAAAAAGAGCTGAACTATACAGTCTGATTTAATATATTACATGTGTTTTTACATTATTTGAAAGTAACCCTCACAACGGCATTGCTCAACAGTAATAGAAATACTTGATAGTTAAGGACATACCCAATTACACTGTAATTTACAAATGGAAATGAGTACTATTGAATGCAGTTATGTGCATAGCAATTTAATCCTTCCCCCCTCAAAAAGAAGCATCATGAAATTGGCTTTTACTGAACACGGATGCCTGAGGGCTCTGAGTTAACCTTTCACCTACGAACACCCAACAGCTGTACTTTTTAGTAGCATTTTTAGGGCACAGGTTCAAAACCAACTTGGAGTGGGGGAAGAAGAGGCAAATAGTACAAAATGCAAGAGGTAATGTTGGCTGTCTGACATGCAGAGATCACAAAATTGAGGTGGGTATTAAGAATACTAAAGAAGCTGTAATAGCAAATTATTACTCAGTTTTGCATTATTAAAAGCAATGCTTTTAAAGTAATTTTGCTTTGATAGTTCTATTTGTTAGTCCTACATATGTAATACCATAACAAGATAGATTCAATATTTCTGATGAAGCATCATTTAAATAGCTAATTTTTCAGGTGGTTTTTGTTTCAGATAGAATAAGATGTTTTTATGTTCCTTTGCCAGTGGCTTCCATGGTTTGTAAGCAAGGCAAAACCAAAACGTTATGCTTCGGACCTCCCTCCTCCTTTTATAGATCTGTATACTCTGCTCTGTTTCAACTCTGCCACTCTCATAATTGATAAATAGTCTTCTACAAAACAGACAAGTCCAAGAAGCTTTGGGATTTAGATTCTTTCTGCTGCTGCCTCACCACAAATTCAGTATAGTGGTACATAGTTTTATCCAGGTAACAGTATGCTAAGCATCAGCCCTATAAACCTTTTTTGCATTATCTTATTATTTTGCTAGTAAATACAAGAAATTGGGAAAACATTTTACTTCCCATGTCTAGGACGAATTCTCCTACAGCTGGAGTGCTAAAAAAAGAAGGGAAATGGAATTGGTGAAATTGGTTGCTAATTCCAATCCAGTGAGTTAAGATTACCTTAGTAATGGCTGAAGGACTTCATGGGATGACTGGTCTTCCCGTTTATGAATAAATATAGAAAGTTTACCATCCACTGCCTCGCTTTCTTCTCCAGGATCTTTATCACCTTTTATAGAATTTTTAGGGCTGGCTTTTGCCAAAGTAGTATCCGGCTCAGAGGCAGTTGGAGAAAGAACCGTCTGGCATCCTTGAAGTAGAAAGGAAAAAAAACAAAACAAAGAAAAACACACAACCATGAGCTTCATCAACAAACTTTCCTGCCCTTGAAACTAACACTAATGCACCTGAGATGTCTAAAACATCACTGTGACACACACCTTAGTCTGAGAACAGTTAAATTAAGAGGCAGATGGAAAGTCACAGAAATATCATATCTTTCAACACGGCCATATCCTATACCATTTCCTGCTTGAGCTTTCTGTCAATACAAAATCTCCTTGCACAAACATGACTTGCTTCACAATTTCTCAAATTAGCATGACATGAGAAAGATGCCAACCTGGTACTACATAATCCGCCAGCTTTGCCAACAGCAGAGAAGCAATCTTGGAGGCTGGGTCACTGGGATCATCCTGTTCACTGTTCAGAGAGGGTACAGAGTAACTCCAGGGAGGCAATTCCACATTTCCACAGTCCTCGACACTCATGAGAGGCAGTGCAGCACGACACAACTGGAGGATTATAAGGACCAACTTTGGCGAAGGACGCTGATCCAAGAGAAGTGACAGAAGCTTGGACACACAGGCTGGCTGGCTCAGGATTGCTTTACCTATGTGACTCCTGAAAGAGAAAAAAACAGGTAACTGCTGTTTGAAAAAAAAAAATAAAATTGATTGTTTGATGATGCTCTTGTAATAAGTTAATTTTTTTCAAGATGTAATTTAAAAACAAAAATTCAGCATCTGACAAAACCTTATCTGCAAGAATTCTTACATAACCCAATAGCACTGATTAAACACTGAGCGTTAGTTAACTTTCAAAACCCTTCTAAAATTTGATGGTAATCTTACCTTCACTACTGTTAAGAAAAAAAAACACAAACCAAAAAACCCGGAAAGAACCCCCACCTGCTTTCATACATATAAAATAATACCCCAGAGACAAAGGCCTAGTACCTTGACAGGTCATTAAGAAGACTGAGAACATCTTGAAGCGCGTCATTTCCTGCAGCTTGATTACCACAACACTCTGTGGCTCGTGCAAGGTGGTTGGTGAGAAGGCTGGAGACCTGACGAGCCAGACCAGAGTGAACAGCTTCTGTTGAACCACCTTTAAAAGTAATGCAAGAATACACAATTGTAATAATCAAAAATGAATGTATACATCTACAAATTCCTTACCCATAAACTGAAAAACAGTAAAAAATACTTTTGTGTTCCTGTAGCAAAACAGTTACATATAAAATGTCTTAATTAAAAATAAAACCTGATAAGATATTTGTGTTCCATTATCCAGTAGCCACATGCCTATAAGATTATGTACATAATGGGTGAATCCAAACACAGGAGAAACGTGGAAGCGATCACTAAGGGTCTCCTGGTTCTGTGGTTATGTCTAGGCAGAATCAAGTGCCAGACCTGAAACTACCTGCAACATAAACATTCCCATGAGAAGGAAAAGCTAGAATTAAAAAAAAAACAAACCCCAAAACACAATCACAAAAAACCCACCAAGAAGAAGATCAACTTATTTTTGTATCCACTTCTCTGTTCTAAAGAACCCAAACAGTGCTGAAGTCACAGTGAGTGAATGCCTTATTTAAAATATATTTGCGCCACTTCTCAGGCACTTGCACCATCGTAAGTGCACAGCAGACACACAGCTGGCAGTGTTCCTACCTTCTTCTTTCTCCCATTCAACACACCGATTGGCTAGCACCTGGAAGGCAGCCCAAGCCATGGTGGCCACCTTCTGCTTCTTAGTCTGTTTTTCATTCGAACTGGATTCTGTCTGGCTGCTTAAACTGCAAAGCCGGTCCATAAGTTGTACCAGGCCACTACGTACCAAACACTTCTCTTCGCTCCTGTATGAGGAGAGAAATTCAGATTTTACTTAAGTAACTTTTCAGTCACTAACAACAGATTCAATGAATATCCCAAACTTGCTGTTAACTCAGCAACTAATTACTTTGAAGAAAGATGGTTCTGTCTCTCCCTGCCCTCCCCAAATGAAATTCTGTATTCTGAGAAAATGTAACCAGATGTTCTCAGATACTCCTCATTATGAAGAAAGGGAGTATATCTATATTACATAATGCTTCTCCTTAAGGCAAAACCAATAAGCACAGCTGTAGATGCCTTCCTTCCCTTTCTGAGAGAAATACTTTCATACCTTGTGTAAGGTATAGTGCATAAGAGGCCAATGCTATTTGCACAAGCAATGGGGTAGCGAGCACACAGCGAGACCACAGATGTCATAGTCTCTCCAAAAGCTTCCTGGACTTGTTCCACCATCCCGCCACATGTGAGCTCTTCAATTCTGTTGGTAGGTAGATATTTGAAACGGTAGGCTTTCTAGGTTAAATAAAATTATCGAGCTTCCAAATATAGCTTTAAAAATAATAATCAGCATATATTAGGAATTACTTAAGGAAGCTTTAGAAACAGAACTGCAAGTCACTTAATGTTTTAGTATGAAACACATGTAAACAAGACAGTATGGTAGTTTTACCTCAGACATGATTGAAATTTTACTACAAACAAAATACAAAATATTTATCAAATTTAGCTGACAGTACTAGTATCAGCTAAATCTACCACTAATAACTAATCAACACGATTTCAGAATTAAGTCAGGAGAGTAAGATACCATATATACATACCTGTGGACATGTTGTTCTACTATGAAAGGAAATTTCATCTACTGCCAAATAAAAGCGTTTCTTAGAAGTTTCTGCCTGTTTACCCCACAAGGGCTAATAAAAGCGGTTGTTGCAGCAGTTTACCATCTTCTACAGAGACTGAAACATTCAGTTATTTTCAGAGAAGTAAACAAACCTTGGTCCTCCCTGAAGTACCATGGTCACTGGGCCTACGAGATGTGTCACACCACCAACGCGGACAGCTGCTGTCAGCAACTCTCTCATATGCACTAAGGCTTGCTTCCTTGTATTCCCACGACGCCACCTTGTCTGAGCAGCTAGGAGAAAACTGCTGCTGGACACCTACGAGATTTTGTTTTTGTTAATGAGACACAAGCAAGATGCCTCCCTTCTTTGTGAAAGTTTAAATTTTAAAATATAATGATTTAGCACATTTAAAATGACATACCGCTTGGTCAGGATTTGTTCCAATGAAGGCAAACAGTTGCCCCAGTAAGACACTGTACGTGGGTTTATCTCTGCTATCCTCAATAGTCAGTGACTGGAGAAGAGTGAAAGAGCTGCTTCTATGGCTGGTAACATGGCGTCGCCTATGAGAATATAGGATAATTACACCTGGCAGCAGTAAATTGATCCAGTGGAAAAAAAATGCTATGCTTGCAGAGTTTATAATAATTTTATCAACACAGGCCACATTATTGTAAAGCAGCTTAGTGGAATAAACCCTTGTATACCTTTGACTTGATCTAGCAAACTCGATATCTTCATTACCAATCATTTCTAAGTCAGATGGTGCTGACATGCTGCGAAGGAAGACAGGCTGGCGGACTGCATGAGATATCACTTTTGTTTCAGATGCTGATTTACAGGCTGCAATATTACACAATATGAAAGAGCGTCACTCCTGGTGTAGGGGGTTATTTACAAACTGTTTTTAAAATCACTATGGACATTCCAGCGAAAGCTGTAACCTTGGGTGGGGAAAATACAGTCTAAGCAAGAACTTGCAAATCAGTTCTAAGGACTTTCCTGTTTTCAGGTATTGTTTCAAGTTAGTTTTGTTTTGATTAGGTTAAGCATTTTTCCCCCCAAGAATTCAGGATACTAAAGTTTAATTTCCAGGTATTATTACTCAGACCTTAATTTACCATCATCATGGCAACCAGAAAACAAAGACTCAACTTCATATACCGTAAAATAATTTAATTAATTTGAAAATGTAAAAAAAATAAGTTTTCTTTTAATTTAAGCAAAACAGGGAGAATAAGAGAAAAGGAGTAAATTATAGCTTTAGGGAAAAAAAAAAAAGTACAATGCTGGTAATGAGATCTATACCTGGAGTCTCTGCAGGGGTACCAGATATACTTCTTGTGATACCAGACTGTGCTGCAATAGTGACATGTAATAACAGCTCTGCTCTGTTCATCAAGCTCTTGACTAATGTTTTTGTTTTTGCTAGGGGATGAGAAGTCTTCTGTATCAGTGAATTCACCTCTTGAAAAAACTTCTCCCTAATATTATGAAAGAAAAATATGAAGCAAAAGCTCAATTACATTTTAATGCCTTCTGAAATAAAGTGTTACTGTGAGAAAGGTTATTTTAAAGAAGACATATAGCATCAAACTATTCTATGCCAATGAAGTAGAAAGCAGAAAAAATAAAGTGATTTGTTAGTAACTACTAGTAGATGTAGGTACTAATATTAATATATTTAGCAAAAATTTTTTCTAGGAATTTAATCAGCTATTGCTAGAGAGGCAGGAAAATTAAAGTATTTGCATCCCTGGTTAGAAGTTCACCTGAATGCTCCTGCTCCCAGAGACTGTCTTCTTGCTATAGGTCTACCAGCCTTTAACAGCATTAGACACAAAATGTTTTTGAAACATTTAGTGCCAGCTTCTGTTTCATATCATTAAGTGTCACAGGGTACAGTGAAATTCAAGTGCCTACTTCAGTAAGTGTTTATGTTATGCAACCTTAACCCTGCATACCTACTTTTGGAACTCACTGAAATTCCACAGCGGCTTAAAGTTGCCTATCTTTTAAGTACCTTGCCTAGATGGTACACTCTGCAGCCAGCTACTAACCTTAGTGCCAGGACCACATTCTCAAGATCACTTCCATCAAAAGAAACTTCTTTCATTGAACACAGAAGTTCTAGTTCTTTCATCTTGCTCTAAACAAAGTGAAGGAAAGGGATGAACATGTATTGAGAGAGCAGCATGAAGCACGAACACATGCAGCAGCCACAATGCTTACCTCATTGAAGTGATAATCATAAAAGAATGTGACATTGTTCTCCAGTTTCCCATGCAGGGCGTCATCTACCTCATTCTGCCATTTCTGCTCCAGCTCAGCCACACTCTAATAAAGCAACAAAAAAGTAACACGTATCGCAGTTGTTCATCTTAAGGAGTAAGAGAGATCTTAAAAGAAACAATCCAAGTACGTTTTGTATTTCTATGTTTCTAAAATGCTGTTAATACACCTTTATTCTCAAAAAAAGCCTTCTGGGTTTTTTGTGTAATTTTATTTTTACCTGCAATTGTCTCTCCATGGCATTTAGCTTCTTAAAGGTCTCTCCCATAATTTTACAAAGTAAATCATATTCTTCAGCATGTTCTTCCTGATACTGGAAATTTATCAGGGACTGGAGTGCATCAACCAAATTCAAATGTTTAATCACACATGAAACTACCATCTCCTCCATTACTTCTGGCTGAATCACTTCCCTAGGGTTATAGGTAAAGCCAAACTGATTAAGCAAGAATAACGGACAAACTTTGACAACTCATATTCACAATTCACTAGATGCTGCATTCACAAACAAGTATTTACAGACTATTAAACGCACACCATCATACATGACAGGCACGTCGCATCCTTACCATTGCTTTTTTAGCTCACTTACTTTGGCACCAAACATTTCAAAAACTAAAAGTCAAGTTAGAAAAAATAAAGCAAAACAATGACTACTTACTTTATACTTGGCCTAAACTGAGGCCGAGCACGTCCAGAAATTTCCCTGAGCTTTATCATGATTCCTGGAGGCAGCCTAATCCTAGGCAGATCAAAATAGTGTCCAACAGGAGGCACTAGAACATCAGAAGGATATGTAAATTCTCTATCTTCATCTATAGTAAGAGGCAATGGAGAAGGACTTGGTGTAAGAGCTGGAGATATTACACCATTAGCTTCCACCTGCCACTGGCACCTGGAAAAATAAATAAAAACAGATTAAAAATGTTCCCCCCCTCATTCAGAAAGACACATTAGTCAACCACACATTACAAAGACAGACTACATATTAACTTGTTAGATGTGGCTAGTACCAAGCATAGCCCAATCCTCCCCTACTTTAAAGAAAACCTCTATTCTAGAAAGCATTCCCTTAGTTTTAGGCAACACAGAACTGCTGAACAAACTCTGCAGGAAAAAATATCAAAACATCACTTTAAAACACAAGACTTGGGCACAACTACAAAAGTCACCTTCCCTCAGAAAAAACCCGTGCGGGAACTCAGATAAAAAAAATTTTTTTTCTTTTTACCTTTGTAATAGTTTAGATCTTAAGAGCTCTTGACAGGTTTCTTCATCTTTGGTAATTTCTGGTCCATTGTATAATATTCGCAGCATAGAACAAGCTAACACAGAAAGGCCAAGTGCCAGGTCAACTAAGAATGGCAAGCCTCCTGACACATCCTCTGAAGACTCCTGTAGTAGGAATAGTGATAAGCTGCACTAATCAATCAACCTTAAAGTCCTTCCCCAATACATTTCAAGAGAGGAGATTTAATATTTATATATATACTTTTATAAAGATATAGATATATATCAATCATATGTCTCTTACACAGAGGTATACTAAAAAAAATGCTTAACAATTAAAAGCAATATATAAAAGAACAACTCAAGACAAGAAACAAAGGATTTAAACATTTTTCTTCTGAACCAAGGAAGAAAAGGTAAAGTTATTTTTGGTTCAGTCATTCTCTGGCCTGCAGATCTGTAATCTCAAAGGCTAGGACTACTAGCTTCCTGGTAGTGGGATTAATTTTTCCTTTTGTTTGATCCCAGCATCCCTCCCCTCTCTTCTTTATAGACTGGAATCATTATTCCCCCATTAAATCTCTGATTTCCTCGTCGTTACAAGGTACCCATCTCTCCAAAGAAACCCTGATCTACAAGCAGCAAGAGATATTAAAGTGACTTCATCCAAGTCCAGTGTCAATGACAAGAGATAGGTAAGACATATTTGGTAATAACTATCTTCATAAAACCCTAAGCACGCTACAGACCGTGCCACAAGGTATCTCTGGCTAAGGAAGCCAAACATCTAAAACTTAGGTCCTTTACATTGTAAAAAGGTGATTTGTCTTGTTGTCAACATAAGTAAGCTATTATTGTTTTAAATTTCAAACATTAACTTCAAACTATGAAGTACACTTCTATTTGATCTGAAGTGTGTAACAGAGAGAAGATAAATTGAAGCTGAACCTATCCCACGGAATCTGTTATGTTTGAGTACCTGTGCTCGAACAGTGCAAGCAAAGCCCCACATAGCTTTGTCTGGAGTGTTGTGCTCACGACCACTCCTCATTTCAAAGGAGAAGGTGACTGTATCTCCTTCCACCTTAAAATTTTGATGGGGAGGAAGGGGAAAAAAAAAAAAAAAAAAAAGATACATTTAAGAATTGAGACAAACAAACAGGCTTTTCATAAATGTGGCTTATTTTATGGATTAATGTTTTTAATGACAGTTATCTAAGTATCATTTTTATCTCCGATTATATACTCTGATTTAAGATTCTTCCCTTTTTGTAAGGATATCTTTTAGTGGACAATTTGAGTTTCATTTTGCTGCTGGCTAACTATAGTAAAACAAAAAAAACCACCGTAGTTGTAGAATCAGAAGCAGAATTTATCAGTCCGTATTACTTGGCCTTGATTTTCATCAAAAAGCTTTCATTATTTGTCTGCAAGAAGCCATGCAATAATCAGTTCCCTTCCTGAAGGAAGACAGATAAGCTCTTGAAGAAGAATGTCAACATATTAATAGAAGAGTTTGCTAAAAGAGCAGTATAAAAATCCGTGTCTGAAAAATAAATGAAATTCCATTAATTGTGGACAACGGAGTGCTTGTCTGAAATTGCTTTCCAGTTCATTACTTCTTGTTTTTCTTTCTGAAATTATTTTTTGTTACTTTTATAAGCCCAGTTTTAGTCTGGGACAATGTAGCAGCACAAGCACATACAAAAGAAAACCATACTGCAAAAAATCTGAGGGAACATACTGCAAAATTCTTGAAATATTGACGTTTCAATAAGTTTGAGGGATTTTTCTGTCTTAGCTTTATTGCCAGATGGATCCAACGTAACTTTAAAACCCAACACAAATGTTTGGAAAGTTGCTACATTTACTACTTGTTATATTTGTGGGTTACTGTTAAAAAAATTCAGTCATGCCCACAGACCTTAAGAAAATATGCACAGCCTCAAACTGTGGAAGAATTTCTCCTGGGAAGATATATTTATGAGAACAGTAGTGCCATTAGAGACTCCAGGTCTAAAACATACCGATAATGAATTCCAGTAAGACATAACAGAACAAGATAAGCTCAAAGAGAAGCATCACACATAACACACAGTTGAGTTTCAAGTTATTCCCCAAGGTCATAACAGGCCACTTAAGAAGTGATCTCATCATGGATAACTGTACACTTAAAAGCTTAGACTTTATTGCTATAAGGGTTGAAATGGACTTGACATGGTTTCCAAAGGGGATTTTTCTATGTGAAATATTGTTGGATTATAATACTGTACCTTTACTAAGTCTTTCGGCCAACCAGTTCCTAAGACACTACGGCTGCCATATCCCAGTGTATTGCCTCCATACTCAGCAACCTTCCTACTGTTTGTGTTAGGACCAGCATAGATCACCAACTTCAAAACATAAAATACACTGTTAGACTGTAAGAGAAAAACAAGAAAATCTAATAATAATAATAATACTTAGCACTTACATCGCGCTTTATATTTTCAAAGCGCTTTATCAACATTAACAAATCCTCACAACAGCCCTGTGAGGTGAGTAGGCAAGTATTATTATCCCCATTTTACAGATGGGGAAACTGAGGCAGAGAGGAAATCAAGTGACTTGCCCTCGAGGTCACACAGCAAGTCAGCAGCAGGAACTAGGAGCTGAAGTCAGGAGAAATCCTAACTCCCAGTCCTCATGCTGAGCTAACTAGAACATACCACCTCTCAACTACTGAACGGATTGATCCTGCTCCCATTGAAGTTAATATTTTGTCAGTGACTTCCATGGGAACATGATAAGGCCCAAAGTTTTCTGGAGGGGCTCAACCAGTAATGGGTGACATTAATATAAAGGCACTTATAAAAACTAATGGCAGTGAGTATCACAGGACTTGCTCTATGTCGAAGAATATATCGCAACAATTACTAAGCAGCACAAGTAGCACTCTGATTATACAAAGTAAGTGCTATTAGTTGAGTTCTTGAAACTGAAAATACTTGTTCATATTAATCCATGTAAACAAGCCATTTATCATCAGGGCAGGGGGAGTAACCTTTCCAGTTCTACCCAGTTTAAACAAATTGTGCTGATCTACAACGTAGGCAGCTAGATTAAAATTTGAGAAATAATGAAAACTGAACAGCAGTAAAAATGAGAAGGAAGTCAAACCTTGACAATCTGAGCCATCATGAAATTAACTTTTAAAAAAATGGAAGAGTTGGTATGAATATCGGGGTGGGGGAACTAAAACAAAACAACCCTGCCCCACTGTCCCAAACCGCATACCTCTGGAGCCTACTGTATTTCTGCTATTTCATAACTATCACTATTTCTGACATCTTTTGAGCAAACTAATTACAGAGCCTAACTCTTAACAAAAGATCCTCAGAACAAACAGGTTTTAAACATGGAAACAATCACTGCATATTATGTTCTGAAACAAGAAGAATTAAGCACATATTCTTTTTGGATTGTTTCTTCAAGTATAATAGAAATTAAACATGAACCATTTATCTTCATCTTCCTGCCTTTTCATGTCAACAACTCTGTACATTTTCTATCATTTACCTAAGTCTAGTCTTAAGATGAGACTCAAGAATTCTTTTGAGAAGTTATTCACACCTGTGCAACACCAGAAATAACCACTCTGCGTGCCTGTACTTTACAGCCTTCAAGTAAATAGACTGGGACATTTCAGTGTACACTAATAAGCTCCTCTCAATAAAAACCTCCTGCATCACCCTGATTACTGGAAATCAGGTGCCATGAAAGACAAGGGGCAGAGAAGATGAAAATGGGAAATGCTGCTGACGGAAATATATACAAAATAAAGAATTTCTGAATTGGCCCTTGCTTACCTTATCGTAATCATATTGTGAAGAACATCTGTTGTCAAATCTAAGATATAAACAGCGGGCTCCTGGAATATGTACAGTTTCTTTAAATTTATAGTTATCCCTGACAGGATGAACTGTTTCTACAGTCTTCCCAGCAGCCCAGGGAGCAGGGATCTTCAAACCCGTAAGAAAACCTGGTTCTTCCTTCTCTTCCAGCATTCTGAAATTAGAGTGAAAAATTAGTCCTAAAATTCAACACACTGATTTCTACCATATATTCAGACATCAAACTATTAAGTACTTAAAATCACCTCTCAGTATTGAAACACAGTGACACAAAGTATTGACTCCTCATTTTAGGCATAACTGTATCGAGGGAACATGCAGAACTTAAATAGCATGAACTCTGTACATTAGAAATAACTATGCCAATCTCTAACCTGTGAAATCTGAACTTTTCCCTATGCTTTCCAATTTCCAAATGATGGTACACAAGCTAAGTAGCACCATAATAAAAGAAATGGTACTGTCTATGGATTCTAACACACAATTGGTAGTGTAAAAAAATTTCCCTCCTGGGACAGCACCCAAAACTGATTATACAGTCATAAACCAATATGTCTAATATTTCACTGAAGCTTATAATTTGGAGGAGGATTGAAAAGAAATTCTTCAGAGTTTTCACATAGTATATTACACATTATCACAAGCTGATTAATGCTACAAATTCTGCAACACTGCAAATAGATATGATGAGTATTTTTAAATTTAATCTAGCTATGTGTTTCTGTTCCTAAGCAGAAGCTGTATAACTTTGAGCTGAGACACAGGATTTAAATGCAGGACTTTAAATTGCTATATTTCTCTATGTAAATTAAAGCATTTACTATCTTTCCAATGGTTTTAATACTGTATCTCATGCTGCCAGAGCAATATACATTTTCTCGCAATGGTCTTCCTTAGCCTAATTATCGTAAGAGGAACATTTAGAATTCCTAATGCTTGAGGAGAGGGAAAAACCGAAACAAACTATACCCTATGCAAACAACCCGAAGATACTAATCATTTAATTCTCTGGGCAAAAAAATTTTAGAACTAGTTGTCTTTCGTAAATACTTATGTATCTTTAAGACAGCCTTACAAACAATTACAAATTTGCCTTTTAAAAAAGAAAAAAGTAAAATTGCTGCTTTAAGATTTGACCACACAATGGTCATACGAGCATTACAGCTGAGATATTTTATCCCATGAAAAGTCCCAAGTGTAAAGAAAAATCACCTCTCGTCAGGTAACAGCTTCCCTTTCTGTTCTGATGCACCACTAGGGGAACTGTTCAGTTCTGAGAAAACTGGAGACTGAGTTTTAAGCAGCAGTGCAGTCTGTGGCACAAAAGATACAGTGTTAGAAACATGCAAAGAGTAAATAATTTAAAAACCTTGCTATTGACTATATTAACAACCACACTGTGTGTTGTTATTGACCATAAGTCATTACATAGTAGCTGCTGTACAAAGTCAAAATTTAATATTCAGCATTATCAGCTTTTGTAGCTGTTGAGCAATTGTTAAACTATGATCTGTAGATCACTTACTGCAGAGAGTTGACCCAGATCTACAGCATTTTAGAACATACATGCCACATCTTTTTCCCTTTGAAGACAACTGCTGATACAAAGACCATACCTGACTTGTGTAAAGAACCAGCTGCACCAGCTGAGGCATCAAGGCATCAGCCATAGTTAGAGTTTGCAAATTTGGATGCATCAGAGATGTCAGTAGGACGGGAAGCAGATGACCAAGCATAGTAGCCTTTGTAATTTGCTCTAGGCCTTTTAATCTGTAAGGAGAGTCAAGGCTTACATAATGACAACTATTTTCATGTAGTATCACTACTCTTTTTAGTCATCTGCTTAACTTTGTAACAGACCGCATAAGTAGGCAATTCAAAATACAGAGACCATTTGCATTACATTTAAGAAGAAAAACCAACCAAAAACTTAGATCTTGAAAACATTACAAATTTTCCAAATTTTGTCTTAGTCTTTGCTATCAATTCTTACTAAACAGTGATAGACCAGAAAACAGTAAATCGAAGAGTTTAATAATTACTTAGAAAATTATAAGCCCCCATGGGCATGGGATGAAAGTCCACACCAAAAACAAATGTATTTGTTCAGTACGTATATCAGACTGCTCGCACATACAGCTCAAAGTACTTTAAAAGAATCTGTATCTATAAAAATATATTTGAACACAAAACCCATCTGAAAACATCTCAAAGGAATTGTGTATTGCCAAGAAACAAAACTAATCTTGCAGGCACAGAAAAGCATGGAAACAAAAACCTGAAACACAACTGGGAGACAGAGGTGTTTAACTAGAGAAAAGGTTCACAGCTTTTGTTTACATCTGATTTCCAACATATATTTTTACCTGGAGGGGAGACAGGGAAGGGCAAGGTGATGCTACCTGATGAAACACGCAGGATATCATAACAACATCCAAGACAAATAAAATATCTAGTCCAGCTACTAGACGTGTATTATGAATTTAAAAATAAAAAAAATTGCCCTAGCTTATAGGATTATTCCCCACTGACTAACTACAGTTTGTTTCCAGTTACTCTGATCATAAATACTATGGCAACTGACTAAAACCTTACCAATTTGAAGAGCTTCTACAGACTATCAGGCTAGTAGTACTGACCTGGAGAGTCAGACTCTAAATTTTTCAAGAGCTAAGTGCTACGCAAATGCTATGGTAAGAAACAGTTCCCATACACTCAAAGCTCAAGTATGAAGTTATAACAAAAAACAAGTAATGCTAACTGTGCCTATACAATAAGCCTCAAAAAGAAAGTTTACTGTTTCCAAGTTAACATGCTCATACTTGTCTTACCTTTGTTCTCTATCAGAAATGTCACTGTTTATTAGTGCTGTAGTGACTTGTTGCAGCATTTCTAGGACTTCATCACATCCTGTCAGAATTTGTGTAGCAAGAGACAAAATGCTGGTCTTTAGCTCCTAGGTACAAAGAGAGTTATAGGATACTTAAATTCTTACGGAATACAAAAAGAAGGACAACAGAACAAAACGATGGATTTCCAAATTAAAATAATGATAGTGTGACCTGGCAGGCCTGCAGCAGTAGATTCATCCAAGACTTAAATTTGATTAATGCTAAGCCCAAAAGTGCTGGGAGAAACTAGGTGCATATTTTACAGGATGCACAGCCAGTTTCTAGAGGGAAGGAATCCCCAAGTCCAGCACAGGAGTGAGAGCTGTTAGCCAGCCAAGGTACAGCATTGGTGACAGAATGTCCTAGCAGGCATGAGGATCACTGTAGAGAGAGAAACTGAACAATGAAAACATGGGTGAATAGTGAGACAAGAAAAGTACTACAATATTTAGCATTTTCTCAATGAGCCTGAACAAATAACTTTCAGCTGCAGCAGATTACAAGCACACAAAATCTCAAAGAGCAGCAGACAAAACCAGCTTAACAAACAGTATCAGAAGTTGTGAAGTCAATAGCATTATAGAAGAATTGTTGCTGTTACAAAATCTATTACAACAAGACAGGCTGCATGCTAGGACAAACCTAGCTTCTATGAGTTCATTCAAGACTATTCCAGCAGTAATATGAAATGACTGCATTTTAATAAAACTTATACCAACAAAACAACTACTGTCCACAAAAACCTTGTCCTCTAACAGTTTCCTTGCCACAAACATTGTTCATGCTATTTCAGACAATAGATGTAGGTGGTTCTACATAAGCTTTATAAGTTAAAACTGAAAAAAAAGCAGAAGCCAGGTAAGGCAAATGAGAAAATCCTTTTCTATTTAAATCTGAAAAATTTTCAAAGACCATATAAAGTGATTTGGGGAAGAGAAACTGGGGGGCGGGTAATGTGTCCAGAAAGGATTCCTAGAGGTGAATTTTTTACTAGCACATATTAATTAAAATACATTTTAAACCTCATTATACTTGTCTTTAGAGGAAGGGAAGTGTTTGCTTTCACTTACAATACAGAACCCAAGCTGGTTCTTGGGTTGAACCCAACTCAACATGGAACAATGGCAGATTTCAGCTGGAGAACAGGAAAAATCTGTCTACAGTAACTTAACTATTTAACTAGAGGAAAAGAACAAACAAAACCGCCTAAGTAGAATGCTTTACAGAAACAAGAGATGTCACAGGAACGCTGACTGTAGAGAGCCATACTAGAATAAAACTTGGTGTTTACCTGTACCTTCAATGTCTCTCCCTGCAAGGAGCTGTCACTGTCATCATTTTCATCAGGTTTAATCAAAATAGTGTTACTGAGGAGGTGGTTCTGTACAGCCATCAGATACCGCAAACACGAAGATGCAGCCTTTAACATAAATAAGTACACTTTACATTATCTAAACCCTTTAATCAACCTTGATTCTCAGGTAATCCTTGTACTTTGAAATATAAAAGAGAAAAAAGTTGAGGGAGAGGACAAGCAAAACCAAAAAATTATTCCCCTTCAAGAGAAATTGTATTTTGCTGATCTAACACAAGCTCGTTAATACATATTTAAGAGAAGAAGCTGGTTATAAAACACTGAATTGTGTCAAATAACTTGCAAAATATATATAGAAGCAGTACTATTTTGTTCAAGTATGTAACATTATAGCAATACTCCAATACCGTAACATTAATTCTTGAAAGACAATGCCACCGTAGAGCTAAATTTAATTCACATTCCTGAAGGTAATGGTTCCTTGCTACTACTCCTTTCCCATCTTCCTGCAGGCCATGACTTCCTGTCCCCACCCCAGTGTTTGCATGCAAGCTCATCCGCCTTCGCCATCAGCCAGATTGGGGAGCTGACCCTGCTGAAAACACCTATGCATACTTTTGCCATTAAATGTCAACTTTCACTCATATTTGTCTGTAAATCATAATCCTTTCTGCTTGTGTGAACCATTACACACAACTGCAAAAAGAGTTTGCTTTTTAATTGTTGTAATGTTTTGAAGATTGAGATACACAAACTTCTTTAAAATTGAAACAGCTACCAGAGCAACTGGGAAATATATTCATATATAAATCTGTTCTAGCATTACTGTACAATTTACATTGCTATAAGAAATTGTTTCTTCCTTTCCTGCACTGCATAAACAAAAGACATTCTTTTCCCGTATTTGTTAAGACACCCAGCTATAAAAGTTCCACCTTACATATTCAGTAAAGAATATGGATTTAGAGGGGGAAAGGAAGCCAAAGGCAAATTTACTTTTATCAAAATACATTTTACTTACAGGCACAGTTGAAAGAAGCCTTTGAAAATCATCTTTAGATACAGTTTGGCACTTGGTGATTAAGACACAAGATTCTCGGACAACAATCTTGAGAATGTAGTGCAACAGCTCATCATTTAGTCTTCAAAAAAATGCAGGAAAGATGCAAAGCGTTAATAGTCTAATTATTGTGTATTTTGTATTGTACATCTCAAAAGTCTCTGTAAGCTGTATCACAAGTTATGTGAAACCAAAACAAATACCTGTTCAAGTTCAGAGATGCAGACACAAAAAAACCAAGCCTGAAATGTTTAACAACAATTAATCCAACAGATTACCAGTGATTTCCTGCACTGCACTGATACGTATCAATGACTTGTAATGACTCCTAAAATAGATTCCTCCCAACTTGAACAGGTACTTGAGACTGACAGTTTCACTGCTGAAAAGTCACCCAATGTAGTGATATGGAGAGCAATGTCATAATATTGTACTCCTGAATTATCATCCACACTTACCATATACATGGTAAGTAGCAGGGAATCCAAACATGTCTGTGCACAGAAGTCTCCAAAGTTTCCCCTAAAATATCAAACCTCTCTCTCCCTTGCCCTAATGAAATCCTACCCACCATGGACACAAAGATAGTATTTCAGGTCACGCTGCTAGTAAGATAACAAGAAATTTCTGCAAAGTTTTATGCAAGTTTACCTAAGCAAACAACAGAAATGTACATTATTGGGGGGGGGGGGGAAGCGTATTGTGCATTTTACCTATAATGATCATCATCTTCACTTCCAAATCTGTTGTTCTGAAGCTGTTCAGCTAAATTAGTCAGGATAACGTCACGAAGTTGAGAGAGACCACTGTTTCTCTCTCCTAAAATGGAATGCAAAAAACACTTTTGCAAAACAGCATTTTACAGAACGAATTTATTTTTATTTCCTCAAATATCTTGCTTAATATATGCATGTTGTAGTTTAGCCAGCACAACGCAACTTTTCAGAAATTACTTTATTTACAGTGTAACCCTATTCCCTGTTGATATTACAGGCTGTTAAAGCTTACTCTGCACATCGCACTGTTTTAAATTCCAAGGACTTTGATGCATGAACACATTCCTATGAAGTAACGAATTACTGTGCATCAGCTGCTTCTAAGCCCAGACTCCCATTTCATGGTGAATGCAAGTAAATCATTACTCTAACTAAGGACTAAAATTACCGCTTGGTTACTGTGTAATTGCCATGGGTAACACTAACGGCTAACCAGGTGTTCTAAAATACAACCTGCACAAGAAACATTATTAATACTGACAAAAGAAAACCATAATCCTTTTCTATTTCAAAAGACTGCCTGATTGAGACAAATTTTCCTTTTCTACACCTAACAAATGCTTGACCATTCAGAAGGCAGCTTCAGAATATGAAGCATTCTGGAAATTCCTAGAATAGGATGGGTTTCAAAGCAGACTAGTGCTCAATATTCTGAACTTCTCTCCCTCCAGAGGTTAAGAATTATTTTCACTTTTTGTTTTCAATTAGAAAAAATACACTCTGACATGCCAATAAGACATTCTCACCTTCAGTTAAGACCAATTTTAATAAATTATTGATTTCTGCTTCTCCAGGATACAGGATATTCAAGCCAGAGCTAAAGAAAGAATAAAACTAGGTATTACTTAACATATTTAGAAGTGTACAAAATAATTTCAATAGATGTGAAAAATGGCATCACAGAATCTCAGCTTAGTATCTGATATAACACTTAGAATGACTATGTAATGGCTTCTTCTGACTTAAAAAGGCATCCTCCATATTTTAACATTTTTAACAGCCATAAAATACGGAGCTGCTTTCTGTGGAAATCCCTTGTAATCGACTATATTTTAATATTTAGGTCCCAAAGCTTCTTCAAGTGCTATTTGCTTCCCTCTGCGAAACTCCACATTAATCACTTTTATGTATGACAGCACAATCATTTTTTCAAGAAACAGACAAATGTCAGAAAAAACAGATGAGGGCTTAGAGAACAACTCATCTCTTGCAATGGGGTAAGAGCTGTGGCTTATCTGTGATAAGAACAATGGAAAATGCAAGAGACAGTAATCAAGAAGTCACTACTATTACAGTTTTCTACTTATTACAGACTAGCTCCTTACAGAAGTCTTAGTTTAAGCTAAGCAGAAGATTCTAGAGCTAGCATTTCAGAAACAACACAGCTATGCATGAATACTCCTTGTGGAGATATTTTTCCCCTCTAACTTCTGATGAACTTTGTATTTTCTACATGAATTATCACATCAAGATAGAAGATCACAGTAACTTAAAAGGAGTACTTCGTGACTGTCTGAAGTGTTGAAACTCTTATGCAGACTTTTTCTTCTTTTCTTCTTCCCCTTTTCTCTTTAAATAACACTCTCATAGAAAAGAAAACTGGTATGTTTTTCAGCTTCACACATAAAGCAGAGATTATTGCAGCTTCCCTCCCTCTGGCTCATGCTGACCAACTTGTGACACAAACATCAGGAAAAGTTATCATACATTGCAAGCTAATTTTGAGGTTTCCATTGGCATCAGAAACCCCCAATGAGAAAACAGGAGGAAGGAGATATTACCTAATGCCCACCCCTGATATTTTATAAGTCATTGGAGGATATAGGGTTTAAACAAGGGGAAAATGTAGCAGCTATCCATACAGTTGACAGGATACACTTTTTTCCCCTGTCAAAAATCAAGACCCTGAAAATGGTAGGTAATCATACTAAAGATACACTATTCTCCTTCACTCACTTAAGAATTGCATAAAGCCACTGAAATTTTGAACGTCGTGATTCACACACAAAAAAAATGCAGGTTGATCTTCAGAAGATTTTGTTCTCAACCTTTGGAGCACTTCCCACTTGAAAGCAGAGTATATTTGTACTTTGGACATTTCAGACAGCATTCCTTGTCCTTGAGATTTACATTATCTCGTTTTCATGATACACAATCACACTTTTTGCTTGCTTCTCTGTACTTAGTCATTCTGGTATTTTGACAAGTTGGAGAAAGGAAATTACACAGCATCAGGTTCAAGAGATACAGTAACTAATATGATGCGGAGTGAAAGCAACCATCCTGTTTAAGTGTTTGATGACCTGATGTACTAACCCAGAGACATAATGCTCACTCTTCTACCAAAAGAGATTCCTGTTTTCTAAACATAAACCTGAGACTTTCTACAGTCAGTCTTAGTACTCTGCCAGTGTTTTTACCTGGGCCTTCAACCTTATAGCATTCCTCAGGCATTATTCATTCTGTTTCCCCTCACACTCCTTTTGTTTAAGAGAATTTCAGTATTGTCACTTGGAACAGTGGTATAACAGCTGACATCAGCTTTACCTACTCCAGAACACCAAAAAACTGTATAAACTCAATACAGAAGTCATTCTAGCCATCAATGAAATGCAGAAAACTTTGCTTGAATTTAGCAGATCTATTATAATAAACATTAAAAAAACCTCTAGAGAGTGTCAATAAAAAGCAACAAATGAAAAGAAGCATGGAAAGTAATTACTATCTGTTATTTCACTGTCATCAAGACAAACACATTGTATTTCCCTTCTTCCACAGATATAGATCATAATAATCATATCTTACTATGCCAACCTAAATTATATCATATTAATTTAAAATTAAACTGCTGAATACAATTTGAATGTTCACCTGTTACAACATTTTCAAATAATCTAAAATCTAAGTTAAGTTTAATTTGACAAAACAAATATTTACCTTATAGCTAGACAAACCTCCTTCTGAATTTCAGAGCAAATCTGATCCCTTGGTGCCATCAGTAACTGCCAAAGTAACAGGCCAGACCTCCTAACAATATCTCTGTTTCTTTCGGTTTGTGGGCTGAAGAAAAATTTAAAAACCACCTAAGAAAAGTTAAATACAACAAAATTAAAAACTTAAACATTGTTTGCATTAATTCTTCTTCTGCAGTCAGTTTCTCAAACTATTTGTCTAGGTCACTAGAAATCTCAGAGTCAGAAACTGGCTTTGGATCAAAAAAAAAAGGAAAAAAAAAAGAGAGAAATAAGGAATTAACCTCTCTGGGTTTCATTTTAATCTGTAAAGGTGACAATTACCTTTAAATTAGGACTCTTAAATGGGTGTATAAGATACTGTAAAGCCACTGCTAAGTTAACCTCCATTAAATTGAATGCAAAAGAGGGAAAAACACAACCTAGTAGTGTTTTTAGTGTTTATTGTGAAGTACATTTAAGATGCCCTTATACCTGAAAGACAACAAGGATGCAGCGTATTATACAAGTATCTCCATTCACCATAGCTTTTTCCATAATGTCACAAATACTGCTGAGATGATGTGCTTCAATTGGATGTTGCTTGCCCAAAAAATTTGTTATGGGAAGATTGTTGCTGGCTGCGAGCAGGTTGAGTTGGTGGATACACATGGCACCAACATGGTGCAGTAACTGGTTAATAACCTCATTTGTGGTTGTTGCATCCCCTAGAAGAAGAAAAGCAGTTCAAATGCTGTCTACAAACACCAACTATAGCATTAATATTTGCTTCTAAAACACAAGATATCACCATCATCTCTAACTTCAGGACACCCACTCACATGATAAACAAACGAATTACACCACATCACTTTTTTAATGTGCTAAAGGTAGCAAGAATCTGGAAACTTCCAAACACATCTTGCTTTTTGCTTTTTCCTTTCTTAAAGCAAAGATAAGCCATGACCAATATTTATAAACAACTTCTCAAGAATAAACTCAACTTTTAATAGAAAGTTTCAGAAGGTAGTTTCTGTATATTTATTCTATTATAATTGTACATGTCACTTCCTCTTTGTGTAAAACACTAACTTGTAGGTTTACGTCACCTTTGGGCTCTGTAATGACATGACTCACTCCCAGTCTCTGACAGACACAATGGAATGCCTGGTTCCCGGGATTACACCACTGATCAATATAATCATTAGAGCATGTCCATATCATGTTATTCATAGTATCATAACAGGCACCTAAGAAAAGGAAAATATTTTGCACATCAAATTTCAGACCGTTTGTTAGAAAACCAGACTAAAGTATTTTTATAGCAGACATAAAACCAAATTATTTGCTTTAGAAGTTCTCTGGCATGTGGCAACAATTTAATAACAATGCACTGGAATGAAAAACATCAAAAGGAGATTTCTTAACCAAGGAATGAAGCGAATGCACATCCCTTTTGATGTTTCAAGTAAATGTGCGACAGCATCTGTTTCAGGTAAATACTCCACAGTGCTCATTATTTATAAGGATAAGTACATAACATGTATCATTTTTCCACAAACCTATCATACACTGCCACAGTGCATAAACTAAAAAAAATAGCCAAGTCTGGCATCAGATACTAGTAACTTCTAGAAAAATTATATAGGAAAAAAATCTCAAATTTATTCTACTACAGTTACTGACAATTGAGCACCTTAGCACTTGTTTTAAAGGTCTTGTGGTTAATACGTAGTAGCTTTAGTAAAACTGACAGTTTGCACAGCGCAACTGTTAAAAAAATATTAAGCTTAGAGACTCATTTCCTAAAAAGCTTAAAGCTTACAAACACAAGCAGGTCCAAAACAGTAAAAGGAAAGGGATGAGTGGATTATAGACACAACTGTTCTATGACAGAAGCATTTACCATATTTTAAAAGTTCAAAAATAACACATTTGTCAATATATTTCAAATGGCTGAGGTAAATCTCCAGTAACAGTAGCTAACAGGTTAACATATAATTATACCTACACATGCACCCTACCATTTAGAATATTATTTAAAACTATTTATCTCTAACATTTTTTAGAATACATTCTTTCTTAGGTAACATAAACCCACTGCTTATTAAAATGGTAGTAATGATATACAGTGTTTGAGGAGCACAGACACTGTTCAAAAGGTTATTTTATTACACTAAACAGGTTTAAAAAAAGTCCCAAAGAAACACTCATGAGGTTTCAGTCATAAAGCGATAGGGAAATCGGAAATACATATGACAACTTTCCAGCTAAGATGCATTTATGTATATTCAAATATAGAGATAAGATACTCAAAACTTTGTAGCACCTTATAGCATAAGCAGGGTATAAAAAGCAGACTGCTTTCAAGATTCTTTTCTGTGCTTGTGTGCAGCTGAAACTGCAAAAGCAAGATAGTGGGAATTCCAAACTTTCTAAAATGTTAAACTCACAAAATTTCACCACAGATGTGAAACCCCACTAACTGCAGAGTTGCTTAATGCAAATTAAAATCCACATAGATAATTCCCAGAAAACAGATCTACTTCTTACCAAGTCCTGGAACCAGAGCACCACGTCCAAGTGAACTTCCTGCAGCATCAATGAGATCTGCTCGGCTTGTGAACTGCCCATCCGAAATGTTGAACACCAAGCTTGAAGCAAGAACTACATAGAAAAAAGTCTCAAATAAATTTCTGAGAAGTTTATTGAATTTCAGAAAACCAAGGATTTGAAAATCTACCACAAGTGTATACGACTAACTTTTTAAAGACGACAAAGCACTTGTTCCTCCAAAGAGCGAGCGTGTTGCAGAACTGCCTGATCCACCTGGGGGTGGAACCAGCATCACCAAGTACGTTCCACATGTGTATATCGGAGTCTTCCGTAACATTTTCAGCGGCAGCCCACAGCTAGTGTTTGCAGCTGAAATATTAAACAGAAAAATATGACACAAACATGTATTTCTTCATAACAGGCAGCAAACAAGGCAGATTTCTATTTATGGCTTCATATAAATCAATATGAAAATTCATTTAAGCTACATTCTGCAGTATTTCAAAGTTGATTTAAGAAGTTGTGTATAGGGGTGGCCTCAATCCCACACATTCAGTATCAATCCCCAGAAGGATACAAGGAGTTTCATAGGTTATTTAACTAAAGAAAACAACTTTAAAATTATAATTAAAAAAAAACAAAAACAAAAAGGCAATCTCTAATTCCCTAACCAGGAAAATTTGGAGCCTAAAATTTAAGTATAAACAAAACTGTTTTAAGAATTGTATGGTGATAAACATATTGAAAGCAGTATCTTAGAGCCAAATAATCCTTTAACATAGATCATTTGAGATTCACTACGCATTTACTATTTTAAGTTCTCCTGCTCCATATGAAATGTATACAGTCATAACGACTTAGCTCCTGCCATTGCTGATCAACACTTTTCTGAGCACTGACTAAAGAATTAGCCAAGAATAACCACTTACTCCTCTTCTTCTGCAGCACTCTAGTTGTTAACTGACAAAACACAGCCTTTAAAATAGCTCTTCAAGCCAACTCTCTGCCAATTTCCCTGTAAGCGTATCTATTTCCTGTAGGATTTATTTTTATGGAAATACCTTTAATTGTTTAAAATTGAAGATAAAACCCTCATGTATGTATGAAGGGAGAAGTAATTCAGGATAAACGGAATAAAATCTTAAAACCAATCCTATAAAGCTCCAGATTATCCTAAAAGCCACCAACACTGTTCATTCAGGATTCCCTAATTAACTTGGGTAGTTTCCGCAAGCCCCCCAAAAATATCCAAACATTTTGCAAATTACCTCAAAAAAGCCAAATTACCTCCAATTCATAATATTCAACTTGCCTGTGAAACAAGAGTTTCATTTTCTAAACTGCAGTCTATTTCTACATAACAATTAGAAGCCCAGTTGAACTGCCAGCAGAGAAATGCAATTATCAGTTTGATCAAATGTGGCATAAACCAGTCCTATAGTTGAATACATGGGGAAAAAAGGGTGCTACAAGTATTCTTCCTGTTTTTCATTCCTACACTTTCCTCACAATCGATACCTAATTTAGCAAAGGAACTTGTAATTCAAGCATTAAGCAAATACTGCATATATATTTCAAACACTTATTTTGGAAAAAGAAAAAAAGCCTGGTTTTTTTTACATGTCCTAAGAGGTTTGTAATTACTAGAACCAATACTATATGTGTTAAGAAACAAACCATGAAAAATTACTTAGTCAGTAAAACCTTTTCTGACCTGCTTGGTCCTCTTTCAATGTATTGGAGATTGTAGAGCCAGTGAGAGCAGCCAATGTTGCCGATGGGGAGGCTCTATACCTAGACAGCCTACTCAGAAGCATCTCATTTATACTCTTTGCAGATTCACCCTCTTTTCTCATTAATATAATTCGTTCCTGTAGAGGATTTGCTATACATACACCATTTTCTACCTATTAAAATGGAGAAAATAAATATTTTTAGATATTGAAATCTGTAGGAGACAGATCACCTTAACTGAACAGTAAAATTGAACAATACAATATATCAGGCAGGGATCTAAAACTTAAAATCTGCTGTCAGAATTTCTTGCAAAAAAAGTATTACAAAAGCTAGACAGATGAGCATTTGTTTTGTTTGCAACTTTGTGGTTGAACAGAATTATCTTCTCTTTGGTCTGTCTTTAAGGACAGACCTTAAAGAATCTTCAGTTTATTTATGAAACTCTACTTAAAAATATTGAACCCTCCTGTATTTTCTTAGTGATGTTTCACTGGCAAGTTTTGTAAACAGAGGCCTTTAAATCATTCGCCAGCCAAAAAGTGTAAGTGGTGATTTTCTTAGACCATAATCTTCAGGGGACATTTGATTGAAGATCGCATCTCTTAATGAAGATAAGATCTGATTTACACCATTAGGTATTTTCCATAAGTTGCCCTACTATAGCCTACCAATTGTAGCTCCATCATCCCACTAAGCAGAGCTGTTGTACAGCAACTGCTGAGCAGACATACAGACAGTGCGCCCCAAGTACTCCAAAGCTAAATCCTTGTACAATTTCAATTATCAATACCAGAGGTCTAGGAATTGCTGTAAGCTCTGCTATACAAATGAATAAGTTTTTAGACTAGCTGCTTCACTGTGAATTAAAATATGCACGCACATGTATACAAATGCATACACATATATGTATATATACACACACACACACACTTAAACATACATAAGCCATTGAGAGAAAAGGGAGTTCAAACTACTGATACATTTCTCCAGACTTAATATTTTGAAATGTATTTGGTTTTACACTAAAACCAATGATTGTCATACAACATAAAAAATATATTAGGTTACAAAATGCAGCGTAGACAAAACAATTGTATTTGCAACTGTGGGACTCGACTGGCTTTTAACACAATGAAGCAGATCCACAGTAAACAGTGCTTTAAATCCTAATACACTGAATTAGTGTCCCACATAAAACTTAACTGCTAATTATAATAAAATATGTTTTATGCTACAAGACAATTCATATTGCTAGAATATCATAGTCGTACATCCTCTGAAGATAGAATGGAACAATATACCTTCTGTTCAGTTAAAAGTTATTTCGTAAACACATTACAAACAGCTATTCGGATTACAGATATCAGTATGTTGATTTTAAAAGGCTGATATTTAGTTAAGCAGTAGTCATGCTACCAACTGCAGAGTAATAGAAAACAACATAATTTGCTTACTATAAGTTCGAAAATATCCATAAAGACAGAGTGGCCTTTTGGTGTTTTTTCATTGAGGCTTGCAGGAGACCAAATCCAGTAGAAATATGTGCCATCTGAAGAAAGATGCACGGTAGTCATAGTACTGCCAACTGGGAAGTGATTTACTGGCATTGGGATTATTTGACATACCTATGAGACAGAGAGCATCTTAACAGTTCTTATTTTGAAGTTTGTCCTTGTAAGTATTAACAGCATACTTTTAAATAAATAAATAGAGATCAAGTGCAGTTAGTCCAAAAGAAGCTTATTATTGGACATCATAGTGCTGTTATTTTATTTGTTAAAGAGCTATTCTATAATGTTTGCCAAATGGATCTAACACATACAAACCAGCTTATATATCTAAACGTTTAACATATCTAAAAATAAAAGGTTCATGTCTCTAATGGTTGAGAGCGTACCCACAGTACCATAAGGAAAATACAGATGCTAAAGAGTTATCTACTCTCTGCAACTCCTCTGAAACATTACTGGAAACTTTGGAAGAAAAAAAGGAATCCAAACATTCTCAGTTTCAGGAAACACACTGGACATAAGTGTGCACATCCATCCTTAAAACCACAGCAAGGAAAAGACCCAAAGTAAACAAGCTATCCATTTTGGCAAAGGATGACAACCGTTTATCTACAAAACACAATTAGGTCAGAAACAATACCTGAATCTTGTTACAGTAGAAGAATAATGAGCTGTTTAGGAAGATTATGTTTTCAGTTTAAGTCAAAGTCCATTTTGCTATTGTTTGATTGATTTATAATGTGACCATGCTATATGCTTACAATACCATCACATTGGCTCTTATGATACTGTCATAATACAAGTACAGTGTAAGTCTGTATATGTATATGTATACATACACATGCATATATATATACACACCTACAAACACATAGAAACAGTAATATCTATAACATAACTTACAAGTTCTATCATGCAATGCTTTCAATAGGGGCTTATAAAAAGGCAGTTTCTCAAAGCAAAAAGAAGAAACCTCAAGGACAAAACTAATTAAAGCTAGAAGTGACTGTGATTAATTAAGAACGTTCTCTTACTCTACCATAACTCTGCAATGAACATCCTAGCTGTTCCTTTTACCTGAAGGGTATGCTGATCCACAACCTGGAAAAGGGAGTGAGGCTTATTATCAAAAGAGACAGGCCGATGAAGAAGTTTGCTGTTGCCAAAAGCAATCCACCCAGTCTCCAGCTCCTCATTACGGCAGTACACAAAACCTCTGGCAAAAAAGCAGTATTTTAAAACTCTTTAAACCTCTGTGCTTTTTTTTTCTAAGAAAAACTCACAACCACATTCTTAAACCTTGACTGAACTTAACTTCAAGTCAGCATAAGGCAGCAGTTTCTGTTGTAAGACTTAAAAGCATAAGAAACCTCTTGGCAATAAGAAAGCAAGAAGGTACAGTGAGTCACATCTGTACTAATCATTTATACAATAAATGACATAAAAATATTTTCTGCTAATTAAATTCAGCAATTGTAGAACCATACATTAAAATGTCACAAAACTAGTCCATAGTATATGCCTCTCAGCAAAGAATACTATACATTAAAAAACAAAAATCTAAAATACTAGCTATTCTGCTAGTATACCTCTTTGCAGGAGGTTGGACTAGATGGCCTCCAGAGGTCCCTTCCAAGCTAAATTATTCTACAGTTCTAGAAAAGCCATACTCAAGAACAATTTCAGATGAGAAAACCAGAACACTGAAATAGCATTTAATGAAAACGCATTAATATGCTCTAGTCTTGTTACACCTAACATCTAAGTGGTTTACCGAAACAATAACTTCCCTTTTTTTTTTAAACAGCTCTGCAGAATAGCAAACATTCAACTGTCACTTACCGCAAAGTACCATGTAATCCAGATCCTAATTTGCTTATTCCTCTGCCCACTGAATTAGTTGTATAAAGATAGAGCCCATCTGCTGCAAGACAGCGTCCTAAGTCTGCATCTGAATCAGGAAGAAAGAATAGAGCAGAGACCTCCTCTGTAACACACAAAACTGGAAATTCTCCATGGTTGTTACGCTCTGTGGTAGCTACCACAGTGACTGAAAACCAACAGATGCTCATGACAGGTCATTACCAACAGGTCAGAACCATTTTTTTAAATAGTGAATTTACTATTTGGTGTTTTAAGAGCTACTGAAACATAGTCAAAGTCCGTTCTTTTCACAGTAGTTTCTTTACATATCTTTCAAGCCTTACAGAGGTGCCCAGATTATGCCTAACTCGCCGACACGAATACTAGGGCTATTTAAACCTCCGGGTGTTGCCAAATAAACTTAGCAAGAATTAAGTGCTAGTCACTCAGCTTCTCTTTTGAGACAATAAATGACATTAGTGCTGTTTTTTCATGATTCAAATGTACATCATCCATTTCTGATTAATTTCATTTTCCTGCATTGTGTTCTCATTTCAGTATTAAAGACCTGCCTTTGTGTATTATGGTCCAAGCTTCTGGGAAAAAAAAAACACACACACAAAAAAACCCACAGTAACCTTTTCTGCACACTATTCAAACTATATACACAGTAGGAGCTAGACTAGCATACCCAACCATGCTTGGGAACACAGGACCATTCAACCAAATTAATTTCAAGTGGAAAATTCCTTTACTTAAATGTAAAACAACTTCAGTATTTGCTATTAAATGCCCTCAGAATGACGCAGAGGAGCAGAAGACTGTTGCCTTCTGCTTTTGCAACAGGTAACGCTGTTCAGAACTGGCAGCAAGATAAGATACAAGCAATACTTATGACTATTCAAGCCTTTCTGGTCAGAACTGCTGGTATAACATTATTGTTTGTGGGAAAGGAATAATCCAATATCAAACCTTGATCTAATTTCTGGTACAACTCTGTGCTTCTCTTAAAGCTAGTAAGCAGACCCTTCTACCTCTGAACACCACTGAATTAAGACAGAATGTATTTCAAACATAGTAACTCACAAAGTAGTAATTATTAACAATCAAAATGGGACACGCAAGGCAAAACCTTGTAACAGGGTTGTCAATAAACCAGTCCAGGTCAACCTACTTAAGTTCACAGAATCTGAACAGTTAGCTGGGGACAAAAACAAACAAACAAACAAACAAAACAAAACAAAAAAAAAACCCCACCCAACACAACAAAACCCCCAAACCTCTAGTCACTCTCATAGCAAGAAAACCACTTCAAAATATAGATGTCTCCATTAAATTTGCAGATAGCCTAAAACAACAACTCAGATTTGTAAATTCCTATGGCTTGCATTAAACTTAATGAGATGTCAAAGCTTGAACTAATATTTCTAAAGCAACATGAACTCTCTCGTTTAGTGGAAAAATAGTAAGCAAACAAAGCAGTAAAAACTGATAATTAATTCAGGGAATTAACTACGAGAGAAAGCATTAAAAAACATACAGATTGGACAGAAACAAGACCAGAATAGGAAAAGGGGGGAAAAAAAGCAATGAACTTGTACTTCTAGATATAAACATGCTCTCCCAATGATCGCTGTGGAATACAGTGATACTGCACAGAACAACAAAAAAAATATGCTTACTGAAAGACTATCAAGTGGATAATATCCAAACTCAGTTTGACCTCTCTGCAAAAGTCCCACTGAAGTGAGGGAGGGTCACTGTGTCTAGCGCTTTTCATGGTTTCCTACAGCCTGATTACTGACATTTAAAATTGTCCATCTGGTCTTCAGCAACTAAAAAGCAACACTTCTGAACCCCATTATCTTGTATGTAAAAAAAAATTATACACCATACTGGACTTAAGCTTTAGGCTCTTAATTTTTATATTAAAAGGGATAACTTTTTCTATATGGTCCCCAAATCAACTTTTAAAAAGCAAACAAATAATTTACAGATGTAGTTAGATTAACTTAATGAGAATAGGTATGACAAGCCAAACAATGTAAACAATTTAGTACTCCTACAAATTAGGGCCGTGTTTTCAAAACTTCAGTTTTGAATGTACAGACTAAGACAACTAAGTGTCCAGACAGTTGCTGCCCTCCCCCTCTCATTATATGTCAGGCTTCAAGACACTCCTGTGATGCCCAGTTCTCTCTCCAGATGGTCCTTTCTAAACCCTTCAGCTTTCACTTATTTGATACGTACTGTACTTGCTTTTACATTACTTCCAACAGAAAAGGAGAAATCCTTTCCAACTCTAAAGCTTTACATTCTTTTTTAAACAATTACCACCACAAAAAACACCTTGTCCTCCCCTGCTAATATTGACAGTCATGACATAATTCACCTTTATTTTCACTGCTGGAACTACTGTTGGCATCAGGTGCAGGTAACATGTCTTCAAAACCCCAAGATACTATATGCTTTCCTCCAAGCAAACAAGAGGGTGATCCAGGTCCTCCCTCCAAAAGCAACAACCTTTCAACAGAAAATAAAATGAGAACAACGACAGCAAAATCTAGCTAAACCAAAAGTTAAGATGAAGATATATTTTAAGTAATTATTCTCTGTCAGAGTTCATAAGTCACTTAAAGGAATCATCAATATTTAATTAAAAAAATAAAAACTTAACATCCAACAAACAATTAGTGGATCCTTTTAGATTTGACTTTGTAATGTCTTCCTTCTGCAATTGACTAAATTTCAATCACTCTAAAGCCTTTTAATCACATTTAAAGATATTTATCTGTAAATGCACTTACACATTTTCAGAGCTGATGTAAAAGTGCTACAGTTGAAAAAGTCACTACAAACCTGTATAATACATCAGCCACAGGCAACGATCCTAGATCAGTCTGTTTCTGCAATAGATGCACTGTATGAACAAAGGTTTTCAGCGACCCTCTAAAAGGATAAGAAAAACATGAATTAAAGATGTCTATTGCAACAAGACTGAATGCACACAGACAACTGCATCTATGTAGAACATAATACCCAGTACCATAAAGACAGAATATCCAAGGTATGTCATCAAGCTTCTTTTCTAATTTGCATTTCTTTTCTTCATGGAGGAAGTAAAAAGAGGATGAGAGGGTAACATAAAGGAAGAATGCTGGTGAACTGCCAGTCTAACTCACGCTATATTTTTGGAGGAGGATGAAGCACCACACAGGTAGGGAGATCAGCAACCTTGGGCTGTGTCATGAATAGTAAAGGCAGTCTAGGCACATGGTAAAATACCTCAATCTTGCATCTATTACAGACAGCTACTTCCAATATTTCTTGTAGCTGATTAATCATATTTAGATCTTCAAATACAATCTGCGGGTCTTCCTGGGGCTAAGCCAAAGTATTAGTAAGAGCTGTTGCAGACATAGCTAGAGGTGGCTTTCTTGACTAAAATAGAAAAGACCAGACTAATTAGTTTATTATCAAGAATCTGATTACTTTTGCTTCCAAACACAGATTTGGAAGCTTTTCCCCTTCTGAAATGATACATTTAAATGTATATAGGACTATATACTTCTGAAAACAAAACTAAATCAAAGTAGAAGTTGTTTCTAATCTTGCCTAAAAGTGAGTTCCTTTAAAATTTTATTGTGGTATTTACAAACATATGGAGTTTGTAACTATTTCTAATTCTTGTTCATTCATAAGTTGAACACCTTTTTTTGAGAACCTATGAAATCTATATGTTAATCTAGTGGAAAACACCTGTCTTTTGTAGAAATAAAGAGAATCAGAGGTCTTTAAAAAAAATATTTTACCAGTTTCTGTTTTAAAGGTCAGGGTATTAGGAAGAAGTCATTTTCTGAAAGACACAGTGGCTTTATTTCTGGGCGTAATAGTCTGGCTAAATATGAGAATCCTGACAGCACCTTAGCTGTAATAGTAGTCAGTTCTGAATTGATTTCTTCAGAAGCATGACTGTTCAAGTGAAGAGATCCTTTCCATGCACTCTGCTGAATATAGCCTTTTGCTTTCTGTCACACGAGGTCAGTCTCAGCTCCTCAACTTTCCTCGTCCCCACCCCAAAGCCTGTTTTCCCCACTGTCATTTTCAGCTGTATGCTTTCACTGATAAACCTCAGCTCAGAGGAAGTTGACACTGAATACTTCAAAGCATCTCAATGCATTATTTAAAGCAATATTTACCCTGATTTTTATTCTTAGTAATGTGAAACACCCAATACTGCAACTAGGAATCTCAATAATAGTCTCATTTTGAGACTATTGAGACCATTTTCTAATAGTACCCCAACATGGCTTACATATTTAAAGGCAAAATGCAAGGCTTTCATAGGTGAACAAAGCACTCTGGATATTACAACTCTGTAAGTAACGCAAGGCAGATTTGCAAAGAAAATATAAGATCAACATTCATTTCAAAAGTTGTATTTGAAATGTAGCTCTTTTACAAATTCAGCTGCAAAAGAACATCCCATACTTCCTGAAAAATTGACATCTGGAAAAAAAATAAATGAGACCATGTTTATCAAATCCAATTTATCTGAGCTATGTTCAAGCACATTGCTTTTTAGATAAGGCAGTTGTCAGTGCAGAAGAGTTTGCCACATAGAATAGATTTCTCATTGACTTCATTAGAACAAGTACACTAGAAATTAAGCGGTTTTCATTTGAATAAACCCTTTTCTAAAACAAATCATGACATCTCCTGAGAACTTCAACATCTTAAATCAGTGTTAAAACTTGACAGACAAGGCTGCAATTCGAGAAACATTACAAACAAGGCTTACAAAAGGCTACTAGTGACTTTAGACCCACGTTCATATGGCTTTGCAGAAGCCAAGTTTTGTACACTCCTCCCCCTCTACCCAAGCCCAAGAAAAGCTGCTAAAAATGGTAAGTTTTTATGAGATGTTTTAGATGTATTAGAGTTTTTATTATGGCCACTTCATCCTCAATCACCTGATGCTGCGCTAAACCCATGCATAGTGCGGGGTACTTCAACATACACTGGTTGAATTCTTCACTGGCAACAAAATGAAAAAAAACCAACCTCCAGATGTTTCACAGGTGACACTGAAATCTGAAACGAATTGCCCTGAAACTTGGCAGTAACTTCCACCCTTCCAAATGAAGATGCACGAACTACAGGATTCAAGGGGCAGTACAAAGGGAAAAGTAGACAAATTTCTTCCATGATAAAAACATTTGGAAACATTCCTAAAACAGATCACTGCAGTAAAAGCAGCAATATGCACAAAAGGCATTTCTAACCTAGATCCTTCTGTTTTTACATATGCTAAACATATGCAAAAAAATAAACACATAACTTATCAGTTTCACCCTTTCCAAACCAATATTGAAATGTTAGAACAAAAAAGACTAGTGTAAACCAGAAATTAGTATCAACAACATGGTCACATCATTTTTGATTCTTACATTTAAATATAAAGTCTTACTACCACTACCAGCCACAACATGTCATTTCAGTACAGTTTCCTTACCTTGCACAAGCCAAGGCAACTAGGGCGGCAGCAGCATTTTCTTTTTGCTTGTATGGAATCTGTTGGCCTGAAGCAGAAGTGTCTTCCAGCCAGGAGCACAGCAGAGACTCTATCCCATTGAGACAGTCAGCTGGTTCCTTAGTCAAACTCAAAGGCTGGCAGTCTCGAAGGCAATTCAATAGCACCTCAGCAGTTATGTTACAGAGAGAAGGGTCTGTTCTACTTTGAGACTGAATGAGGGGAAAGACCAATAGAAGCCCCATTCGTGAAGTAAATGGTGCCTGTTCAGGCTGCTGCAACAAGCCTTGACGCTTGAGCAAGGCCAGTGCTTCTTCATCCCCCGAGCTCTCCCGGTCATGCTGCTCCTCCAAGGCTAGCTGGCGCTGGGCATTCCAGAGTCCACGCAGAGCATTTAGTCGGTACTCCAGCAGTCGAGCATAAGCATTGCTCTGGTTTCCACACACAGATCGTAAGCGCTCAGCCAGCTCCGTTGGATTCTTGGTCTCAAATGTGAGTATCTGAAAGGAGGAAAAAAGTTGGTACTTATATAGGTTTTCTTTTTCTTAAGGGGAAAAAAAAATAGTACATGCCAGTAGCATGATTTCTAGATCAGCTGTCCTCTACAACAGATTGTGGGACGGGTTGGGTTTGTTGTTTTTTTTTTTTAATTTCTGGGCATGAATAAAAGTTGGAGGCCAAAGAGCATGCAAGTGGTATGGAGTCTGTTATTCTTGAGTCAGCATAGTCACTGAAGGCTGGGCTTGGGGATTGCTGACAGAGATTTTTAAACTTTCAATTGTGGTGCTAAGACAACTATAATATAGATTGTAAAGAAAAATACATATGAAACAGTATCTTTGAAAATAAAGACTTGCCTCCCCTGGAGCATTTTTTTTTTTGTAATCGAGGAGATTTTGCTAAGAACTTCAAAAGGACTGAGGGGGTGGAGGGTCCCCAGGGGCTGAGTTTAGAGCCCTTCTGTGGAAACTAATAGGTCAACAATACTTTGTAATAAGAATGTATATGTTCTAGTTTTAGAGCTTTTCAAACTAACCGGTTCTCTAAAATGAACCAAGAGTTCTGTTACACGCTCTCCCTCCTGTTTTTTTTTCTCTCCTCCTCAATTTTATCATATTGCAGTGAGCTACACATTTTGCAAAATATTACCAATTGCTGCCATAGTTTAAAAACCTAAAAGTCTCATAATCATCATTTCAGTCAGAAGAAAGAGGCATTTTTAGCACTTCTAAGTAAAACTGGAGACAAAGCTGGAACAACAGAAAACAAGTAAACTGTGACAGAAAGAAACATATTTATGGGTTAGTACCCAGCCCGGCACTTGAACCAACTCAGGATTTTAAGTAATTTACAGGCATCTTTTCTCCTACAGCATATAACAACAGTTGAGATCAGCAAAGGCACTTAAGCTATGGCAACCTCAAGGAAAACAATGAGCCAAACATTTTCTGATACTTTGGATCCAGTGTCCAAAAGGCTTCTGCCGGCATACCACACTGCTTCATCTCATCCACTACCAAGCACACTCTCTTTGGCCCATCTTTATGCTGCCCTTCCCTCATTTAAAAACAATAATTAAAAAAAAAAAAGGAATGTGAGAGATTGAGAGATACAATAGGTGATTTCATACAGGGATATTTGGGCTGTTTTTGTTGTTGTTGTGGGTTTTTTTGGGGGGAGGGGGTTATGTTTGTTTTTGTTTTTTTTAATTGTAGGCAATAGTCATACAGAATATGAAATAGATGTTTATGTCTAATTGTAGAATTTTGAACAGCTTGATAAAACGCTTCAGGACAAATCACATCTGTCATTTCAACAAACACCCTTACTAAAGTCAATGAAATAGCTTTTCAGTAAAACACATTAGAGTCATGAAAAGTTCACTTTAAAGTCATTTACATAATAATTACACTTGTACAGATGTTAGTACTGAGCTTCTTAAAACTAATGAACCTCTTTTAATTAATTTCTTCAGAGAGATTAAGAATATTAATCCCTAAACCACATTTTAAATGTATAACTACCTCATGTCAATTTGTGTGTTCTATTGTCTCAAAAATAAGTTTAATTGTTTCCTGTTGTAGATGCAAACACTTTCTAAGCCAGTTTGCTTTTGGGTTTCTTGAACTAAACCAAATATGTGATGGATCATCAACTAATCTAACAGAAATGGAGGAAAAAAATGAATTAATGTTTTCATCTTGAGAGTTAAATGCTGAAGAAAATAGGTCTATGGTCCTTGGCTATGCTAATAAAAGAGACACCAAAAAGACAAGTTGTGGTAGGCTTAGTTTGTTTTCCATTTTAGATTATACTTCTGGGGCGGGGGGGAAGCTGCCTATAGTCTTCTCCCCTTCCCATAAACATAGTAGAACCCTGCAATCCATGCCAGATAATATTTCAGAGTTGTGCCCACCTAAATTATACCACTATGTTAATTCATAAACTTTGTACAACCTCATGTGAACTTTGAGCCAAGTGTGTAGCCACTGTGCAATAACAAGCAGAAGGTTTAAATATTCAAACACATGAAAATTGCTTTATTTCAGCCAAAATGCAAATGCAACCGAAGACTGAATTCCAACTGCAATTGATGAATGTTTTTTCAGTTTACTTCAAGCTACCAATATTTGGTGGGTTCTCACCAACAAAACTGAAACCAATTTGTTGCAGAAAGATCCACGTTTTGGATATAATTCAACCTTGCAAATTTTGTGACTCATTAGGGTCCAACTGAAGGTACACTTAAGATAACTAGTCACACCGTGTTACACGCTCTTGTTCCTCGGGTTCCACAGTTTAGCAGGAAGATGGATTTTTTTTGTCTTTGATATTGCTGTACATCCCTGAGACTGTCCTGTGTAAATCAAGACAGAAGTCAGTGTCAAATATTTGCAGATACGCTGATGAAAAGCCTTTCCCTACTGAAGTTTTATCTTCTCACTGATCTCACAGTTTGTAATTTGCTTTATAAGCATAGCATAGTCTGTCTGGAATTGTTAGGAGTGTTTTGCCTTTGACTTTTGTACAGGAAATATGCACTAATTTGGGTTAATGATATATGAAGTATACTAGATTCAACAGATTTAGAAGACAGTTCCAAAAAGAGACTTACAAATTTTTGGAAATAAAGCCATTTACATCATCTAGTTTTCATACACTGTTTATGGAACCAGTGAAAAAACTTAACCATTCAACATCATCTGAAGGTCTGAGTAGGTATTTGCACTTCCAGAAAACAACAGGATATTTGGAGAAAGGTGTACAGTCATCTACTATACAGGAGTCTTTTTTGTTCAATTTTGTTTTTCTCAAAAGACATTTTACTGACTAGAGGTAAATACTCAGAGCTACCTCCAAAAAGGAGCTTCAAGGCCAAATTTTACAGTGACTGTCTGTGACAAACAACTTGGGAGCTTTCAGGGTTCGGACACGCTCCTAAGATCTTGCTGCACACCAGGGAACCATTCTGGTTCTCACTGGTTAGCAAAACACACCTCTCCCTAACCTAACGTTAATGACAGAACTTGACTTGGTCCACACTACATATACTGCTTCCCTTTGGAGAGTCTAAAGACTTCATACAGAAACACAGCCCTTGCCAAGGTTTCCTCAGCACACTGACTACAGGTTTCTCACATCTTCAGGCAAAGCTTGTTATCCAGAAGCTATCTGAAGTCAAAGCAAGTTAAAATAAAGTGCAAGAAAAAAACCCACCACATTTATTCACAAAGTCTGAAACAGACAATACAACTACCAGTGTTTATAAAAGACATAGGTGAAGAAAGGAAATAGAAAATCTATGCTAAAATGACTTGCACTAAGATTGAATCATAAAGGTCTTCCCCATCCTTTACTCAGTTGATTTACTGCAGACCTCCCTGGCACGTGGCTGTCAGAGGCTGCCATTTGAACACCTTTTGCCCGAGGCTGCACCCACTAAAGAGGGTTTCTTCATGCTGTAAAAGCTGGTGTACTTTGCCAAATCTCCCTTTGAAAATCCCCCAGCAAAATTTAATCCTTCTCCCCCAAGTGAGCTTATTCTCTTCTTATCCAGAAGATCTGACCATTCTCTTTGTTAAAATAAGCACAGATTCATTTCCCCGCAGATGCACATGTCTGTTACTCAAGCTGTCCTCTCCAATATTGCATTGAACAACTGTTCCTCATTCAGCAAGAGGTAAAATTCCTTCTCCCCTGCCTGCTTGATGCCTCAGTATTTACACTTTAATTTGAGCTCTGCTTTAGGACAGGTTTTCAGCATCCTTTTGCTAGTGGTATTTGAGCACCGTGGCTCGATATTTACCTACACAACACTTGGGGAGATCTCAACAGCAGACAACCGAAAGCCACACATCACAAGCAGTCACCTGAACCAGTAAATAATCAATCACTTCACAGCACCAATAATTTCTGGCTAACGAGGCTTCAACAGAATCTAAGAGGCTGAAAAGGATGCAACAACCACATTGCTTTGCAATAAAATAAGTTACCTAAGTATCTACTTACATCTCAAAATACAATCTCTAACAGAAATAGCAGCTTAACAGTAACACCATGAAGCTAAAAACACAAACATATGCTTAAATGAAGAATACTAAACAACATACAGATTATATTCAGAATTAGCAGAAGATAACTAGCCAAGCTACAAAAATCATGCAAATTAATATACTATGAAAACAAGGACATGAAAAAGCTAAGATGTTCAGTAGCGGTTAAAATAACAGAGTCATTTTATAAAGACAAATATAAAGAGAATTGAGAGAAAAATTAAAGTCTGTCTACCTTACATATATTGGTAGTGATAAAATAGTCCATTTTCTGCTTTTAGATAAGACGTATTAATATTTTCCTTAGGAACACTCAATACCATTAAGAAAAAATATAATAAAAATGTAAAGAAGAGTAGCTTCTAATGAACAGCAAAAAAAAAAAGGGCAATGTCAGTGCAAAAAGTGTAATTCTAATGTAACCAAGTAATTCTAGCATAAGTTCTAGTGAAACTGAGACACTACAATTAGGGGAAGAAATAAAACATCACTTTTTAAGATTTTTTTTTTCTATATCTGATTTTGTAAGTAAAGTAAACATCACATTGGCACTTTTTGAAAATGAGAAACCTACTCTTCTGTCACTTTGAAATTACAGTTCATACACTGTGACTGTGATCATTGCCTGTTTTTCAACTTTGCCTGCTTCTAGTTAGCAAAGACTACCTTCGAAAAGTTTTGAAGTCTCACACTTAACAGCCTGAAGTTACATATAATTAAAAACTGTGTTAGTAAGCAGTTTGTCACTATTTTAATTTTGCAGTATCTTGACCTTAAATATTAGTTCTTTGTTTAATAATTTAAATCAATTTTAATAAATATTTTAATTAGAAAATGGTTGATCCACAGTTCAATCGCTCTAATTGGTCATTGACATCATCTTCAACATGGAGAGGCACAAAAGGTATCTAGTTTTAGATCAGCTATGGGGAGGATGTCATCTTTCCTGCTGTATCCAGTTTTTGTCCTGTTTCATCCTACTACATGACCTTAACCATATATTTCTTCCCATTGAACAATATTTTGCCTATACTGCTCCAGAAGGTAGTCACTGGCATTCACTATTATTAGGGTAAAGTGTTTCTCTACTAATAGTAAATACCAGACGTACTACAATTAAGACACACTAATCTACACAAAGAGCCTGAGGTTTAAATTTACTTAATGTGGTCATAAAAAGTGAGCTATCACTAAAAAGCAGCTTTCTCCTCTGGCTAAAATTCCTGCACCCTCATTCCCTCCCTGGTGCTGACAGTAGTGCCTGTGGGGTTTGGGGTTTTTTGGTTGGTTGGGTTATTTTTGGGGGGGGGTGGGATGTGTGGTTTGGGTTGGTTTGTTTATTTTTTAAGCTACATTTTTGGTTTAGACCAGCTCCCTGGTGTGGAACAGCAGGTAGAATAGAAAGACGCAGAAAGAAAAAGAAAGAAAATGCATGGCCAATGACAGATGTGAACAAGGACTTCTTGCAATATCTCTCCCAGCATACTAGCCTAAACAACAGTCTCTGTCTTAATTGGCTGGTTTCATTGATCAGTTTTAATTCTACCAGGTAGGGAATCAGTGAGTTATGAAACTCTCCAAAGATGTATTTTTCCCTAAAGTTACATATTACAGGTGAAAGCCTTTAAATCTCCAAAATAGCATTTCATTCTTTCTCTAAATAATTAAATTGGCTGAACATCACGCATAAACATAACAACTTCTTGAAGATGGTGGTACATTTACCAATATCAATTAGATCTGTAATACCCCCCGAGTATTAAACAAGTATTATTCCCATCTCATGGGAGGAACAAACCATACGGAAAAACAGAAACCACCGCAGAATCATAAGGTATCTTTAATAGCAGCGTGAAAAAAAATTAACTACGTTGCTTTCAACACCACGTTACAGCTATAAGGTCATTCTTCTTGTACCACAGAGTTAACATACAGGGACCACCACTTGTTTACTTGGTTCTTTTGTCTCTAGAAATACGAATAAAGTGATGTAAAAAAGACCGAATTACAAAATATATAGATTACTCTATAAGAGAAATACCAGAATTGACAGTTTTAAAGGTACCCTGAAAATTTAAATACACATCAAAATTTAAATGGCTCCCATAAGCAACATTGTATACATAGTCCTAGTCTTCCACTTTCTGTTGCTCTGCTGGGTAATAGCATTTCTGCTTAGGGCAATTTCTGAAGACACACAGTAGGAAGCTGTCTTAGTGCAAACACTGCCTTGATTTCTTTTAAAACATTTTTTCTAAACCCTCAATAAGGCTTTTGTTTGATACACCTGTGTGTTTGTAAAATACATAAGTATGCGCAAACATTTTCATCTTGATGTTTTAGATATTGAAATTTTGTAGGTTCTTAGCAGCTGCTGCATACTTTACATTATGCTTTTAGTGTTGCAGTTGAAAACTACAAGTTTCAAATTTTTCTGATTTTTTCTGCTCCAAGAAATTTTAACCATATCACCTTGTTCAAAGCCTCTACTGATTCATAATCCTGTATATAGCAGCACAGCTTTTTAACAACTCAGCTGAAAACATGAACTCTTTTCCCTTGTGAAAGCATTAGAAACCTAATTACTTGCTCAAAAATAAGCACTAAGAAACCAGGACCTTTTTACTGCACACACAATGTTATACCAAACAATTTTTTTGTAACTGTAGAGATTTACCAAATAAGCTTGATACGAGATGAATTACAGAGGACACCAAGCTGTAAACACAAACACAAAAATGCTATAAAATAAAGTGTTGTTTCTTTATTTGTTCATTTGTTTATAAACGATTTCATTGGCTCTTATTTAAGTAAAAGATTAAAATGTCAGAGAAAGGTAAAGATAAATCTTTGTCATTTGAACATCTTAAGAGTGCAGATCACTGAACTAATTAGCTCCAACTGGTAATAAAAACTATGTTTAGGAAACACATTTGCAAAATCAACCTTTAGAAGAAATTTTCTAATACTCCTGTACCAGGAAAACTAAAACATGACTTCAAAAATAAAAAGCTAAGAGGCATGATAGTCTATATTGGAGAAGTTCAATAAACTCAAAAAGGTCATTTTATGACAACTGACAATAACAGCAGCAACTCTTCTGGGGACTAAATCACACAATATTGGTGGTTTACAATTATCTAATGAAAGTGAGCTTAAAAGGAAAGCAATCAAGATTTCAGACTCCTCTCAAAAGGCAAGTGAGAGACTTACAATGATGCTTGAAAGAATGTCTTCAACTCCTGTGCAAAAGTAACAGCCAAGGCTCACGTTTGTAAGGTTATCTTCCTGTGCAGAATTAACTTCAAGAACTAGCTTCATCTGGTGTTACTCTGAAAGCTATAAACACTCTCAAAAAGAAATATTGGAGTATTTGAAATGGAAGGGGATGCAAAAGGCAGGACTAGAAAAGTTAGAAGCCTGACATACATGCCTGGATCAGCAGTTCCCAAGCTAGAGGTCATAACCCCAACAGGGGTCATCCACTTAGTAAAAAGTCAATTGTTTATGCTGGCATTAGAGATTTTCATCTTGACAGAGGTGAAGCTTGTAGATGGAAGTAAGGTCACAACCAGAAAGATTTGGGAAGCACTGACCTAGATAATTACAGAGAACTACTCTCTCCTTCAGCAATCAGGGAAAAGTGACAAAATGTTTCTTCTACTCCCTGAGGAAAACGGGTGAAAGCTTCAAGTTTAGCAGATACCTTTCAGTCTCATACTCTGTCCTGCAACAACAGAGCTTGACAGGAGTCAAATCATCAGCCAAGGGCAGATCTGTACACGATCCAGACAGCTAATGAGGTAGGTGCTACACTTCTAGCTTCGTGTTAAAATATATTAAAGAAAAAATAATAAAGATCAGGTATTTAGAACTTTCCCAGGCTATGCAGCAGAGCAGCAAGAGCAGATATCCCAATGACTATTATCTCTGCTAGGCTGTTATGTAAAACAGAGTTAAGTGGAGTGACACATAAGGTTGTTCTACTTTCTACTGGGACTATATACTGAAGATTTGTCTTTCTTCCCACTTATTTCCTTGTGGAAAAAAAAAAACAATAACTAAGCCTATCACTAGTTAACTCAAAAATTGCCGATACTGCAAATTTTAAAATAATTAAAATACCGGCCACAAGTTTGAAGATCAGAAAGAAGGCCTCCTCAGATGGAGGGATTGTACCAGTAACATATGTCAACCAAACTAAACTGCCTAGACACATATGAATGCTTTTTTGCCATCAGATGGCTACGGTGTAGTCTATGTGACCAACCACTATTCAGTAGTGTCCTTCTTATTAAGTTACCAAGGATTAACACATCAATTTATGTTGCTGGCACTCTCATAAATCTCACATTGACTCTGGCGTACTGGCAGATTAAAACTCCATGGTTTAAAGGACCTCTACCTTCAGACATACCTCTTGCCCCACTCCCAGGGGTTATTGCCTCTGTGCAAGATGTTTGACTGGGAGGATTCTGGAAGTGCTGCAGTTTCCATCCTGGCACATTAAAGAACAGCTCATTTTCCATTAAGCTGTCCCTCCTGTGCAGGCACTGACATCCAGGGCAGAGACCGGACAAAATGTCATGGCAACATCTTCAGTTGTTAGTCACATAAGGCTGTCTCCAAGAAGCTGAAGACTTTGCACTTTGAAAGTCATTTCTCTGTATCAAAGGCTTTAAAACAAGGGTGCAAAGGCTTGCATAATTGCTAACTAATCTAGGTATCTTTTGACTAGAGGATTTTATTAGGAAACCCATACCAGGAGCAGCTTTTATATGCACATCATTACAAAGTTCTATCAAATAAAATTTTAAAAAAGTGCCCCCTTCCTTTTCAGTAATACATATTCTTTGTAAATATGCTGCTAGACAGTCTAAGAAGTTGGCAGACATCATTTAAATCACATAAGAAAATAAAAACAAAACAAAACCCTCCACACTCTTTAAACCTAGAGATAATCCTAGAAGTTACCTTCATAAGAAAGAGAATGTTAACACTTTTGTAAGGGAAAAAAATACATTTACTTATTTTTTATATACTTATATGAGTGTATAAGTTTTACAGGAATCCATACCAGTACCATAACATTTTTCCCCCTGCTTCTCCTTTTATAAATAGGCAAAACCTTTGACCAGAAGGACAAAGGAAACACATCCAAATACACTGACATTACTCACCAATAAGCTCTTTAAAGGGATATTTAAGCAAAACAGACCAGAGTGATACTTCCCTCCCAAAAATATCTACTTAAGTATACTATGTTTTGGGGTTTTTTTAATTAAGCAAGTCATATCAGAAATTCAGTCAGGGTTCTGACCACCATTGATGAAGCATAAGTAGTGTATTAAAGAAGTTTAGTAATTAAAGCAGCAGCTGCAGCATCTCCTACCCTTGTCCAATCCCAAGAGATTTCTATCTGGACCATTTTCAAACATATTTATTACACTGTACGTAGTAGAAACAGTGCAAATGAGCTATTCGCTGTATTAGTTGATTGCATGGTCACACTTCAATAAGATGCGTGCACCTATTTCCACAAAATGGCTCCTCAAAGCCATTCCAGTTTACCAAGGTAGCACTTTGTGTAAAAAAACAACATTAAAAAAAGGCAGAGAAAAGTTATGAGCTAAATAATTTACATTTACGCCACTTGAAACGTCACTATTTTTAACCCTCCCCCCTCAATACCAAAAACTATAATCCATTTTACAAACAAGATCTGAAAAATAAGTCACTTGTGGTCATCAATTCTTTCAGTGGAAGGAAATAAAATGCTTTAATATTCTGCAACTTAAGACTACAGATCAAAATAAGTACCACAGCAAAAAGTCTTATTTATTTATTTATTTATTTTAAAGTTTCATACTGCAAACATGGCAACAAAAACAAAAAAGTCTCTGGAACAGGAAAAATTATCTGAATCAGTGGCACTTGATTGTGTAAACACTCATTATAAAAGTGTCACAGTAACACTAATTCCAACCTTATCTCCCCCAAACAACTATAGTTTCATAAACATTCCTAGCACAAACAAAAAATTCTCCAGAGCTAAAGCATGTGTCAAAAGAAGCTGTGTGTCAAGTTTCATGCTGGAAAATACTTCTGGTCTAGCTTGCAAGATCTTAAAAACAAGGTTTAGTTTGGGTTTTGGTTTGGTTTGTAAAGGATATCCTCCTTTATTATGATAGAACACAAATAATGCTGTGGGATCATGTATTTTTCTAACACAGTTATTAGACCCAATGCTGCTTCCAGAACTATGTAATGGAATCGAAATATTTTCTTGAATACAAGCTGTATTGAATGCCAGAGTGGACTCTGATCACAAGGGAGAATCATTCCACGTTTATAGGCAAAAGTCATCCACCTTAAAAGTCTCTCTCTCTCTTTTCCTGTACATGTGATATTTGCCAACATCCATTTCAAGGGAGCAGCTACCGTTACCATCCCAATCCCCATCGTCACATCACACAGAAAAGAAAATGCACGTTCAGCAAAAAATATCTTTCCTTAGATAAGGCTGTGGGAAGTTTGCATAAACACCATAAAGACTTCATGTCACAAGGTGAACAACGATGTCAGAATTGCAAGCCTGGCTCCTGGGTTCTTCTTAGCAACACCCCAGATAGCAGCCAAAGCCTCACTAAAGGGTTTTGCGGCCTAAACGCTTGTGACCTAACATAGCACACAGATAAAGCTCCTGCTGAACCATCCCCTCTCAGCTCACACCACTCAGCTCCTCTGACAAAGACCCTGTGTCATTGCAAGCCACATTGCTAGAGAAGAGGGCGGGGTGAAAGACGAGAAGGGAGGCACACAGGGGGAAAAAAAAAAAATTCAGTCTACAAAATAGATGCAACCTACAGTCCATGACATTCAGTCCTTCACCATCTCCTCATAAGATAAAACAGCTGTACCGTCTGTCTGCAGCCAAAACCACCAGCAGTTTTGAGAAGGCAAAAAACCGGGATGACAAATTCAGCTGCCCTCCTGCCTCTTTAATAATGATCACTGTCAACAGCCTAAGCGCAACACCCAGACACCCCAGCACCCTAATCATCTTATTGTAAGGCTGATTAATTACAAACCATCTAAAAGTAACTGCAAAAAGACATAAAACCATAAATAAAAATAAACGAGCGAAAGGCCACCTTGAAGCACACGAGCGTGGTTCAGATTTCCTAACCCTACTGATACAAAACGGGGAGGTAGCACCAGTACTTCACCCTCCATCTTCACTAGCGCCTCGCCACCCTCCTGCCCAGCTCCACTTTCGTCGTTATTTGACATAAATTAGATTTGACTTAAAACAAGTAGACTGCCTCAGTACCAGTTGGCTCCACACCCCAAATGTTTCACCCTGCATCCGCATCCACCATTCTCCATCCCGGCCCCTCCAACCTCCCCTAGTCATTCTCCCTCCGCCCACCCCCATCCTCCTCCTCACGCCCCCGCTGCCAACTGTCCCCCCTGCCCCGAGGGCATCCCCCTCCTCTCCTCCTCCTCACCACCCCCTCGCCCCGGCCGCCGGCCCTCCCCTCAGCCGGGGGGCCGCGGGCCCCGCTCACCTCCAGCTCGGTGTCGCCGGGCTCGGCCACCCCGATGATCTCGCTGGGCAGCTCGGCCAGGTCGGTGACCCGGATCAGCCCGTCGTGCAGGAAGATGGTCTCCTCCTTCACCGACAGCCACTGGGCCGAGTCGGTGGCCGCCGCCGCCGCCGAGGCGCCCGCCGGGGACCCCATGGCGCGGAGGGCGGGGGGGCTCCGCTGGGCTGAGGCGAGGCGGATCCCGCTACCCCCCCATGGCGGGGGCAGAGCGGGGGCAGGGGTGTCCCCAGCGGCCTGGGTGCCGGACAGCCGGAGCGCGGTGGGAAGCAGCGAGGAGCGGCGCGTTGCCACCGCGGCGTCGGCGGAACGGGGACCTCCGGGAGCCGCCGTGCCCGCCCGCGGCCACCACGTCCCGCTCCCTCCTCACACACACAGGTGACAGCGCGACGCCATGTTGGGGGGGGCGGGGGAGGGGGGGGCGCTGGGGCGGGCCCGGCATGCACCGCGCGAGGAACAATACACCCTACCCCCTCCCAGCCCCGCGGGGCCCCGCCCCCCGCCGAGCCCCGCCCCCGCCGAGCCCCGCCCCCTCGGCGCCCCTCGGTGCCGCCCCACGGGCGCGGGCGACGCCCCCCGGCACTTCCGCCCCCCTTGGCGCGTCGCCCAGCACCGGCTCGCCCCGCACCGGGGGGCGCCCCCCTCACCGCTCCGCCTCCGCTCGCCCCCGGGGCCGCTCCCCTCAGCGCCTCGCCCCTCACGCAATGGCCGCTCCCCTCAGCGCTTCACCTCCCTTCACCCAAAAGCCCTTTTCCTCAGCCCCTCGCCCGTGAGCTGCTCCCTCGGCGCCTTATCCCCAGGGGAGGCCGTTCCCCTCAGAGCGTCCCTCTTCAGCCTCACCTTCTTGGGTAGTCAGGGCCCTTCTGAAACTACCCTTTTCCCTTAAGGACGGATGGCTCTTCGTGCTTCACGTTCCCCATAGAGTAGTTTCTCCCTCCTGGCACCTCTGGTCACCCCTTTTTTGTCTGCCACCCTCTCCTTCCAGAACGACCGCCCTTCTGCCTCTCTGTCACCTCCTTGAAGGGATCCTGCCACCTCTCTGGGAGCCTTTTCCCTAAGGACTCGTGAGCAAGCAGGTACGTCCCTTCAAATCCATACCTCCAGGTTTATCTATGTAATGAGGATGCCAGAGGCTGCAAAGCAAAATGTTCACAGCACCACAGTACGTGTGAGAAAAAGGAGATCCAAAATAAAAGTGACCCGTCTCTCTCTCTCAGTCTCTCTCTTTTGGGCACCATTGTGTAACCTTCCCCATTTTCCATAGTCTAAATTCACACTCCATTGCCTCTGACCTTCACCCACGCCTGTTCAGAGAGGCTCAAAGTGTCACAGGCAGCTGTACCTGACTGTTCAGCAAAGTACGTACTTGTGAGATAACTCATGTTAATGAGAAAAGCATGATGATAAATGTCAAATATTTTTAGTGTATAATTACTGTGGGGATTCCCATTGCAAGTGGCTGCTTTTCATGAAACAGTGACTGCGCACAACTGAATAGAGACAGAGCGCTACAGATTTATTTACCTGTTTGATCAGATTAAATTATTTAATACATTAGTGCATTATAACAGATGTGCTGTGGTACTGGAGGAAAAGCCTATTCAAAGCTGTAGTAAAACAAGTAAAATGAGATCTACCACTAGTGCTTCATGTCCTATTAAATCTGATTGGGGAAAAGTGTCTTTTTGATGTAATAGACCACCACTCAACGTACAACTCACACAAAGTGTCTTCGTATCACTATTTCAGCAGCATGAGCATTCACACAGTTTGTCTTTGCAGCCTGTTCAGACAACATAGGGTCAGGTAAGTTCACATGAGTAGCTGGTTACAGACCTGTGAGATAGCTCAGTACACTATATTTGGTAGGATATCACTGCCACTCACTTACTTGAGAACAGAAGAGTCTCCAGGCTTGGTTTTATTATAGAAATAGGTATTATTTTCCTCTGCACTAGGGAGTCTTATTTTTGAACAGGGAGAGTATGGGAGAGTTGGTATCAAAGTTTTTCGTGAGGGAGCGACCGTTCATGGGCATCTGTTATTTTTGGTCAAGACATGACACAGAGAACAACGGCTGCAGATGGACATATTCATAGATACCGAATCTGCCCTGATCCTCCCACAGGAGCCCCACTAGCGCTCAGAAGAGAGAGAACGCTGAAATTTGAAGATTTTATGGCAGGTGGGACGTGGCAGCTGAGTTCTGGCAGTTGAGATAAGCTGTGCTCACAAGGTCTCCTTGGAGGAATGGGAAAGCTGCTGAGGTTAGATTAGTCACAATATTTCATTGCAAGATAGTGACTGGTGTTATTGTTTTGTTACCAGAGTAGGAGTTTTACATTGTTTTCATTCATTCACATGAAATAGGAACAGAGGAAGAGAAACACAAAGCGTGTATACATTTTAGTGGGAGAAACACTGAAAAAAATTCTGTCTTTAGATTTTGTAGTACTGTCGTGGTACTAGGTGAATATCTTCCACAAAATCAATACAAATAGCAAAGCTGGGAGTAAAATGGGTTGTTCACTTCACAAACAACACTCATGCTAGGGAGGCTTGTCAACAGAAACACTTTGCACTGTTTTCTAGAGATGGCCGAGTTTTGGATGTATCTGTTGTTCTCCAAAGGACTGTTTCATAGGCTGGGTAACCCCCAGGCTGAAAATTCTTTGTCTCCAGCTCTCATGTGCTCTTTCCAGGGCCTTCTGGACTGCTTTATCCCACAGGAATATGGTTGTCACAGTAGCTCCCAGGTAGGGAATGCGGGTTTGATATAGCTGTCAATTCAATCTGCTAATTGCTTTCAAACACAAACCAAGGCCTTACATTTTAATAAGGAGCTGACTCAGAGCTAGAAGAGAGGTGTGTGTAACTCTGGATGCGTTCATACCCAGCTAAGCATGGAAAGAGGTGTATGGCTAAATTACATACTGGCCAGAGGCTGTGCTTTGTCATTTGGCTGGGGGTTGGCAAACAGTTTCTCACAGCGAGCATTCTGATACATGTGTTTTCATGTGGTAAGTAACTTGAGATGCCCCTGAGTGAAAAGCAGGCCACTTAACTGTGAATTGGAGATCGTGCAGATGTTTTAGAAATCCCTTTTAGTGGTATTTGTGTGAAAACATCCCAAGCTAAGCACAGGGGATGTTTACCATTTCATAGTTATTTATTTGCTTATTTGGAGTTCTTCTGAATTGTATTGATTTGGCAAGTCAAAGTTAAAAATCAGTTATTGATTTAACCTAATGCCATAAAACTGAGAAATGTTTCCTGTCCTGCCTCAGCACAGGTAAATAAAATAATTACTAGTAAATGTTAAAAAAAAAAGTGTTACTAAATTCTTTTCGGTGCCCTATATTCAGGAATTAACAGGATGTTGTACAGTCTATAAGCTTATATAGCACGGAATGCTGACATAGCTTTCTGCAAGAAATTTTCAATATTAAGGCCTGATCCTGTAATGAATTCAGCAAATATAATGCGGTTTTTCTGGTGTCTGCTGCAGAAGATGTTGTATAATATAATGAAAAACTAATATTATTTTTGTTCTGCATGTCACCAGAAAATGTCAGCCACTGTAACTTCCATGTAGCATTCAGAGGTGTGCTGCAATAACTACAAAGAAGTCGTGTACTACATTATGGGTGATGGTGTGACTTAAAAAACAGGCTAGAATAACTTTGTGACATAAATCGTCAAGCTGAAGAAATAAAACTCTTAACTTGTAAATAGGCTTGTAGAGAAAACCATTCTTTTGCTTTAATTGTTTTTGAGCAGATGGGTCAGCTGTCTACAGCTGGGCATCGCTGCTGTGGCTGTGGTCGGTCTGCCTCTGGCGGCCGCGTCCTGCGTCCTGCAGCCGAAAATGCCCTGAGCTTCCCTGTGCATCAGGGGTACTGACATTTAGCAGAAGATGCGCCTGGTCTATGGGCAAAAATTAAGTCCTGCGAGCTGAAAACAGAAATTCACTATTCATGCTTCAAATTGATCATTTGCCTATTATGTAATGGAATTTAAAGGAACACTGTCTTGCCTTCCAGTTTAATTTTATATTACCAGCTATAACATATGGTGGAAATTCTTTTCATTCTAAGGCCTTGCTGTACATCTTTCTGTTAATTTAGAAATGGCAGTTTCAGTTTTAATGACCATAGTGGCACTAAGAAATGTGTGAAACAGAAGAAATAGTTGCTATTTTTATGTGGTCTGCAAAAACCAGATTTCCATACCCTTAATCCTGGCTCCTCTGCCTAGTACATGTTATTTAGAGAGCCCGAATGCCATCATTAATAAGGCCACTATGCAAGGAATACTGGCATTTCTTGGCACACTAACTGTGATTAAAAAATACAGTTTCTTCATTTCTCTCCAAGCAAAACTTAGAAAGGACTGAAGTGGAAAAAAAATCAGTATTTGACAGGGGAGAAAGAACAAACTAGGCAGTGAAATAAAATAATTTCAAACTTCAGAAATGTATTTTAATTGCAAAGGAAAAATATTAATTTTTTTTTTATTTTGATATATTAGCAATAATCTCTGAAGAAGGCTCTGACTGATAGCAAGGTAGGCTTGAGGAAGAACAAGTAAAATGAGATTTTTATTAAAATGAATAAGGACAATTTTATTACAGGAAACATAAGTATGAATCACCTGGCTCGCAAACATAGCCTTAGTTAAATTGGACATGAAACAAATGTAAATTATAGAATCATAATGAAAATGCTGGAATGTTTTCTTAGAGACAGCCTAACCTGGTGCTGTGACCCAAGCTGTAGGTACACTACTGGTGACACATACTTGTCCCATCTAGAGTGATGGAGGCCCCACCTGTAATCTCTTCCATTGTTGAATTGTCATTATAGTTAAGGAGTTTCCCAATGCTTAATTGGACTTGTATTACTGTTATTTAAGCCTTTCCTTTTTTTTCAGCTTTTGTAGGCACAGAGAACAGCTCTTGTAGATGCAGAGAACAGTTTATTTCCTTCCTCTTATGTGCAGTCTTTTTCATGTGTGAAGGCTGTGACCATAACTCCTCTCCATTGTCTCTGCACTAATAATCAATGTCCTTTCAAACTTTCTGTGTAAGCCATGTACTCTAGAAGTCGGATCATTTTTCTGGTCCTTGGGATTTCCTCCAACTTGTCCACCTCTGTCTTGAGCTGCTGGTCCTTTAGATGAAGCCTTATCAATGTGAAATGGTTGGGACATATTCCTGTGTCTTCTATGCAATACTCCTGTTAAGTGTTTCAGTATCATCTTTGCTTTCTCTGCAGCTGTATGATATTGTTGACTCACACTGGGCTTGTAAATGAAATAACAGCTTATGCTTAAATTCCGTTTGCGGTATTTCATATGTAGAAACAAAGAAAGCTGTCATTTAGCATTACTCTTGGTAATCTCATATCTCATTTTCTTATTCAAGAATTTAACCCAAGTAGCCTTTTATGGAGGGAAGTATTTAAATGCTGCCCATCAGTGAGGAAGAGTAGTTGGGAGCTGAACAGATCCTTTAGTGGTTGTCCTGAATTTCTGAATCTCTGATGTCTCAGAAGACTCATTATTAATATCCAAAAATAGGTAGGTTTTAAATACAGCTATTCGCTACTGTTTTAAAATTCAACCTCCCTGAAAACTGGTGCAGTAAAATGAGGGAAAAGAAAAAAAAAAAAAGAAAGTCTGCTACAATATTCTGCTCAATATTGTAAAAATATAAATGTAACAAGGTGGATTTATATAATTGATACTAGTTATTACAAGGTCCACTTTATAAAGTGTTTCTCAGGGTTTGTAATGTTAAACTGGCAAAACCCTTAACAGCTTGGCTGAGATCTGCGGACTTTAAAATTAGTTCTTGAGAATGAGTTACAAAAATGGTAGTTTTTCAGATCAATGTATGCTGCAAGATAGGCAGAGTTGTCTTCCTCTTGTAAAAGAGAGAAGGACTGCTTGGCAATGCTATTGTAATGCTGAAAGTGGTCAGCACAGAGATGGGGCTGATACTTAGACACAAATACAAAATCTATCTTTCAGAACTATCAGAACTATCTCTAGCTTCATATATACTGTGTATTTTACATCAAGTTTTATTTAAAACTCCTGAAAAGAAAAAACGACAAAAGCTGATTTTCTATTAGATTCTCAAGAAATAGTTTGTGTTTCTACATCTGTATTTCAATAATTTTCTATAATTTTCCAATAAAATTTGTCAAAATATTAATGCTGCAAATCTCTGTATTTGTGGGCTATTCATTAGTAACAAGAAAGAATTTATGTTACTGACACAGGACATACAGACCTTTGTTTTTTCTTCCAGGAGCATTGCTTTGGTACTCAAAGATGTCCTTTTGTTCCAAGGCAGACATCTAAAATGTCCAGTTTTTTTCTGTTTTGTGTTAAAAGTCCTCAGCTTTAATTTTAGTAAAATCAGCATAAGTCCCACTTGGAGTCACAGTCCTATATCATAATTTTACATCTCAGATAGTTAAAAAATGGGAACAGATCAATTAAACATGTTAAAGCCCTCTCATTTTTAAATTATTTTCCTCCTTTACATTAAATAGTATGAACACTTCATGCTTGTATTGTAGGGGGAATTACAGTGTAAAGTCAATAGTACATCATACAGGAAATTACATGCATTAACCTCTGGATCACGCTGCTGTCCCAGTGTGGGGCCCCTGTGCATGAAGAGGCAAGCAGGATGTTAACTCCTACAGGAGATGGGTGCGGTGATCTGCCAGGGTTTGTGTCTGATTCATTAAACTCCCTGAAATGTTCTTTCAGTGCTGATTGAAGCATGTTGTCAAACCTGCCATCAGACTTCCTGGGGGAGGATAAGCATGTTCACATCACCAAAGCCTGATGGAAATGAGAAGCATAGGGATAGTAGCTGCAGCTGCATCGCAAGGCGGGGAAGCATCAGACCTTGTACTTGCAGGTGCTAAGGCAGGGAAGAGCTCCCTGTGGCCGGGCCACCAACACTGTGCCATGGGAAATCTTCCCCTGGTTAATTGGTCAGCTGGTTAACTAGCTGGCTAACTTCATGTTGTCAGTGGGGAGGCTAAGTTCATGTTACTTTATGTTGAAAAAGAGCTGTAATGAACAAGATCTGTATTTTACAAAAATTACATCCCTAGCAGAAATGAGTTCTCTCTCCCCATCAGGATGGCCCTACACAGACATTCTTTTAGAGTTGACTGAGAACTGGGCAGGGTTTTATGCAATATTTATAAAAAATGCTCAATCCCAATCAGAATAAAAAGCTGAAATTTTGACATTTGCAATGTAACATTTCAGGGGAAAAAAGTACATTTCAGGGCAATTAACTTATTTCAGTTTTATTTTTATTTCAATTTTACTTTTTACTGTGTAAGATTTTAATTTAATCCATGTGTTATGTTGTCTTTATTTATTTATTTTTTAATAATTTCTTCATAACTTTGATGCTGAATAATATTAATACTGAAATGAAGACTCAAAATACCTGTTTTAGCATTATACTTTATTTTGTCCAAAGTGAAGTTTTGTTAAATATGACTCATTCATAGGATGAGTTTATTTCAATTACTGGTACATTTTCTTAAAATCTCCCATATCATTGAAACTGGCTTAAGGATGGTCTGCATACTGTTGCAAAAAAATATTGTTGTGACATCTACAGGATCTTATGTTTTATTTATAATTTATTTTCCTTATTCATATCATTAATGGCAATAGAGGAGATGTTTAAATTATGGTACATACATTTCAGTACCTTTTATATCCCAGTCATCCCATCAGAACCATAAATAAAAATTCCTGGAAGAAGCTTCCTAGCGCAGCATTTTTCTTTCCCTCTCACCTTGGGATGGATGGTCTGTGCTGGCACAAAGCCATGAATATGGGGAAGAATGTATTGACTTGGGAAGGTGCCTACCCAGTCTGAATTTCCGTAATTCTGACAGACACTAAGACACTAGAGAGCTGTCACCTTTTTTTTTTTTCTCTTTTCTTTTAACTTTAACACTGTCAACAAAGCCTCACTGAACTGAACTGGCAATTGGAAGTAAATGAAAAGTCAGAAGAAAGGATAGGTAGGCCAGTGTGCTCATATCCTTTGTATGCTAGTGGAAAGATGTATTTCCCATGAACTGTAGGGGTCGGGTCAAGAAACACAGGAATTAACTGCTATGGGTATTCTGTAACTTATATTTCCTATATAAATATCCCACCATATGTGTCTGTGTTGTGTCTAAATGTTTGCATCAGGCTTCAGCATTTTTCTGCTACAGTAATAATCAGTCTACCCTAACCAGATTTCAAACTCTTCCAATTCAGGAGCTACTCTTTGCAGGATAAGATGCTTTTCCTCTGTGACAAAGCAGGACTAATCAAAAATTTGAAATTAGTCTATCTTGGCATTTTCATTTCTTGTTGAGAAAAGTCTTGATTTGTTACAGAAAACATTTTAGGAGTAAAATAAATGGTAAGTTTTCATGGCTTTTTAGAGTACCAGAAAGTCAAACTATCTAGGAAAACCTATCAATACTAGGCTAGTTTAATTTCATTCATATATCTCAGTCTAAATCCATCATATAGTAAGGTTAGGAATATTTTGACATTTAGAGTTTAAAATACATATAATAAATACAGCAAAATTAAATGTATGAATAGGTAGGTGGGTGGAAAGCGGGGATTACTATGATGGACAAAAATTTGTCTGCACTACTTATTTTTTCTTATTATCTATAATTCTGTAGCAGCTGTCAGCTTCATTCAAAAACAAAATCTTACTGTGATGTTTTACAGACACAGAGAAGAACTGCTTAAAAGATAAACATGAAGCACCATGTGGATAGCTGCATTTGGAATTGATTGCCATGTTTCAAGATGCCCATGGATGGGCTGGGAAGGTCTTGATGAGAGCAATCAGGCATCCTGAAAACACAGCCTGTGAAGATAGCTTGAAAGGATTTGGTATGTTTAGTCTCGAGAAGAGAAGGCAGAGAGGAGACATGGTAATGAATGTGTGAAAGGCTGAAGCACAGAGAGAAGTAAGCTGCTGTTGACAGGACAAAAAGTCATGGGCTTAAATTGCACCAGGGGAGATACAGGGCAGACATCAGGAAACATTCCCCATTGGTATGGCGTGTTCAGCAGGAGAATTCCTGGATTGCCTTCTGAAGTTGTGGGATCTCTGTTAACGGGGGACTTTGGCAATGCACTAGGCAAGTGTCTGTTGGGCCTGATGGAGACTTAGCTGATCTCATGGTGCAGGATTAGATGGTTTTCATAGTCCATTTGCTATTTTCTATATTCTGTTCGAAGTAATTTGCATACCCATGGCAGGAAGAATGCAGAAGGACCTGTAGGGCGGAAAAGACAAAAAAAGGCAGCTTTGGGAATGTCAGGTAATAGCATGTCCACAGAAAGAAGTAGTGATGGAGGGGATGATGGAAGCATGACTCAAAGATAGCAAGAAGCAGAATTTTACTAGCTTGCTTCCATCAGTCATGTTTTGTAGGTGTCCTGCAGAGTGAAAGGCCTGAGGCAGCTGTTTACTAAAAAAGGCTAGAGCTGGTTCTTTATTTAAGTTTTAGAAAAAGGTGTGCCAAGCCTGACAAAAAAACTGTTCAGTCACCCATGCCAAGCTAGCAATATTGGGAATAAAACCCACAACTCATTACATGTTATTCGTCCAAAAATGACTTGCCTTTCATAATCACATCTCTAAGTAGGGACAACTTGCAAGGGGGTTATAAAAGAGATAACAGTGACTAGAGAGTCTGAAACAAAAGGACACCAAAGAAAAGAGTCAAAGCAGGATTTTAAATGAGAATTTTAAATGAGATGGCTTTGAAACTTTATCTTTGTCTTTTACCTGAAATTTGCAAATCAGTTCCAAAATCCTGTGAAGTCTTAATTAGCAGGTTTTCACAGGCATTGCAGCACCAACTACCCTTTTTCTTAAGAAAAGGAAGCCAGGTCAGTGAATCCCTGGCCTGAGAAAATGGTTTAGTCTGTACTGATTTTCTCTTCAATAGTGACAGGCATTCAAAACAAACTTAAAACTGAAAACCATTAATTGAGAACTGAAACCATGCGGTGCAAATTGGAATGCCTTTTCCTCTGGGGAGAACAATTTTGCTCTCTGTGTGGTGTTGTTTTGCAGCTATAAGTGCCCACATCTCCAAAGGTGCTCTTCCCATATACCTACCTCCCCTTCCTTTCTTTCTCAAAGCATTTATCCAGCTCTTTCCAGTACCTCTTTCCTATAATTTCCAGCCAATAATCTACTTTTAAAGGAAGAGTAAGAACTATTATACAATAAAGTCACAGTGAGTGAACAACTTGATGGGATATAAATACAAGGGAGACAAACAAAAAAGGATATAGATGTCTGCTGTGGTTTTGTTAGTGAAGGGATGTTTCTGCTTTCTGTCAGAGGTGCAATCTTCCTATGCTCACTATGACTCACCTGTTTTCCCTCTGTTTCTTACAGCCAGATGGCATAAACCAGTAAAGGCCAAATAATTCATCATTCCACAGACTTGTGATAGACTGTCCCCTAGATGAAGCCAGGATGGCTGAAAATCTTTCCATGCTGCTACAGGTAGGACAGTTTCTTCATTTTTAATATTGCAGAATTGAGTTTATGAATGCTGCTGTGGAAGTGCTAATAAAATCCTGGTCTTGACAGGTAGAAGTCGGTCTTTTCTGGAATTGTTTTATAAACTGTTGACTTTATGTTTAACAACATAGCAGTGTTTCTTTAAAACCAACATCACAAGTAGCCTACAGATAAACCATGAAGAACAGTTAATTGCCCTTCAACTAAAATAACTCTGTGAGCAATCCGTCAACGGAAGAACTGAGAGCAGCACTATCTGTCAGTCATCCAAAGCCAACCAACTATTTGGAGGACTATACCAGCATCACTTACCTCATTAGATTATTGGTTCACATATAGTGTTAGCCCAGCCTTTCCCATGCAACACAGTGACCATATTACGTGCCTTGTGCTCGTTCCTCCATTCTTCCAGACTTTTGTCATGTGGCTGTCAACTGTGCATGAGAAACACATAAAAAATCAATTTCTTGGGCCTGATTATGCAGTTTCCCCAGGCTTGGTGCAGTGGCCAATTGAATGACATGAAAAGTTGCAGCCTGGGGTGACAGGATGGGTAGAATGATAGAATTCTAATGAGTACTCTTATAAATCCTCAGGAGACAGCACTAACTGGCTCACGCTGGGACCCCTTTTCAGGTACTTGTGAAATAAGCTGTTATTTCAAGTAAGCCGAAGCCACATAATTTATGATGTTATTTTTGTTATTTTCATATTTTTGATCCGAGCTGCTAGCCAGTTTGGAGATTAATGGGTTGCATGTATTAGAAGATGGTTACATGATGATGCTAGATATTGCTTTGATGAAGTCCTGTTTATTTACAAAGCATGAAAAAGACTTCTTTCCTAGAGCATTGGATTAAGTAAACCACAGATTTTTGTACACATTGTCCAAACTATTTTGACAAAAAAAAAAGTGCTTTCAAAGTTTTCTCTTGCATCAGCAGTCTCAAAATGTGGTTTTTCTTTTTCCCCCTCTGTGTCCCTAATATGTGCATGTGTTTGGTTTTTTTCTCTCACACAAACACAAAGCTCCAGATTTCAAATGCCCTTTTGCACTTTCTGTGTCAGTCCAGAGGGAAACCATGCAGATAATGTGCAATGTACAGAAGCTTTGCCATGTGCCTATCATTTGAATAATAGTTGCTGTTGTTTCAGTTCTCTGATTCTAGAGGGGCATTTGTTTATTTCTGTGCTTATTTTAAGGAACAGTTATGGTTACTGACCAATTTCTATGAAATTCCATGAAACAGACCTTCATGTCAGCTTAGCAGGACATTCACACCAGTAATTTGAATATTGATTTACCTGAACACCTCCAGTAAAACATTGTGAGGGTGCAACATTCTTTTTAGGGCCTTTGTATTTCCTTGTTCTGAAAAATAACCTTCCTCCCTTGTATATCAAGGACGTAAGCTTGCTGCCTAGGACTGTTATTGTACATTTATCTTTGTATTTTATTTCCTCATGTGAAAATGGGCATTTTGAACAATGGGAAACCATGTATAGCACATGGTGATATCTGAAAGCCTTAATTTTAAGAACAATTACATCCTAAGTGCATCTGTCAAGCGAGTGAAAAACCTCTAGATCAAATAGGACTGACAAAATAGATGAAGATGTAATTACTTCTGGTTCAGTCTCCTCTTCATGAGGTTTAAAGCCTTTCTTAGTGCTACTTGGTGTGGTTCTCTGCATCCCACTGACTTGCTCCAGTGGACTGAATAAATCTTTTACCTTTGTGTAGAGTTTCTCTGTGTTATAATGGCAGTTTTTTACCTCTGCTGGGTATCGTGAGGCCAATATATTCAGTATATGTAAAGTATGAGAATTTGGGCAAAATGCAGAAACACAGAATGTCACCAAAAACTAAATCTTTTAGCTGTACTGTCCTGTACAAAGATAATGGACTAACTTCTGCAAAAAGTGACATTACAGCTGATAAATAGGAATATGAAAACATTTATTCCTCATGCCACCTGTGCCAGTCTTCAACACCACACAATGGTTTTATTTTTTAGTATTGAATGTTGATATGATCTCAGCAGGGGAAGATTAGAATCATGGATCAGGTCCCCTCCTCAGTGTCATCCAAGAATAGACTTTCTATTCGTTTATGGACTTTAGACCATTGTCATAAATTGGATGTCTGCAGAAATTTAAAACACTTCTTGTGACCCGATATGAGAAAGTATTGTTGCTATTCTGCAGGTATGTGAACACTGACCTTACTGAAATTAAGTTACTTGCTCAGAACCACACAGAAAATCAATACAGCTGAGAAAAAAACTGATTGAACTTCTTTAATCTCAAGTAATATTTTGACTACCATGCTTCCTCTCTCCTTATTGTGATTGCTACTAATAAATATGTGTGTCTGATATCGTGTGAACCATGGTTAGGTCATAAAAGTTGCTGGCTGTGTGTACAATCTATCATGTAAAGTCATTTGCACTGAAAAAGATAAATATTGAAATAATGGGGGAAAAACCTGGATAAAATGAACCAAAAAAGGCAGTCAGCTGACAAAGATGTTTTTTTGACTCTTCATCTGTGAGAGGGTCAAAAATGGTCTGATCTAAAAATACCCAAAACCCAAACAAACTAGACAAGTAAGAAATTTCATGGTTGCTTATTGGCAAACATGTTAAATTCCACCTATAACCATCACAGACCAACCCTCTTGCATGACTCAGTGCAAATGTTAATTTCAGCCAGTGGGACTGGCTCACTTTGTTCAATTAGTGGCTTCCTGAACAATGAGTAAAAAAAATAGTGAGAACTATTATAAGATCCTTATAAAAATATGGATTTAATTGCTCTAATTACTTAACCAATGAGGTGTCAAGTGCTTAGTGCAGACTGTAATGAAGGAGAACTGGAGAAATCAAATTAACAGGTAAATAGTTCCCTTTTCCCTGCATCCTCATATCCCACACAAGTCACTGGGAGCTTCAGATGCTGCCTCCAAAGCAGAATAGGAACAGGAGCTCTTAATGCTGTACGCATATGATTATGTCATTTATGTGACCTGCTACTTCAGTACAATAATGATGGAAGAAAGTGTAGTGGAGTTTACATGACTCTCTGATGTAGCTCTAGATCTCTTAGACTAAGCTGTCCACGTGTCTGTCTTGTAGCAGAGTAATAGCTGATTAAATCATAGGAGCCACTGATATTTGTAGATTGCTGTGCTGCTGAATCCTCTAAACAGCACAGGAAAATGGTGTGATCTTTTATTCTGATGGAACTTCAAGACACCTCAGTAACACAGCCTTCACCAAGAGCCAGGGGCAGCACAGAACTCTGCTGTCCAGTTTCAAACTGAGCAGGGTAATTGCTTGCCTGGAGATGGAAAACTGTAAAAAGCAGTTTTGATCTTGAAACACAGTTGATTTGATTAGGAGAGACCAGGAAACCCTCTGCACTGAAAGACAAGAAACAAAATGTACTGAAAGAAGAATATACAGAGAATTTGGAACACATTCTGTTAGTAAAATCCATTTGGATGGGGTTTCTAATGCTTGAATCATTTAAAGTGAGATGGGAAGCAGCGTTTGGAGAAGAGTAGAAGGAGTTAGCTTACATTTGCTAGGGGGAGGCTGCCCAGGCCAGCTCTTCTCCATGAACGGTTTCTCGGCTGATCTTGCCTACATTTTCTATGAGGCTAAAGCAGAGCTTCTTCCAGTGGTGAACACAATGAAACTGTCCCCAAATTCTGTTTACTCTTTCCTGAGTTTGTGGGGAGATCCAGAATGACTTTTTGCAAAAGTGAGGCAGGGTATACCAGTGGCAACAGTTCTGTGAACTATGAGGAGATTGAGGACAGGGGGCTGGTGGAAATATGCTGAGGGAAAAAGGTTCAACTGCCCCTGCATGATAAGGCACATCCTATCTATATCTATATATCCTGTAGCATAGGTGAACTGAGTAGCTGATTACTGGACATCTGGGCATTTGGCATATTGTCCTCAAGACCTGGCCAACATGGTATGTGTGGTAGACCTGTAAAAGCACCTTCACGCTCCAGCCATAGCATCTTCTCTCATTTAAGGTTAAAACCAAGTGTACCACACCTGAAATGCCAAAGGTAGCATCCTCTACAAACCTGGCACTGGAAAGTTCTTTGAGTTGCAAATAAGCCTCAGCTTCTCCTAAGGCTCCTGGTCCCAGAAGCAAAGCTAGTGTCTGCCTCCCTGAGACTGCCGGCTACAGGGCAGCTGGGACGCAGCCTCTCTGGGCTGGACTGAATCCACCAGGTCATTTCACAGAGGCAGCTAATAGGTAAAAATCAATTCGTGTAGATAATAAGGCATTGCGTCTTATTACCAATTCCCTGAGAAAGCCAACATCCCTCTATCTTTCCTCTCAAAAGGATGTGTTATTATAATTACATATCACTTTATTAGGCAGCTGAAGCAAAGAGCACATTTGATGCTAATGAAGTGCTGTTGTGGTTGAGTCTGTCACTATTTTTGGACCTGCACATCTCCAGCACTTTTGATTGGGTGACTGAGGCTTCGGATGTCTCTAGCTTCTTCTGTGGGGGATGCTCAGTGAAAAGCAATGACTCAGCTAGCCAGGACTGCGGAACTGTTTACATGCTCAGAATGAGAAAAGCTGCGGGACAGCCAGAACACTCACAAAAGCTCTTTATGTGGTGGAAGTATTTTTCAGGTAGCAGACAGTATTATCTAGATTGAAAAATCCTTCTGATCATTCACTTTGTTTCTATGTTGGTCATCTGTGCAGTCCTTGTTTTTCCTCTTTTCCATCCCTCACCCCAGAGCGTTTAAGAAAAAAAGCCAGATTTCACAGAACTCAAGGGAAATATTTTAGAGGTTAAAAGAGAGAAAAATCAGAGCTGTCCACTGGCTGCCTTTCCCTATGAAAGATGAGTGTTTTGCTGTCTCCATTTTCTGCAGCAGATCCTGAGGAGCTGCTTGGCACTGCGAAGGCATGATTTGGTGTTAAAATTTGACTTAACAGCTAGCGCCCCCAGAAGCAGGCCTGCTCTCACACCCCTTTGTGCAGACACCAACATTCATCTGGTCCCACAGTGACTCAGTTCAGGGATCTAAACCAGCATGGAAATATTCCTTCCTCCCTCTCCCTCCCCACGTCACAGGGCTGTGCTATGGGTCACCACCTAGTCAGACAGTGGCAGGACCAGGGCGAGGGAGGCAACAGCAGCACGTGAGACCATTTCTCTGCACAAGGACCTGTCCAGACAACTGAGCTTTATTACCAAATCGCTTCCTGACAGCACACTGGCAGGCAAAGCCTACTCATCCAGTAAACAAGGTTAATGGTTCCAAGTATCATTTCATGTCTTCTGATACACAAACGAGGAATGTGTCAGACTAACCAATAATTATAGAAAATACCATTGTATCTAAACGCCCAGTTATTCTTAGGCTAGCCCTATTTTGTTACTCTGACTTCCCCGTTCCCAGAGGGGAAGGGAATGACTGAAGCACTAACTCCTCTTACGTGTTCTCTTAGTCTTCAACTGTGTGACTGAATCTGTTTGCAGACTTTGCAATACCACGTGCTGCTATCAACTATTTTGATCAAGAGGTTTACTTACTGTTCTTGGACTTTTCCCATTTAGGTGTTCCCACATACAATTTTTACTTTAACTGAGCTTTCTAAGCATATTGGGTTAAGATCTTTCTTTGGTAGTATCAGTAACCTTAGTACTAGCAGCGAGATGCGTGCCAGGCTTCTGTATCTTTTTGGAGTTGATTTATGTAAACAGGCCAGTCCATCACTGCAGTAAAATCTCACATCAGCTTAAGAAACTTCTGACTATACCCGTTATCCACCACAGTACCCACAACAGAAGATGTAATTCATCACAGACATCGATGACAGGGAAAAATAAAATGCACCTTGCCCGAGCACCGCAGGGCAGAACCCAGCAGAGAGCAAGCGAGACCTGCACCAGTCAGCAGGCCAGGAGCTCTGCGTTTGGACAAAGCTTGCTCACTGGCTCCCTCTGCTGAACTGCTCTAACATTTAATACGTTAATTCAAGAGGAAGATGGTAGAAGAGGAACCAGTGCTAGAGACTTTAACACCATCCAGCATCAGCTCTAAAGAAGATGACCACAGCCCATCGGCACAGGTATCCGCTGAGCCAGGTATCCTGCAGGGATTTTGAGTTTTTCCATCAGCTCTGGAGCACTTGAAGCCTGATTCCTCCTTCCCAGTGAACATGGCTTGTATCTGACACATAGGCTTCCACCACAGAGGGTCGTATTACTCTTTTTTTCTATCCCCTTTTCATGGATCTTGTATGAATTTGATGAAATCTCTACTCCCTGTCAAGTTTGACCTCATTGGCTACTTTCAGCTACGAATGAATAGGAAGACAGATGGTGCAGTTATATAAGCCTCATTTCCTGCCTCAGTCTGGCTAAGAAAGAGCTCAAGTGTGCCAGATTTGTTAGTATGTACATCCTCAGTTTTTGTAAAAGCAGAGCTATTACTACCCAAGCATCCTCTTCCACATATCTGGTAACTGACCTCAACAGAGAAAGAAAACAGACAGGACTGGCTTTCTCAACTCGCTGCCAGTTGGAGATAGGAAAAATTGTTGAGACTCCAGAAGCCTCCCAGGATGGAAAAATACTTGCTGTCTTTCACAGAAACAGCTTCTGCTTTTTAACTCATTTCTGAGCCTACAGAATTAAGCATCATGCTTTTGCTTTTTGATCTAAGAAGGAATTCTTCCCGAGTAAAAGTATTACATTCCACATGGATAAGAACTGGAAAAAAATACCCAATTTGGGAAGGGGCGTACATTCCAAATTTTGTTATGGTTCCAGGGATGAGAAGCTGCCTGGCAAAACTAGAGTAATCCCAGTGCTTCTACTTCAAAATGCAAGGTGAAGCTCCTGTAATACCTCTAAAAAGTTGCTATATTTGCCGAGTTTTATGCAGTGATCGATGGATCAAAGCTGTTCAAATACCATCTCAACAAATCTGTACACAAGCTTTAAAATGGTAATGAGTTACCAAGCAGTGGTTTGTCGCTAAGACCTGGTTCTTCACAAGATACCTGAAGCACTGGTTTCAGAGGAATAAGCCATCCAAACATTGGGCTGGATGTTTATTCCGGAATGTGTCCTGATGGGTAGTCAATCCAGCATGCATAGCCTCTTTCCCAAACAAAAGTCTTATTTCCCCCTCCCAACTCATTCGTAGTTAAGAAAGCTGGAATTAAACTGCTAATTTCTTTCTGGTTATACTAAATAGGAGAAAAAAAAAACCCCAACAAACCCAAAGAACCCCAACTAACCCCAGCCAAACAAAACCTCCCCATCCAAACCCTTATACACTCAAAATTCTAGTCATCTACATACAGTCCCTCAGAATTTTATGCCACAAGGAGCTTCCCTATCCTTTAACATGCACAGCAAGATTTGTGCAATCCACAACAGAAAGCATTGCAATGAAGAGAACAGAAATCCTTGCTTTTTCCCTCCAAATTTAATGTGGTGCTTTCAGAGCAGTTAGAACACCAGTTTGTGAGGATAGACTCCATTTGAGAGACAGAATGTAGAACGCAGGTACCCCCGGAGCTGAGGCACCTTCTTGATTTGTGCAAGAATCTGTGAATCCACTGCCTTCTGGTCTGACTTGCGTTGCTCCGTTATCTCGTATTTCTAGAAAGTACAAAGAATAATTGTTAAAACCCTGCAGACTGACTTCAGACTCTTCTATGGAGATGAGAAAATTGAGGGCAAACCCCGAGTTCTGGCATTTTCAGGAAATTTTTTCTCCATTTGTTCTAAATATGGGAAAGGTGGTAGGAGACCGGAGGTGGCAGAGAGAACTGAAGCCACTCATTTGGCTTACATTGCAGGTATCAGAGCCAGCAGCATGCTGTTGGCAGTAGCAAAACAGTAAAGGTGTTTCTTGGTCAAAAAAAAATAAAAAAGACCTTTAACTGGAATAATCACTGCTGCTGTTCTGCTAAGGTCAAGCAGGAAAGAAACCCCAAATTTAAAAGGCGTTTAGCTCAATGCTGCTGCGTTTATTCATTGTAATGGAAGTACCTCAGTTTAATGAGGACCACTTAAAAATTCAATTGTCCATTTGCTTCATGGTATTTCCCCCTTTCCAGCCTGGCTTTGTGTAACACAGACATTCATAAAGAATGAACAATCATGTTCCTTACTTCTTTTTCAGTGTCAAAGATCTCGCCTTCCTGGTGCTTGGGCTTACGCAGCCTCTTCTTCTTAAAGTACGCATCAGTGAGATGCTTGGGAATTTTCACTCCAGAGATATCAACCTTTGTAGATGTAGCAATAACAAATTTCTGATGGGCCCTACGCAGAGGGACACGATTGATAACCAAGGGTCCTAAAGGCAGAGGAAAGGCAGAAGAGAGAACACGGTTAGCTTTCCTGGATACAACCACTGCTTTTAAGTTTAATTTTTGTAGTGTAAGAGATGACTAGTTTCTTCAGAGATGCCTAAGGCTGAAATCTGAACAATCAACAAAGCCATTCCCCTTAGCCTCTAGAAAAGTAAAAAAATGCTTCCTGATATCTTCTAGATATTGAAGGTTAATGACCTCCCCTCCACCTTCCTGGAATGCCACAAAACATGATTCCACTTAGTTACATGAACACGTGATGCACCACACCATCTGCGTGCAGATCTATAACACTACAGACCCCAGAACAAACATGAACTTAAAAAAACCCCAACCCAAAATACACCACGCACACGCCCACCACACCCCCCCCAACCCTAAAAAATCATCACACTTAAGCAAAAGCTGTTTACCTGTAACAAGCAAAAGGCCAGTAGCAAGCTGCTTCAAGAAGACAACGCGCTGCAAAGAGATGAGATGTGATGTTAGTCCTCTGGTCCCAGCACTCCAAAATACTGCAACCAAACTGTGCCCGTGCCCGCGCTGGGGCTGCATTACTGGCACAAACAGCAACAAAGCAGCCAGGCACGGGCACAACTGTGCAGCCATCATATGAGCCGAGCTACCAACACTTCTCAGCCTTGCTGGAGTTACCACATCTACAACAGATCATGAGTCTCCACGTGCTTCATCATTCGAGGCTGAGCAAAGCCAATTTGTACTTTTTTTTTTTTTTTAAATCTTTGCCTATTCTAGAGGACAGTGAGACAGCCATCCTGTCACCCAAATTCTCTGTAGTAGTTAAATGCAAGAACTAGATAAAACCCAGGATACAACATATCACGTGGTCAGAGCCACCCCCCAATTACATTTTATTCTTTCTGGTCAGGTTTTCCTCCCCTGAACAGCATGTGACAATGAAGCCAAAGAATTCAAGAAAATCAAGGATGTCAGTTTAGACCTGTTAGTAAACAACATTAAGACAAAGAACACAGCTCAACGTAACAATCGTTACCTTGCTAATTAGATTAAGAACCAAAATGTAATTCTACCTTTGCAATAGGTATTCTCAGACAAAGTTTTAGCCTCATCGCAACAGGAAGGGAAACAGGCATCAGGTCCGCTACTCTGTGGTACAAAGTTTGTGTGACACGAATCTACACTTTTCTGTGGCCAGACTCTCTTAATTTTGTCTAAGCAACTGGACTAGCCTGTTTTACTTCCAGCTCTGCATAGAAGAGCATTGGTTTAAAGGTTGCTTTCCCCTAAAGGCAGGACGAGAGAAAGCATCTACACAGAATTCACAAAAAAAGCAGTTTTGTAGATTCGCATCTTGTGGCTGAGCAGTGTCCCAGTGACATCAGCTGGTAAATTCAGGATACCTCTGCTCAGTCAGAGCGGTTTCAGCACAGAAATGCTGCAGAGCCACTGTGAGAGTCACCAGGACGAAGTTCCTGATTACCTTGCCTCTGTGACGGCCGGTCAGAAGGATCAGAACAGTTCCTGGAGTGATAGAGGCCCGCAGCCTCCTCTTGTGCTGGCAGAAAGGCTTTTTGCCGTGACTCAGGAGCTTGCGAGGAACATCTTCAGTGGGATAGTATCTGGGCTAGAAAAAGAGGAGCAAAATATTGTACCACTCTGTATTCCATGAGATAGAAAACTTTCACTACAGTTTAGATTATTACTTTTGTAAGAGGTGCTATATTTCACTAAAGGTGACCCTCCTGAAAGATGTTTTTTCTGCTGCAACTGGCACTTTGGGAACATGCCGAGTATCTTCTGTACAATTATGCAACAGCTAAAGTTGAGCTCAGCTCCATATTTCTGTGCATGCTTCCAGTTCAGCACAGCAGTGCGAATGGCATAGGGTAACCCGCTTTTGCCTAACCATTCTCTGAGCTACTGACATTTGCCGAGGACGACAATCGCTGGGCCCGTATCTGGAGGAGAAAACTGCCCCCAGTTCATTGCAGCATGGCACAGGCTGAGGCTGCTCCCAGCCAAGGGGTGCGTCATCTAGTCAAAAGTTATGTGTAACAGCCTCAAACTGCCTGGCTCCCAGCTCTTTTTCTTACCATTTTGCGGATTTTAACCACACGGCTGCCTCCGTTCTTATCTCCGCCAACCGGCTTGGTGATGGTTGCACGTGGCTTTTCTTTCTTCTTCTTTTCTATCTGTAGGCAAAGAAAACAGAAAAACGTATGAAATTTCAAACTAAAGTCACCATGAAAAACATGATTATTTAAACACGGTATTTATTCTCCTACCTTTGTTTCTGGAGCAGTGTACTTGCGCTTGTACAGTGCTTTCCTGGCATACATGGCTGACCGGGAATATCTCCCAATACCCCGGGCCAGGACAGGGTTACGGCTGGCATGATGCTTCTTAACCTTCTTCTTCTTCTCACCTACTTCCTTCTGGCCTGCCTGCTGCTCAGCTGGCTTCTTCTCAGCTGGCTTTTTCTTCCCTGGCTTTTTCTCACCGGCCGCCTTCTCGCCTGGCTTTTTCTCACCAGCCGCCTTCTCGCCCGCCATCTGTGGAACCAAATAAAACAGAAATTATGACTTATTGCAAGGCACATAAAGCTATGTACTATACATACACTCTATATATTTTCTACAGCACCTAAGCTGCAGAAACAAAATAAAAGAATCGGACCTTGATCCTTTACACCATTCCAGTAGTTGTCAGCCACCTCTTACAACGCTGGCACATCAACATACTGCGGAGTCAAAAGCCATTCCGCTGCTTGCTGTGCCACCCGCCGCACAGAACGCTCCCCCGCGCTAGTGAGGGCAGCTGCAAGTTCACCGAATGCATCCCAGCAGCAATGCATCCCCAGCAGGGAGCCCAAAGAAAGACAAACACAGGTCGAGGCCGCAGCCGCCCTGGGCGCGGGGCTCCCCCCGCTCCCGCTGGAGGTGCCGGGCCCTGCCGCACCGCGGGGCTACGCCGGTCCTCCACAGGCCACCGCTCGGCCCTGCCCCCAGCTCCGGCCCCAGCCGAGGTCGGTTCCCGCTTCTCGGCCGGGCCCCGGCACGCTCCGGGAGGCGCCGGCCCGGCCATTCGCGGCCCACTCCGGGCCCCGCAGCCAGCCGCGGCCTGGCCCGGCCGGAGGCGGCTTAACCTCCCGCTCCACCCGCGCCCCAACATGGGCTCCCAGGCTTCATCGCCGCCTCCGCGCGGGCACCGGGCCGGGCCCGCGAGCCCAGCGCAGCCACCCGAGCGCAGATGGCGGCGGATGATGCCCGCCGCGTCCCAGCCCTGACCGCCGCCGCTCCGCCATTCTTACCTTCCGGGGAGAGAAAAGGACCTATATCCGGGTATGAGTGGCCTAAAGAGAGAGCGACGTCTGACGTCACCGCGCCGGCCGCGGAGCACGCTGGGAGTTGTAGTCCCGGGGAACCGGTGCGGGGAGCCCGGGGAGACGCGAGACGGGAGGGTCCCGCCAGGCGGCAGGGGCGAACACCGGACCCCCACGTTCCGCCTCGGAGGGAGCCGTGTGGTGACCGGCGGCTCCAGGAGCTGCCTGACCCTTCGACCCTCCCTCCCAGTGCACGGCCGACATAAGGCTCCGCACCAGCCCCCTGGAGCGGAGCGGACCAAGCCTACCCGTTGACTGACTGACAGACAGACAGGCCGCCACCACCCCGGGCCGCCCGCGCCCTTCCGTTTGAACCGGCGGCGGGGCGGCGTCGCAGCCCGATGACGCAGCGGGCGGGTGACGCAGGGCGGGCCGCGCCGCGCTCCCTGCGCCTCCGGGGCCTGAGGCGGCCGTTGTTCGCGCTCCCCTCAGGGCGCCCGTAGGCCGCGGCCCGCCCCGGCGGGGCCCCGATGTGAGGAGCGGCCGTCGAGGCGGGGGGGGGGGCGGCCGGCCGCACCGGCACCCGCCGGCTCCGCGGGACAAAATGACATCGCGGAGGTGAGGCGGGAGCGAGCGGCGCGGAGCCCGGCGGGGGGGGCCGCCCGGCCCCGGGGCGTGCAGGGCCCGCGCCCCTCAGCGCCCGCCCTGGGGGGCGGCATGTCCCCGCTCCCGCCGTCCGGGGCTGCGGCCGCCCCCTCGGCTCGCCCTCCCTGGCGAGTGGACCCTCGTCTAGCTGGGGCGGGGTGGCGCGGCGCGGCGGGGGGACGCCCTCCCCCGGGCCGGCGGGGCGAGGGGGCGGCTGGTCCGGGGCGCCGCCGACCCCCCTGCAGGGCCCGGGGCTGCCACGGTAACGTCGGCTTCGTGCGGGGTTTCAGGCGAGTCTCCCCGCGCCCGCCTGTGCCTTTGAACCGGCGCCGAGAGGTGAATTTTACTCGCGTGGCAACCCACGCAGTTCCCGGTCCCGAGGCCGGGGAGGGTCACGTTGCCATCAGTGGCCCAGCCCTAGGGACGGTGCTGAAACTAAAACGTGAGCCAGCCCTAAATGAGCGTTCGCAGTCTGACCTGATCTGGGCTCGTAGTTTATTAGTAGCATTCGGTCTAATTTCAAAACCTTGTGGTGTTGCAAAGTGGGATGATGAACAGCTGAATCTGTTTTCTTTGGAAAGACAGCTTATCGCTGTCCTTAATGTATTTTGATATTTGGCTTATTTTAGCAGGCCTTTTTGGGCTGAAACGTTAAGGTAAATTTTAGACTTAAGAGGGATTACTGTCATAAAAAGGAAAAAGACCTTTATATTCTTACCTAACAACCTATTCTGAAATTTGATAAATCTCTAAGTAATATCTATTCAAGTGTAACTTCTTCAGCTTTGGATCATCCTCTTTCTTGCTCTGCTTAAGATGGTTGAAACTCGATGGGTTGTTTTTCAGCCTGCAGACATTTATAGTTGAATTTGGATTTAGGGTCTTCTGAGGTGTGTGAGGGATCTCTAGTGTGTGTTGGCTTTTTTGAATGTCCCTACTCATGCATCAGAACAAGTGTGCAAGTTATGTTTTAGAAACACTTGTGAATTTCCTCATTGTCAGGAGTAATCCTCTTATTCTGCTCAGAAGTTTAACTTGTAACTTGTGAGGGAGCCTGAAAGAAGATGAGAAATGTAAACTGATGAGCCTATAAATAGATGTAATTAAACTACTAGTCACTGCCTCTCTGAATGCTACGATTGTGACAGCTGAGACTCAGAACTGATTTAATCTCTCCTGCTCTTGAAAAGGTGATTAGAAAAACCCAATCACAGCATGGAAAAATGTATCGATTTTTTTCTTTTCTCTCCAGTTTGCTAAGAGAGAAATATGGTGGCAATGCATGACTTTATAAAACACGGATCCTGCTGATCTTTTCTGGACTATGCTAACAAAAAAGTAAAAAAAGAGACAATTGTAGCAAGCTTGTATTTCCTACCATGTATTATTTTTCATTGAAAGGCTTCTTGCTTAGCTGATATCCTCTTAGTTTTGTAAATGAGTGCCCCGCTATTTCACTGTGATTACTTTTCTGCCAACACTTTCATCTTACTGTAAACTACTAAGGGGCTTGGAACGGTGTGCTGCCAAACCCCCAAATCAGAATTGCTGTATGGAATATTCTGTGCATAGTGAGGACAGCCAGTTTAATTAGAGCGTGGGTTTGTGTGTGTGTGTGTTACTTTCTTGATTGTATTTATTGGCTGTGATGTCCTTTGCTCAGGATAGCCTCCGCACCTGCTCGTCATAGAGGTTGAAGAAGGAAAGTAGAAAAAAAAGTCTAAAATGCATTCCATCCCTATAAAAGGAAGTGTAAGAGAAAGTCCTCTATAGGGCTTATGTTACTGGTGTCTGTGTCTGCAGCCCCCTTTGCTCTGTCCTCCAGTTTTGGAAGGGATGTAGCCGCCGAGGTTCAAAAGCACACATGTGGTAGCAGTACTTCAAATGAAGCAATCTTGATCACCGGTCCGGAACCATTTAACAGAGATCACTAACACCCCCATTTTTCTATTTGGGGTGGCTGACAAATGCATCTTCCTACTCAAAGCCAAAAATACAAAGATGAGAGAGCAGGAGTACGAGTTACCATTAGAACAAAAGTTACATAAAGTGCAATAAACTCCATCGGTCTCCCAGATGCAGCTTTTCTTTTGCTACACACACTTTTTGCCATCTCCAGTAGGAGTGTATTATGTGTGGGGGTGAGGTTTTTGTTTTTAAACCATCTATCATCTTTTTAACCTCTGCTTTAAGCACAAGTTATTTGTTCTCCCTTCTGTTCATTAAATTATTATTCTTCTGTTATTTTACATGTTTTTAACAGCTCGTGTAGTTACTTCAGATGCATTTGGGTTTAGGGTAAGGTACAGAAGATATTATATTAATTAAAGTTTATGGAATGTCACCATATAACAAATCTGTAAAGCTGATTCCAATAATTTCTCCTTTGTATGTTTATACATTTTTGGATATAAACTCAAAAACTTGCAAAGATGTCTCTTGAATCTGGTGCATATTTAAAAAGCCTATAAACTGTTCAAAATGCTGCTGTGCTTTCTTTTGTTTGATTTTTTTTTTTTTCTTTCTCCTAATGGAAGTAAAATTTTGGAGGTGGAAGTGTAGTAAATATATTATCAGCGTCTGCAGACCAAGCTGTCATATTCTGAAATATATTATTTAATGTTCAGTTCATCCCAGGTGCCAATGCTCGTGCAGTTTCCTTTTGTGAGACTGCATCAAAACAGAACTTTTCTCAACTTTTGAGTAATCATTAGATAAATGTGGCATTACTTATTAATTAATTCCCATTTGCTGTAATAACTTGAAAGTATATTTTAATATATCTTTTTCATGGCCCATGGTGTGTAGATTTGATTTTTTTGTTTGTTTTGGGGGTTGTTTGTTTTTTTGTTCTTCAGTTAGAGATACGGTACTCTTCACTAGATTTTCTTGGCGCCAGCAGCATATCCTTAACTAGGAAAAAAGCAAGATTAAGAGGAGGAATCATTTACCTCTGAGATGGAAGTGGTACATAAGTAATCCTAATTCCCACTTGAATGATTTTCTAAAGGTTTGGATATTCTAGAATCTCTAAAACCCTCCAGAATGCTTCCATGAGAATCCATGCCTAAAGAGAATAGGCTGGATAAGGCCTTGGTGGGAATATTGTCAATTCTTCAGTACAGAAGGAATTGCTGAACAACTGAAGTAATAACTCTAAATTTAGACATGCACTCACATATTTTGCTGTTTTAGCAATTTAGCATGAAATGCTGACTGCATGAGGGATGATCAGAAATGCTATGCAATTTTTTTTTAGATCTAGCACTCTTATATCTGTAATGAGATTGGTTGCAGAGTCTTTTGCTTAATGTTTTGCTTTACTTTGGAGAAACTAAGAACCTTGTGTACAAAGAGGAATAGCCTGTGTTCTTTCTGCAGATACGGACGTGCATTTTCACTTGTGCTCTGCATAGCGTCTGATTTACGGCAGCTCTGAAAAATAAAGGCGATCTTTTAGTTGCCAAATACAAGTCTGACAAAGCCACTAAAACAGCTCTTAGTTGCTGTGTTCGCATCTCTGTCCCTGGGCTGTGTGGTTGTTTGGGTTTTTTTAAGTTTGTCTTCTAAAACTGTGCCTCATTAAAAACTCCCTTCATCCAGAACACACAGATGCAGTTTAGCACTGCAAGAGTGCAATAAAAATCCTCAATTATAGGTAAGAGAAAACACAGATGTGCTAACTGAATGGCTAAGAATAAGTCTCTCAAAAGTTAATGCCATAGGTGGGGACACTGAGCTGCTTCGATATAGACCATATACAGCTCTCCTTTGGCAGGGCACTATATTAGTCATTCGGAAGGCTGTTTGTGGGTGGTGAATATCAATATGAGATTCCTTGGTGTTTGTATTTAAGTGGGATATATTCAGACCAGAGAAATTGCCATGGTAGTTAGAAGACAGAGTGGGTCTCTTCTGCCTGGTGGCGGTCAGCACTGCCTTCTCCTGAGGAAGGTGGAAGAAGACTGGGCAACTGAATAGAGTGTCCACAAGTGAAGTTCCTTCCTGACCCCAATCAGCTGGTGGTCAGCCTGTGCCCTAAAGCATGAGGTTTTGTTAAATTTTCAACCTTTAAAGTGTTATCAGGTGTCACTTTGGATGTTTTGTTTTATTTTTAGGTATTTTTTCCTGATTGTATTTCAGTTTGTTTGTGTGTCCTGTCTTCCTGGAGTAAGGAGAATACATGACTTGTGGTCTTTGTTTATGTTGTAGACCTTTTTTGATACCGTTTTAATCTAAGCAGTCTGAGTATGTATAAATATATCTCTTCCACTTACAAAGCATCTCTTGCCAATGTGTAAAATTGCAATGTAATATGCAATGAACAATTTATACTTTCTGCTAAGTTATTCTTATTTTTTTAGGAACAAACTTCAGTACTTCCTGGTTTTGAAGCTGTTGGATTGTTCTGTTTAGTCTTGTCATGTAAGATCTTCTATTTATTTATTAACACTCTTTACTTTTAACCTTTTTTTAGATGGTTTCATCCAAATATTAGTGGGGTGGAGGCAGAAAACCTACTGTTAACAAGAGGAGTTGATGGCAGTTTTTTGGCACGGCCCAGCAAGAGTAACCCAGGAGACTTTACGCTCTCTGTTCGGTAAGTGTAAATGTTTTTTTTTGTCTTTCTCCCCACGTTGGTAAGAGTCTGCATTTGGTGATGTTCTATGGGAAAAGAGTCGTAAGTGAGCTACTTGTAAGAGATGAAAGAATGCGTGGGTCACTTTTTAGTCTGTTGTTCACTTTTTCCCTCCTTTTTTTTTTTTAATTATTATTACACTCCTGTTTTCCGTGAAGCAGTCCTCACATACTTCTACCCAACTTGGGGAGACTGTAGTTTGGAGGGTGGTGAATGCTGATTCTGCAGAGAGACAGAAAAAGTTAAGGGGAAGCACGAGTAGATTGATAATAGCATTACCTTTAGCCCTTTAAAAATCTATTTGATAACCATCTGAAAGTAGCAGAGATCATATGAATTACTGATCAAGTACATGCAAGAAAATGCCATCCAGATTATCTTCTTACAGAAAAAGTTGGTGGGCTTTTAAGGGCAACTGTGATGCTATTTCAGCTTCCAGAACAGGCCTTTTGTAAACTTGTCCCCTGACTTTGTGTATAGTGGTAGGGATGGGGAAAGATTGGCAAGAGGAAGTAGATAAAGGAAAAGGGAAAAGTGGGATTGGTGATAAGAATAATGCTGCTTGGATACCTTTGAGATAATGGGCCTTGTTGAACAGAAGGGGACTCTCTCAGAGAGCTGTTCTTAATTAATACTAAGACTGTGGGAGCAAATGACTTACATCAGGCAAAGGCAACTGTTTACTGAAGGAGAGGTCTTAGCAGTTAGCGTGAAATTCTAGGGAAAGGAGCAAACAAGCTGTAATGGGTGTCTTGAGAATTCTGAATTCTTGTCACCCCTCCACCCTTTGTGCTTGTGTGTGCAATTCTTGGAGGTCTGAGGGATTCCTGTTGGAGATTGTGAGGCCACAGAGCTTATGCTGGCTTCAAGGATTCCTTTGTTATGGAATGAAGGTTTTTTTTTCTCCTATTCTTCCTGACTGTTGGACAGCCACTTCCCCTTCTTGCAAGCCACTAAAATGTGGCTGAAGCACACTTCAGAGGTGCACTAGCTTAGACATTCTGCAATATTGCAGTTGGAAAGTGACGCAAATGTAAGTATGGATTTCTCTAACTCGGACAACAGAACACTAAATATAAAAGCGATTGATTGGAAATCAGCTGACTTGTGTGGGTTTTTTCCTTTGTTTCAAATATTAGACGAACTGGAGCTGTCACCCACATCAAGATCCAGAACACAGGAGACTACTATGACCTCTATGGAGGAGAGAAGTTTGCTACGTTGGCTGAGTTAGTCCAGTATTATATGGAACATCATGGACAGCTCAAGGAAAAGAATGGAGACGTTATAGAGTTGAAATATCCACTGAACTGTGCTGATCCTACATCTGAAAGGTCAGAGAAATAGGGGTGAAAACTTCAGTGTTCATGCACTTCTTGATAAATGCATGTTCCATCCGTGTTAACACTACAGTCAGCTTCCATTTGATGAAAAGGTGGCCACTATCTTGTATTAAAAGTGGTCCTACTGGTTTCAGTGAGGTTGCTTGCAAAGTAGACCAATAAACATGATTAAAGGTAAAACAATCTAAACCCCAGAAACTACTCAGCTTTCTTCCTGGTGTGACACAATACTAAAAAAGAGGGCATAGTTCCCTTTATTTTTACTGGGAGAATGTTTTATTACAGAAATTCTCCTAAAGCTTCCTGTAGCTGCTACTACTGAAGGAATTCCCAGGTATATTTCTGGGCATAACATTATACAATTTTTCCAGCAGTGGGCCAATGTGTAAGAAAGTGAATGACACACAAATCCTCAGATTGCTCAAACTCATGTTTTTAGGAGCATGGCTAATAAGGAGAATCTGAGACTTTAGACTTGACATATACTGAGGAAGTATGAGTATGTCAGAAATACACCTCTGTGGCCAGTAGATAATCAGTTTATTCTCAGAAGTGAAAAAACAAGGAGAAATGTTAAAACAAGTCCTCTCACTGCTCAGAATGGCTTGTATTTAACAGTATGGGGAGGATTAGTGCCTTTTTGGCCATGTTTCTTGAAGAAATGCGGCTGATGTGATTATCCTGTCCAGTTCCTAATGTGGTGGAAGGGTAAGGGCTCAAAGATGCTAAGTTCTCACAGGTTTATCAGGAAAGTGTGTCCTCATGAAGGAAATAAAAGAAGAATAAATGCCTTGGCTGAGGAAGAGGTTGCAGTCTAAGCTCATGTTTATTGGGCACCAGGGAATCCATTTGGACTGTTGTAAAAGATCCAAATCAAAGCTTCATTTGAAGCTTGCGTGAAATGCAAATTTCAGTGATTATGGAAGTGCTTGTTTTGAAGTGTTTCTGTAATCACCCATGTATATGTACATGTACACTTCCAAGGCTTATTTTGCTTTCTATTTTTATAAACTGAGGCTTTCCATAGACCTGGACATTTTTGTTCAGGTACATAAACGTTTAACTTTATAATAAATATTCAGAACAAGCGGATTCAGCCGTGGCTGGAATGACAAGTAGGGTACCTGTCTATATCTTACTTTATTTAAAGGTGGTTTCATGGGCATCTCTCTGGAAGAGAAGCTGAAAAACTATTAACAGAAAAAGGAAAACATGGAAGCTTTCTTGTGCGTGAAAGTCAAAGCCACCCTGGGGACTTTGTTCTTTCTGTCCGGACAGGAGATGATAAAGGAGAGAGTAATGATGGGAAATCTAAAGTGACACACGTCATGATTCACTGCCAGGTATGATGAAGCATGAGCTTCTTTAATAGGGCTACTTCCATGGGCAGCGTGTTCATTCTAACAGGAGGGCCATCTTAACACTTCACTACAGAGCTGAATCCGTTTCCCCTTTCCCTGTGGTACTCTATGTGCTATATATCATCTGTTTGATCAAACTGACTTAATTTGATAGCATCAAAATTCTATTAGTATTTTTATTTTTTTTGACTGCTTGCCTGACTGAATCATGTCATGCCATACTATGCTGTCAAGCACCTTCTACTAGATTTGCTTTCGATTGCATCAGAAGTCTGTCTCTATCTTCTGCTGATGGAGCCTTTCACGTTCATGAATCTTCTTAAGCCAGTTGTAGTCTCCTGCATAAATTATATAAAAATATGAATAATTGGACAAATAGAGATCCATCTTAGTATATCTTTTTCTCCTGTCAGTTTATAACGTTGCACCTGATAGATGATCAACATTCTGTGAAAATTTTAAGTATTGAATCCAAGGAACTGTTTTACATCTAAAGCTTGAATTTAATATAGGGTAGTTATTTACTGAAGTATTATTAAATTGTAGGCTTTTGATACCTTCATATAGCCCATGAGTTGCTATTTTTAAAAAAATCCCAGATTTTGTAATTTTCTTCTGTTGTCCTAAAAGACAGTGCAACAACTTAATTGTTTAAAAACAGCTAAAATGCAATAACAGAAATAGTTTGGGGATACAAAATGCCTGCCAAGACTGAAAAGCTAAGTTACCAGATTCCCTGCCCCAAGAAAAATCTCTTTTATTTGCAGTTAACTACTAGTAGCATTTATGACACTGAGGAAAATAACTTAGCATTGCGTCCTTAAAACAGGGATGGTGCAATCCAATACCAGCCTTTTAGGACCCAAAGATACTCTTTTACGAATTGATTTCCAAGGCTGTCTCCTGGATTCTAATCCTGTAGCTCAGATAGCCTGCTTGAGCTGACTGAACCTCAGTTCAGAAGGAATCAGCTCTCCTGAAAAGGCAGATAAAATTATTTTCAATTAGATGACAAAAAGGATAATGCCCTCCATAGTCTGTCTGTGTGTGTTTCTTTTTATTAAGGTTTTGTGATCCGTTAGCAGAAGGATTTTACTAGATTCTTCTACGTATGTTTTGCAAGATAATTTCTCATATATTGCATAGCCTAAAGATGATATTAGAGTAGATTTCATCGTATGAAGAGCATTTATTTTGATGAGCATCTGTCTTTCAAGGAGCTAAAATACGATGTTGGTGGAGGGGAGAAATTTGACTCTCTGACAGATCTAGTGGAACATTACAAGAAGAACCCTATGGTAGAAACTTTGGGCACAGTATTGCAACTCAAGCAGGTGAGTGAATGGAGAAGGCATCACTAAGCTTTGTTACCTTCAGCATGTATTGTTGAAGGGCAGGCTTTTCCTTCTGTTCTGTGAGACATCATTTTTTTTCTTTTCTAATGGAAAAATGAAGAATTAAACTTATTGAAACTGGATTATTGAGTCAGTCATTTAAACTGGAACCATTTTTTATACGCTTGTGAAGGATACCCTGCTGTGTCTCATGCATGCAGAACTTCTCTTGGTTTCATTACGGTCCGTAGAGATTGCAGGACTAGTCCAGAAATGAGAAAACTTAATGTATTGAAGAACATTTAGATAAAAGCAATTGTTCCCTGCCCCATTCCTCTCTACCCTCACTGCCCTTCATTGTATGAATTGTAAGTTTTGAAGTCCAATTAGATGCCTGGATCCTAGAATTGCCTATATAAAATACACTTAGTGTAGGGGATTTGTTTTAACTGTCTTCTCACGGTTGTTGTTATACCTTTGTTTAACGTTTGTGTCTTTCTTAGCCCCTGAATACTACCCGTATTAATGCTGCAGAGATTGAAAGCAGAGTGCGGGAGCTAAGCAAGCTAGCAGAGACTACAGATAAAGTCAAGCAGGGCTTCTGGGAAGAATTTGAGGTACCTCATTACATTCCAAGTGTTATGGTATTAAATCTCTACACTACTAAAAAGTTAGGTTTGTTACTGCCTTGACATTTTCTCATCTCCCCCTCCGTCACTGCGGATCCCTGTTCTTGCTCTGATCTCCTGTGTCAGGTACAGCATGGGTTAAAATTTTACCAGTTCCACTCTTGTGTCTGATAGTAAAATGATTGAAATATTTGCCTTTTTTCCAGATTCTGAGAGCCAATTACATTCTTCAGTGCTATTTGCTCAGTACCTAGCACAATCTCTCCTGAATATCCTCCCCATCATGAGGGAGCCTTATGTACAACTGTATGTGGCCCACCAGGACAATTAATCACGTTCATTCCTGTGTTCCTTTGCTTGTGGACAGGAAGAGGTCTGTAGGCTGGATTGACATTTCTGGAGGCAAAGGACTAATTCTCAGCCTACGTTACTCTTGGTGACACGAGTACTAATACAGTGGTGGTATCTGATGCAGTTGGGATATATCAGATATGTTGTGCATATGAAGGGGACTGCACTGTGCTTTCTCTTGCATGTCTTGGTGTGGAGGATGTTTCAGTTTGCACGCTGCTGTGTTTGGGAGGTTGAGTACTGTTGCTTTAAGGAAACTTCAGTGTGATTTCTCAGTCAATATATGCTCTTGCCCTTGAGTTTGTGGGGTTTTTTTGATAGCTGTTTTGGGGGATCTTTAATACTATTGTGAAGCAGTAGCAGTAGCAAGCTCTGAGATGAAGCAACATTGATTATATGTATTCTTTGGACTCCTGGACATCTGGAGATTTATTTTTGTTTTGTTTGGGTGTTTCATTTCTGCCTGCAGCCAAAATTCTATTTCCTTCCCAGAAAATAGCATTGCCTTTCCTTCTGTCTTATCTGTGTACCTCTTGTGTGTGTGACATAGCTGTGCTGGCCCAGCCCTCTCTTCCTTTGAAGCCCTAATGACTGCAGAGAGCTACTTAGGTTAGAAAGAAAATACAGCTGAAACTGGTAATTTTTCAAGCACAGTAAATGAAGTATGAGTGTTAACCAACACATTCCAAACCACTTGAGTCTAGCCTGGATCCTAACCCATCCGTGACCACTGGAGTCGCTTAACAGCTGCTTGTACGTGATGGTCATAGCCAAAAGCTTTAGAAGTGTCTTAAATATTTATCATGGACAGGTTCATACCACACACACATAAGAAAACCACAGTGGAGTCTGGAACTCCACCAGCAGATGGCAACAGGAAACTGCAAAGTCCTGATCTTTGGCAGAGAGACTGGTTTTGGCTGTGTAATGCTATTTTGATAAACTTCTTGAATAGTGCCGGATTTGCAAAGCAACCATTCTTGAAGAAACTCTTTTTTGATCAGACATGTTAATTAGCTGAGATTATTGTCAGGAGGAGAAAAATAAATCCATGAAAAGCAAAAGATAGGCTCTTACCAAAGAGGTAACACATTTCACTACAAATGTGGATGGAATATAAGAAGGTCAGGTCATGGCAGTGAGGAAATCGTAAAATGAGGATTAAGCTTTCTCCTCTCTCTTCCCCTGTGCCCAGTGTGGGCGGGCAGCCATTGACCCAGGACTGCTGCATGGTCAGAATCCCACCTGAAGGGGGAAGCAAGCAAGCAGAGGCTACTCTGGCTGTTGCTGAGAATTTGGGACTCTGCTTTACCTTAACAGTAGGGTAATGGATCCCTTGGGGGACAGTTTTCATCTATTGCCTGTAAAGCTTGCCTGGAGGTAAACTGGCCTCAACCTTTGAATTTTGCTTCTCTTGCAGAGTTGAACACATGAACTTTGATACGGGGCCTGAAGGATTAGGAAGATTAACTACATCTGCTCTAAGGGCTAAAACTTGCAGATAGGAGTTAAGTGCTTTTTGCAAAGGCTCATTGGTGGTGTGCTTTATTGTATCATGACACAGTCAGGTAGATTGTGCCTGTGATGGCTGCGTGATTTAGCCTGAACATACATTACATTTGCAAGTTAGCCAAGCAAAGGGTGTCTGTCTGGCTTCCCTGGAGATCCTAAGCGTACCTTACTGTTATTCAGAGGGTGTAAAAAGGAAAAAGTGTGCCTTCTTGGCTTGCCCTTCTGGGTGGCTGGTGGCTTACTAGAAGCTACGTGAGTTAATGTTTGGTTTTTTTCTTTTCTTTTTGTGGAGGGAAGCACTCGTGTGGTGCGTTTAGGAATGAATTGTTGATTTGTCAAAATATGACTGAATTATTACTTGACACTTGTGACTCCTTTTCTCACCCCTGGTCTGTGTTGGATAGATTTGTCTTGTAATGGATTTATCAGTTGGTCCTTGGAAGGAAAGTATTTTCCTGTCTCTTGGCTTTCCTGAAGAAGAGTATTTGCTAGCAAGCCAGAAGTGTTACAGAAAAAGAAAATCTAAGAAATGAAAGATTTTACTTGTGAGACATTCCACTTCTCTTTCCCCTTCACTGCTGTTAGTGAGGTCAGCACTAAGCCTTATTTTTGTCCACTGTGTTTTTGGAGATGAGACAATCTCATAGCAGTTTTAGTGTCGTGCTTTTTCATTCACCTCAGGCAAGCTATAGCTGTCAGCCTGGGTGGCAGGAGGGCAAAATCCTGGTTGTCCATGGATCTCTGCCTGTGCTGTTTATGATTTGGCAGTCCAGATGGTAGTTATAAATTACTTGTCTTCAGGCATATTTAAAAATGTACCTCTTGTCCCGTGAACCACTAGGCAGAAATGTTGACAGTCCTTGTAATGTTTTTGCTTCTGAAAAATGGATGTTTGGTGAGCTTAATGTGTGGATGTTGCAGTGAAATTGAGGACTATGCTTCAGATTTATTGTTGCTTTGTGTACATCCCTTAATGAGCTTCTTAGAAGTTGTTGCCGCTCACGGATCTCTCCTCAGGGATGCTCAAAGCAATAATAATTAACTGTATAAAGTGAAGATGTGTTTGAAGCTATGGTTTCCACACTCTTAGTTTTTTCCATTTTTAAGCTGCTAGCAAAGTTCAGCTTTTGGTTCTTTTGCTTAGTGTTTCACTTGGCTGAGACTCAAAAGTGTTAATATTATATAAAGGTGCTCTGTGATAATGGCACTTGAAAGGCTCTTGCAGAGTGGCAAGAGGTGAGCTTACTGCAAAGCGCTGTTTCACCCATCGCTAGTAGTAGCAAGCAGTGCTTTATGGGGCTATGTCTTCTGTCTTTTGCTTCACAAGCATGAAACCTCTCAGCTCTCCTATATTGCTTTTGTTCTTTGGTTTCCCTGTATTTAGGATGAGCCTAATTGTCCAAGGTCACTAAGTGAGGTAGTAACAGTAACAGAGCTTGAAATAGAAGTGAGGAAATGTGCCTGATATGTTCAAGCTTTAAAGTAAAAACAATCACTGCAAGAGTATTAAGAGTGGTAATAACAAGGGAAGCAGCTTCAAAAGCCTGAGTGTTCCTTTTAGTCAGGCCAGTACTGTTCAGGATTAAAACGTGGAACAAAGACATCGAGATTCTGGTCCCTCCAGCTTCACTGCAAGTAGGGGGATTTGCTACTAAGCAACATGTCTGTGAAGTATGGAATTGCTGTTGTCCCTGTCATATTAGCTGTGAACCAGGCACTGGGAAATTAGCTTCTTGAGAACAGGAGAAATTCCCATGTAGATTTATTGTTTCTGTACTAGGATGGTTTATGGATAACCCTGTTTGTAGTTATCTAATATCCCCACCTCCTCCCCCAACAAGGTAATATGAGAAAGTCGGGGCAAAATTTTGCGCTGGTTTAGTGAAATGGGCTTGTGTTGGTAGAAGAGAATAATTAGAGCACTTAAAGTGGCACATGGCTATGGTGGTGGGTTGTGCGTTGGCATTTTACCTGCTTCATCCATACCTTTGAAAATGCTGTAGCATTCCCATGTGGACTTTTGTTTTGGAGGAATAGACAAGAATATCTTCCTAATACTCTGCTCCTAACTGCCGAAGGGCTTTTCAGCGTGCTTGATATTTAGATACGGTTGCTTGTGTGGATGTGCTTTATTGGGTTTTCTGTATGCTACTTCCTCCTCTTTGGCTGTCTAGAGTTGGTCTGGCTGCAGCTTGCAAGGATCCGTTCTGTGGCATTGCTGTAACACAGCCTTCTAATCTCAGGGACTTGTATTGTGGGCTTTCCAGCGCTGTTACTGCAGGCTTACTGTGACTGAAGGAGCAGAAGGCTGATAAGGCCTAGAGGAATTCAGTACAGCTCAGGTAGAGAAGCACTGGATCACAAAGTGCCTTAATCCTTTGCAGGTTGGCAATGTTTTGAATGCATTAATTACTAATCTTTATCAGTACTAAAGCTAATACCAGTTTAGTGGAAATTTTTTTAACTCTTTGCCTGCCTGATTTAGCAAAAAGGAGAAATGAGATAGTGCTCTTAACTTTTATGCTAGTTAAGGAAGACCTAGTGACAAATATGGTTATTTGTACTGGCTCTGTGGAATGCTGCTTGTGTTATTTGGTTTGTTTCATGTCCCTTTTAAGATGGCCAGGTTTCCACAGACAATATTTTGTTGTGGTCCTTTGTAACCAGTTACGTTTTCCTTTTACAGTATTTTACAGCTAAAAGCTTTAAGGGACCAACTTGCATCTGCTTGGTCAGAACAGTATCATGAGGACTTGCTGGTTATAGTTTGTGGTTTAAAGAAGCTTTGAATTCATAGGTGTTTATAATTATCAGGTGGAAAATAGCTTGCCTTGTCACTCGTGCTCCTGTGTTTCTTATGTACCTTGGAAGCAATGCTGGGCTAATTCTGAATGGAGAAATCCAGTACTTCTCTCTCTTTTCTCTCACTATCTGACATTATAATAAAGTATTAACATTTTCATGAGAAAGGATCACTGTAATGATGGTGAAACAGTCCATACTGCTTTTATTAATACGAGTTATTTGGCTTTTTTCATTTAGACTTTACAGCAGCAAGAATGCAAACTTCTCTATAGCCGTAAAGAAGGTCAGCGTCAAGAAAACAAAAACAAAAATAGATACAAAAACATTTTACCCTGTAAGTATCGATTTCTTTCCTTATAATGTATGCCTGCTACTTTTATGTGCTTTATTTTCTTAGCTCGTAAATACAGGGTTAATTAATCACCACTGTCCTTTTTCTTCTCTTCAGTGACGGTTATGTATTAGCCCATGCAGTTTCCAATTTGTTTTCAAACATTTGCACTTTGTCGATACCGATAGTTCGATTCCCAAATATTGTTTTTATCTTCAGCTTTCATTTAAAAGCGTCACATCCCTAAACTGTTATTCAGCAAACTGGAATGCTTAAATCTAAGAGGATTAATTTGTGGTACAAATTGCATGGTGCAAATCCAGCGGCCATTTGCTTTGACTTAGTGCTTGACTGTCCGTGTACTCACGAGCATCGATTTTGATCTAGCTTGTTATGAATTAGCCACTTCATTTAAAAAACAGCAAAAGAGGAAAGGTTGAATATTCTAGCTGCTAATTTACTGAGTTTGATAGCTTAATAGCTTCTGGTAGCAGTAAGAAATGTATGTGTCTGTGGGATATTTAAAAATAGCTGTGTGTTCACAATTAGGATGCAAGTGCTTAATATACATATATATTCTTCCAGTTGATCATACCAGAGTTGTTCTACATGATGGTGATCCGAACGAACCTGTTTCAGACTATATAAATGCTAATATTATTATGGTAAGTATACTCCTACCTACAGGCATCTTGTTGGCACAGCCCTTGTATACTCTTTAACATGCTCACCTAAATCTGGGTTAGTATTGTAACCATTTGTTACCATTTTTTTTTAATTGTTTTTTTTCTTCCCTAGCCTGAGTTTGAAACCAAGTGCAACAACTCAAAGCCAAAAAAAAGCTACATTGCTACTCAAGGTTGCCTACAGAATACAGTGAATGATTTTTGGAGGATGGTGTTCCAGGAGAATTCTCGAGTTATTGTTATGACAACAAAAGAAGTTGAAAGAGGAAAGGTAAAAACAGATTCTCAAACTGGCCTTAGGAAAGGTCATGACATTTGAATGCAAGTAAGGACTAAACTGACTTGGTTATGTTGATTTATATGCTGAAATCTGCTGTGCTACCACTGTCTTTGGAGACCTGGAAGGTGCTGAGTGTCCTTTCTTTATTGGTGCCTATGGGAATTAAGGGTACACTCGTGTCATATCATCAGGCCTCCCTTTCTTTGAGGGTTGACTGATTAAATTTTAGCTACTGAATGTGAATCTGTGTTTTAAAACTGTTCAGGGAATGAGGCACTGGAATGTGACATGTAGCCAAACAGGCATTCTGTGTACTTGAAGGGGTAAACTCCCTGTTCCAGTAATAAACGTATTGCTGTTTATTTTAGCTTACCAAGCTTGTGTAGACTTTACTAGAAAAGCAGGATTGTGGGATTTTATTACTGTAAGAATGAATTGAGGTGATATTTCTTCTCACCTAAAAACTACAATATAATGTGGAAGTTATTGCCCCAGATTCACCTCATTCAAGTCGCATGTACTAGAGTCTACTACAATGCTGTTCTCTCTTCTGGCTTTACTTTCTACGCTTGACTCTGATAACATTCTTATAATGTGCTGAGCTAGTGATTACAACTGAAACTGTACATGGTTAGGAATCCCTCAACTGGGTGTGGTTTAAGCACTTTCATTCCTAAAGTCAGGTTCTTTGCCTTTGGCTGCCCTGTTCTGTATGAATACAGCTACCTGTTCAGCCTCAGGACTGTGCAAGCCCCTTGTGAACTGCTCTGGCAGTATTTGATGCTCTGAAAGAGGAAATTTTCTTGCAAAGATGTATCCCAAAACATCCATTTTACCTTTTAAGTGCAGAGATCTTGTCTTATTCACTGTCTTCTGGCAAATCTAAGGCTATTCATTTGTTTCTGGGTTCTAATGACATATGGCAGGAAAGAATAGGGAATAGTTGAATACTGATATTCCAGCAACAGTCACATACTGCTTCCTGTGTATAGTATAGTTTTATCTTTGGAACGTGTTGCTTCCGATCTTGTTTCTGGGCTTTTTGGGGGGTGGGGGTGTGTGGTTTGGTTTTTTTGTTTGTTTGTTTGGGGTTTTTTTTTTAAGTTTCTCTGCTTTTTCCATGTACCATTGTCCACCTTTTTCAATAATCTGATGGTCTGTTTCTGAATGGAAAGCTGTTATCTTCTTAGGTAGGTGTCACTTTTGAAAAAAAATTGAATTGAAAGTATAGCTAATGTTTTTCTATTTGTTACTGATAACTGCGGGGGTTCCCTATCACTGCCACAAAAAGGGGCTTTGTGTATATGTACTGAAGACAAAGACTTTATGGGCTTCTCTTCTGAGTGTAGGTATCAAAGCTGCCATTAGTGGTGTTTGTAGAAAATATTAGACTCTGTCTTGTGGATTTTTTTAGGCTTTGTAAACTTCTGCCCGTTCATCACTCTTATGAAGGGGCATGATCTGTGTTTCCTTCCTGAGAATGAACTGAAGGAGGGAGAAGCTACTGCTTTCCAGTGACCTTCCTCTTAGATCTTTCTCTTGGAAGAAGAGAAATAAATCATGGGGTTGTTTTGGAACAGTTGACTTGAATATACTTAATACACCTTTTTTTTTTTTTTTTTTTTGATAACCTGTGCAATGGCCTGTGCTCTTCTGCGGTTTCTTTGCAAGTTTTGCTAAGCCTGTTTTCTGTGCTCTGGCTGTATAAAACATTTTCATGTCTGATTAAGTCATCAGTGCTGCATGCATTGATTTTTTTTTTTTTTCTTCTTTTTTTTTCCTTGATGCCTATTTCACTTCTTTAAGAATTGCAAATAAGAGCCTGATATAAAAGAAAAGCTTTTTTATCTCAGGCCAAGATGCTTTCAGATCTGCAGGAAGGAGAGAAAGCTCTACATCAGAGAGGACTTCAAGAACATGTTGCCTAGGGAAGTGAGGAACTATGAAACATCTCAGATCTGCACAGAGTTCTGAATATGCTTTAGAATGCACTGTAGAAGCAGCAAATACAAATTAAAATAGTGGTGTTTTGGAGGCTGTCCATTGAGCTGATAATACATGCATCCCCTCTATCAGACTAAGGCTTGTTTTAACATTGTGTGTTACTGTTCAGACTTGCTGTACCAACTGCTCATGTGTTGAGAGTTCTGTATTGAAACTGCAAGTTACATTGGCATATGCCAAGATCAGCATCTTTTCTTTAGCTTGTACCTTTTTGGATAAGGCAGGGGAAGAAGGGCAAAAGTGACAGAAAAGCATCTTTCTGCCTAAGTAGGCTGGAAAGCATGTGTTCAGTCCTCTCTTACTGTATCTCGCGTTGGCAGAAGGAACTTTCTTGTTGCCATGTTTTCTCATAAATAGGCAGTAGTAACTGTTTCTCTGTAGTACTCAGTGTTTGGTCTGCATTTGCTATTGCTGGAAGCTGCATCTATGTACCTGCTGTAATTTCTCTTTTGATACTGTGTGGGCTTGTATTATGTTCACAGGCTAACAGGAGTTGCTCTTTCCTGAGCTTTTACAGGAACCAAATGAAAGCAGCAACAGGTGAACCTGTTCTTCAGTGCATGGAATATATCCCTGGCCAAAGATAATCTTGAGAGAGAAGCAGCACACCAAAAGCTCTAAATTTCAAAACCTACAGACACAGGAGGATTCAGTCCCCTGCCACAGGATGCAATTCTTTGTTGCTTTAGTGATTTGAATTAGAGAGCTATGTTAGCCCTTTCTGCTCTAAGTGATGCAGCATCCAAGCAAGCAAGCATCCAAGTTTCATTTCTGCTAAGAACGGCTTATACCTTTGACTTGTATTTATTTTGCAGGCTGTTGGGTTTTGGTTGTGGAATAGCCTGTAAGGCTACAGCATTCCATTGGAAATTCTCAATATTTTCAAACCCGTAGTTAGGTGGAGATACAAGTAACAGTATTTTAATCTCTGGGTTTTGAAACTATTGAGGCAAAGCAGGTGCTGAGATGATCCCAGAAGCTGCTATAAAAGGAGAGATTGCCTGCACCTGTTTGTCTGAAATCATCTGGTGTTTTTTATGGGGAAGAAACTTCCCCCTAAAATGTACTTTACCTTGTCAGCTAGCTGTCCAGTTGGTGCTAGTAATTGTCCTCTATATATTCAGAAATGAAAGCTTCAGAAATGTGTTCGTTAATCAGTTTACGAACCAACCTTTGTTCTTACTTATTGCTTTTTTTTTCTTAATTTCACAGAGTAAGTGCGTCAAGTACTGGCCTGATGAATATTCCCTAAAAGAGTATGGTGTTATGCGTGTTAGGAATGTTAAGGAAAGTGCGGCACACGATTACACACTAAGAGAACTTAAACTTTCTAAAGTTGGGCAAGTAAGTATGTTAGTAACTCTGTCCTTTTAATTTAGGTTGCAGATCACAAAAAAAATATACAGAAATAGACTGTTCTTTGGAATCAATAAAAGCACTAAAAGACTAATAAATCGAACCCTGTCTCTTTCTTTGAAGCTCCAGGTTTAGTTCCATACATCTTTCTGTTTGTCCTTGGGATAATTGAAGATTCTTATACCTAAGCACTTTTTGGCAGAAGATGCATGGCTGCAGAGCTTTGAGGAAATCTGGAAAGAGGGACGATGCTTTTAAGTAATCATGCTTAACTCTAGCTAGGCATTTGCTCCCTTTCGTGGAGATGGTTGCACTAGAAGAAATGGCTGTGTGTGAGTCCAGCATGTAGAAAGAACACTTAAGAGAAGGAATACAAAAGTTGAGGAAGGAAACAGTTAACTAGTGTGAAAATAGCACTTCCTTGTTAAGGAGCAATTTGGATCAGGGTGCAAAATGAATTGTGTAAGAAGCAAATAAGCAGGATGTATTAGATTGGTACGTCCGTGGGATGGAACTGAGTGGGAAGAAGTCTGTAAGGTAAGTGCTGCTAGGTATGAATGATGAGTATGACAGATGAAGGTCTTGGTCACCCTCAGACAAAACTTTGCCATGGCTTCTAAAGGTGAAGATAGAAATGTTCTTGGAAAAACTGCATGAGAAAGGGGGCTGAGGAAGCAGGTGGTGTGATGACTTGTCAGGCCAGGAGGAACTCTGGCTTGTTCCCTCCTTTAAGAAAGTTGTGGTGCCATGGATATGGAGCAACAGGTTGGATACACCACTTTCTGATCTGACTCAACTTGGCCACATAAATGCTTTTAGCCGGGTTTTGATCTGAAAGATTTTGTTTTCATGTTTTGGCATCTTCCTTCTAGGGGAACACAGAGAGAACAGTCTGGCAATATCACTTCAGAACTTGGCCTGATCATGGAGTCCCAAGTGACCCTGGTGGTGTACTAGACTTTCTAGAGGAGGTGCACCACAAGCAGGAGAGCATTTCTGATGCGGGACCGGTTGTGGTCCACTGCAGGTATGGTGATGCACTGCGTCTCTCCTGCTACTACTCTCTATACCTTTGGAGTTCTGTTAGATTTTTTGTTTTTCTTCAACATTCCCCTAGGAGCTACTCAGACTTTCACCTGTCAACAAGGTGTTTGTGCTTTACGTTTTGCAAAGTGATATATTCTAGAGAGGTGTCAAATGGTTACCCTCTAAGTAGGCTGTCTTTCAGAGTGTGCATGTCTGTATGAATAAGAATTTCTGATGTGTGAGAAGGTGGTGCCAGTCTTAGCTAGATGTGTTTTCAGGTTGCAGGATCACGGGAATTCCAGTCTCCCATCCCACTTCCTGCAAGTGCTCTCTACTCAGTCTTGGCTTATAAAATAGATACTTCTTGTAAGGCAAGGAAATGTTAAATCTGACCTTGTGGGTTTTTTTTTCTGATTCAAGACTGTTAATAAATGATGAGGTACAGAAAGTGCTGATATGACGTCTGTAGCTTCCATGTTGATTAGGTCTCTAGTTACTTTCGGCTGTGTGGCTTGGTTTGACTCTGGCTATAATTTGAAGGTCTAATGTCTCTTAATATTGGACCCTTACTTGTATTAGTGTTTTGGGGTCTGTTCAGAAAGAACAAAGCAAATAACTTTTTTCCCCTTCTCTTTTTCCAGTGCTGGGATTGGGCGAACAGGAACTTTCATTGTGATTGATATTCTTATTGACATAATCAGAGAAAAAGGTAGGTGTTGTCCCCCCCTTTTATTTTCCTGTGGGAAATTAACAGATACATCACAGTAAAACAACAGGAGTATTCGCTGACTAGAGGATTTTAGTGATGCTACAAAGTAGGCATGTGTGTTTGGCATAGAAGGGACTTGCTCACTTCTCTTGACTTAGCTGGAATCAAAGAGCTGAAACTCTACTCTGGTTCAGCATAATGAAAACTTTCAGCTGATGATTAGCCAGGAGTCTTTATATTTTTATTATTTTTTTCTTTTAAAATAATTGAGTGTGTGGCCGACAATGTACTCATCCACATTGAATTTGAGTAGCTTGGTCTTGGAGAACAGTGTTGTATTTATGTATAAATGCCATAAACGCTAACTTGGCATGTATGTTGAGCTAGGTTGCATTTAAAGTTATCTTGAAACAGTGTGAAGTGATGCAGTTTTCTCCTCCAGGACAATTTTCCATGTTATACTACAGTTCTACAGATCCGTGTAATCCTCTGTGTTAAACGTTAGCAACCTTGCTTATTGCCAGATCATTCAACTGAGCTGTGTTCTGCTGGAAGATGAGGCCAATCTCTCCTCCAATGACAAAGTTTATTTCATTGTTCTTAACCTTGTGATGATTCTTCCTAGGTGTGGACTGTGATATTGATGTTCCAAAGACCATTCAGATGGTGAGATCACAACGGTCAGGAATGGTTCAGACAGAAGCACAGTACAGGTTTATTTACATGGCAGTACAGCACTACATTGAAACGCTACAGCGCAGAATTGAAGAGGAGCAGGTATATTTGTCCTGGAGTATAAAATGTTATGTAGGAACGTGTTACCATTAGAACAGGGAACAGAGTTGCTCGGTTGCTGTCTGTTACTTTTGGAGGCCTGACAGCTGACTGTATAACCAATGCATCATGAAAAGGCTGGGTCTGTAACCTGTTACCCCGTTCAGAGAAGTTAGGCTATATTTCAATTCATTATGCTTAAGAATTACTTAAACTATTAGGTGGAATTAGAAAACCATAAAATAAAAACAATGTGTTTGGCTCGTTGCAGAGGAAGGACATCATCAGTCTGAGAGGCTTCTCTATGACTTCAGCTAGTGCTGCTCTACCTTCTGTAACAATGCTAACATGTATGGGATCCTGTCCCCCAGTCCCTGCACCCCAGATCTCAAATTCCTTTAATGTTATCTAGTTTTTTGTACAAGAAGAATAAAAGATAAGGCCAATTAATATAGAACCTTGTGCTCTATTGGGCTTTAAAGAGACCTCCAATCTGTTAACTGTATTTCTTAAGTATGATAATAAAATTCAAATGCTGGTAGCTTTAATATGTATTTTGGAGTCTTAAATTACGTGTTTATTAGTAAGAGGCAAGCATATCGGACTGAAGGATAAAAGAATGAGTGTGGTGATCTTGCAATACAGTGTCCAATAAAAAGCAGTTAGAGGAGTGATTTGGTGTGATGAGAAAAATTTTGGCATGTATGATGACAACTGCAAGACTTTCACCCCTCTCTTCCTGTTTAAGTACTTCATTGCACTCAAATTTTACAGTCTTTTACAGAAGTTACCTCATTTTGTAATAAAGAACTGACATTCTACTCACTGTTGCTTTCATTCTCTGCCCTAACCTTTGGTCTCTGGGGACTTGTATCTTTTTGTTTCAGAATGTCAGTATCTTGCCTTCTGCAGCTGGCTTGCTGCTTGGAAAAAGATAAACCCACACAACTGATCAGGCAGGTGAGGGGACCTGCATGGTTAGCACAGTGCCAGGTGTGAGATGTAATCCCTCTTTAGAGATGGAGTGTGCCAGCTCGGGCTTGGCACTCTTCTCTGGCTCTGGCTGCTTTGCAGTGTGGCAGAGCTTATTTGATATTTGCCTACATGATGTAGATGCACTGTTCAGCAGAGAGGATGAGTATAGAGGCTTTATTCTTCTCCCCAGGACAGCTGTTGTGTGCTCTGAGGGTGATTAGGCACAAAGTGAAGAACAAGAAATCCCTCAGGTGAACGGGTTTTTTTTTTCCCTGGTTTTGTCATCTCACATTGCCTTAGAGCTCCCCCATATCTCTGTGTGTGTAATTATGCAAGCTTTGTATCTTCAGCTTTTAGAATATGGTCTCTTCCTGTGGCTGGTATTTACAAAGATGATCTGTAACTCTCTCCTGATAGTTGTAACAGGTTTTGAATAGTATTGAGCGGAGCAGTGTATTTCTCCTGTAGTGATGAGGCTCAGTTAGTTGTGTTTCATCCTCTATTCCATTACTAGCTCAGAAAGCACGGGTATAAAAACTTTAAAAACTGGAAATACAACATTGCTTTACCTCAGGAGGTCTTGACCTGTAACTAGGGCTAGTGGCAGCTATAGGAATAAAACAGTATAGAACCTTTTGGACACAAGCAAAGCTATGTGGTGACTGTAGGAACTAACGTCCTGAAAACAACGTGGTGAATTTGGAATGCTCCAAAGCATTTCGACAGAGCAGAAAAAATTTGGCTGAGTAGAGTAGTAGAATACTGTATGGAATGCTTGAATTTCACCCCAAAAAGCTAGTTTGGGAATAAAATGCTGTGTCTTGAGAAACTTTAGCTTCTGGAACCTTTTTCTCTTTACAAGTGTAGAAGAAAAGCAAAGTGAATTTCTTTTTAGGGTTTGGTTTCTTTTTTTCCTCCTCTGAAAATGCATATATCTTTACATCTAGGAAACAAGTAGTTCTTACTGAATTTCTGTTATTCTCTTATTATTAGAAAGGATAATTACAGTGAATTGAGTGAAAGGAAGAGAAGCCAGATATCTACTTTTTTTGGCTTGTTATATCTGTTTTGGTCAGCTTAAGTAATAGAAGTGACTGATTCTTTTAAAATTGCTTTTATATACAGTATATCTGTAACTTGAACTTCCATTAGTCATGCGGGTTTGGGGGTGGGGGTGGAAATCAAGCCCTAGTTTTGGGCTTCAGAATATTATTGGCAGATGAGGGGTTTGTACCCATAACGCTGTAGAATGCAGCAGAGTTTGAACCTTTGCATTTTATTTAAATTTATTTTTTAGCTTTAACCTTCCAGGTAATTGATCTGGACTGGTGGTCTGTTTGAAAGTGATCTGTCGGGATTTAGTAGGAGGCTGAGAGGGCAGAAGTTCAGTAAAGTAACAGAAAAAGTTGAGCAAGTTTTGAGCAAGTCTCAGAAGGCCATCTTGGAAAAACTTCAACCTATGTTGCTATACAGAGCATTCTTAATGGAAACTCAGCAGCCAGGTCTCCCCAGAGGCTCTGGCAGCCTCTACTGTGAGATTGATTCAGGCCAGTTATTTAGTGCTTCTTCAGGCATTAACCCCCCTGCCCCCCCCAAAAAAAACCCAAACAACCAAAAAAAGAAAAAACACCAAACCCCAAAAACCCAGTGCCCTGTAAAATTTTGAAATGAGGCTTCAATTTATATGTAGGTTTCAGTGTATGCATGTGTTCTGAATGTTTGTCTTGGAAATTAAGAAAGCCATATCCCCTTTCTTTCCTAGTGTAGCTTTGCTTTCTGGGGCCTTCGGTATCTTTAGATGAATGCCAGCACAATTGGCTGCAGCTTGTAACATATGCTACAGAATACAAATAACAGCTTGAGTTCTTTTTATATCAAATCTAATGGGCTAAGATGTTATTTTATTAGAGATCTTGCAAACAATGTTGTTACTCATTTGGCCACATCTCCAAGCTGGAAATAAGGTCAGTGGGAAGCCCACTGACTGGTACTGTCTATTAAAGAATGAAGTGTGGTTTCTTCTGCCAAGTAAGATGAAGATTGTGTATGAGTGTTGGTTCATAAGGTTGGTACGTTCTGCTGGAGATGGTTGTGGAAAGAGGAATATTGAAAAGTGAAGCTTTTTGGGTCTCATAACAAACAGCTAAAGCCAACCTTTAGGTCCTATCCACGTTGTGTGTGTTATTTATAGAATTGAGTGCTCTTCTGTCCATGGGAAAACCTTTCTTCTAAAAATGTAAATGGTTAGTTATACATGTAATTTCTGCACTACTTCGATGATTGTTTTCTATTAGTAATTCAAAACCTGGCTTTTTGTTGTGTTTTGTTTCACAGAAGAGTAAGAGAAAAGGTCACGAATACACAAACATTAAATATTCTTTATCGGACCAGACAAGTGGGGATCAGAGCCCTCTTCCACCCTGTACCCCAACCCCAACGTGTCCAGAGTAAGTTCGCTTCTGTTGTTAGTGTGTGAGTTTTGAACTGTACTAACTAAACCTCAGGGACCTTGAATGAGAGTGCGTTATCACCGAATCTGCCCTGGGCTGTTGCTGTGTGCTTTGCTCTTGAAATAAATTGAGCAAAATAAATTGTTACTGAGTTATATTATGTGTACAGAAGTGGTTTTCTCAAACTAAATTCTTCAGACTGTAAATATTTGTTTCATTTCAGAATGAGAGAGGATAGTGCTAGAGTATATGAAAACGTGGGGCTGATGCAACAGCAGAAAAGTTTTAGATGAGATGTACAGAGACTTCCATGCAAGGGCAGGTATGTATGTTCAGGAGTGAGTGTGCATAATTAGCCTGGAATTGGGGGTTTTGGAGAAAATGTACACAAAACTGAACTATAGGAAGGACTTTTTAATGCAAGAAATGCAAGTAATCTGTCTCTCTTAGGGAGTTTAAATTCCAGAAGCTAATTTTGATTGAGTTGCATCTATGCTACCCTTCAAAACAACATGGAATATTAGCTTGGTAGTTCGGCCTTTGTGCTTGTGTCCTGACTCACCAGTGACTTAAGTTCTGCAGCTGTAGCAACTACAGTCTGAACTTTCCATGTCTTTTATAAGTGATCTTTGCTCCTGGTCGATGCTAAGGATTTGTGCTCATTTTAAGAGATTCAAAGAACACTTAATCTCATGCTCAGCCTCATAAAAGATGCAATCAGCAAGTTTACTGCTGTGCCTGTGTGGTGCGAGCAGTTGGTGTAGTATTGTTGTCATACTAGTAAAAACTAAATCCCTGTTTTTGCTGAGATACAAATCTGTAGATTCTTTTTGTTATGTTTTAAGTATCTGTTACAGTTTGGTTCTTGCAGTCAGACAACTGAATATATATCTATTTGTTATTAGCTAATAAGTTTGTCTGATACTTCAGTTAATGAGCTGTGAATACAGCAAAGGAGTACCTTTGAATTTAAGGTGTCTTTAGTCATTAACTTCTTTTGGATTCTAATCTAAAGCCTTTTGTCATCTTTTCCCCTGTGTTTTTAAAGACCTCAGAAATCCTATTTTCCCTTTTCTATTTGGTAACTGTAAGTGTGTTTCATCTATTTAGTCCAGGGATCTTCTCCAAGTCTATACACAATCTCATCTTCTACTGCCAAAGTACGAAACAGTTTATAAGCAAGGTTTGGTTGATTTTAAGGCTTTCTTGGGTCAAAATTGAGCCCTTCTGTATACTGTCAGAATAAGAAATAACTGCTGTTTTATTTCCTAAATAGTTTTTTTTCTCCCTTCCTTTCCCAGAAATGAATATGGTTTTTAAAAAGGTCAAGAAAGAGATGGAAGAAGCTTCACATACATGGTGAACTCTGAGGGCTTGGTACCTTTTTATTTACGGTTTTAATCCTTCAACAGTAGGCAAAACTTAAGACCATCTTAAGATTGTTTATATCTCTTCTCTCCAATACCTGATTTACAATTGCTCATTTTCCAAATAAAAGGAAATCCTTTCTACAACGTAGACAACTACTTTGTAGAGTCAGTTTTGAATCCCGCAAACTGTTGGACTGTCATCCATTTGTTTTTTAAATAGTACTTTTGTTTCACAGTATGGCTATTAGTTGGGGTTTTTTTCCTTTCTTGAGCAGTTGTAGGATTTTTATTTTTTTTTTGGGGGGTGGGGGTGGTGGTGGGAGAGCGATGATACGGATAAATCCGTTACACTAATGTAAAATACTGATGGGAACAATACTTGATTGTTTGAAAACAGTGGATCACCAGCGTGAATAGAATCATCTACATGATAAAATTAGTCCTAATACATTTCAAACTCAGACTGAGTTTCATAGGGGTGAGCAGTACTGATATGAAGGTGCTTTTTGTGATAAATGATGGCTTTGATTGCAACTTAGCTGAGTGGCTGGATGGGCTATTTTTGAGTAATTATGCAAGGTAGCCTTTACATGAAATGAATTTTCTTTTACATGATCTCTACCCAAAACAGAAATTTACTGTATCTCTCAAACGACGCGGTGGCCTAGCAGTTTGTGAGGGCACTGTCTATGTTAATTCGTGTTCGTCTATTAAGCAAGAGATTGAACTTTTAGAGTTAAGGTATTTTAAAATAAGTTGCATGATGTCACCTTGACAGCATATTAAAAACGGTGAATCAAGTAACCCACTGTGCAGGCTGTTACCTTAGTATAAGGTAACCCTCTTCCCCTTCTGCTGGGGAGGTGGAAGCTGTTGAGCCTTCTGGTCTTTTAGTAAGGCCTTATGCTAGTGCAAGTGGCTAAATTAAAGTTGTGTGGGGAAAGCAGTGCATGGGAGCTAGCTATCCACTAAAATTGCCTTAGCTGGAAAGGGCAGCACGGGCAGCAAGGCCATCAGGCTTGTTCTGGTTCGTTTCATCAGGCAGGAGTTTATTACTGTTCTACCTGAAGTGCCTTTCAGAGCTGCATTGAATTTGCTGTCCCTATTAGACTAAAAAAATCATGTTCATCTGAAACCACTTCCAATTGTTGTCAATGGGACAAAGTCCTCTTCTAGAGACTCTAGAACGAAGAACTGCTGTTAAGCTGCCAGTTAATTGGGTTTCTTCACTTTGGTTGCTCTGCCCAATTATCTGGACCAGAAGCTCCCCTTGAAGCCGTTAGCAGCTGCATGCGTGCATTAATGGCAGAATCGGTCCCTAGCAGTGGGTACCGGTGGTGTCTTACCAACATCTTTCCCCGTGTTTCTGGGGAAGTTCTGTGACGTAAGTGGTGTTAAGGAATTATTGCCATTTTCATACAGCAGATGGTATAAATTGCTGTATGCAAGGGTGCAGGGCCGATGGAATTGTGTTATTGGCCTTACCAGTGAAATTATGCTGAAGCCTGGAATGTAATTAATGCAGCTTTGTGAAAGGTTAAGTGGGAGATTACATTACCTTTTCCTGAGAGTGCTTTGCAAAATCAAATATTTGAACACTTTGTTTGAACTGAATGAAGGTGCTTCTTTAATGTTAAGCAGAATTTTGTTACTTTGCCTATTGTCCTTTTTGTCTTCTGAGGCTTTGGGCTTTTTTTGGAACTCCTGTCACCAGCATACCATAATACATGTTTTAATGTCATAGCCTTATTCTCTAGCCATAAATCTTTGTGCCCTATCTAGAACTAAAATTTCTAGTCACGATGAGAGAGAAATCTGTTCATTTGGTAGTGAGATACCTATTCTACATCGCCTGCTTCCTCTCCTCTCCCTATCTACAGCTTCATCCTGCTGAACAGGGATCAGTTGTAAGTGTTGGTATTTGTATAGAGCAATTGACAGCAATTAAATATTTGTCTAAAACTTTGTGCAGAGTTAGACAAATTCTACGCTTCATATGTTTTAGCAAGGTGGAACACGTGTTCAGGTTTGGAGCTGTTCTGCCCCAGACTAAAAAGTCAGGGGAAAGGTCAAGAGAAACGAGTGAAGGGTCCTGAATGAATCTGAACTCTGTTATGAACTCAGAATGTGGTGCGTCTTAAAAGATTGACCTGTATAAGCAGCAATCAGTTACATGGCCAACATAAAGTTGCCTCTTATGACCTCGTTTTAGCTGTTTAGAACCTGCCGCTGCAGGATTTTTTTTTCTTCTTGGAACCAGGGAATTCTTACTGCAGAATGTGTATTAATCCTGGGGAGCATATGGTGGAAGAATGTCAATGAAGAGGGAACAGAATCTGAAAGATTGTGAATATATACTCCTCTCTTAACGAGCGTAGGCCCTGCTGAATACCAAAGGGGAGACCTTGCAAAATAAAATCTGTCTGCCTTTCATGTACCAGCAAGAGAGGGATGATTCTTAAAGCATTTTTTAAAATTATTTTAAACAATGGCTGGGGTTTATGACAGATGAAGCAAGAAAGAGAAATGTCCTTTGGTTCAGGGGAGATAAGTGAATGTGGGTTTCATGTATTTCTAGTGAGTTTTTAGAGAATAAATTTTAAGCATTGATTTACAAGCATTTGCTGTATCAATGGAATGGAAAAGGGACGCAGTTCCAAAGTGTTCTGTTGTAAAAGACTTTATACCACAAGGGAAATCTTAACCCGACTCCTAAGGCACAATAATTTATGCCAGCATGAATTTGCTGCAGACTTCATTTACTGAATGTTTTTTTAGTGTACACTTAAATTTAAGCTAACTGTTGTTAGGACTGATTGGTTCTCCTATTAATCCTGACCAAACTTTACTTTTCATCTTAAGATATGTGTTTGAAACACGATTAACTAGGATATGGCTAACGAAGTTATAAAACCTGTTTCATTTTTTGTTGTAGGGATGGGAAAAATCACAGCTGGTACTAGGATGTGTTGTCAGGTTTTGATTTTCTACCCATAACTTCATTATTTCAAATTAATTTGTAATTTCTCCCTTTGAAATAGTGAAACGTAATTAATAATTTCAAGCCTGTTTATTTATGACATTATTGTGATTTTTTTTTTTTATTACAGTACTAAAGACTAATGAAAAAAGGATCCTCTTGTTAGGTGGAGTAGACCTTGCATTTATTTTTTTCCTGCAGTGTATGAAGTATTGTACCAGAGTATTAAATGAAATGTAATATTTTATTGAAAAATCTCTGTCCTTTAAAAGGAATACATTTAGGATGTCATCAATTTGATGTGAATCATGTAAATGTTGATAATGCGCTGTTTATTATACATCTAGTGTTTCAAAAGACTCACTTATTGCCTTTTGCCCACATACATTCTGTAGACCATTTACAATTGTCAAAATGTGACATTAAAATAATAGTTAATGTATAGAAATATTGGTGGTTGTCCATTGTTTTCTGCGCTGGTATTTATGGGTCTTAGTTCAGCTGCTCTCCTAGCTGCATTGTGATTTTTATTGCTGCGAAGCTATATTATCAGAAATAAAAGCATATCTGTAAACATCAGAACTCCAGAAAAAGGAAAAAAAAAAAAAGGAAATTGGGGAAAAAAAAAGAAATAAAAATAATTTTCTTAAGACGGTTTGTCAGTTGCTCTGTTCCCCGGCTTGCAATCAGAAAAGATGGTGGTGTATGGGCACTAATCTTCGAGCCTAGATCATAGTGTTTCCGAGCTGTACTGCTGAGCCCCCCACGGGACAAGATGCTGTTGAAGAGAGCAGCTGTCCTTCCTGAGAGCCAGTGGAGCAAAACTCTTATTAAATATGATGTATACGAGCTTTTATCTTTGTGTCCTACCATCCGCTGCCAGCTGGCTGCCCTGCGGGAGGTTCTCCTTGCTGTCCAGGTACTGCCTCTCCAGTTAGTTAGCCCTCGATGGCTCTTGTTCTGGGAGTCCTGTGCGTGTGCTCCTGCAACGGTCAGGTGTCCCTGCTGCCTCCTGCTTTCTTTCCTGTTCCACCTTCAGATAATCAACCCTCATTCTTTCTTTTCTGATTTTTGAACTTGGTGTGGAACTTCCTCAGAACAGGAATGAGGATTAGCCTCTTTTTTTCTGATTATTAGTGTGTAATCAATCACTTTTAACTGGGGAAAGGAAGGACAACCCTGTTCTCTCTCTGTCCACGGTGCACTTAGTTGCAACCACCTCTTCTGGGGCGAGGGAGAAAGAAGCTGTTGCTCTCACTCCTGCTGCTCCTTCCAGATCTTTCATCTCTTGCACCGTTTGTCTTTGGGGCTCTGCTGCTCCCTGAGATCCATGCAGTGACTCAGAAGAGGGACTGGTGCTTTGAAAACGAGCTGTGTTGCACCCCAGGCTCCTTTCTGCCAGCTGCTGCTACCATGCTTCAAAAGCTAACACTCTTTTCTGACTTGCACTTGGAGCTAGACACTTCCAAAAATGTAATGTCCTACCTGTTCTCTAGGCTGGAGCAGAAGAGCATACATGTGCCCCTAAGTATTGCATATCAGTCTAATTTTAGGTCTGCTAATACTGCTTTTCCTTTCTTGTAGCCATTGGGAATGTTCCCATTGCTGCTATTGATTCCCAGGAACTAGACAGCCTTGAGCGGCTTCACCAACATACGAAGGGTTTTCAATTCGAGGAAAGGCTCCTCTGAGTGTTAGCTCTGCCCCGGATCCTGCTTTCGGGGCTGACTGGTAAAAATGCAGCTGAGCCATCCTGTAACTTTTTAGGAAATACATGCTGTATGTTGTATCACAGACAACATGAGCGGTGCCGGTTGTACACAGAGCAAATATCAGCTGAATTTGTAGTAAAACAAGCTTAATCTCAAGGCGATGGCAAAGCGTAGAGATAATCTACTGAAATGCCAAGAAGGAGGCAAAGCCCTGTGGTTGAGGCTCTGCAGATTCTCGTAAAAGCTGAATTCAAATGAGGACAGTAGCTATGTGGAGCAGCTTGGTTTTAAGGCGATTATCCTGCAGAGTAAGGTTGGGCTTGTTTTTTGTTTTTTGGTTTTTTTTTATGAATGCATCTAACAGTTCGCATCCCTCTCTGTGTATAGCAATGGTTTTATAATCTGTTTCAAGGTTGGGGAGGGAGGGGAGCTGGTCCAAACTGAGAACTTTGACAAAGATTGGAAGTGATAGTGATGTGGTGACACTTACAGCCCCTCCTGCTTTCTCCCAGGCTGCTGTGTTGAGTTTTTAGCTTGCTCCTTACTTCTGTAGGTAAGTATGAATAGAATTTATTCTCACAGCACGCTCGGTGTTTATACAAACCTAGATGATTGGATATTGCTCAAGGACAAATCTGTTATCTCCATAAAACCTTGAAACTTTGGCTGACTTCTCCAGTTAGTGTTTAGGTTAGGTGAATTCTACAACATGCTTCCTGTTACACGGCAAGACGTATGCATCGTACTTGTCTTCTGATCCTGTAACAGCAAGGGCTGAATGGGTCAGGAAAAACAAAGGTGTCCTTCAAACAGCCTGTTTGCTGTTTCCAAATAAAATGTTTTTCCAGCGCGTGTCTCGTGGCAGAGCTGGTACAAATCACGTTCCAGTTTCAGATTAGCAGTTCCTGTTTCATGTCCCTGCCTAATGCACCTGGTTGTGCTTTTTAAGCCTTCACATGCTAGTCCCTTCACTTGGGATCACCCCTGAGCCCATCGTGCGGTGCTTGTTCTTGAAGTCTGAAATCTTCCTTTGCCTTGAGCTGGGGCTTGAGGCTCAAATGTGTATCTGCTTTTTCCCCTTTTTCTTTTGTAATGGTTGGGAAAGATACCTTCAAAGGATTCTTGATGTGCTGATGGCTTCCTGTTTTCCCCAGAGTAAGACTCAGCATAACAATTCATAGTTCAAAATGTTTTATTTGAAAAAAAACCCCAGATCTCCTAATGAATTCCCCCAAGTGTTGGAGGGGCTGCTTCATTTTCAGTGTGCATCATCTTGACAACTCACTGGTTTCCTTGACCATGCGCGTGTTTGCTCCTAACGGAGGAAAGGTCTCTGGATTCTTACGCTGGTGCTTTTCGCAGCTTCCTTACTTGTGTCATTGGATGTGTAAGGGGAGGGGGAGGGACTCCCTAGACTCTCTTGTGCTGGAAATCAGGCTGGAAGATGCTGTGATTCCTTCTGGTCTTTTTATTTAATATTCCTGTATCTGAGCTTGGTTTATGATTGTTTTTTCTGGCCATAATATTTAATTTTATAGATCTGTGAAAGTCCCATGTATATTTACAACTGTGAATGATAGCTAAAGGGATATAAAGTGCTGTGTAAGAAACAGGAGAGACCAATAATATATAAGTGGTGGCTTTTTCAAACTTCTTGATCTCATTTTATCTTGTGCATTTAAGGTTTCATGTTTGTAGAGCGGTTGAGTGTCCTTCTGAAGGAAGGGAATGGCTTTGTCCTTCCTGGTGGCTGGGCTCCGGGTATGCAGAGCAGGTCGAAGGCTGGCTAGTCAAGATTGATTGTGCTCACTGTTTCAGATAAGTCTGACCTCAGCTCCTGCCCTACTGCAGCGATTCTGGCTTGGGCTGTATGTACTTGGCCATTCTGGCCTTCCCGTGGGAAATGGTGTCTCTTGGGAGCCTGTGCTTTGGATACAGACCTGCACATGGACACGTCGTCCCACTGCTTTCCCGATGCCCCTGGCATCCTTTGATACCAGCTGATTGTACTTGTAGCACTGTCCTAATTGAGCATTGCACAAAGTTGCTTTAATTGGGGTATTCTCTGTGTAGGCTTTTGTGCAAACGGCAAACCTCCACGGGACTTCTCAGCCCTGCAAGCCCCGTGCTTTGCAAGTCTCTTCCCCCAGCAGTTTCAAGATCTGAGTTTCAGTGTTCACCCATGTCGACTGCAGTACTCCGTATGTTGTGGCCGTGTGCTATCTGGACGGTCTCCTTCCTCCAGTCTGCTGGAGTCCTCTTGTTAATCACAGATGTTTGTGGTGACTTACGTTATTGTAATTAACGGCCTTTCTGCACATTGCAGTCAATTCACATTCCTCACGGCCCATGAGCTCAGGGAAACGCAGTACTTCCAGAGCATCTACTCTGGATCGCTTTGCACTGCTGTTGCTGCAGGTGTCCTGCACTAACCTTCAGCCTTCTTGTTTCTGACATACAGAGACCACTGTTTTCCCCTAATAAAGAGATTTGACTAAATACTGTACAAAATTTGAAATCAAACTGTAAGGCTTCCCCCACAAGGATCTGTCTGAAAGTTAACCTTTTGATACATAGCTGCTCATAATTGTACAAATCATCAGTGTCTGTACTGAATTTCTATTAGCTTTGGTCCATTTCCCAGGCATAGATCTGCATAGTAATATCGGCATCTGGACAATCTGCTCCTAAAAATCAGTAGAATCAATCAAAAGGCTTTGAGTGGTCACTTGCGTTGCAGAGATGCATTTCTGCAGAACATGGAAAAGCAGTAGACTCTTTTACTCAAATTTCTTTTCTCAGGCATGGGTCGGTGGATGGACTCGGTCTGGATCATGATGCTTTTATCAGAGGCATGAGAAAAATGTGAAGCTGCTCCCCCGCATACTCGGTGCCTGCCATTAATGAAAACAAAGGGCTGAAGCCAGCATATTCCTGACATCCCACAGAACAAGTAAGTGTGTCCTCAGGGTGGTTAGCTGTCACAGTCTGTGCTCCATCCTTCCTGAAGGAACAGTGGGGTCCCACTCCCTGTAGCTGTGTCTTGCCCTTCAAGTATGAACCTCTTCAGAATGAATTACACAGTCTTAATGGTAATGCAGCTTGGGAAATTAAATTGGGGGTGGAGCCCTTGCCTTGCCTGCTACCTGGGCTTGCCTCATGTTTGCTGTCCTTCCTCCTGGTCAGCATCATTGTGCCTTAAGCTGTAGGATAGGAGGGTGACAGCACAACTGATGTTTGGAGCATATAAGGATCCCCCTCCGAGGGGCTTGAAGCCTTTTTCTCCCCCTTTTCATGATGGGTGTGGGAAGAAGGGCCGTGGTGGTGGTGGGCTTCCTTCTGCAAGGCTTGTTCCCCTTTTTTCAGCTGGTCGCTGAGTGTTTCTGACATGCAGCACGCTTGGTGCTCTGGCACAGGATCAGAAGTGCTGGGGAGAGGCTTTGTTCCAGTCTGTGCTGCAAATGGGCTGATTGCTGGTGCGTAAGAGCCTGGAGGCTCTTGCATGTGAACGCTTGTAGCTCGACTGCAGGAGTCTTTTTGTGCTTAACGTGTTCAGCTCCTCTGCTTTGGGGGCAATGGGTTGAGTTAAAGAATTCACTGGCCGGCTCTGCTTCTGCTAAGTTTGACCCTCAGAGATGCGGGGAATAATAGACTGTGCTGACTTGTCAGGTATATTGTGAGAATAAACACCGTGGAGATTTTGGGCCTCTTGAATATTACTCCAGTGGGCACCATAAGTACCTAGTGTGAGACATTTATGTATGGTTCACCTGGCTGGATTGCTGACTCTGCTCCCCTGGAGGCTCCTTTGCTGGGACACGGAGGTAGTTTCATATGCTGGTGCCACCAGACCCAGCGAGGGCTTGCTGCGAGCCCTGAGCACTGCCCGCAGGCTTTTGAGGAGGCTGCAAGCAGCATTTGCTAAAGCATCCCCATGCCACTGCAGCAGCGCAGTTACCCCCGTCCCTTTGCAGCACAAAGTCTCGCTCTTACAGGCTCTCATGTTAATTATTTGATGTTAAACATGCAAAAAAATAAAATGGTGTGCATTTGTGTTTTTCATTACTGATCCTTACTGACCCTGCCTGCCTTCCCTGTTGCTGGAGGCTGCGTTTTGCTCATGTTATCCTCGGCGTTCAGCAGTGATGCACAAGCACAAAATGTGCCCCATGTGCCATTGGTCTGGGTCTAACACGCGCTGTACCTGTTTTATCTCTATTAATAGTTATTTCCTCACTCAGGATTTTTATGCTTCCGTGCACTTAGGGAAGGTTGCTTTCAAATTCTCTTCCTATCACTCACGATAAATGGTGTGTCAGTTCCAGGATAAATAGGCAGGATGGGAAAGGTGTTGCCATAGTAACAGAGGGATTTCAGTGATTGGTATCCATGGCAATTGTTGCTAAATTCTGAGAGGTTTTAAAAATGCTTTATTTAAAACATAATGAGTGCGCTGATGCCTACGGTGCCGGCGCGGTGGGGAGTGTGCGTGTGTGTTTGCACACGTGCATGCACAGGCACACGCGCTTTTGGGAGGAAGCGTAATCATGCATAAGAAAGGAGGGGAAGTTTATTTTCAGGCCGTTCAGATGCTGTGTCATGTGGCAGCGGGACAGCATCAACAGTCCTATTCAAACCTGCCTGCGCAGGGTCCTCAGGGCCTCCTTTGCTGCCTGGTAGTGCTGCAGACAGGGGATGCTGGGGCTCCTGTGTGATGGCTGCAGGTGACCCTCGAGGCCAGCCAGCCCCTGGGAGGGTGGGATGCATGTTTGGGAGGGTGCGAAGGATGCCCATGTCCATTTCTCTGGGGTCGTGATGATGGAAGCACCTCTGGAGGTCTGTGGATGGCCAAAAAGGCTGGAGTACAGTGCTAAAACCTGCTGAGAAAACTGGCTTATGCCAAGGGAGTGCCTGTCCTGGTGCGGAGCAGGGCTTTGTAAGCACAACTACCTTACTCCTGTTTTTGTCGGAGAGGTATTAACTCTTTTCGTCCTCTGTACATTGCTGCGGTGGCTTTGCTTTTGCCTCTCATAGAGGAACGGTCCGGGTGGAAGTAACCCTGCGAAGCTCGAGGCGGGAGGGATGCTCCTAGCGCTGTCACACGGAGCAGCGGTGGGAAGGGCAGCCTGTCTCCGTCTGGGCTCTGCTTCTGCTCCAGCGGGCCCTGGGCTGGGAGAAGACAGTGTGGGCTCCCAGGGATGCAGCTTTGAAATCCTCCATGGGCCTGGCAAGAGAAGCACCGTCGTGTTTTGGCATGGGCTGGGATCAAACATGCAAAAAACTCCCTTCGCTGTAAGCCCCGCGGCTGCGTAGGAGCAGTGGGGGAGCTGGGCAGGTGTCCGTGTGTGCAGGCGGCGATGGCTGATGAGCTGGTGGCTTGGGGCTCCCTCCTACAGCCCTGTTGTTATTGCAAGTGGAGCAGGAGCAGCTGCTGCCCGCTTCATTAACTGTCCCATCCTGGCAGGGGGCTGGAGCTCTACCGCAATAACTGCCAATTAAACACCTCTCCAGCGTGATCCTGGACCAGCCAGGAATTATATTTTATTAGCAGGGATGGAAAGCATCAGAAACCTCTTCCTTAGGGGCATGGCTGGTGGTGGCTTGATTTTCCTTTTGTATCTCCAGGATGCAAATATTTAACCTGCTCACTTGGAAAAGGTCCGTGTAACGCAAACAAGGGCCAGGTGAAGGTCCACCTGGCTCCCTCTGCCAGCAGGTTTCCCCCCAGCCAGGCAGGGCTCGTGGGCATGGGCAGAGCCCTGAGCACCCCAGGCGGTCGCTGGCTCCCTGCCCCGGCACAGAGGGAGGTCCTGAGTACAACTGTAGGGTTTTTTTGGGAAAAAAAAGCCATTTTGGGAAGAGCAGCTGATGAGAGTGTCTTAGTCGCAGGTTTGGTTTATAGGTGGAATTTCTCTTTCCTTCTCTTGGTCCAAATATCCTTCTTCTGAGCCAGAAAAATTCTGCTGTTTTTCACCCCAGGCTTTTCCTTCTGTTGGATAGAGGCAGCACTGGGAGGCAGGGCTGGGTGTTTGTTAATCCGCCTTAATTTGTGTAGCGATTGCTCATGCCAGTGCCTCCCCCTTTGCTGGCAGAAGTGCCACTGCCCCCTTCCTTTCTGCACTTTAGGACGTTGAAGTATGAAGGACCTATTTTGTAGGTCCTACAAAATAAGAAGTTCATATGATTACACTTTGAGCCGTGACCTTGAAACATTTCCATGCAAGACAAATACTTCCAGGGTGGGAAGCTTTTTCCTTCCTGAGATTTTCCTTTGCTTTTCAGTGTGGTTCTGCCAGAGATTAAAAATAACACTTCTGTTGGGTTTTGATGGCTTGACTCCCATTAGCCCCGCACGCTCTTTTGCACTAAATGCTGTATTTTGTACATCAAACCTTGGTGTCTGGAGGTTTTTTGAGGGCGTCCTGTGTTGCAGCCTGACTTGGAGGCTGCATGGGCTTTCTGCTGTGATCTCCTGGGTTGGTCTCAGCGTGGTGGCTTCCCATCAGGCTGACGTCTGCTGCCACTGCCCTCCCAGCGCGCTCGGCTCCACCGGCTGATGGGACACCAGGGGTAAATCTTGTGTATAAACACGATACAACCAGCCTCAATAGACTGCATTAGCGCTGCTTCATCTGCTGCCGCGTCTCGCCGTAGTGCCTGGCTGATCCCCGCTGCATCATATCAGCTGATGTAATTTCGGGGGCAGTCATCACCAAAGGCAATGTTTCATACCTGGTTGAGATATTAAATTACTTTGTATTTCTGATGGAAATGTAACCTCGGTTTTATGTCTCGGTGCCCAAAGCAAGTGGCACTGAAGCATGTCAGCTATTGAAAATTAAAAGATTCGTAGTGTTTCTAGGCTGGATGGCTGAGCCCTGCCCGTGCTGGTGGGAGAAGGGAGAGATCTTGAGCACTGGAGCAGATGGGTCAGAGGGGAGAGCAAAGCACCCGGAGCATTTCCTCGGCAGAGCTGCTTTTTCTTGGGAATACATCAGTTCTGGCACATGCTGAGTGCCAGAGTTTCTTTTTTTGTCATTTGGTGCTGAAAAATGGAGTGTGCGGTAGTGATCATTACAACGTCCGCCGAGTTTGTTAAAGGATCTTTTTATGAGCTGATTTGCACAACTCCCTTTCCAGGCTGCTAGGCATGATAAAATACTGCCGTTCAGCCTGTCATGGGGATAATTGGTTGGCATTATGAATCATAAAAGTATGTTCCCCCCTGGAATTTTATCCTGACATTTGATTTAATTTTTCTTGACATCACATCCATTATATTGCATCGCCTTGCCCTCGATAGCTGAATTTGCACGCTGAGAGTAAGGACCAACAGGTTACTTAAAGAGCAAAGTGGCTGTTAGTGGGAGTATTTGCTTTCTGCTGAGGAACCCCTTTCTAAATGAGCCAAAACATTATAAAAGTGCCAGTGAGGAAGCAGGATCCTCCCCCCTGCTTAAATCTGCCAGCAGAAGGAGAAGCAGCTCTGCTTTGTGATGGGGGTGTGATGGGGCTATGTCTGAGCTGGGCTTGTAGGGCAGGAAGGAAAAAGCATTGGGTTTTCATTTTACCCAGCCTTGCTTGGTATTTCTGTGCTTTCAACACTCCTAAAACAAGGAGATGGGGTAACTTCTCCTATGCTGGCCACCAGAGAAGTGGAGCAGAGGTGGTGTCCTCCATGCACCACACTTTCCCCAGAACCCTCCTGGCACACTGTGACACCCTCGGCATGGTTGTGGTGTGGTTTGCAGCCCACACCATAACCGGGGAGGATCATGCAGGGGGTGAGCTGGGGTACAGGATCAGCTCCTCTCCTGGTTTAAAGCCTGTGCGGTTGCACCGATCTGGGGACGTGCAGCAATGCCACCGTGAGTGGGTTTGGTTTGCTGGAGGTTTAATGGGCTTTGTGCAGTGAGCACCCTGGCGTACCTTTGAAGGCAAGAGACCCGCTTGAGCCCTGCAGTTGCCCCTGCCACTTCCATTTTCGCACGTCTCTAGAGGGGACCCCCCTGTAGCATCCCCAGTTGGGGCTGGGATCTGCTGCTCCGGCGGCTCTGCAGACACCCTTCCTCCCTCCCTCCTGGCACAGCCGCCTCTTGCGCAGACTGGTAATTAGCGCAAGCGTAGGATCCTATTAATTGCAGCAATTGTGATGTTTAGATTTCTGGGTTAATTGCTAATATCTGGTGTAACATTTTTCCCTCTGGATATTTTTGATCACCGTAATTAACCTCCCCCACTTGGAGGCGCAGACATTCATCGCTTTGCTCTTCAGCAGCCTGTACTGAGGGTCCTGGTGGGATCCCTCTCCACGGGTGCTGTGGTGGGCTCTATGCTTTAGGGTAGACACTCACTGCAATGCATCCTCTCCATACATTTTTCTGACATATCCTCGGGAAGCTTAGGAACACAGAGGCCATGCTGACTTGCCTTTGAACCGGCAGCAATAAAGCTGCTGCCAGTGATGCGTATTTTTAGGAAGAGGCTGGATCATTACAGCCAGCATCGCTTTCTTGTTATTTCTGTGATGACAAATGGAAAGTGGAGATGGGACCACAAGTGCCAAATGCGGCTGCCTGATCACAGTGCCCTTCCATTTCCCTTCCTGCTCCCCCCCAGGTCCTCTCCTGCAGTCCTGATGAATGTCCCATTTCGGCTGTGGCCAGGACCAAAGAGCAGGAGATGGGGGGAGGAAATAATGTTTGTAAAGATCAGCATGGATTTCCAGCATGGCTTGCTGTCTGCCCTGTCACACTGTGACGGGATCTGTAAAGGCAGGTTTGCTTTTACGAACACACTGCCTGGGCATTTCTGGTTGGGCGATGGTTCTCTGGTGATGCTGGTTGAGCTCTGTAGGGCTGGGGCTGGATTTTAGGTTTAGTTTGCAAACGTGTCCCTGCCGGCTGTGGAGCTCAGGATTGGCAGAACTGTGTTGAGTTGCATCTCATCTTGCTGTCCTCTAGCTCACAGTGTGGAGATGCTTCTGAGAGAAGCCTTGAGGTTTGCCCATGGGTTGTACAGAAAAAATTCTTGGTGTTTCTGAAATCTGTCTCAAACTGCAGTTTGTAGGCAGGGCAGATGCCAGATTAGGACTAGCTGGGAGCAGGGCAGGTCCCTCAGCTGCATTTGTCAAGAGCTGTGTGCTGCTCACGTCCGTCTCTGTGAAGCTGCTGGAGTTGCGTCGCAGAGCTAAGAACATCATCTGCTCCTGGAAATGTCCCTGACTAGGATCAGGTTTTACTTTAAGGCAACAGCTCTCTTGAGTGAGGTGCAGGGTATGTGCGTGCCCTGAGCAGCCTGCCAAGCCAATGCTCCTCCATCACACACACAGTCATCAGTATAACGGCCCTGGAGGGAAGAATGAGGGTCATTCTTGCAAAGTCCTCAGAAACCTGATGGCTTCTGGAGTATTGTCTGTATGAGCTCCCATGTTGAGAATGGTCTTTACTGAGAAAGATGGAAAGATGCTGTCAGCACTGCACTGTGGCTGGTGTCTGCAGGCGGCGCATGTACGGCAGCACATCTGGAGGGCTTTCATGGAGAACCACTGCTGGCAGTGAGACATCCATGGCGGCTCTAGACCTTATCTCTAAACCCATCCCTCTCCGAAGTGTGGGGTACATCTCTGAGCATCCAGGCTGAGCAGCTGGAGAGCAGACTCTTTGGCCAGCAGGTCTACCTGGGTGATTTTTTTTTTTTTTTTAAATCCTGTCAATGGGTGTTTGAATTTTAAGAGATTTTCTCCTGCTGGGCACAAAGCAGGAGCTGTAACTACAGCAGGGGGATGGACAAGCTGGGATGCTGCCCTGGCAGCATGTGTGGCCCTGTTTGAGCAGGCAGCCTGACAGCAGAGGGATGAAACCATCCCTTGGCGTTCCTCGTGCTTTCAGCTCAAACCTGGATGAAAGGCTAGGATTTTCAAAACATTGAATAGATACCACTGGCAGAGCTTCATTGCTCTTGATTTCCAACAGACTGGGGTGATGTCCTTTGAAAACTCCAGCTTAATCCAAGACAAACCACAGCTTGCTTTATTTTTTAATTGGTGCTTTATCCATTTTCTCTTTTAAATTGGAGGAAAAGTGACAAATCTAAGGAGCAGCTGTGATGGTGTGGGTTGGGTAGGTGGGAAGGGGAGGCCAGCACCCCACCGACCCAGGCGACTGCAGGGACACACACCTCCTGCATAGCATCGGACTGATGGCAACCCTGGAACAGGTGGACGGCGGACAGGTTTAATGGAAATCCACCGCCTAATTTTTCAGAGGATTATCCTTTATAATCGCCTTTTAAAATAATTTGGGTGAAAGCAATACTTCTTTGTGATTTTTTTTTTTTTTAATTTTTTTTACCTTCCCTGCTCTTGGAAAATAATAAAAGGTGCCAATCTTCTCTGAGAAGGTGAATCTAATTAATTGCCCTTAGCAGGGCCTGGAGAGCTTTTGATGAGAGATGAAGTGTGAATATGAGGGACATGGGTTTGATTTGTGGCTGCCACTGGGTCGTCTTCAGATACTTGTCTGGATTTCAAATCAGCTTTATCCTATGTAGCTGGTTCAGTTTTCCACCATGGCAGTAGCCTATTCCCACATCATATCTGTGTGGTGTATATGACAATTGCTTCTTTGCATGGCTTTAGCGGCTCATGAGGAATAGAAAAGGGAAAAGAGCACCATCCTGGCACCCTGCACCCTAGGCTCCCACTGGTGATGGGGAAATGGGATGATTTCTGTGCTCCCACAGGGCTCTTGAGGCCAGGGCTTGCCTGTGAAGAGCCAGAAGGTTTGTAACTTGCTGAGAAAAACACATTTCACTCAGCGATGAAAGCTCTCGCTGGTCACGGTTACCCATGAACTCATCTTGTGAAAACAATTGCTCTCCATCTGAATAGCTATGGTCTCCTGCTGCCACGTCAGGTTCCTCCCCCGAAGGAAAGACGAGGACAAAATGCTTTTTGTCTAGCAGAGAATACTCTCAGCTTGCTTTCAGTGGGGATAAGTGATGATGAAGCAAGTGAAAGTAATTCTAGACTGTCTTAAAGTTATTGACTTTGCAATGATGCTGTGATGATGATTATTTTTTAGTTAGGGATGAGAGAGGTGTGATCTGAGCTGACTGCAGATCCGTGGCTTCTAAGGGCCCGTTTGCCAGCTTGTCTTTAATCATTCCTGTCATTAGGGCTTTACTTCCTTTTCCTTTTTTTTTCCTTTTTTTTTTTTTTTTAACACAGGAAATCTCCTGCATACCTTCAACTAAACTAAAATGATGTTTAAAATTTAATTGGCAAATGCCTAATGAATTGCACAGGTTAATACAGTGAGCTAGAGGAAGCTTTATGTATAGAAGACAACTTGGAATAATTTACATTGAAGGAGACTGTTGGTGTGAGTTTGTTGTTCAGGGTCTGTGTTGAATCTCCAGCAGGAGAGAAGGGGGGTGGGAGAGGCTGCTGGGAAGCACTGGAAGTTTCCAGAAGGGATCAGTGGATGGAGGTGTGGCTCACCCGCTCTCTACCTTGCGTCCCACCGGGTCAAAATCCAGAAGGATGAAGGCTAATGGGAAGGATGCTCATGCTTTTGGGAATTGAGACCCTCCACTTCATGGGGTGGTCCAGCACTGGCACATCCCATGTGCTGCCTCTCCCTCCTCTCAAAGAGCTGGTTTCTGACCAGTCTCACATGGCTTTCTGCTCCAGTGCCACATCCTCTGCTTGGACTTGCTGTATTGCAGTGTTCAGGACAACTTCTCCTCGGGAGCAACTCTCTAGTGAAAGTGGAACACGTAAATGCAGCAGTGGTGGAGCAAACAACATATTTATGGGTCATTGCAGCAAGAGCACTTGGATGGAGACCTGTCATGTGCATCCTTCAGTGTCCTCCCTCTGGTCTGAGTCATCTCTGGAGGCCTCATCTAATCAGGTTCTTCTCACACCCTTGCTCTGGAGCCTTGGTGTCTCTGAGCATCAGACTGGGTGCCTCATGTGACACATCCTTCGTGTTCCTCTCTCCTGTTTTTGCCTGGAGGAGCAGGAGAGGGAAGCAGGGCAGGACCACTAACAGCTACAGCATCTCCTCCAGAGGTGAACTGGAGGATGATATCTGAGTGTAAAACACTCTGGGGAGGAGCGATGAGAGCGTTTGGCCTTCACGAGCAGGCTGGCTGTGGCTGTAGCAGTTTGGGAGCACAGTGGGAAGGAGATGTGTCCCTAGGCCATCAGGAGGTACCAGCCTCAGGTTGTCACTAATGGGCTTGTTGATATGCAGAAATTAATCCCAGTTTGCAACAGGTCTGTGGGACAGGAATCAGTGCCTGGGCAGACCTGGGGAGGGACGATGCAAGGACACGGGTGCATTGCCATGGGGGTGCTGATGGGTCCCTGCTGCTCCCAGGACCTTGCACAGTGCAGGGGGCAGGGGCTGTTCCAGGGCCTCAAAATCAAACGTACCAGCTGGATTAATTCCTCCTGTCACAGCTCCTTCCAGACAAGAGCACTGATGAGCCACAGCACGGCGGCCACCCCGTGTCCTCCTCTCCAAAGAGGTGACATTTGCAGCAGCCGCCTGGCTCAGGCTGTCCTATTATCCCTGCCCAAAGGTAAAGGAGCACGCAGGCTGGGTACAAAAGGGCTCATCAGCGTCGGGAGGAGTGTTTGCTTCTCTGCCTGTCCCTGTTCAGAGACGTGAAGGTTTTGCAGAGGAGCGGAGGCTGGGGGGGAAGGTGTCTCTGCGTGCCCAGAAGCACAGACCTGCTTTTTTGTTCCTGCGATGCTGCTCACAGACTTGCAGGGGTAGATGCGGAGCAGGAGCTGGTTGCCCAAGTATGCTGGTGCCCTTGGAAGAAAACCTTTTCCCTGGGTGGTGAAAAGGCACCAGATTTCGAATGGACACTGGGGCCCATCTGGGTGCTCACCCCTCTGCACTAACACCTGGCTGCTCCCTGCAGCTCCCCACTCCTGTTCTTCCTCCTGCCACCCCCAAACCTCCCTGTCACCTTCAGCCAACACAAGGCTGGGCAGGGCAGCGGCCTTTCTGTGAACCCGGCCACCTGGGTCCTCCTGGCAGCCCTTGCACATTGCTCATGTGGCTTTTGTCCTGGGCTGATGCAAAATCCTCCTGCTTCTCCCCCCAGCTCTGGGGTTCTGGCCATGCTTTTGTCCCCATCCTGCTGTTTTTCACCCCAAAGATGTCCCCAGGCCAGCCCTACGGCCACTGCTCTCCTCCCACTCCGTCGCTGAGGGCAGCAGCCAGAGCTTTTCATGCATCGACTGCACTAAGCAGAGTGGTGACTTTCCCCCCCCAGTGAAGGTTATAAAGCATCAAAAGGGACTTTGCAAGGAGATGGGGGTGGCAGCCAGCCAGTGCGGTGGCTCTGGGCTTCAGCACGTCCTTCCCTTGGCGATGCTGTGGGAGGGGAGCCTGCATGCATGCGTGTGTGCAGAAGGCTCCCTGCAGTAATTAGCAAAGATGGAGAGTGACCTAAGCCAGGGCATCTCCTACATAGGGCAGCAACCACTTTGGGCTGTGGTGGGTCCGTAGCTTGGGCTGGGACTGTGATCACTGCATCTCCAGGGAGCAATGTCCTCGTGCCTGGAGCCTGGTGGCCTTGGGGAACTTCTGTGCACAGGGAAGAGGCTTCCTATCACCCACAATTTAGGTAAAAAGGAAGAGCAAGCTGGCCCCAGTGTGGCGGTGGGGCTTCGCAAGCCCCTTGCCCTCTCCAGGAGGGGAAATGTGTCAGGAGCAAAATGTCTGGAGCCAAACCCAGCAGTGCTCAGATGCAGGCAGCGCAGCTCTGCCACATCCCGCCTCGCTCCTGCTGCCTTGGGGTGAGAAATGGCCTGTTCCCAGTGCAGCGTTTATATGTAACCTGTGTGTTGTTCAACCAGCACGTGGCAACTACCAAAAAGCCCGGGTCTCTTGATATTCTCTTGCTTTGCTGTGGCTTAACCTCCATTTCCCATGCCAGGTGGCTTTGGCAGCATCTCTGCCACCCCGTGCCTGTGCTGCCCTTGCTCATAGCCTTGTGTGCATTTGGCTTTCAGATGAGGCGGGCAGCCCAATTTCCAGTACTTTCCTTTTCTAATTGTCCCAATAAATTTTTTTTTTTTTTCTTGCCTGTTGCAGAGCTTGCTACTGATTTCCCAGGAGAGGAATAAAAGCTGGAGCACAAATATGGCATGGAAAATAAGTGTCAGTGGGCACATTCACTGTGCTGAGGATGGAGCCCTGTTTGAAGCTGCAGCAACAGGGTGATGTGTGTGTGCATCCAGATAGGGTGTGAGGAGAGAGAAACCCCTAGGCTGTTTTCACCAGATGTTTCCCTTTTCCCCAGCCCTCTGTATTAATGACTTTTAAGGCCAGGAGGAATCTCTTAGTCTGAGCTTTGGTATTACCCTGGCTGTAAAACTGCATTCTGCATTCATTATTAGCCCTTGTTATTTAGTGACTTGTCAGCCGGCAGAGCATCCCTGTCAGTGGTGATTCCTTCTTTTGCCTGACATTTGGGCAGCTGTGTCTTAACCAGCTGTTAGAGATCTAACAGGTTCAGTGTTGATTTTTATATTGTTCCAGCTTCTTCATCAAAATGTCACCCACAGCTGAATCAAACACCCTGTTGGGTTGGTAAACTCATTTTGGAATCTCATAAAAAGCTCAGGTTGTTTTAATGAAATCTGCTTTTCATAAACGTGTGCTGATTGGCACTAATTAAATTTCAGTTCTTCATTAAGTGAGTCCTGTTTCAGCTCTTCCTTTGTTTTGCCCAGCTTCAATGTCAGACCAGTGATTTGGAAGACAACATGGATTGTTTTAACACACAATGAAACAAATAACAGTGCTGTAATTTAAAGCAGCCTTTTAAAAAGGACTTAAAAAGCAAGGAAAAAAAGTATCTAGAAATAACTCCTTGGCCAGCTCTTTAAAACCTCTTTGATTCTATTGCTCCAGATCTTGCTGATTTTTAAAAATTTTGGCATTAATAGTCTCTATTTATTGGTTTATTTTAGTTTGTGTTGCAATATAAAATGTCTGATTGTACCGTGGTATGAATACATCACCTAATTCTTCCTCTTCTGTATTAAATAAACCCAGTTCCTCTGCATTATTTTCAGCACTTCCACCTCATCTGTTGATTACGGGGCTGACACCCCTGCTTGGGTTTCTCTGTACCGAACCTGATCTGGCTTGACAGGGGGGACCACGGGTTTCTTCCGAGCACTGTTTGCTCTCGTTGCTTTTGCTCACTTTCTAATTTAGCTGCTAGCAACTATCTAGTTCTATAAATTGTAGTTTTTTAAAAAAATCTTTTAAAGCCTGATTATGCTCGCTTCTGAGCAAGGCTTTTATGAATTTCTTTCTCTGCAGCATTTTAAATAATTAAGTAAATGTCCATAAGCAGTGTCCAATTCTCTCTTCATTAAATTATTTCTCCTAGCTGACTGGGCTCACCAGCGTCTCCAGCTTTTGTGTTATTAGTCCTTTTAAAGCAAAGGGAGGGTGTGTGAGACTTTGCCAGTTCAGGTTTTACTGTGCCCAAGTACAACTTGAAAATCTGATGCACAAACCAGCATTCCTTCAGACAGCTATGGAAAGGCTTTGAGTACCTGTCTGCGACTTTATTTGCCTTGAGAGAGACAAGAAAGCCAAGCAATCATTATCTTAACTTGGTCTTAAAATGTAAATGGTGCCTCTTTGCTGCTCCTTGTTCCTCTCTCTGCTTTCCTTGGCTTGAATCTGCTTTTTGGATCTATTTTGGATTTCAGGGGCTGTGTTTGCCAGGAGTGGCCCTGGGGGGAGTCACTTTGGCCGCAAGGTGCTGGACTGTGGGCTGGACCTCATGGTCCCTTTGGACTTTTGGAAAGTTGATAGCTGTGCAAATTTTTTTTTTGGGGGGGGAGAATAGCAAAAGAATCTGACTGTGCATCCAGAGGTTTTGGGGGCACCCGCAGCCACAACCCCATCCCTGACCCCGCTGTTGGGTGACTCCCCCGGTGTGAGCAGGCAGGGGGGTGGGAGCACCCGGGTGTGCGGGCTCAGCAGGGGAGCTGCTGACAAACGCATCCTACAGAATCCGCCTCTGGCAAGTGTTTTTATGCCTTTAGATTATTCTCATGCGGTGCATTTGGAAAGCCGTTAGTGGATCATTTTATGGGGGGGAAAAAAACCATTTCCTTTGAGAGGACGTGTTACATTTCTTAAACTGCGCCGGGAGAGTTTTAAGTGTGCTTTTAAAGTGATTTGCTCTGAAATATGCACTTGGTTTGTTCCTCTCTTATTTTTCTTTTCTTTTGATGTGGAAGAAGAAAGAAGAGAAGAAAGACATGCTTCAGCCTCGTGGTGGTTTCATTGGGAGAAAGGTGCATAGTCCATGACAGTCCTTCAGGGTTTTAACATCCTTTAAATTTCTTTTTCCATCCTCTCACCCGCCTCTGCTACAACCTTTAAGCCCCCATTTGATGGCTGTGTGGCCTGAGAGGTGTCCTGGCTCACTGGGAGATGCAACTTCTGCTCCCTACGGGCTGGGCACAGGCTGCCCCATTAGTCTGCAAAGCGCCGGTGCCCGACGCATGTCCCCAAAATAACACCAACACGGCCGGTAGCAAAGGAGAGCCATCCCCCATGCTGTCCCATTCAAAGAGAGCCAACTCTATCCAGCATTAAGAGTTGAGGAATATTTTCCTTGTCCTCCAGCTGATGAGGCAATAACCGCATTTGCTCTGTTCAGCTTCCTTGCGGGAGCCGCTCGTCGATGGGTACTGGGAGACAAGATGGGTGATAGCACAGGCTGGAAAAAAAGAAAGGAAAAAAAGAAAAATCAAACAGCAGAACACACAATTTACTTTTCCCTCTGCTTGTTTTCTCGCCTTTCTTGATTCTGGAATGTTTAGAAGCTTCTCCTGGAATATATTTTTGGACTCAATGGGAATTAGGAAAAAAAAGAGGAAAATCCCCAGGACCTCTCCTTCCACCACATTTTTTAACTGGACTGTGTGCAGCTCCAGTGGATGCCTATTCTCTATTGATCAGCAAGTCAAGGGTGAGCACTCTGCTGGTCTCACCCTCTGCCTGCAATGAATCCCACGGAGAGCAGGCTGGGAAGGGTATCGTTGTAATGAGGTATGCTAAAGGATAAATGTTCAAAGCAATAGTGCCAAAAACAAACACAGTGAGATGCTTCGCTGCACTGGGTTTTATTTCTCTCTCGCCCACCTCCAAGCAGCCCCGGCCGGGCGAGGGCATTGGGCAGCCAGTTGCCGTTGTGGCACGAGGAGCACGTCCATGCTGCTGTGTCCCTCTTTCCGTCCCAGCAATGTAGGACCCTGGGAACAGCCTGTTGAGCTCAGCTCCATGCGCAGAGGCTTGGCTGGTGATGGGGAAGGTCCATCCCACTCAGCAGAGCTGTACCCACTCTGACAGCTTCATTTCGAAGAGCAGCCCTGCCCAAAGGATGCTCTAGCAGACAAGTGGCCATTTGTCCTCTCCATCTCCCTGCCTTTAATCGGGGCAGTGTCCACCTCTGCCAGCATGTTGCTGTGGCTCTCCCTCTTTGGGGGACACCAGGAAGAAGCACAGGGGTTTACTCTAGCTCATGGAGGGGTTTCTCTCACCCCGGAGCACCATCTGCCCTGGCAGGAGAGGAGCACCAGTGCCTGCCGAAGCCTTGTGTGGGAGGGATCACTGCATCACCATGTCTTGATTTACTACAGCCCTGCTCCCGCTGCACTGCAGAGCAGATGGAGACACTCAGTTCTTCTGTCTTCGGGGCTTTGCAGAATTCCACAAACATGCTTTTTTTTTGGGTCTTAAATCCTTTTGAGAAGGGAAGCTTCAATGAATTTTAAATAAGCTCTCGAAGCTGTGCATTAAACCTAATGAGCCAGAATATCAATTATGCTGAGGTAAATGAGAAGTAGCTCCAGGGAAGTAAGTGGTGGCTTTAGGTTGACGTTGGTGTCAAGAGATCAGGACCCAGCTGAATGATAGTGGCAGAATTAAACCGGCTTTCTTCTTCTTCCAGTCATCAGGGTCATGGCTGTGCAGAGGGAGCCTTAACAGTTAAACCCTGAAGGTGAAGAGAGAGAGGACCTGTCAGGAGATGCAGGAGGTTTCTGGTCTCCTGGGCTGAGGAAGCTGTGGATGTCGCATGCTGAGCATCGTCCTGCTCTGGGGCACAGGCAGAACTGATGTCTGCTCAGACCTTCGCTGCTCGGTCCTTGCTAGCACCCTCATGCTCTCTAACTTGTCTCGCTGCTTTGTCTTTGGACACCGCAGTCTGCACCAATCCCTCTAGCTAAGAGGAGTGGATCTGGCTGGGTCTCCGTCCTGCAGGATAGCACACCAAAATCCTGATCTTCCCTGCAAAGTTCTAATCTGCTCTGGCTTATCCCCATCAACTCTGAATAGAAAAAAGAAGCCACCAATTTTCCTTGTAAGAATCCCGCGTCTTGCTGTCTCAATGGAAGTTATTAATGTTATATTTCCCCTGGTCTATCCCCTCCACATTGTTTTCATTTGAGCTCGATTTTCTCTCAGTTAGGTTTACTAGTGCTTGCTGCTAACTTTCATGTAGCAATTAAACCCCCAAATGCAAATGTAAGTGCAGGTTGGCCAAAAGCTATGCCCAGCACTGTTGGCTCCAGTGTTTGCAGGCTCTGCCCCAAGCACGGTGGCAGGCGGACCTCTGGTTTGGGGCTTCCCATCACCGTTTTAATGAATTTTTGAAGTTCTTGAAAGGAAACCTCTTTCTTTTATAAGCCAGCTTTGATAGCGCAGAACTGAATCACTGGAAGAGATTGAAAGGGGGGCTGATGAGTTTGTGTTTAGCCGCTTGGCTTGGCTCAGCCAGCAGCAGGGAGGGCTGTGCTCAGCAGGTCCAGTGGCACCCCGGGGCTGCCAAATGTCATGGGATGGTGCCAAGATGATCTCTGGTTCAGCTGTGCTTCTCAGTCCTTCTTTGGTGGTGGATCCCTCTGGGACCTGTTCAGTGGCTGGAGGGCATGATGCTGGAGTCATCACCTGGGAGTGATGCTGATGCAAACCCTCTGTGTCCAAGGGAAGGGGTGATGTCTCCAAAACTGCCCCTGTTTTACGCTGCTTGATTTACAGAGCAGAGCGTCTCTGTCAGGGGAAGAGCCCTTGGGAACAGCTTTGGCACTTCATAGCAGCACCTGCCCTGAGTGTCATCACACTTTTGGCTTTCCACTTGCTACAGGGATCAGACAAGCATCCTTCAGAGCTTTTATGTGGGATGTCCCAGCATGGTCCTGCCACCCTCTCCAGGGGACTCCCAGGGATGGGGACCGTACGTGCCAGCACCTTAAAACCTTTCCCCCCAGGGTCTTGCTGCACCCAGAGTCTGCAGTGAAATGGGCTGCATCTCGCCCTGTCTGCGGTGATGTTTCTCCGAAAATCCTAATGCTGCAAGGAAGCCACTGAGACACATGGTGTGCATTGGCCAGGGAGAGCGCTGCAAATACCACTGAGAAAAAAACTGGGAGGAGGGGAGAAGGTCTAAATAACCAGCATTAATCCCGAGGCTGACACATGATGTGTATCCCTGTTATAAAGCAACACACTATACACAGGGAAGAGACAGGAGCTTTTATCTTCTCTGTGTAATTCTTTTTCCTTCACTCTCAAAGCATACATGACTTCTCCTGGGATGCCCTATTTGGTGATCGCAGGGCTGCGTTTTGACTTAGTGCTGGGACTGTGAGGAGCCCAGAAAAACCCTTTTTTGGTTGAAATCCACTGCTATTGGCATTGGGTGGATGGTAACTTTGCATCACAGTTGTCTGCTGCTTGGCTGTGGGTTAGGAATGCTCTTAAGGAAGGGTGGTCAAAATGTGCTGGCAATGAGCTGGACTCCAGGGAGAGAGCTGGGTCATGGTGGCACTGAAAAGCATTGCTGGGGGGGTCCCCAGATCCTCCCAGGATGCTGGGATGTGGGGTGAGCCAGCACCACTTTCCATGGCCTCGCTGGATGCAGTCTCCATCTTTGCTCCTTTAAGCCACACCAAGCAGGAATAAGCTGATATCTGAAAATGGACAAAGGGAGTCCATCCGGGCTTCACTGTGGTCTGGCAGGGCTGGGGTTGGTTAACTGAACCATCAGTGTCTGCAGCCATGGTGTGGCATCGCTATGGGAATGGGCCCTGGGATGCCTAACCCTCCTGACTGTCAGCCCCGGGCATCTGCAGAACCTCTCTCCTGAGCCTGCTTCCCCCAAAAATGCAGGCTCGTGTGACTGCTCTGCTGCCTTGTCCACATCCTCCAGCATGATGTGAACTGTTGAGCCACTTGATAAAGCATTAAAGGTTTCAAAGGTAATTAACTTCCTACAAGTTGGTGTGCTTAAACAGCAAGGCAGAGGAAAAACTTGTCCGCCAGAGAGATGTCAGGGTAGGCACTCAGTTTTTATTAGACACTAGAGAATCTACTGGGACACCGCAGTAATGGCCTATGGGGGGGAAGTCTGCAGTGCCACATGGTCTCAGGGGGAACACCAAGGTTAGGAGGGCTAGGACCCCAACCCCTGGGGAAGTGCTCCTGGAGCTGTTGCATGGGGTCTGCACAGGACAAACCCAGCTGCGAGAGAGGAAGAAAGAGCAAAATGTGTATTTAATCCATTTTGGGAGAAAATGAAGCTGACTGATGCTGCAACGAGGAATGAATGGAGGCAGGAGAAGCGAGATGTGGGCGGGAGAGGGCCGGCACATCTTAGGTGTTATAAAATTGCTGTTTCCAAAACATCCCCAACTTTTGTATTTGTTAATTTAGTGGCCGACTCTGCAGCAGATAAATCCAGGGCAGGTTTGTAAATGCTGCATTGCTGGCAGCCAAAACACAAATATAACCTGAACAGCTGCCAAACAGTAAAAAACAGGAAAAAATGCTCTGTGTCAGGGTTTACAGCCCTAGAAAAGAAAAGGCTACAGCAGCCTGCTTGGGTGGCCTGGGAAAGGGCTGGCCTGGGCCCAGACTTCCCTCCTGGGGCAGATAATGGGATGGGAGAAAGCAAAGCTGTTTTCAGGCTACCTGCAGCACCAGGGGGGTTCCTGGAAGGGGATTTGGATGTTTCTTGGGGCTTTGTGATGCTGCAGACCCAGAGAAAGCCATGTTTGGAAAAGTGGATGGGTGCAAAAATGAGTAAAAATCTGTTTGTGGTTGCAGGTTTGGTGATTCCTGTTCTGGCTGGAGCATCGCTGCCACGCGCCCGGCCATGGGCATCCCGCTCAACCGTCGCCACCGCTTCTGCCCAACTTTGGCAGCCCTTGGAGCACACCCAGAGCCCAATATTGTGACTGGGGCTGCTTATGCTGCTTGTTGCTTGAGCTGCCTGGCACTTCCTAGGATAGGACCTCGGTTTTCAGCTGTTCATCATCATTTTGCCAAAAATATTCAGGCTGAAATCATGGATCTCTTTCTGAAAATCAAGGGAAAGAAGGCGAGCTCTCACCTTGCAGGTCGTTGCAAACAGGCAGGAGTCCTCAGCCTCCGCCCTGCCTTTTCTTCCTCTTCCACAGAAATGGGAAAATTACCTCGTGTTTAATTAATGCTGCGCATCATGAAATATCACTGCTTGTCTGTGCAAAGCTCCCTGATTGCAGATGGGTAGGCACCAAAACATGGTAGTGTTGCAGCTGCAGCAGTTCTTTGCCCACAGTCATGCACTATTTCCTTTTTTCCTTCCGTTTTTTCTTCCTTTTTCCTTCTTTCCTGCTTTCTTTTCTTCTTTCTTTTCTCTTATTCTTTATTCCTTTTCTTTCCTTTCATTTTTTCCCAGCAGGTAGGTTTTACACTCCTTGAGCTGCTTCTGTCTCACTGGAGCAGGGACCTGCCTAGTGCCTCCCATCCAACTCCATCATCTAAGGTGACCCCACGGGTTTCTCATGCCTGAGTCAATGTCTAAGGATGGGATGGGGAGGACCTTCCCCCAGCCAGCAGCAGGATGGGATTTCTCAGTCTGCTCCATGGGGGAAGCTCCCCTGGCCCATTATCATACAGGGGTCCAGAAGTCAGAGAGACCAAAGGACATGAAGAAATCCAGAAAAAAGCAGAGGACTGTGCGGGACTGGGATTGACTTCCAGTTCTGGGCACGTGTCATCTTCTGGATTCACAACTTGACTTGTCGGGATGGATAAGGAGGTGTTTTGTCCTGTAGCATAAGACTCGACACTGGCAGATCGGTGTCCTGCAAGTCTAATTTATTTCACTGCAAAGGTACATAATGATGCAGATAAAAGCTATTGATCTGGCAGCCGCACCGCTCGGTCCTGCCTGTGCCTGGTGCCACCCTGGGGTGCTGCAACATGGTGACAGGACGTGGCGCAGGGTGCTGCAAGTGCACGCAGCCCCTCTGAGCCTGCAGGAGAGGATGAGGAAAAGTGATGCTGCCAAAGCAAAGGCTGAATTCACCAAAACACCCTGATCTGATCCACTGAATTGCAAATCACAGTCAGGCTATGCATAGAAATTCAGGTCAGGTTTTGCAGGTGGATTTGTGGGCACAGTCCTGTGGACTCATGCTGTGGTGCGGGATGTCTGGGGGATAAGCTCATCCTGGGTTATTTTAAGGTCGTTTTTCCTGCTGTATTAAGAGGAGGAGGCTCTGGGACAGGCTGGTTCTGTTTGTGCATGGTCTCTGCCCGAGGGGTGCTGGCTGGATGCTGACATGGTGCCATGCTGGCGCTGTGAGCCTGGCGGCGATGTCATTACGGTCGCCCTCCTTACCCTGACCTGGACCTGGGGGCAGCCAGGCACAGGCACAGGGCCTGGCACCGGGGATGCTTTTGCCAAAGCCCCGAGGGTCTGGGGGACATGCGTGTCCCCAGCTGGGTCACCTCCCACCTGCCGCCGGCGATGTGCCAGAGCTGGAGGGGGACGTGGAGGGAGATTTAGGCCACCCATCAGGATGCACTGTCTGCCGCGTGTCGGAGCTGTGGCTGAGGTGTCCCTGAGATGTCATTGGGATGCTGGGGCTGCAGCATGGCCACAGATTTATAGCTTTTGGCTGAAGACAGATTAAAGAGGACATGTAACTTCCTTTGCTTCCTAAGTGGGCAAGAGGCCGCTCAGCTTTTGCTCTGATGATCACAGGCAAGAGGTGGCTGCATCCAGCCATAAGCAGGAATCCCACTCTTCCTTCTGCAAAGACTTTCAGACCAGCTGTGGGGGCAAGCAGAGGAGAGGAGGGGGCTGCAGGGCAGCAGGACACGGCCAGCAGCAGCTGTGCAGACCACGGCCGTGTGGATGGGGGGCTCAGGAAATAATTAACCAGCAGAGTCCTTTCAGTGGATGACTTTGCATGTGCAGGTGTATCTGAGCAGTCTTGGCAATTGGGTCACTTTAGTCTTTTCCTGGAAGACAAATAATTTTTTAAAAATGTTTCTGAGGTTAGTGGCTGTGAGCAGAGTTTGGAGTGGTCAGAGGCAGCTCCTGGCCACCACCCAAGGGAGCTGCGGCTGCAGATTTAGAGAGGAAATCTTTCAGGTGGGATTTGCAGGAGGATGGGACAGATGATGTTGCAATGTGCACATTTGCCTCTGCTAATATAGTGAGAGGCTGGTCCTGACTGTCACTTCTCCAGTGGTGGTGTGGGGAGACACCTTGGAAATCCCCCCGCTGTGGCGATGCTGCCAGGGGTGGTCTGGGCATGGGGACTGGGGCAAGGGGCTGGCCTGGGGGCTGCCCCACATCTGCATCCAGCTCCCCTGCCCTGGTTCCTGAGCTCTTGGCAGTGCCAGTGGTCCCAACCAGCAGAGGTGCCTTCTCCATCCCACTCCATGCAAGCCTGGATGGCACCTTGCTGCGCTCAGTGCTGACTTTCTGTAAGGAGAAAATAATTGGGATGGACGTAGCTAGTTTTTCTTGCAACGAGGCCAATCTATGCCATCCTTTCATTGGTGCCAGCCTTTGGTGCTGTTGGCACTGAGGGTCTCTCTGGAAGCGCTGCGTGCAAAACCCCAGGCAGATGCTCCTCACAGCTGAATTCCTTCCTTCCTGCCACATCTCCCACTTTCTGACCAGGGATGCAGAGATGGATCAGCTTCTCACCTGCAAGCACCAGCTCGTGAATCTCCGCTGGCCTCCATGGATGTGCAGAGATATACAGCCACAGGACTCTGGACCACCACTCCTAACCTGTCAGCTGGCGCGGTGCTGGCACTAACAGGGTGCCTTCTCCCAGTGCTGCCGGCTGCTCAGGGGACCGTGTGCTGCCCCTGGCCAAATCTGCATGGCTGGGTGCAGGCTGTAGCTACTGCAGTTGCTTGGTCTTCCTTGGCTGTCTCTTGGTCCAACTAGGATGTGTTTATGGTATCTTTGTACGGTTGTATGGGAGCATCTGTCTCTGACCTTGGCTGCATTTGCTGAATTCACCAGAACACCCAGATCTTGTCCTCTGGGTAAGAACAGCAAATTGCTGTCAGGTTTTGTGTGGAAATTCAGGTCAGGGTTTGCAGGTGCATTTGTGGTCCTGTCGCAGCACGGGGTGAGAAGGTGCTGCCCGTGACCCTGTGGCCAAGTGGCCAATGGCCGAGTGCCAGTGGCATCATGCTGGAGCATCCTTTGGGAAGTGGGATCAAATGAGATCTGTCAAACCAAATGCTGAGCTCAGGCTGTCTGCATCCTGCCTTAACCCTCTTGCCTGCAATCGTCCCTGCTGCCAGCAAGTCAGAAAAATCCACGTTTGCAGCATTATAGCAGGAGCAGCCGCTTGACTGAAGAGATGCTGCCCAGAGTCAGAGCAAAGCCTGGAAATCCTCACACAGGAGGTAGATCTTGGGCTGCAGAGCAAATATGAGTCACTTGCTTTGTGTTCAAGAGGGACGTTGGCCGTGTGTGTCTGTCTGTCCAGCGAACACCCAGCAATACATTTTAGCATGTGGCTTCCATACTGCACCCCCTTCTTGGGTCACAAGTCCAGTAACAGCGTTTTATCTTCAGTAGCAAACCTCAGAGCTATAGATCTCAACTAACTGACTGCAGTTTGCCAAGCGATGGGTAACTCATATTTATTGGTCTGATCTGGGTGACTTTCTCTGACCTTCTGCACGTTTCTCCTGGAAGAGGAATCGTACAAGTACCCTCCTGTGAGCATGCTCTTTTCACTAGGGCCCTCTTTATCCAGGTTAGCAGAATTGAGCATGAATACACGTTAACTACTAGTGAGATCTTCTCAGCCTGCTGTTTTCTCCAAGCATTTATGTATTCAAGAATAGCAAAGCCCTTGGACGTTGTTTTTCCTTTAAGCAGCAGCAATAAGACTCCACATCACTAAAGATCAAAGCAACTAGTTCTGGCATATCTCTAAAACTCTCCTCTCCCTTCCCTGCGGATGAGATGCAGGTGTTGCTGAGAATATTCATGCAGTCATACTCCAGGTTTAACCCTTCCTAGGTGCTGGGAGATTTGCAGAGGCTCCAGCTTGCTCCGCGGCTGGCTGTGAGGAGCTGCTTGTCCTCACTGGGTGAGTGGAGCATCTCGGCAGGCTGCTCTTAGCACAGTTTGCTGCCCGGCTTGTGTACGGGATGAGGGATGTCTGCTGGGTTTCTTCCCAAAGCCGAGCATACCGGTAGCAAGGGCAGCTGTAAATACACCATCTGTACGTCTTGGGAGATCCAACCAGCCAGTTATCAGCTCCCGAGTTAAAGCCTTGCACTACTGGCTGAGCAACCTTTCCACTTGCAGCCCCATCTCCGTGTTTCGTGAGAAACTCAGCTGCTGCTGCTTTAATTTTTCAAAGCAAATCATTACCCTCAAGGCAGCAGCCTGAGCAGGATCGATACCCTGCAGGCTTTGCTGGGAAATAAAAGAAGCTGGAAACCAGCCGTTTGTATAAGATGGTTGCTGGTGGCTTTGAGCTGAGCATGTCCTCTGGGTGTGAGGGGATGCTGAGCTGGTGCTCCTAGGGGATCCAAATTGCAGCCCCTGGACCCTACGTCTCCCCTGGGGCTCCCTGTCTGGGATGGGATTTGCTGCTGGAATTGGCCCCAGAAAATCGCTCCATGCTGGGAAGGCTTGACAGCAAAATCCCTTTGCAGCGGTGTCTCGCTCACACTGTCGTTTGGATAGGGCTTGACGGCAGTATTGATTTCTAAGCTTGTTAAACAAGCTGCACTTGCTGGCAAAGGTCCCCTCCTGCTTTGTCCCCATGTGAGTATAACGTGTGCTGATTTAACCTCTTAGTTGCCATGTGAAGAACAGAGATTTGGGGGCATCCAGACTTGTCAAGACTTTTGCTGTGGATTCGTATGGAAAAGGGAGCACATATGGCACAGAGACGAGTCCCCAGAAAACCTACGGTCCTACAGCCCTGCTCAGCCATGTCCTCAGTGCTGGTGGTGGGAAGGGACCTCAGCCCCTGGGCACAGTGGGTCCGGCAGGGCAGGGGACAATACTCCGTCCTAGATCACTATAGGAGTGCCTCTGTGAGGTTCCTTGTGGGCTTTAGATATTACTTTTTCCTTTCTTGAAAGAGGGAACCTTCTGCCTGGGCTGACATCTTGGAGCAAGGGGCTGAGCAGCATACCCAGGGTGCAGGAAAAGGAGCGTTCTGAAAATCAAAGGGAAGAGAAAAAATAACAAATGATCCCAAGAGGGTGCCCTGCCAGGGAGTCCTTGAAGGGGAAACAACCAACAGGCATGGTCACCACCACTTGAAAAGACTAATTATTTATGCTGTCGGCCCAGCTCAGGGATAGCCGTGGCATGTCTGGTGTCTCGGTGAGATGTGCCACAGTGACCCGGTGCTGCCATCCCCACCACCCGAGCAGCCTTTCTGCTTCCCTGCTGCAGGTCTGTGTGCAATTCCCCGGCTGGGGAGGGAAGGGGGAGTTGCCAGCTGAACTCTGCCTGCGTTTTTTGGCAGAATGGGAAGATATTCTTGGAGTTGGGCCGTGGAGCGAGTGGATACCTGTGTGCTGCCGCTTGCTGCTGGGCTGGGCTTTTCTTTCCCAGTGTAAAATTTCCATTTGGAAGCTGCTGGGGAGTGAGATAAGAGCGAGGTGATATTTCTCTGCTTCACAGTGGAACAGCCTACCTCTCTGCAGGAGAGTATTTCCAGGTTTCTGTGTGTGGCTGGGAATGTGGCCACCTGCCTGGGCATCGCTATTTGCTGTGAGTTAATTGTTGCAGATTGAACAAAAATTGCTGCTGGAGGCTGCACCTCCCATGCTGAGCTGGGGGCTAGTATCTATTATCTCCTTATATAAAGGCTGGCAGAGGGCGGTTATCCTTGGTCACCAGCTGGGACACAGAGGTGAGACCCAGTGCCACGAGGATGGTTGGTCCCTGTTCAGGATCCCCAACCCGCCTTGGTGGCATCCCCATGCATGGGCACATCTTGTTGCACCCACCCCAATGTCCTTGGAGTTGCTTATTTTGGGGGCGCAGCGTTGCCTCCCCCAGCCCACCCTGTGCATTGCTGCGGGTGCCCAGAGGCGCAAGCATGGGACATGCACAGACCCCGGGTTTGCAGCCGCCCTCTCGCACCCCTTCCCCTTTGGCTCGCGGCTGTGACAGCCCAGGCATCTCAGCAGCCTACAGCCGTGGGAAATGGGAAGTGGAGAGACTCTATTTTAATACACCGTTGTGGGTTGGTGACCTAGAAAAGCAGCTCGGAGAGCAAGAGTGTGAAGTCCAACCTCCCCCGCTGCAAGCGTGGCTGCCGCGCCGCCGAGCACAGGGTGACCTATATAAAGCGATGGAAGAGGTGTTGGGGGGTGCGGGTCCCCCAGCCCCAGGGCTGTGGCTCGGGACCCTTCCATGGACACCCCATGCCCCCAGGCACCATTGCCCTGGGCTTCAGAGGGGATGGGAGATGGACAAATTAATAAACCCCCTCGTTTGGTGAGGATGTGGTGTAGCTGGGCATGCAGGGATGCAGCAGGTGGGATGCAGGCAGGTCCCTCTGACCACCATGGGATAGAGCAGGTCCATCCCAGCGCTGGAGGGTGTTACCAGCAGCGACAACTGTTGTTGTCAAATATATATTGGCAATGCTGTAGTACAGCCAGTGCTCTGTGTTCATGGGTTGGAAGGGAGATGAAGCTCCTTCCTCTGCTTTTTAATGTGCCCTGTTGGAAATAATGTAAATAATTTAAAGCTTACAGGCACATGTCTTTTGCAGTCTCTAAAATGAAATGAAGCCCAGTTATTCTCAGCTGAAACCAATAAGTTTCTGAAACACTGTATTCAGCTGAGTGAAAGACACGCCAATTAATTAAATCAGTAAATAAGTTATACTAATCCCATTAACAAAAGAGGAACTGGAGATTAAATCTTTTATGGCATTTACTGAAAAATTAATGCAGGCAGTCTTTTAGGAAATATATTCTTCCCCTCACCTCGCCAAGTATAATAGTGGAGTTATATAGGACAGAACATTATCAGAAATGAAAAATGAATGTAAAACTAGCACATATCTTATTAAGAGAGTGTAATGAGCTGCCTACATGACTAAGCTGGGCCTGCTGAGCTCAGGGCTGTGCATTGCTGCTGGGACTGTGGGCTGAGCCCCCCGCCTGGGCTGGGGGTCCTGGTCCTGCCCGTGCCACTGCAGGGGCTGCAGGAAGGGGAGATGGGGGTGCTGGTGAGGGATTTGGGGTCCCTGTGGGTTTCCTCAGGACTTGGTGGCCCCAGGGTGAGGTGGTAAGTGAGCTGGGGAGGGGGATTTTCTCCTGGAGTTGCTGGCACCTGGGATGTGTGGGAGCAGGTTGGGATGCTGAAGTCCCCTCGCTGCGGATGCTTTCCTGTGTCTCTGGCAGGGATGGTGCCAGGATGGGGCCAGCAAGGGCTGACATGCTGTGGAGAGGCACAGGGCATGGTTAAAAATGTCCTGGCACCCTCACAAGGTCCTTTTCTCCTGTTTCTCCAGCCACTGCTTCTGCAGAAGAGAAGATCCCCTGTTACCAGCTCTTGGAGCAGCTGGGTATCCCTGTGACACCCCAGCACCCAAATCAAGTGACAAGGGGGAAAACTTGCTTTCCTTTCCTTTTTAATTTCTTTTTTTTTTAATGATTATTCCAATGCTTTAATCGAGAGCATTAATCCAGGATGTCTCCTCTGGCTTGTGCCCTGCTCGTTATTTTCTGAGCCAGCAGGAGGTGGGGCTAGAGGGGGACAAGGTGTTAATTAAATTGTGTGCATTCAGCTGCATCCTGCACAGGTCCTGGGGGAGACTCTGAGGGATGGTTTTCTCCTGCTCTGGCCTAAATCTTGGCTTGGTGTTTTGCCTTCTTGAAAAAGCAGGTGCAAACTCTCTGGTCCCCAAAGTGCTGGGCACAACCTCCTCAGTTTCAGCTGCCAGGGTCCATCCTGCTGCTCAGAGAGCTCGGGCCAGTGCCCGTCACTCCCTTCTCTGTCCTCCTCTCCGTTTTCTCTTCCACCTCTGTCTCCAAAACACAATTTAATGGAAAGGAGCCGCGGTGGCTGCACTGGGCAGCTGGTCATGGATTTCAGGTGTCGGGACGTGGGTCCTTTCCCATCTCTCTTGCACAGCAAACGATTAAGTCAGCACTAAAGCACTTGGGTTTAGCACAGAGGAAGGGGAGAGCACGCTAAGGCGGTCGGCAGTGAGTTACAATGCAGTGGGCGCGTGTTTCTTGCTGTCACATCCCATGGATCTCCTGGGGGCATCCGTTGGGATCTGTGGCCAGGCAGGCCTGGGGAGGAACAGCTCAGCTTTTAGTGATTTACAGAGGTGAAAAATGCTCTCCTGGGCACCCAAGCTGCCATCAATCATTTTAATTTAACTCATGCAACCATGCTTGGAACAGTGACTGTGAGGGGAGGGCTTGACGTTTTGCCCATGAGGGCTTCTGGTTTATTTTTCCTGGTATTGGAGTCAGCGACAGCAGCTGTTATTCAGCCCTGAGCTTTCGTGTGCTCGAGCTCTGAGAGTTTATAGATTTCCACTGGAATGCTTTTAATCCTAATTAAAATCATTGAAGAAAAAATGTTTTATAAAGCTCATATTCCTTTTTCCAAGGGACTGCCTGACTCTGCAGACATTGGAGGGGTAACCCCAGCCTGGTCCTGGCTGACTGCTCCCTATACCCTGTCCAGCTCTTCAATTAGAAGCGACTAACTGGGCTGTAAAACAAGGGGAGAGGTTTCCTCCCGGAGCATCCGAGCAGCAGTGCAAGGGTGGCAAAAGCTGAGTCAACAGTATGGCACATGCCACGCTTCTGATGCCTTAATTTGCCAGTGCAGCCACATTTTCAATGCCCTGCCATCAGGCTGTGCTTGTGCGGCCGCGCTGTCCTGGGGAGAAGCGCTCCATTCCCGGCTCCATCCCCAGGTCCAGCTGCAGCCGAAGACGGGAGATGTCTAGAGGTGAAGCAGAGCCTGGCCCCACTGCCTCCAGGTCTGGCGCTGATTTGATGCCTGGGGCTGTCTGTAAGCATAAACTCGGTTTTATTCCTTGATTACTCCCATTGAAATCGGTGGGGTTGCCAATGGTAATAAACTCAAGACCACACAATGGAGGCTTGCTCTGTGCAGCTGTGCCCCAAGTGCATCCAGCCTAAGCTTCTCCGACGTCAAGCAGGGAAAGGCTGCACTGCTCTAATAACCTCCGGGAGTTTTGCCTCCATGCTTGAACTTGAGCATGCGGGCAGGAGCTGCCGGCGCACGGTGCTGCGGCCGAGCGCCGCAGACAGGCTCCATCTGGGCCTCCGGGCAGGATGGCTCTTGGGTTGAATGGAGCAGTTTGCTGTGTGCTGAGTTGGATCACAAGGGGAAATATAAAAAATCCTTGAGAATTAGAGGGCTCAGGGACATAAAAATAAACCTGAAAGGAAATAAATAAATAAAACTCATATGCTTTGATCTGCTGCAGGAGATGCCAGACTGCCAAAATGTATTTATAATTCAACAGAAATCAAACTGGCTCTTTTATTTTTAGAAGATGGGCTAAAAAGAGGGAGTGAGAGTGCCAGGTATTCAGAACAGAGAATTGCGGGTATTTCTTTTTTTCCTCTCTGGAAAGCAGGTTTTAGATCTGATTTTTCAACTTCTGCACATGCTGCTTCTTTTTGTGAATCTCCAAGGAAGGTGTCAAGACATTTCAGCTTGAAAGTACTGTGCTTGTCTCTCCAACTACTTTGCATAAGTGAGGCATTCTTTCACTAAATAAAAATACATAGTTGAGCCTAGAAGAGAAGATGTCCATCAAGCATCTAGATGAATGCTAATCAAGATTCAACCTTGAGTGGTGGAATACTTTGCTTGCTGAAGGCAGGATCATGCTCCATCCTTCAAGGGTTTCTGCCTCTTCAGAGATTTCTTTTTAAATAAATTTTTTAAAAATTAGGATTTTCTTGAAAGACTTACTTGCAGCTGGTTAAAAATCTTTTATATAAAAGTGGTGAAATCCACTATAGGAATGAGAAACTTTCCTTCCCCCTGACTCAGGCACCATATCCTCAACTGTGGCTGTGCATTTCTCAAAGCCTCTGGGTCTCCCAGAGCCATGTCTCACCCCCTCTACTTCATCTCACAGCATCCTTTTATCAAACTTTTTTATTAACTTTCGCTCCTCTGCTGCTCGTACCGAGGCTTGAGGCTAGCATTGATTTCTATCCCCTCCTGCCGGCAGATGATCCATCCACCTCACTTCACCTGGCGAGAGATGATGCAGGAGCAACTTGCAGGAGATCTTCTGGAAAGTCATGAAAGCCTGAGGGTGTTTTAGTTCCCTGTTGGAGTATCAAGAGCGGGTAAGAGGGGGCTGCTGCAGCTGATGGACTTGACAAAAAAGCATATTTGTGAGCTAAGCTCCATCCTAGCCTGGCTCTAGCTTCCTCCCAGCTGTGAGCTGAATCCCTCACCCTCCACAGGGTCCCTGCTGCAGGGGGAGGGAGGCCAGAGCTCTACAGCTGGGGGGTGGGTTCAGGCCACTGCCCTTTCCTGTTCATAAAGCCATGGATGCCTCAGCTCAGGAATTGGGTTCTCTCTGTGCTCTAAATCACCTACTTTCCTGGTTCCCTGCAGTAAGTGTCCCTGCAGGCAGGATTGGTGCTCTTCTGAAGGTCCGAGCAGTGCTAAAAATCACTGTAGAGCTTGGCCAAGGGTATCATGTTCCCTGCTTGTGCAGGGGGTTCAGGTGGGTCTTTAGGGTTAATTCAGGCAAGGGATACCAGGTTGTGGGATTCCCTGTGATGCTTAAACTCGAGTGCACAGGCCAAAACCCGTGTGATGGGGAGCTCAGCCAGGCAGGCAGCTCCCCCAGCTTTGGGGTGATGCTGCAGGTGGTGCACAGGGGGAAGCGCCTGCCCCACTTCAGGCTCGCACGCACAGGTGTGGAGATGCTGGTGCAGGCAGCTGTGGGGGCTGCGGGTAGGGCTAGGGGAGATGCCCAAAGCCCCGTCCCTCCCAGGGGGTGTGTGCGTGCAAAAACCTGTCCACGGACGGGATGGAGGAGTGTTGGGGAGGAGGAAGAACGGGCGGGGGGGGGGGGGGGGGGGGGGATGGAGAGGGGATGGGGTAGGGGAGAGGGTAGGCAGAGAGGGGTTGCCTTTAACCCCCGCCGCAGCTCGCTGCGGGAGCCGGGGGGACCCGCCCCGCTTTGCGAGGGGGCTGCGTCCCGGGGCGGGGGCGGCTCCCCGGGGCGGGCAGCGGAGCGGGGCCGGCCCCGGCCGTGTCCCCTCCCCGCGCCGCTCCGCAGTGCTGCCGCCGGAGCCGCGCTGCGCCGAGCCCAGCCTAGCCTAACCCAGCCCAGCCTAGCCTAACCCAGCCCAGCCTAGCCCAACGCGGGAGGAGACGGCGGCGGCGCCGCAGCCCCCGGCCCGGCGGGACCCCGGCCCAGGTGAGGTGGGGGTCGGGACCCCCGCGGAGCCGGGTGTGGGAGCGGGGCGGGCGGCGGCGGGGTGTGTCTCGCCGCTCCTCTCCCGCGGGCTGGAGCCCCGGGGGCGGCGCTGGGGGTCCCCGCTCCGGCGGGGCTGGGGTCGGGCTGTAGATCGGGGATGCTCGGCGGGCGAAGGCAAATCCCCGCGCATCCTGCTCGCCTGCCCGCAGGGAGCCGCCGGCCGGGGAAAGTTGCAGCGCCCCGGGGCTGTGCGGGCGGTGGGTGACCTCCCCACTGCCGCGTCGCCCGTGGGAGGTAGGTGGCAGCGGCCGGAGCGGGTGCGAGGTGTGTATGGAGCTGGCATCGCCCCTTCGGCGCGTTGTTGCAGGTGGAGGCTTGCTTTGGTCGTTGCTTTTGGACTTTGTTCTCTGCGGGCAACTTTTGAGCTTGTTGGGCGTTTGGGGGTTTTTAAGCCCTTAAAATTGTCTCTTGACCCTTTTCCCCGAGCGCGAACAGCGAGAGCTGATGGCTGCGGGAGCTGAGCCCCGTCCGCGGGTGCCTGGCAGCGGTGGGATACAGAGACCACCCTGTCCCCGGAGCAGAGAGCGTGCTGCGAAGGCGCTTTGGCTTTTTTGCTCCCTGTTGGGGCTCTGGAAGGGCATCGTTGCCGAGCTCAGGGCTGGCTCAAGGGCTTTAGCAGGCGCCCTCTCTGCTCCTCTCCCAGGGCAGACAAAAGTGTTGCCAACGGCAGTAAAAGCTATTTGGAATCGTAGCCTGAAACCTTCTGGAGGCAAAACCAGCCACCTCGGAAAATAGGCTGCGGCTGCTAATGCTGCTGTTCCCAGGGACAGGTTGTTTCAGAGAGCGGCCCTGATTATCTTTCTTGCTGGTGTCTTTGCATTAATCCTGGTTTCAGGTATAAACTAGAGCAGCAGTTTGCGTTTGAGCATTTAACACTTCTTCATTTCACTGCTAAAAAGCTCTGAGCAAAGTGGCTGCCCTGAACGTGGCTCTGCTTTGGGCTTCCTCCATGCTACACCGCTCCTGGGATCTAAAAAGTGTGTAGGGATCAGTCTGACTTCCCCCCCTCACCCCTTCTCAGGAGGCTGCAATAAAAAAAGAGATAATATAGGGCTTCAAAACACAAACAGTTGGCTCCAGAGATGCAAAGATGATAATAGATGAACCATTTGCTTTAATTACTGGTATCAAAAGCCTAGGCTGCAGCTTAGCCTGAAAATAAATATTGTTAATGTTGTGATACTGGGCTTTATTTGATGATGCACCATTCATCTGGTAGGGATTTAGTGAGCTGCTTGCTTTTGCTGTAGGGGCTGACTTGGGAGATCTACGTTCAGCCCTTCCATGGGGATCAGCCTGGGGTACGTGGGGTGGTGGGTTAAGCCCCACCTGCTGAGCTCGGGATTGCTGTGGCATCCTATGGGCACTTTGCTGTGCATCCTCCAGGAGAGTAGTACTGGGCAGGTGATGCTCGTCCGCAGCAGCCCTGCAGCCAGTGAGCGCTAGCCACCTCCGGCAGAGCTGTGTGGGCTCCCTGCCATGTGGTGGGAGCTGTTTGCCATCACCTGTGTGTGTGGTCTGCAGGATGGGCTTCCAGCAAAGCACTCCTGCATCAGACCCACCAACTGTGTTAGGAGCAACCCACCTGGGTGCTTGGCACTGACACCAGCCTGCTGCTCTGCTTTTTCCCTCTTCACAGTCTTGCTTTTGCACTGCTCCGGCTCCTGAGGAGAGCCAAGAAGCATGCTGAATGTGGGAAAAGCACGTTTTGTTTGTGGAAGCACCCTTTGCAGCGAGGGTGAAATCCAGGAGCCCATTGCAGGACTCTGCTGTGCCTCTGTGGCTGTGTGCGTACTTGTGTGCTGGTGTTAAATGTTTTCTGGTATTGGAAAGGGCAAAGGGAGGAAAACTGCTGAGGAAAGGTGAGGGGAATACTGGCTCAAGAGTCTCTTTTTGTGCTTAAGTTTTGAGGGACTTTCTCTGGGACTTGAAAACAAAATGGTCCTCTGTGCCCACTGCAGGTCCTGGGGGCTGGGCTGGCAGCAGAGACCTTCTGTCTGCTTGCCAGTGCTTCTGGTGGTCCTGGCCTGGTGCCCTCCTCCTGCTGACAGACAGGTGAAGATGTCACTGTAGTCATTGCTGATTAGTGATAATAGGTAATGAATTGCTCCAGGTAGTCGAGCACTCAAGGTCTAGGGGAGAAGGAGAGCTCTGTTTCCAGAGGCAGTGGCCCCAGGGTCAGCCTGATTAATTCCTCCATCCTCCTTAAAGCTGGAGACTGGGGAGTGGCTGGGGCTAATGACTGTGATGGTTTATAACATTCATGTGCTGGAAGATGCCCTGGTTCCATCCCTGCCAGTACCTGCGTGGGTCTGAGCGGCATCACTCTCCTCCAGCCCTGGGAGGTGGGTACAGACCCTCCCCTTTGAGGGAACCGTGCGTTGTCAGTGGGGGCACTTCTGGCTGCATGAAACCAGATGCTTAATGAGGGTGTGTGGGGAGAGAAAAGGAGCTGGATTTAGTGATGGGGGAAGTTGGGAGCCCAGCATCTCCCAGGGTGGCGCAGATGCCGAGCTGGGTGGCCGCACGCTCTTCTCTGCTGGTGGCTGAGCCCCCCGTGGCTCTTGGGGAGGGTCAGGCTGTGGTGCTGGGGGGACACCCCCTCTGCCTGGCTTGGCACGGCTCCTCTGCCCCAGCCTGGCCCTGGCTGGGCAACCCTGCTGCCCCCAGGCAGGCTTGGAGCCGTGAGCATACTTTGCCCGGGGACATGGTCTGGAGATGTGCCACGCAGCTACCCTGGCTTTCGCTCCCATGGCATGATGCTGTGATCCTCAACCACTGCTGGGGCATCTTGTGGGGACTGTCACTGCCTTTGGGAAACCACCCCCAGCAGCGAGCAGGACCTGCTGCCTCCGAGCATGCTTTGCATTGCCGGGCTCACGGGTACTTCCCAGCCCCTTCACGTTGCTAAACTTCCTTCAGCTGCTACCGCTGTTGTGAGGGGGTCCCTGTGCTGGCACCCCTGATGGGACCGGTTCATCCTGGTGGCTCCAGCCGCGTGGCCCGTTCCTGGCAGTGCCCGAATTGAGGGCAGCGTGCCGGATCAGTGTGCCAGAGCGGTGCAGTGATCTGTTGCTAAGCAGCCTTGGGAGCAGCTCTGCCACAGCGAGAGGAACGATGGCAACGCCGCTGCTGCATTTAATAGCACTGGTTAGGCTTGGGGTGTGCTCGGGCATCGCCTGGCTGGAGACCCCCAGCTCCAGCAGCCATGGGTAAGTTGTACAAACCCAGAAGTGTTGATTTCCGCCCCCCCCCCCCCCCTTGTCTTTCCTGCAGTTAATCAAAGAGAGTAATTCCTTGTGACAGCATCATAACAGTGTTTGGTTTGTGAAGGAGCTGCTGAGGAAATGTCAACGTGCTGCTTAAATAAAATTGACTGTGCACTGCTGCTCAGCTGCCTTGGGATGGATCTTTGTCTGGAGGATGACAGGGAGCTGGGAATTAAGGGAGAGGGGAAAAAAAGGCATCTCAGCACTTTATGTGAATTTAAAGGCAGCATAGACATTGGCGAAACCAGAGGCACTGAGTTCGTGAGGGTTCCTAGCCCTGTTGCTCTGGGCTGTGGTGTGGATTTAGCTGGAGGACAGCGGAGGCAGGAGCAGCCTCGAGGGCTCCTGTGCGCCGCAGGAGTGAATGCAGCGTGCCGGGTCATGGCAGTCCTGTCCCACTGTGCCATGGGGCGGGCTGGATGGGTGCTGTGGGCAGGCTGCTGCTGGGTGGGCTCATGGGGGCAGCCATGGGATCGGGGCACCAGAGGATGGCCAGGACTTTCATTGCTTTGCATTTCTTGTATGCCTCTGATCTGTGGATTGCTATCACCTGTGGATCGCTATCACCTGTGGACTGCGGCCATCACCATCGTTTACCTGTGGGGCCATGTTTAGCCTTAATTAACCAACTGATGCCAAGCTGGCCTGGGAAGTTTTGCAGGGCCCTTGGTTCCCTGTAGGGGTCTGGCATGGGGACAAAGGATGAAATGACCTGAGTTTAGGACTTGCTGGTTCTGGCTCTTTCCTGAAAGCTGAATTTCCAGGATCCCTGGCCTTTGCTTTGCTGCAATGCGGTCAAAGGGCTCTGATCCCACCTCTCGCTGTCCCGCAGTAGAGCAGCATTGCCGCGTGGTTGGGGTGTGCGGGTCCCCGTGGGAGCATGGGCAGCGCATGCAGTCACAGCTGTGGATCACTCGGTGCTTCACCTGCAGTCACAGGGTGACTGTCCTGCTGTCCCATGTCCTGATGCCAGGCCTGTCTGGGTGTCTGCAGGTGGCTCCAGGCCAAGCAGCTTTGGTTTGCCACTTTCGTGTGTTTCTGCCAGCTGAGATCTGCCTCTCTTCTTTCTTTTTTTAAAGGAAAGTCTCGAATGTGGGCTGCTTCCTGAAGTGCCATCCATAAAGCAGCTTGCCCGATTTTGCCCGAACTTTCTAAAATGATTTACATCAGAGATGAGACAAAGCGCGGATGCTGGCTGCCTGGGGACGTCGGGATTTGAGACACTTTTGGTGCGCGGGACCCTACAGGGCTGGGCTGCCCTTCTGCCCCTCCATCTGGTCTGCTAATTATTTTGCAGCATTATGCAGCTGCTTCAGCAGTTGTTTTGGGGCTATTTCCACCTTTTTTTTTTCCCCCTCTGCAGGTAAATCCATTAGTACCAAATCCTGCCTGACTCTGGAGGGGAGTGAGCGCCCCGCTGTCTGCTCAAGCAGCTCTCCGTGGCCCCTATAGCCACACATGTATGCTATAGGGGATGCTGTGAGGTGCATGTGGCTCCTGCACTGGGCAGGCTCTTTTTCCTGGGAAAGGGGAAGAGCCTGGGTGTTACAAGATGTTTGGGGCAGAGCTGGACACAGGGTGTGCAGTGTCTGCGCCGGGGTTCCCCGGAGTTTGCGCAGCGCTCTCGGTGGGCACCAGACACCGGCTCTGGTGCTGGGGTATGGAGGAGGGCAGGATCCAGCCCTGACAGACACCTGAGATGGTAGCAAATGTTGCTGCTAGCTGGAAGAGAACACCACCTAAAAATGGTGTTTGGGAATATGTGTGCCTGCTGAGAGGCAGGGAGGCACGGTTCCTGTCCTGGGGCAGCCAGCGTGTCCTGGCTTCTGCATTTGCTCTTCTTGCCACTCAGCTGGGGGGTTCCCACTAGGTCCTTGCTAACCCAAAATATGCATCCATTCTCCCTGGGCATGGGGCTAGGTAGCCCCATCAGGCAATCGCATGCTCATACTCTATTTTTCCATCCCAGCTCCACCATCCAGCTGGGGAGTGTAAATTGGCTCCCGTGCTGGGGCTGGCCTTGGAGCTGGTGTGAAAACCCCATGAGCCTGGTGTTTGGATCTGTTCAAGTTCAAAACCTACTGTTTGGCGATGACACGGAGAAATAACCTCTGACTTGGCATCCGAGCAGCAGTTTGGGTTATTTGTTTGGGGTCTGGCTGCTGGTGGTGAATAAGAAGCTGTGGCCGATGCTCTGTCTGCAAGTGTGTTTTGCTGAGTGAATGGAAGGGCTCTAAAACCTGCTCTTTCAAACCAGATTAATTGCATTAGGCTTTGTCAATGCAAAAATTACCTCATCATTGGCACTGGCAGGTGGTGTAGAGCAGCAGACTTATTCAATATTTAAGAAAGCTGCATTGCAGAGCTGAGAAGGCTGGAGAAATAGGTTGCCTGTGTCAGTGTCTTTGCTGGTGGAGATGATCTCTGCAGGCACTGCCAAGTGTGAAATGTTGAGATCGCTGTAAAAACCTTATTATTGTGCTGAGATTCTTTAAAATACTGAATTTTCTGTTTTCTACCTTGGTACATTATTTCCACATGGGTAAACCAGTGTGTTTGGGCAGCCCTGTAACGGTCTCTCTTTGCAGATGCCCAGCTGGTGGTGGCAGTGTGGCTGCCTCCAGTAGCTTTGGGTCCTGCCTGGGGCATCGGCTGTCCCATGTGCCTCCTGGTGCCCATGGGGCAGGATGTGTTCCTGTTTCAGGGCTCCCACTGCCTTTCCCCACGTGCCCAGGGCTGGTAAAGGATGAGGGCGACTGGCTGGGGCAGGGCTGCTTGTTGCATCCGCTGGATTTTGGGTGCTGGCAATGGGCCCATGAATCAGCACCTCTTGGCTCAGAGCGATCGGTGTCTGCACGCGGGACGACAGCGCCGGCGGCTTGGGTAGAGGCAGAGTGATTCATGGAAGACGTTCAATGCCTTTTTATTAAGGCATGATCAAATTCATGGGCTCCGTCATATAGAAGTAATGGAGCGACGTGATTAGAGTCATGTGGCTCTTCCTTAAGGCCAGAAATTAAGACCTTGCTTCTATTCCTGGCTCTGCCTGGGGCGCACTGTGTTCACGCCGGCAGGAGCTGCCGCCTCGCTCCTCCTGACCTCCGCTTGCAATTGGAGAACCTTGAGCAGCCAGCACCTTGTGGGGATGAGAGGGATCTGGGGGGGCAGGTCTGGGACCCTTTGGGGACAGCCAAACTCTGGAAGGACTTGGCATCCTCCTAGGGTGGGATATTTCCATTTCATTAATTAAATGCTGCTGCATCCTATCAATCACAACTTGGATTGTCACATCCTTTTGCTTGTGAGCAAGGATTTGGCGTGGGGGAAAAAGCCATCGTAAGCTGTTATTTTCTTCTTTACGCTAAAAATGCAGAAGCAAGCATTAGGACAAGCAAGAGTAGTTGCTGGAAGTAATGCAAAGTAGATCTTCAAAATCTATTATTTATAGGCAGAGGGAAAGGCTTGTGTATTCCTCCAGGAGCCATCCTCAGGCTCTTCTCCATCTGCAACAAAGCGAAACACCCGCGGCTTCTCTATTATTAGCAGAAAGTTCTAGTTGAGGGAAGGAGTTTTCCTCCCTGCCAGCTGAAGTGCTGGTGATTGCTCTCCCCACTTCGCTAGGAAAAACCAGGGATTTTCCCCTATTCTTTGCAGGGCCAGGGTGACTGCTCCTGCCCCATGTGACCTTGGGCAAGTCCCTTATCCACCTGCGCCTCCCCAAAAATGGGTGTCAGTGGCATGGCACTGCCCTTCCAGGGCACCCCATTAAGTCTGTGTGCAGCCCCGAGAGACCCCCTGCTCCCGGCCGTGGCGGGACCCTAAATCCCCAGCAGGAGTTTGCTGCTGCAGTGCAGATTGTGGAGCTGGCGGTAGGGTTGTAAATGAACAAATTGCTTATTTAACTGACCTTGTCAATCAGAGCCTTCTGGTTTGGCACAGGAATAGTTGCTGTATGAAACCAGCAAAGCACTAATTACTCCACGTGATTCGCTATTTTTTAAATATGTATATATAATCTGTGTTTTTGGAAGTTATCAGTGAAGCAAAGGTGATCCTCAAATCTCTGCTGACTCTTCAGAGGCTGATGGAGAAACCCCTGCAATATTGCAGAGCAGAAAGTGGAGGATGGGAATTATATTTTTCCCTCTTTCTGGGAACTTTGCACATTTTTTCATGGCTTGGACTTTGTGATTTCAGACAGGTGTTTTTGCAGGCTCCTGTTTTCCATCCTTTCCTTGGGACAACCTTCCCAGTGCTCCCATTGGAGTTTTGCTGAGAGCTGGAATCACTTTGTGCCCTGCAAAGGTGCATTTGCCAGGTTTGGGCTGAGCTCCGGTTCTGCTGGGGCCCACTGGCAGCTCTGGGACACTGGCTTTGCCGCTGGGACCCAGCGGGATGTGGGTGGCTGAGCAGTCTGGAGCAGCAGGTTTGGGAGGATGAATGGCCCAGATGCTGGGAGCAGCCTCAGTGCCTGCAGGCTGGGCTTTGCAGAAGGGTTTGGGGTTTTATGGGGTTTTCTTAGTTCTGTGGCAGGCAGGAGAAAGCAATTCAAGTGCAGGTACTGCGAGCAATGCAGGCGGGAGGCTGCTGCTGTGGGGGGATCCCAGTGGGTACCCCATGCTGGCTCTGCCTTGGTGCTCTGCTGAGAAGATGGATGGGGGGAAAAACCCGTGGATGGGAAAGAGTTGAGCTCACAAAAAATTCCCCCATCGGCGGGGGGCCCTAACGAAGGGGTGATTTGTATCTTCTGTGGTGCCTTGTGCTCTCATTAGTGCTGCAGCAAAGCCAAGCCCTTTGTGGATGTATTGGCTTTTCTCTTTTATTTCCATCTTAATGACTGAAAGGAGGCTCCACTTGAGCTTCTCTCTTTGCAAGCGGTATCTTGAGGTTGATGCTATCCACGGACCCACAAGCTGCATCCTCTGCTCTTGGGGACCATCCTGAGATGGGTGCAGGTGTGACGGTGACTCCCGGTGTAATGGCAGAATCCCCCAGCACCCCACGGGCTGGGCAGGGGTGAGGGGCTGCACGGGAGGATGGATCCTGCCATGCCCTTGGCTGGGGGACTCGATTCTGGCTGTGGTGTTTGTCCTGTGTAAAAGCACTGGTTTTGCCCCAGAAGAGTCAATGGGATGGATGGACCCGTTCCCGCAGCATGGGCAATGCTGGTTGGCATCAGCTTGGGCTTTGCCATCCAGTCCCTGTCCTCATGCAGTGAGTAGCACTGGTAGGTGGAGGGGGAAAACACCCCAGAATGTGGGGATAAACAATTGCTCATGTTCTGAATTTTAAATTATTTTTTTAATAAAAATCTATCAGTTTTGCTGAAAGGAGAAGGGTTTGAAGAGATCCCTTTCTGATGAACCTTCTGGAGATGAATAGATAGAATATCATCTTCGGGTCCTGTTGCCAGATCCTCCTTCAGTGCCTCTCCGGGTTTCATTTTGCAAAAACTTCAGAAAACAAAAATTAAAAAGGAGGAGTTTTGTTCCAGAGGGAATGTGGTTTGGGGGAGGGCAGCAAAACGTGCTGGGTTTTTGGGGGAAAGTTTCCTAGTTTGTGGATTTTTTCGCTGAAATGGAAACATCCTCTTCCCTCCCAGCCCTGAAGCCTCATAATTAATGTGAGGTCGGGTATCTCATTAATTACATCTGTGCTGAGCATAGCTGTGCTGCCCTCCTGGGAGGGTGGTGGTTGTAGGCTCCTGTATCTCGCGTGTGATATCGAGACGGCAACTCAAGTGACATTCCTCTTCCTCTCCCTGCTCCTACTCCTTCTTAATGCCAAAAGTAAAGCCCTGCCCAGCATGATTTTGTGGTTTTTTGGTTTTTAGTGGTTTTTTTTTTTTTTTCCCTACAGCCTGGCTGAAAGCACCAGGTTACCTTTTTCGGCATCGCTGCTGAGAGCACGGGCAGACAAGCAAAGTGATTGACTTCCCAGGCGTGCCAAGTCAGTGCTCATCGGTGCCCAAACTCGCTCTGCGTGTCCTCCGGGTCCCCTTGGCAGCCAGTGATGACCGATGCGGTGGTGGGTGGCAGCTCTGACCAGTGGATGTGCCACGGTGATAGGACCATGTCTCTCCGGGCCGGGTGAGAGGAGGGAGCTGGGGGTGCAGGGATGCTGCTGGTGCGGGAGGGAGGAGAGTCCCCGAGGGCGGGAGGTGATGTGGGTGCAGCTGCCCCTGTTCCTCCTCTGGGGACATTGGGAATTTGGTTTGCATTGCTTCGATGGGGACATCTTGCCATATTGCCTCCTAAACCCCCTGAGAAAGGGTGGTGGGGACAGGCCCATGGGTGTGCACACACTGCTGTGCCGGTGAGGAGCCCCATCCATCTGTCCTGACGCTCTCCAACGTGGCTGCCCTGCAGGGTGATGCTGCATCCCACCACGTGGCCGGTCTCCGTCCTGGTTGGATGGGTGCTGGTTTTGGGTGCCTGGAAAATGCAGAGGCCGGGAAAGCTCATGTTTGGAGCTCGCTGCTCTGCGCCACTTTGGAGGAGCAGCGGGGGTCCATGGAGAGGGTCTCACTGTCGGGGACTGTCACTCTCAGGGTGGGAGAGTGCTGGCTGTGCCCAGGCTGAGCTGGCCTCATCACTTTTCTCACCTAATCCTTGTTACCTCTCTTTCCCTCTGCCTCCCAGCAGCGAGAAGGAGCAGTAAGTATCTCGCTTGCGTGGTTTTTCTTTTTTTTTTTTTTTTTTTGGCTTATTGCTCTTTACCAGCTACTCTAACGGCCTTGAGAGAACAGGAAAAACCTTGCCTTGGATGCAAGAAAAAAGCAATTAATTTTGCAAAGCATTGCACAGGGTTTTAATGAATTTTAAGGTTTAAGACCATGCAGGTCTGCTCAGCTTGGAGGCAAAAGACCAAGGAAAGGTCTTTAGATGAGCAGAAGGGTGAGAGGAGGAGGGGCGTTTGCCTTTTTCATTCTTTGTTAGTGCTGCCCTTCTGCTGCCTGCTAATTTGCACTGTGTCACCAGGTTAAAGCTGCCTGACACCTGGGCTGTGCTTGCTGTGCAAAAGGATCTTTGGGAACAATGTTAGGAGAGGAAAAACTCCCATGTTTGATGAAATATACCCAAAAACCTGCCCGCTTCTGCAGCCATCGCCCCAGTACCACAGCTCACTGGCAAACCCGGTGTTACGTGGCAGAGAGCAGGATGCAAAATTAGTCATGTCAGTTGATGCTTAACATGGAAATAATGAGAATATTTTTTAAAAGGAAATTGGTTTTCTCCACACAAAACAAGTGTTTCCATATGAAACCCCCAAAATGGAAATAAGAGCTTCCACCTGGTGGGTGGGGACCAGTTGCAGGCTTCCTGCTAGAATAGAGCTTGGAGGATGGGGCCGTATTGTACCCCTTCCTCCCTGGGCTTGGGAATTGGTGCCTGGCTATTGCCCACATCATGTGTGATTGCACGCACACGTGTGCACGCGCACATATGATCTGTGGGTGAAGCCCTGGCTCCCCTCTCTCCCGCAGGCTCCCCGCAGGCTGGGCAGCGCGGGGTGGCCAGCCCGACCGGCAGCGCAAGGGTGAGGAGCTGACAGATGAGGAGAAGGAGATCATCAACCGAGTCATTGCCCGGGCCGAGAAGATGGAGGAGATGGAGCAGGAGCGCATTGGGTAAGGCAGTGGTGGCGCTGGCACCACCGCGCTGGTGGGATAGGAGGGACCCCGAGCCTTGCTGGTGCCTATGGGGGAAAGCGCTCACTTGGCTGCTTTCCTGGCCAGCAGCTACTGCACTGCAGTGTTTTTCCTGAAAGGGAGCCTGCGGGGGATCTTTTGAGCTGGTGTTGGTCCTTGGCCAGAAGGAACCTGTAAGCAGGGGAGGGAGCTGCTTGATGTGCCACGGCTGCTTAGTGTGCGCTGTGTTCTGGACCAAGAATTTATAGTCTCATCGATTTTTTTTTAAATTTATTTTTATTTTTTTTGTCCAGAAAGGATCATTAATAACATCTCATTTTTGGGAGTGAAGCTGCTGCTGCTTGCCCAGTCCTGAGCCTGAGCACCTGTGAACGCAGGCAAAGCCATGGCTCACCAGAAGGTGTTCAAAAGGTGTTTTGTATTGTTTTGGGAACACTGATGGATTCATCACCCCCTCCAGATGTATGTCCCATCAGTTAATCCCTCCTGCCACCCAGAAATGAGATGTCTGTGAAGCTGAATAGGTCTAAGTGATGCCCAGCCTCAGGACTGGCCACATGTTGGGACCAGCTCCTGGCAGGGCTGGGGGCGCTGGTGCTGCCCCAGCGCATCCATGGTGGGGTACGCATGATTGCTGGTGGCTGTGGGCATCCCTGGTGCCGAAGCACCTGGTGTGAAGGAGAGGGCAAGAAGTGCCTGTGTTTTGCTTTTACTGCATCTCTACCCTGCCTGGGCAAAGGTGCCAGGCAAAATAGTGCTAATAATTAGGTATCGACTTGCTGTGCTGGGGATGGTTTTCTGGAGGGGATCTCCGTAATCCTGTTTGTCAGGCGTCATGCCTTTTTTCATTAGAGAAGCATTTTATTCTTGCTGAGCTTAAGCATCAACAGCTTTTTTTTTTTTTCCCCTTGCAGGGAAAATACTCAGGCCCAGGCAGGAACTGTGCTTTCCACTGCCTCGGAGAACGTCAAAGCCCCTCTCGTAACTCGGGGAGAGCTTTGCTCAGCAAACAGGCGCGTGGCCCTGCAGTGCAGCTGCTTGATAAGACACGGAGAGGACCTTGCCTGCACCCGCAAAGCCTTGCACCACAGCTGGAGCTTTAATCCATCACCCAGGCTGCTTAATAACCCTTAAATATTGAGCGTGCGTTTGCGATGCAGGCACGGGGTCCTCCAGCTGCAGCACACAGTCTTCCTTGGTGGCCGCAGCTTGTTGCCTCCTAAGTGATGGATTTATTTACTCGTTTTTAGAAACACTTTGTTAGGAGCAGGTCTGTGACCAGCTTAGGCAGGTATTGCCTCAACAGCAGCTGTTCATGCTGCCTGGGGCTCAGCGTGTGCCCCATGGATGTGCTGCTCCCCTGGGCTTGGGGTGGCACTCTGGCTGGCATTGCCTCGTGTTACAACATGCAATGCTTTCCTCTGCTGGCTTTCTGGCAGAAACCAGGTGAGAGTAGCTATGAATGGTGGTGATTAATTCTGGAGAAGTGCTTACAAGCAGCATTTCCCCAGCTTTGCACATTTGCAGCCTGGTAAGAATTACTCTCAAACATGATGCCCTTTGGATTACGCATAAATCAACTTTAGCAGTGGGAGAGGTTTTGGTTTTTTTTCTTTTTCATTGCGCATTCCTGCAGCTGTTTGCAAACCTGCAGAAACTCTCCCTTTTACATTTGTTAGCCAAGTCAGAAGCGGTTTTCTCATCCTCATTCATGAAAAAGCCGGCAGAGGACTTTGTGCTGTGCTTGGAGTAGAGCAAGGGAAGGCTGGCGGATGTGCAGTCGCAGCTGATTTGCCTCCTGCGTGTAGGCGTAGCAGGAGCCTTGCCAACTCCTTTGTGTTTGTTGGCTTGCACAACAAGAGCTGTAGGATGTGCAGCTACAGAAATATGGGACAGTGTCTATATCAGTCTCGTACAGAATCACCCGTTCAGGAGCTGCTCGGACGTTATCCAGGATAGCTCCTTATATTACAAAATAATCCTGGTTTGCCAGGCTGGCCTCTGGCAGGGATGCAGTGGTTGTGACAGTGTCCCTTGGTCAGACAGGCTGCTCTAGGGAGGTGCCCCTGGAAAGCCTGATTTTCTGCAATTTTCTGGGATTTTCTAACCCTGTAAGGGGGGGGGGGGGGGGGGGGGGGGCGGAGGGAAGGAAGATCCATGAAGTGAATGTGCCTTCCAAAGGGGGAACATATGGTAAATACTTGGAGTTGTCTTAATAAGTGGAGGTGTTTGAGGGGGTGCATTTGAGCTTTACATATAATACTTGAGCAATCATGAAGTCTACAGCTGGGTGCTGGCTGCAGATGAACCTCCTTGTGCCTTGAAGTCCCTCCTGATTTAGTGCCATCCATATCCTGCCCTTTCATGTTTCCTTTTCTGTGTCCACTGTCCCACGAGCCCCTTACCTCATCTGGCTGGAGCAGGGTGGGAACAAATTGATGCTGTTTGTTGAGATGATGTTTGTGGAATTGGACTTCATGTCAAACCCAGCACAAATTAATGTAGTGAAAGAGTATTTTTAGTACTGGGGACACATGGAGGCCTGTGGGATGCATGTTGTGGATGTTGGTGGGGATTGTAGGACAGGGATGCTTTGGGGTGGGTTTTCTTTTTGCTTTTTTGGTGTGTGTTTTTGTTTTTTCTGGCTTGTCTTGTAGTACAGAGAAGGATAATAGGAGCTGAAATAAACAGCAAGACAGCAAGAGTGCATCAGGTGTGAGTTGATGAGGGACTTTACAACTGCCTGGGGATAATCCTTTCAGTCAGTTTAGGGGCACAGGGGCTGAAAGCTGGCAGGCGAAGGGCTTGGAGGGTGAAGCAGACCTGGGGCAGGGATGGATCTGTTCTTGTCCCTTCCCCCTCCCCACTTGGCCTGGACTTGTGCTTCAGGGGTCCCTGAGGTGGCTCTCTGCTGTCTCCTGCTGTGATGCTCCAGCTGTGGTCCGTGAGGAGCCCATTCCTCTCAGAGCACCTGCAGGCACTAATTGGCTCTGTTATGCACCTATAATTGGGGGCCATCAATAACCTGCCAAGTCTACTCTGCTGCCTAATGAGGTCTGTCGTGCTCTCAGCACAGAAGAAATTGTCTTAAACTATCCGAAGTTAGAAATTGCTATTTCTGGAGAGCACCTTGCAGAGTACAAAGCCAGTTCTCCCAGGGGTGACGTGACACATCACTCCCAGATCTGGCCGTGCCCCTGCCTGGGTGCATCTGTTCCCTTCCTTTTGGTCCCCTCTGAAAGTGCAATGGTTTGACCGTCTCCCTGTGGGTCGCAGCCCCTCACCTTTCCTCCGAGAGGACCAGCTATCAGCCAGGATTGGATTTTAATTTGGCTGTTTATGGCTGGGATGACACATGCATAATGCTGGAGCAGATGGCTGAAGTCACAGGGGATTAAGTCATTAACTTCAGTGGTCAGCAGCAGAGATGCTCTCTGGGGACCACAGCCTCGTTATTTTCTTCCTTGTGTTCGATGACACAAAAACAAAATTAGGGGCCAGGAAGGGCAGGGTAGTTATTGGAGGCAGACAGAAATATCTCCTGAGATGCCAACTTCTAGAAGAGATGAGGTTAATTCATGGCCAGAAGACAGCTCACGTGGTGCTTGACTTTTTGTGGGTTTTGGTTTTGTTCCCAGCCTGCTCCTGCCAACCCTCCTCTCTTATTTACAAGACAGGATGAACCTGCAAAATAACAACCCTCCTGTAATACATCACAGGAGGCAACAAACACCTGGAGTGATGCACTAGCATGGAATGGGATACTTTGAAATGCGTGAATGCCCCTGGCCTCCTTGGGCATCTTCCCTCCATAGTGAGGGCTCTTGATGGAGGATGAGCTTTGAAAGTCAACCCGTAAAAGCTCAAAGGATGCTTTACCTTTAGTTACCTGTGCACTTGTAAGGGAAGAAAATTGCTTCTAATTTTTCATCCTGATTTTAATTATGTTTTCTTTAATCTGTGCCTTGGCTTCTTTTCTTGTCTCCTTTATACCATTAAAATTAGTCTTAATTTAATATTCAGCCCTTTAAGGCACATGATTTCCCTATGGAGGCAAGTCAGTGCTTAATTCTGGAGGCACTTTGTGACCTCCTTTGTGTTTTACTTGAATCTTTTTGCCACATAAGTGGTGGCTGAGTCCCTCCCTCCAGGTTCCTGCATGGGGCTGGGGAGCGCCTGGCTCATGCTGCTCCAGATCAGGTCCTTTCTCACAGGTCAGGTCTTTCTCCCGCTCCTGTGTAGCAGTTCATTGTCTGCTGTATTAAATGTCCTCCCTGACACAGTTTAAAACCCATTAGGCACATCTTTAGCCATTCATTTCTGCAGAGTGGCAACGAATATTTAAAAACAACAAACTCGTGCGTGCTTGCCCTGCTGTTAAATCTTGTTTCCTGAGATCATCAGCACTTAATGCCAGTGACTCTCTGTCCCTCTCTGGATTGCTCTGGTCCTAGCGCAAGAGAAAATGCCGATGCTGTAGGACTGCAGGTTTCTAGCCTATCTAGGATCCGGCCCAGGGTGAGATGGTCCCTCAGCCCGGCGAGCAGCCCTGTGGGACCCTCTGCCTGCCTGAAATCACAAGAGATGTTTGCAGGTCTTCCTCCGAACGCGAGCCCTTCCCCTGCCAGCACCAGGGCTCCTGGGTGTGGGCAGGAGCCAGCGGGGAAGGTCTCCCACCAGCCCTCACTGCCCTGGGGGTGCTTGCCTTTCTCTTCCAAACCATATTTATGGGTCCAGGCAGATATTATATTATCAGGAGAATGTTTTATTGCGGTTATCATCTCAGGTGCATGTTAAGCATTTCTGATATAGTGTATTGCCTGGTTCTTATATCTTGCTCCCATCAGTGACTAATACATATTTCTTCAGTAGATGACGGATGTTCTCCCTCTCCACAGGGCTGTCTTGGGAGCGGCAACGCTCCGAGGTGCCAGGCTTAGCCAGCTCCCTGCCATCGGCTTCAATTACCCCTCTCTTGGGTTTTTTCCCCTATTTTAACAATTTGAAGCATATTTCCCGCTGTTTGAAGTTAGTCTTACAGAGGCCAGAGGGATGGGCCCTTTGAAGTGTGCATAATGGTAAGGAAGATGTTGCTGTAGTCCTAGAGACGTGCAAGGGAGAGTGATGAATTGAATAGCTCTTTTATGTGCAATAAAAAATGAGAAACAAATCATATATCTAGGGGAGAGGGAGGGAAAAGGTTTTGGGAAGGCAGAAAGCTTGTTCCTGGATGCTTCCTGGTCCAGAGCAGGGCATCCCTCTGGTTATTGGTAAGTGATGGGCGAACAGCCTGCGCATGGGGCTCCAGCACATGAGTAGGGTGGTGCTGCATGAAGTTGAAGAGAAACCTGGGCTTTTTGCTCCCAGTTATCACCTTAATCAGGAGCTTCCCAGCCCATGAGTCTTGGTGCGGTATCTGCTTTCCCAGGTCCTGCCCTTTTTCTGCCAGGTTCATACCAGGACTTAAATTTTTTAATTTTTATACAATCCTTTTATGGCAGAGTTTGACTCAGGAAAAAAAGCCCAATTTCTCCAGCTTGGATGGATGTTTTAATTAGGCAAATGTGCTTTGTTTGAAACGGGTACCACAGGTGTGTGTACTGACTGCTGAAGCTCTTCCACTGGTTAAAAAAAACCTCTTAAGGAGATGCTTCTGGTAAATGAGAGACTAGGAACGATTTTGCAGCTAAATAATGAATCTCTTGAAATGCAAAGGCTTTTCTTTTTTTATTTTGCTTTGATTGTGCCATTTGTTCTAGTTTCTATAATAAGTTTGTTTGGGCTTGCAGATTTCCAACTGGAAGCTGCTTCTCTTGAAGCAGAGCTCTTGCAGCACAGGGAGGTGAATTGCAGAAGATATGGGCTTGTACATGTGCTTTGCTGCTAGGAAAATGAAGGTTTTGCCCCAGAAATGTTTTCCCTCCACAGGTGGGAGCAATGTGCTGCAACAGAAGCTGGATGTTGGTTATTTGCTGTTGTGGGCTCTTCACGGGGACCCTGCGTTGCATGTGGTGGGATGTGGGCTGGGAACAACTGTGGTGTGATTCATTTCATTTAAATAAGAAATGTTTGGGGAACAGCCAGTTATCCAGGTTTTAATTGGAATACTGCTCGTTGCTGGCCGGATGTTTATGGGATGATGTGGCTGCCTTGAAATCGCTGAGACCTCTCAGGTTTGCAGCAGGGTGTATTGGCCACGGAGCCTGGGAAGGCACCGAGGGCAGATAATCACTCTAGTAGCCAACTTATTCTGTAGGAAGAAATCACCTATGGATCATCTGCAAAGCAGTAAGCAGGTGCTCGAGGGCAGGGATAGACAGCCACGTCTCTCAGGAGTAACGCCGGAGCAGGGAGTTAGGCTAACAGATAGCTTCCCTGTTAAGAGCAAGGTGGAAAGGCATTAAAGCACGTCACTGCAGTCTAAGGATGTTATTTTTCAACAAAAAGTGTTTTCTCCAGGAAACAAACTAGCTCAGGTTGACAACCAGAATTGTTGTATTTAGACAGCCCATAGTCTTGTTGTTCTACTGAAACTTCAGGTGATGAAAACTGAAGGAGCTTGCAAGCTCACCCATCTGCTGTCTGGTGACACCGTAGCTGTGAAAATAGTGGTTTCTCCTGACTGCTGGCTCGTCTGGCTCCGCTGGATGCGCGGCCCCAGCCTGGCTTTCCTGTCTCCTCGCCCAGCATGGGCTGCAGGTTCACTAACAACCGTCAGGAGGCACCTCCACATCGGCAGCTGCCTTGGCCCCAAGCATGCTCGAACCCAGGGAGATCAGCCCCCTGCATGGGGAGGAGTGGGAAATTCTCTGTGGGTTTTAGCATGGCCAACATCTTCCACCTAAACGAGATGTTGTAATAAAGCAACTTTGGTCAGAAAATGTGCGCTGAGTCACGGAGCTGGGTCTGCGCTTTGGACTTGACTCAGTGGCTGATGAAGTTCTTTGGGATGCTCCTATTGACTGCAGCAAGTTTCCAACGGGGCGTTTTATGAACTGTAATAGGTTGTGTGTTCTGTGATGTTTTATTTTTCCTCTCGTGCTCCTATTTCTTTATGAAGCACCCATGTACAATAAAGCTGTTGCATTTCCACGTGCAGTCCATGGAACACTGGCTGTCCTGCAAGCGCTGGAGACCAACCGCAGAGGCATCTTATGTAGAGGGGAGCTTATATATTGTTTATGAGGAATTCTTAAGTGCTGCCAGCCGAGCTGCCATAAATCTGAAGCCATCATCAGACATGTGGGAAAATGTCTTTTAAACATCGGGTATTTTTTTTTTTTTTATGGCACGCTGTGTTAGCGACTTTGTCAGATTTGGGTCAGGCTGCCATGGGAGTGGATGGCAGCCCCGCAGGTGAGGGTGGCTGCTGCTCTCCCCAGTGGGCTTGGGTCTTCTCCCTTTCTTCATTCCATCTCCTTCCTCACTGAATGGCATCAATAATGCATCCTTTTTCCCTTCTAGTGCTATTTTTAGGGCCAGGATTCTGGGTTAACCAAGCGTACAACTTGCTGCCAGCTCTTGGGTGCTCAGCAGGCAGCTCGCTCCTGCTCTGCAAACTGCTTTTGCCAGTGCTGGTTTTTGCAGAAGTTGTTTCACTGTTTTTTTTGTTTTTTTTTTTTACCTCTCCAGTAAACAGATGTGTTTTTATAACCTGTTCTCCAGTGGGCTTTTTGTGTTTTACTCAAAGGGCTAAGAATTTCCATAAAGTAAATTATATGCAGTTTTTTTCTTAGAAAATGAGAAAACTAATTAATCCAGTCTTCCTGCCAGATCTCCTCTCGCAGTTTTTCTATGGGCAGTTGCTGGGACTGGGTGGAAGGGTTTCCATTTGGGGAAATAAAGCTGCTTCACTGATGTCAAACCATTTTGTGCAAAGGTGCTGACTTGGGTGGATTTTATGCATGTGTGTATTTGTGGGAGCCGGGGCTGGTATCTGCTCTCTGGCAGTGTCAGTGGAAGTTAATAGTTGTACAATATAAAGCTATGGGGGAATATAATACTCCATGTCCCCTGGGATGTGTCATTTCCCCTGGTTGAGTTCCTGTAGCTGGAAGAGGAGAGGCTCTGCTGGAAGCTGCACGAGGAAAAGAAGCAGCTGGACTAAAGGCAGCCTCTTGGGAGCGGGACCCCCGCATCCCGGCCATGCGGTGCCTTTCCTGACAGCCCCTGTCCCCTTTCTGCCAGGCGACTCATGACCCGGCTGGAGGACATGCGCCGCAGTGTGCTGGGGGACGGGGTGAACCGCTGCATCCTCTGTGGGGAGCAGCTGGGGCCGCGGGGATCCGCCTGCGTCGTCTGCGAGGATTGCAAGAAGGTGAGGCATCTCCCTGTGACCCGCTGCCGGGTGCAGCCCCCTGGACCCACACATCCCCCCGGTGCAAAAATGGGCAGGTCGGTCTTTTGGTGCGTATTTTGATTGCCCAGCATCCCTCCGCATGGGGCACAAGGGGACACCCCTAGGTGTTTCTGCAGTCACCAATGTTTGTGGTGGGAGAGCTCTCATTAACTGCCTCTCATTAACCTCACACTCCCGAGGGGTGGTTCTGGTGTGGTGGGACCTTTTGATGGCTCTGGTGTCCCTGCTGCCACCCGGCGCTTTGCTTTCTTTGCAGAACGTCTGCACCAAGTGTGGGGTGGAGACCACCAACAGCCGGCCCCACACCATCTGGCTCTGCAAGATCTGCAGCGAGCAGCGGGAGGTGAGCGTGGCAGCCCAGGTGCTTCCCCTGCCCTGGGCGTTCCCTGTGCTGGAGTGGGGATGTGGTCCCTGCCCTTGTTTTCATCCTGGGCACTGTCCCCACCCCAGACCTCCGAGAAGGGACCAGCCTCAGATGGGGATGTTCCCAGGGACATTTAGCCTGTCCCCCAGCACCATTAAACCTGGCCCAGCTACTCAAGTCTGGTTGTTACAGGATGATCTTGTTTGCTATATAAAATGCTGGGCTTTTTTATTTAAAAAAAGTCTTGGTTTTGAAGAGGCTGTTGTGGCTCCCTGCTGCCTACAATGTGTAAAAGCTGTAGTTAGTTAGCAGGATGGGCTGTGGGGTCTCTGTGGGGCAGCGGGTACAGAGGTGAACGTCCTTAATGTTGCCTACTGGAGGCAGACCCTGGTGGTGCAGGGGGACGAAGGCTGCCAGGACTGCACCCAGCATCCCCCCGAGACATGGGTGCCACCCCACTGCCTGCACCCCCAGGTGTGGAAGCGCTCCGGTGCCTGGTTCTTCAAGGGTTTGCCCAAGCAAGTGCTGCCCCAGCCAATGCCCGTCAGCAAGAACAAGGGACCCCAAGCCCTGAGCGAGCCCAGCCCATCGGAGCCGCCCACCCAGGACCCGCAACTCCCCTCCCGCGCGCCCACCCGAGGTAGGTGACAGCAGGTGCTGACCCCCTCCCTCTCTCTGTGCAAGGGGCAAGGTGTTGGGTCTCGTCCCCACCATTTGCAGGTGTAAGCCCTAGCAAAAAGTATCCAGAGCAGTTGTGTAGCTGCTGCCTGTTTTCTAAAAGGCACAGAAATCGCCCTGCTGTCCTCCCTGCCTGCTGAGGCTTTCTCCTGGCTGTCCAGGTCAGGGTGGCTAGGTTTGCAGGGATCTCCTCAAGCCAAGCAGCCCTGCGTGGGGATCTGGGGCACCTGGCCACAGGTTCAGGCAGTGCCTGGGTATGAACGCGGTGATGCAGAAGCCTAGAAAAAAAAAAAAAAAAACATAAAAAGAAACCTGGGGAAGGAGTGGCAGCACAGCCTGGGTTGGCGTTGCTGGGGTGGGCGGGCTGCAGGTTCACTGCTTCTCACTCTGTTTGTGCCCCCAAGGCCAGGCGGATGCCCCGGCCGAGCAGAACTCTAACGGTAAGCACCAGTGTTCACACTATCTCCTGTGCTGCTGCCTTGGTGCCACCTGCGCTGAGCCCCCTCCCTCCCTCCTTTCCCTGCCGGATTTTCCTGCAGGGTTTTCCAGGGTGGGCTGCAGCAGCAGCAGGACCTCTCCTTGCTGCTGCCACCCACTATGCGGGGACCAAGTTATTCTGGGGCTTCCCCACCTACTGCACACGCCTGGGCTGAAACACCGCAATTGAAAGTGCTGAGCAAAATTGCCTCTGTAGGTGGTGTTTCCTGCTGCTGATTGGCAGGTGTTTTTCTGGTTATTTAGATCCTCAGAAAACCTCCCGTGGAAACTTTAGGAGGCTTGTGGGGGGCTTGTGCATGTCTGCGAGGGATGGAGCAGTGAGCTGCTCTGCTCTTTGCTCGGGCCATGCTGGATTTTCCCACCAAAGCTCTCAGTGCTGTGCCCCACGCCCAGGCTTGTGCCATGCATGGGTAGCAGAGCAAGCGAGATGCAGCCGTCTTTTTTATGGTTATACCTTGTCTCCTCCAGCACTCACAGCCACCCGAGGCTCTGCCTGCACCATGTTTAATAGCGACGCCAGCTGAGGGAGCTGCATTAAGCAGCATCAATCAGTGCTTTCTGCTTGTGGGGTGAAGCCATGTTCCTCACCAGGGCTCCCCAATTTCTAACCTCATATACACCCTGCGCTGCTCTGGAACCACATCCCTTGGGTGCTGCTGCTGGCACCAGCAGGAACTAGGGTTGGGGCTCCCACTGCTCCCAGACCAGCCATGCTGCTGGGAATTAATTTTGAATAATAGCCCCCATTTTCACAGTTTGACATCGGAGTGCCAAGTGATGAAACTACCTGACACCTCCCTCTGGCACCGGCTGTTCCTGGCTGGGCAACGATTAAGATGAGAGCAGTCCAGTGGCTGCAAACCCTCTTCTTCTTCTCCCCTTCCCTGGCTGTGTGGAGGAGGCAGCAGGGGGCTGATGACACACACCACACACCCCCAGAGCGGTCCCCTCAGTCCCACCCTTCCTTTAGCTCAGGGTATGTTGCGGCAGCGATAACCCAGGTGGCAGATGGCGATTGGAGCACAGGAGTTTTAACAGTTGGTTCCTAGGGCTGTGTTTGATTTCCCACTTGTGGCTTCCTGGGGCTCTGCTCCATATTTGGGTGGGCTGTGGGCAGGGTGGCAGGCAGGCTGCATCTTAGTGGGCTTGGTGGGTGGCACAGCCTTGTGCTGAGCCATGTTCCTCCACCCTGCAGCACTGCTGTGATGGGGATGCATCCTGTGGGTCTGGGCGGTGGTGTCGGGGTGAGGTCCAGGCAAGAGTGCCCAGGCTGGGGTACCCATGGTGGGGGTGGTACACGGGCTCAGCTGCAGCCCATGCTACAGCTCACAGTGCCGGCAGGGGGCTCTGGGTAAGCCTTGGCAAAGCTGTGCCCAGCCTGGTTGTGCTAAGTGATGATCTTCATCTTCCCACACAGCAGCAGTTCGGGAAACCACTTAATTAAGACTATTTAGTCGCGATGGTAGCTGGTGCCATTAAGCTTCCTGGCCCCACAACAGGCTGCTTTTATTAAGCTGCTGGCTTGCCTGCAAGTAGGGGAGGGTTGGTCAGGCTCCGCAGCTCCCTCCTGGTGATCAGCATGCTTGTGACATGCCCACGATTTTCCTAAAGCTCCCTCAAAAAATTATTTATTGCATCACTGTTTCTGCACCATGGGGCTCCTGGTTGTGGATGTTCGTTTCCCCTCCTCCCTCCTCTTCAGCATCGTGGCATTTTTACCTCCCTCTTCTCCCCCACCTGCAATCTGTTGCATTTTGCTTTCTCCTTGTGCCCAGCGACCCTGAGAGCCCAGCCAAGGATAAACATCCCATTTATGTCACAGCAAAGATTTATACCTGGCATCTCCGGCAGAGCACTGACATCTTTTCCACTGCATCTGTGGGCTGCAATTTATCACCGTGAAGTGGTCTCAGCACCCTGGCTTGTGTGGCTGGTATTTATCCACTCAGATAGCCACAGCTGGGTGGATGGAAGTGAGAGGCAAAGGCAGCTGTCACCATTGTCTCGCTAATAAATGGAGGATGATCAGCAAAAAGAAAATATTAACCCCCTGTCTCAGGGACTGTGGAGTTGTAACGGCATTAGACGTTTGATGGACGCTGAGGACCGGCTGACAGATGCCTCTGGTCTTGTTTTCCTGTGGGGCTGTCATGTCTCCTGGCAAACCGTGGGGACACCATGTCCTTTGGGCTTTCCTGACTGCCATGTGCGGGTTTGATGGTGCAGAGCTCTCTTGCCGCCCCACAGGTGCGGGGTGGCTGGCAGTCCCCAATGCTCTGGGTGTGATGCCGCAGCAGCTGTACCCATCCTCCTCTTCTTTCTCCTGCTTGTTCCCAGTCTGGGCATCACCCAAGCAGCTGCTCTCAGAGCAGTCCCCAGCCCGTTCTGGGGATGGATGGGTGGTCAGGGTGCAAGCCTCACTGCAGCCTTTATTGCTTTCCCTGCAGGCAGCGATGCAACGGCGGCTGCCCGGGGCAGCTACGCAGCGCCTGGTCGCAAGCCAGCTGAGGGCAGACCGGGCCCGTGTGGCAGCGAGCACACCGGCGGGGAGGTCGACAGCCGCGACTACGCTGCCGAGAGCGGGGTCAGCAGGAGCCCCGGTGAGAGCTGCGCTTCTGCGTGCTTCTGCACGCTTGGAAGAAGGCTGGGGAGCACAAAGCTGGTAGCCATACGAGGGTTGTCTCTGCTCGATGTGCAGCACTAAGTGATGCTGGAGGATTTCATGTTGCAGAGCGCTACTGCCTGCTTTCCGTGCCGCTTGCCTGCTGTTTTACACTGCTCCGTGGGGTTTGCTGATGGGGTGGTCCGGTGTGGAGGTGGGATTAGGAGGAGGTGTGGAGGGGGATGCCCATCCCTCCCCCTGCTGCGCTTTTCCCTGCAAAGGGGCATTTTATGGCCTGTGGAAGGACATGAATTTGAAAAGCCCCATACCCGATGTGAGAACTGTAAGTGAAGAGAGGAGTGGGCTCAGTGCTTACCAGGCTGATTTTAAGCAGAAATGCATGAAATGCAACTGTGCTGGGGACCCTACGCAGAGGCATTTTTCATGCTGCTATGCCCCCTTCTCGCTGCCGAGGTGGGCATGGGCCCCATGAGGTGCTGCCGAAGGAGCAGGCACGGGCCAGCCCTGCCTGTGGGAGCCTGTGCTTTGCTGGCTGGGGATGTCACTACTTGTGTCATGAAAATTTGATGTGCTCCAAGCTATTGTAAATGGCTGTGATATGAATGGGTGGCTGACAGTGTTTGGCAGGGCCTAGATCCTCCCCAGGTGCCTCCAGAAGGGGAAAGGCACTTGCAGAGATCGCCTTTCATTTAGGGGCTGAGCTTGCAAATTTAATTGGTGAAGCTAAAAATGTCTGGAAAATATCCAAGTTCTCTCTAATTCTTTGGGGAAGAAAAAAAATACTCAATGGTGGGATAGATAGACAGATAATAGCTGGAGAAGGGTGTTTAGGGCTGCCCGAGATCCTGCCATGGGGAGCTGGTGTTTTAATTCGTGTTTGGGTGGATAATTCTTGAGGGTGCACCCGTGGCTGTCTTGGGATGCTGTGCAGCTGTGGTCCTGGAGTGTTGCTGCTGGTCGGGTATGCGGGGGGATAGGGGTGTGACGGGCATCGCAGGATGCTCCCGCTCTCCACATCCATCCTTCTCGTTCCACCTCTCTGCGTCTCCCCCTTCTGCAGGCGGATCGGCGCAGCACGGGGTCCCCCTAGTGAAACGTTCCCTGCGCCAGCCCGGGCAGGACCCTCTCCCTGCAGCGCTGACCCCACTAGCGTGAGGGGCTGGGCCGTTATCTCAGCCACCTCTAGACATCAGCCAAACCTCTTTACTATCAGCTGCCTCTGGCTGCCCTTCCCTGGCCGATTCCAGCTGTAACCCCCTCGTCAACACAGGCAAAGCCCCCGGGGCCCAAAACGCTGTTGCTGACTCTCCCCTCTGCTCGCAGGCGCGAAGCGGACCAACTCCCTGCAAGCCCCGCGTCCGCCCCCACCAGCTGCTGCCGGCCCCGCTCCTGGTCCTGGTCCAGCAGCACCCCCAGGTAGGATACGATGGGGATGCAGCCTGGACGCTTGGTCCCCGGGGCAGGCACCCCGGTGTCCTGCCTTGAGCAGGGACCTCCCTGCTGGGGCAGGGCCAGTGCTGGGGTGGGAGAGGGGATGGAGGGCATTGCCCGGGTGAATGCCCCAGTAATGCTGCATCTGTTCCCAGCACCAGCGGCAGTGGCAAGACCGGGTCCCAGGGCAACTGGCCAGTTCCTGGAAAGACAAGGTAAAATTCAGCTGCCTGCGAGGGTCTGAGGGGCAGAGCGCACCGGGGGCTAACGGGGTCCCTCCCACAGCGAGCCCGCCGCTGGGACCCCCGGAGCCAGCCCGCGCCACTGCCAGGGAGGAGCGAGGAGGGGGCTATGCTGTGCCCCCAGCCAGAGAGGAGAGGCCAGCCCGGCAGCCCCCCGCCTTCCCGCAGTCTCCCGCCATCCCACCAGCGCCTGCTGCCCCGCTGCGGCAGCCGCCCCAGGAGGAAGAGGAGGAGGACGCCAACAGCTATGACTCTGATGAAGGCAGTATGTACCTGGGGTGCTTGGCCCAAGGGCAGGGAGCGGTTTCTTTGGGAAATCTGGAATTTTGGGGAGGTGGTTGCTCCAGACCTGTGACTTGCACCATATGGTCATGGGTCTCTGGCAGGGAGAATCCTCGCGGAATGCTGCTTCCCCCCAGGGCTCGGAGCTGGGGCAGGATCTTGCAGGCTGTCCCCGCTCAGTCAGTTCAGCACAGCTCATAGGACCTTCAGTTGGTTTTGCACCAAATTACTGAGCTGTGACATGTGATGGTTTAGGCTCTGCTCACAGAACATTCCCGTTGCCAAATTCGAGTCTTGAAGGTGGTTGCCTCTTTCCATCAGAGCATACTTCGCTGCAAGCAATGCCACCAGACCTGTCCGTAGGAAAGGCTTGGTGGCTTCAGTACCTTTATGCCGTGAGATCTTGGTGTTCAGACATTTGCTCCCCTAACAAGGGAGTTTGCTGCCTGAGTGTGAACATCTGTGGCAGGGCACTGCTTTGCCTGTCCACACTGCTTCCACCCGGAACAAAGAGCACTGCTCTGGGCCAGGAGCAGGCGCAGAAATCGTGCTCGGAGAGCAGCAGATGGACCCATCTGAGGTTCTGTGCTAACTCTTCATCCTTGTGATCTTTTCCCGTGAGCACATGAAGACAAGTGTGAGCTGGTTTCTAACAAGTCAAAATGGGGGCCAAATACCAGTCCCCAGGCCTTGGGAGGAGATACTGGCCACCCGAGCTGAAACACCTTCTCAGGGTGGTCCTGGGGTGGCATTGCCTCCCTGAGCTGTGCCCAGAGAAGGGTTTGTACCCTCACGTTCTCCTTTGCCTGATGAATATTAAAATTGGCTCAAAGGCCCCAAGCTGCCCTCCCAGTTCCAGCTTTGTAAAGCTTTGATGAGCAGAGCTTGTGAATCTGGCTGGATTTGTGTGTGGCAGTTTGGATGATGCTGGCGCAGACCCATGTGCTTTAAATGGCTTTACATTTGAACTGCCAATCTTTCTAATTATTACTAATCAGGGCTGATTAAACCATTATTGGCTGGGGTTTTAACGAGGTCCTATTTCCAACTCCTTTCTCCCCCCTCCACTGTCAGCTACGCTGGGAGCACTGGAGTTCAGCCTGCTCTATGACCAGGAGAACAGCTCCCTGCACTGCACCCTCATCAAGGCCAAAGTAAGTGGTCCCTTTTCTCCCCTTCTTTCATCAATTTAAGTCCATCTGGCTCCCAGCTCCCCTGGTGCAGTGGGCTGGGAGCAGTGTGGCTGCTGGCAGAGGCTGCTCCCCTTGGAGGCCCAGCCCAGCCTGCTGGCACTGCTGCTCCTGGCCTTGAAAGAGAGGTCTGTGGGGCTTCTGCTTGGGTGGGTTTGATGTTTTAGCACATTGTGGCACTCATGCCTGCTCGGGGCAGAGGACAAGGCTGTTGGCTTGCTGAATGGATTTTCTCTCTACTGAGTTGCTTCATGGGTAGCTTTTTCTCTTCCCTGGTTCTGCTTGAGGAGGATTCATGCACTGTGTTTTCATTATTTGTCTTTTAGGGCTTAAAGCCAATGGACTCAAACGGCCTGGCAGATCCCTACGTCAAACTGCACCTCTTGCCTGGAGCCAGCAAGGTGAGGCTTTGCCTGGTTTGGATGCATTTTGGGCTGGGGATACAGCAGAGATTTCTCAAAGCCCCCTGAGGGCATCAGACTTCCTCCCCTTGATTTCTCTGCACAGTTGTTCACTGCGGCTATTTTACCTGGGAGGTATCTCTGAAAAGCGATGATGCTTGTAGATGCTCTCCCATACCCAAGGAACAGCTCATTCTACAGACAGAGATCTACTTAAGGATGGAGGGGAGCTCCAGGGGAGGTGACACTGTTAATGCACCACAAAACATCTGCAAAAATGTAATTACTACTGGCGTTTGAATGATTCATTTGCTTTGAAGATACATCATGCTCTCGTTAGAGCTGTGAAGAAATAACCATTGAGTAAACTCTGGCTCCTCCCCATCAAAAAAAGCCCTGGAAATCCCACTGCCCAGCCCAGCTAAGCTGAACTTGGTGGGGAAACCTTTGAGGAAGAGATGACCACCGCTGGCTCCTTGCTCAGGGGCTGCAAAGTTCTTTCCAGCAGCAGAGTTTTGCTCAGAGGAACTAAGTGTAAAACAAGGGGAAAAGTTGATAACAATACAATTGGATTGATATTTACAGGTTTACTTTGTGTGGGGACTTTCTGGTCCTGCACAGAGTAAATCAAGGTGTTGTGATCTTGGGAATTGCTTTGATTTCTATTGCTCTCTTGTTCGCTGATCTTTCTTTTATTTTGCACATGTGTTTATGAAAGACACGAAGAAGTGATAAAGATCCTTGTTTCTCAAGCTGTCACCTCCTTTGGACCACAAGAGCCATTACCCAAGTCCCGCACAGCCTGCCCTGTGCAATCTTTTCTTGTACAAGTGTCCTTGAGTGAGTAGGCCCCAGATAGTTAAAAGCTGGGCAGTGAAGGCTGCCCTGGCTACTGCAGGCAAAAGAGTCCTCGGTGCTTGCATAAAAGTCCACCTTGTCAGGTCAGTGATGCTCACCTGGAGTTGATGGCTTGCCAGCGCGACAGCCTCAGCAGGCAGCAGTGATGTCCTGCAGAGCCCTCGGTGCCCCAGTCAAACCACCGCTTGTGAGCCAGAGGTGATGGCGCGTCTAATTTACACTCTGCCAGGAGCTGAAATTTAGGCTGGGAGGAGTTCAGGGGAGTAACGATGCCATGTTTTTTTCTGATGCCATAGTCAAATAAGCTGAGAACGAAGACACTGCGCAACACCCGTAACCCTGTGTGGAATGAGACCCTGGTGTACCACGGCATCACAGATGAGGACATGCAAAGGAAAACCCTCAGGCAAGCAGAGGAGCTGGGGTATCCTGTGGTACAGTGGGATGGGAACCATGGGTCTCCTCACATGGAGCATAGCAAGCCAGCCTTCCTCAGGAGGGCACAGGCAGCAAAGTGCAGGTGTTGATAGAGCGCCTGGAAATGCAGGGTTTTTGGTCAAAATCAGCATGGTGATTTTTTACAGTCCTTTTAGAGAAAGAAAGGCATTTTGACCCTGTCATTTAATATTAAATTATTGGCATTACTATTATTCTTATCAGCATAGAGATTTGTATATTGCATATCTGTGCATGATTTGACAGATACCACCAAAAGGTTTAGATGTCTCTAAAAATGTTTGACATTTCCTTCCTACAAGAAATTTCTACCTCTTGATTTTTTTTTTTTGCCCTGTTTCAGAGCAAGTATTAAAACTGTTAATTTTTCTGGCAAAACAGAAGTTCTGTTTTCTGACTGCTTTTGATCAGAGGAGAGCCAGATGAGTGGAGGCTTCAATGGTGCTTTGCTTTATCCACTGCCTGAATAGTGCCCTTGCAGGAGCGGTTTTGTGCTCCGGAGTCACGTACTGCTCCAGCCTGGTTGATGTTCACCTTTCCTGTTCCCTTCAGGATCTCTGTGTGTGATGAAGACAAATTTGGCCACAATGAGTTTATTGGAGAAACTAGAGTTTCCTTGAAAAAACTCAAAGCCAATCAGAAAAAGAACTTCAACATCTGCTTGGAGAGAGTAATACCAGTGAGTTTCTGTGAAATTTTTTTCTGCTACCTTTAATGTTGAGGTTGCGAACAAGTGGCATGTGAGGGAGCAAGTAGTGAGCTTAGAGCTGGAATCAGCCAAGTGCTGTAGGTGTCTGACTTCACCAGCATCTTTTAGGAGTTGGATTCCCACCCATGTCTGGGCTGATGTGACACATCAAGGCCAGGAGTTAACAGCACGTGGTGGGAATCCAGGGGAAGTGACTCCGGGGACCTAACTGGTGGCTGTAGATCTGCTGGCGTTTCCAGCCTGTGCTCATGTATGTTGCTGAGGAGGAGAGGGCAGGTTGCTGCACCCCTGAGCTCTGCTCCCCCATGCTGTGGGTAAGGTGCTGAGTCTGCTGAGGTGGAGGTTGATGGAGCAGATGAATGTACCTGAGCCCCCTTCCACTCCAGACACCAGCCAAAGAGCTGGGCTGGGCTCCCAGGGGTGTTTCTCCTGTAGGATGGTGCCTCTCCCAGCTGCAGTCACTCACGGCAGTCTCTCATTTCCCTTCTCCATCCAAGATGAAGCGTGCTGGAACAACTGGCTCATCCCGTGGGATGGCACTGTACGAAGAAGAGGTAAGAGTCCTTGGAGGATGACTTGCTCCTTGCACGTTTCACCCATCATCTCTCATGTACAGGCTCCTTTTCTTCCCCCCACGGGGATACATGATTCCCTTGTATTCATCTTGTCTCAACTGCAGAGCAGTTGAGAGTCTTCCTCACTCAGCCCCCGTGTCACCATCTCTGGTTGCTTCCTCTTGCAGGTAGATCGTGGCGGGGATGTGGAGGAGCGTGGGAAGATCCTAGTGTCCCTCATGTACAGCACCCAGCAGGGCGGCCTGATTGTCGGCATCATACGCTGCGTGCATTTAGCAGCCATGGATGCCAATGGATACTCAGACCCTTTTGTTAAACTGTAAGTGGGAACTGGGGCTGGTGTAGTGTGGTAATGCATGGTCATGGAGCCACTCACTGCCCTTGGGCAGTAGCTGATGCTCTGAGAGCTCCTTCCAAAACTACTGGAGAGAGAAGAGCGTTTCCCAAGCCCCTTGAGACCTTGTGTAGGACAGAGGCATCACCGGTGGGCAGCTATGCAAGGTCATAACGCTCTGCTTTAGTGCCCCTGCTGTGGCTGAAGCTAGGTGAGACTGACCCAGCCCTTAGGTCCATCCATTCCTTGTAGGTTCCCAAATGCACAGACCCAACAGCCACCCCGTAGATGCAGAGCTGGAGAATAAGAGAAGTCCTTCTCCTTGGCTTTGACCCACCATGCCTGCAGGGTGGAGAGCACTCGATGTCCCTCCGTGCATGATGAGGAGCACGTGCCCTGCTTGCTGCTCCATAAATCCATGTGCTTGTTGTAGGTGGGAGCCCAGGAATTGCCCTGCTGTGCCTGTCCCTGTTCTGTGTCATGTCTCCACTGCAAACAAATCTGCTTAATTTAAGCAGATAGTGATGTTTGCTGTGGTTCGTGCCAGTGATGCCTTGCTGCAACAGGGAGCGGGTCTCCTTGAGCGGCAGCACACCCATCGGTGCTCTGAGCTCTGGAGGTAGATGATGGGGGAGTGGCACTTGTTGAGAGGCTTCTGCAAACATTGGGGAACAAGATCATTTTAACTCAAACCTCATAAACTGTGACATGGAGAGGACCCTACAGTCGTTCCTGGTTGTGGTTGTGGCAGATGGGTTTTCAGTGCTGTTTTCTCTTTGCCTTCAGAAAAAACCCCTCTGTTCTCCCTAAAAGTCATTCAGTAACTCTCATGTTGAGCATTTTGCATGCCTTCTTGTAGCTGAGTGGAACTGAGTAGTTTTTCTTCTCAGTCTCTTATTTTTTGGCTTTCCATTTTTAAATCAATTTCCAACACAGATCTAATTAATGCCAACTCCACATTTTAGTTCTAGGTCTGCAGCCAGGCTGCGAAGCCCAAGGCCTAATTTTTCCCATCTTCTCTAGGTGAACCTACCTTGACTGAGTTTACTAGTCTGTGGTATTAAACACTAATGGGCTATTTTTATCTCTTTTTTTCTTCATATTTATCCCCATCTTTGTGTGTGTTCACATGTTCTTGGCTGGGTTTTCCAGTGGCCAGGCTCTGACCGGCCATGTGATTGCCCTTGTCTGCTGGCGACCGGCCTGGCTGCTCATTTTCCATATTCCCTGACCGTTTCAGCGGCTCCCTGCTGCCAGCCTCAGCAGGTTCCTCACCAGCAAAATGCAGAGTTCACTGCTTTTGCACCATAAAATGCCTCCAACCATTTATTTTAGCATGGCCTGGGGAGAAAGGACTTGGGAGCAATGCATGGTTTGGAGGGACGCCAAGAGTGCATGTGCAGGCTTGCTGCTTTCTGGTGTCTGAAGGTTACCCAGATGCTCTGAGCAAGAGATGCTCCTCCAGAAAGGTTTCTGCTGAGCTCAGTGCTCTGCACAAAGCAGGTCTTTATGGTTTCCCATGTCTCGTCTGGCAATCCAGGGGGAAGGAGGAAAAAAAACCCCAACAAATCACAGAATCACAGGTTGGAAGGGACCTCAGGGATCATCTAGTCCAACCTTTGATCATCTAGTCCAACCTTTAAACAAAAGAGTGTTCAAGATTTCACTAATTTTACATTTATTTTAGATAATTTTAGAAGGTGGGGAGGGAGACTGGCTAACCTATTTCTTTGCCTTAAATATCTTCAGTTGTGCTTTTCTAGCCCCCAAACTCACTTTTTTTAGCTTATAAACTCACACTGTTCTTGCACTTGAGTTTTGAGCTTTTTTCTGTTGCCCCCAGTTGGCTGAAACCTGACATGGGCAAAAAGGCTAAACACAAGACACAGATTAAGAAGAAAACATTGAATCCTGAGTTTAATGAGGTAAGGACAAATCTAATTTTTTATATTATTAAATCAACTTAGCCAATTACTACGTTGTGTGGAGGAGATGGAAGACAAACTCCCTGAGGTTCAGTTCCTCGCTCAGCCTCTCTTCCCCTTTCTGCACCCAGGAGTATTTCAGGAATGACTTTGCCGCAGGAGATGTGACCAGTTCAGTGCCAGGCAGCACTGGTACACAAGGAAACCTCCCTGATGCCTCTGCTGATGACTCCCTGTCACCCCAGCCAGGGGCTATGGGTGGGATGAGCATCCTGGGGGGAGTCCTGTGCCCCGTGCTGCCTTGATGGGACACCTGCAAAGCACTCAGATACAAGGGGTGAGCTCAGCTTAGGGGTTTGTGCGGTATGTGGTGATCCTGGGAGGAGAGGTGCTGAAGGAAAGGGGGCTTTTGCTCTTCATTAGTGTATTTTAAATATCCTCTCATTGGATTTTGAAGTCAGGCTGTCAGAGAGATCATCTGCAATTGCTTAACTGCGTTTTTCTGGGAGTGTTTTCCTGGGACACTTGGGGTGACATGGGTGTTCTTCTGTAGGAGTTTTTCTATGATATAAAACACAGCGATCTGGCCAAGAAGTCACTGGACATTTCTGTCTGGGATTACGACATCGGAAAATCGAATGATTACATTGGTGAGCTGCAAGTCTCTGTGCTCTGGGGTGTGGTTTTAATGCCCAGTATAATGCTCGCTGTATGGGAGGGTTGCATAGGTCACCTGCCCTGTGAGGGACCCCGGGCTGAGCTTTGAAGTAGGACCATGCAGGTTGGTTGGGCACTTGTATCAGGCCATCAAATGGCTGATCCAGCACTGGGACCCACTGCGCTGCCCCATCTCCAGCATCCCATGGGGTCTTCTGTGCAGGCAGAGCATCTCTAGTTGTTTCCATGAGACTTTAAATCCAGAAGGTAGAAAGAAATGTTTGCAAATGTGAGGTATCTCCCATTGGAACCGATTTACTGGAACATTAGCATCATCTCTGAGTATGATGTCTCTTCCCCCTTTCTTCCAGGCGGCTGTCAGCTCGGCATTACAGCTAAGGGGGAGCGCTTGAAACACTGGTATGAATGTTTGAAGAACAAGGACAAGAAGATTGAACGCTGGCACACCCTCCAAAATGAGAACCACGTTGCTAGTGATTAAAGGGAGCTGCTGCCCAAACCTCCCCAATTGGCCCATCCTCCTCCAAGCCCCTGTAGGTCTCTGATGTCTGTCTTCCAGCACAGTCATGCCTTGCTACACACCTCTGGTTCCAGGGCAGCAACACTCTTCTGCCTTTTCCAAGCATCTTCTGTGACCTGTTCTCACTCCCACCTGAAAACTAACCCAGATTTTTTCTATTCACTTCCTTTGGGTTTTTTTTTTGGGTCATTGGATTATCCTGGTGTGTAATTTTGTCAAGCAATAGTTACCCTCTGACTGTTCCTCTTTCTCACTAGTCTCACGCACGCCGTGATAGCCTGTCTGTTGTATGTGTGATGCTCTATGTTCCTCCAGCTGCCACTCGTGTGGCTCGTCCCATCACACCGGCTCGTGGCTCCTTTGTCTCCCAGTGGGATGTGTGGCCACCAGCCTGGCTGTGCTCTTGTCCGGCATAGGGGCGGTTGAGCGCTGGTGTCCGAGCATCGGCCCGTTCTGCTTGCGTGATATTGATACCTCAGTTGCAATAATGAAAAAGCTGTTTGGCTTTGGTGTGGGTCGTAACCGTAGCCTGGTATCTGTGTTGTCGTGATTAGGCAAAAGCCTGTGTCACTGATATAATCCTGCGAGTCCTGCTTGAGCTTTAGTTCTGACTTGGTACATTTGAGCAATATTGTGGTACATCCTTTGCTGAGAAGATCCACCAATAATACAATAACAATAATGAGAAATAGGGAGCCACTCTGTGCTCGCAGGGAAACAGAGATTTGGGTTGGTTCGTGTTCGTTTCCAGCCGCCACGTGCGGTTCCTTTCGCCTGAGGAACTTGCGCACTCAGTTTGCTGTAGGAGCACACCCATGTTTCAAGCTTGTGACTACCTCCTCTTCACGTCCTAGCTGCATAGTAGTGACTAGCTGAACCCTGAGGGCAGCCCCTGACCCTCCTCAGACTATCCTTTGTGTTGCTGACTGTTTGCCATGCCACGTGCAGGAGGGAAGCTGAGGGAGAAGATACTTCCCACCAACTAGCCGCTATGCGCAAGGACCATTGCTTTAAAACACCATGAATACTGAAATTAGCTGAAACAGAGGTCTTCCAACTTTTTTTTTTCTTTTTGTCTCAAATCTGCACAAGAACCGTTGTCTTCAACCTGCACTTTAATGATGGGCTGGAGGTGTTCAATTTGTTCTCGACAGCAGGAGAGTCACAACACTTTCAGGCTGATGCTGGTCGGGTTTGGTACCATTTGCTGTCTCTGGACAGCCTCAAGCATAGCAATGTTGATAGCAGCACAATAAGCACTACTGGATTATATTGTTGGTCAGCTACACACTGCACATGTGGTATGAAACATGAACCTCAGCCCCCTCAGTTCACACTGTCATCCCATGACTTCCCTTGCAACCCGCTGCTGTAGTCTGCTGGCATGCTGTCATGTGGCATGTTCTCAATTCAGCTGTACTGCAGAGCTGAATTTTGAATTGGATGAGTTACTTTCCTGTTCTTGATTTCCCCCTCCACCCTTTCCCCAGCAGAATTTGCTCTGAGCACTGACTTGCGATGAGCGTCTCTCCAGGGCTGTGATTTCTGCAGCTGGTGGGGCCTGCGTGCTGAGCGATGCTAACATTGCTGTGTGACGGTAACATCTCTGTGTGCCGAGCGGTGCTGCGGCATGCAGAGCAGCCCAGCCAGCTCAGGGCTTGCGTTCCCATGGAGGGCTGATTTTCCCCACCAGCCCTGGCTGGGTGCTGCCAACACATTGTACTCTGCTGTCCACCGGGAGCCACCCTTGGAGCAAGGATTGAGGAAGTAAACCTAAACCAGCCTGGGCTTCCTCTGCTGTTTTCAGCTGGAGCTGGGGCAGCTCTTCCACTGCCCCAGACTGTGTCCTGTGGCATGGCCACTGAGATGAGAGGTGCTTGGGCATGATGCATGGGAGAGGACGCCCTGAAAATGGCTTTCCTCTCCTTTTCATGCAGTTCTTGATTCCGCACCAGTAACTGCAATGTCCTGAGACCTTGAGCCATGCTGCCCTCAGGATGGGCTGTGCAGAGGACCCAGACTGCCATGACCTGGTTCTTTTGGGTTGTTTCTTTCTGTGTCTGGTGCTGCCTTGTGCAGCTGTGCCAGGGCCCTCGCTGCTCCAGGCAGAGGTTGTTCAGCTGTAGAATACTGCTGTTATCTCTTCTAGAGTGATGGAGCTGGCCAAAACCTTTGCACGGCCCTTGCCTATACCTCTTGGAGCAGCAGTTGGGCACAGTGCCCTTCTGAACTATGCTGGGAAAATGGGTGGCTGGGGATGAAATTACCTGTAAAATCAAAACAAAAAAAAAAGAAAACAAAAGAAAATGTAAGCAATTCCTTAATTTATTCCAGACCTGCAGCAGCCCAGCCTTTTTTGTGTGTGCAGAACAACTACATTAAGGTTGCCTTTATCCTGTCCTGTATTGACATTGTCTGCTCCCCTTGCTTTCCCTTCAGACAAACGCTACTCCAATCATCTCTTTGCACCCAAAAAAATTAAATGCAGCTTACCCATCCCCCTCTCGGTATTGTGCAAACCACGGTCCTCATCTCTGTTTGCCACCTTCTTCTCAGTTTTTCTGATGGTAATTTCTGCCCTGAATGACTACTTTTTGTTGTAAATAAAGCATGCACATATGGATTGGGAATGGTGCAAAAAGAAAAAAAGCCTCTTCTAGTGCTGTTTGCATTCAAACTTGCATGCAGTGATTTTACAGCAAAATATCAGTTTACAACTATTAAGAGAAAAAGAAAATGTTACACAGGAACTAGAAGTACTCCAGTCTTCCGCTGCATGCAGCACAACATCTTCTCTTGATGTGGTATCTAATAAAGTGAGACTATTGGAAAAGAAAAAAAAAACCCAAACATGATGGTTTTTGGCTACTTTCATTCACTATGGGAATGTGAACCCTGGCATGGGCTGGGGGCACCTGTCCTGGCTGTGGGAATTTGTGGTGGGCTTGGGCATGCTAGAAAATTGTGTTGGCTTCAAGAGGTTTGGGATAGCAGGGAGAGGGCCCAGCCCTGCTCAGCTGGGCTTTCCTGCACACCTGGGGGTAATGGGAATGACATGAGTGCTGGGGAACAGTGCGGCATAAAATCCTGGGTGCACCATGGGCATCAATTCTGTGTATGCAGCCAAGGCATCCGTGAGCTCCTGCTTGCTTTGTGCCTCACTGAGTGCAAACGTGATGGGTACGTGATTCTGGGGAAGACCACAGTGCAGCGGTGGTCGCTGCTTTGCTCTGGCACTTCTGTGGGTCCCCTCAAAAAGCAAACCCACCCCATGATAAATGAACCTCCTGCTGCCCTTCCTGCCCTAGCCTTTCTTCCCAGTTTCTATATGTAGCTGCAGCTCCTGTTGCACCACTGCAGGAAAACACCCCCTCCAGCTGCTGCACCACCCAAGCAAAACTTCCCTCCCCTCCATTTTTTTTTTTTAGCACTGTTTTAGGCATCTTTAGGATCAATTTCTAGCAGATCATCAGGTGCTGGCCCCAGGGAAGGGTGCGCTGGGCTGGTGGGAGCGCCTGGGACAGCAGCGAGTGGTGGTCCCATGGGGGCCGTGCCCCAGCCCTGGGCAGGGGGAGAGGGGTGGTGGCCTGGCCTCTCTGGGGACACTCACACCCTCCATGTACCTAGAAAGGGCCCGCGGGGATGGAGCCGAGCCGTGGAGGGTGGCTGCATGGCGGGTCTGGTGCCAATGCCCAGGAACAGCAGCAGATGTCACTGATGCTCCAGGTATGACACAGGAAGGATGGGCAGGAGGTGCCAGAAGGATGTCCACGACCAGGGCTGGTGTCCCCTCAGCACCGCCCATCCTGGTGGTGGGACCCCATCAGAATCACCCATCTTGGTGGTGGGACCCCCCACCGCTTTAGTAACACCCATTGTGGTGGTGGCCCCCCAGATGCAGTCTTTGCATAAGCTGTTGCTGAGCCTCAATGGCAGCCTTGGGGTGGTGATGGGGCTGCCCCAGCCCCATGGCTGCTCCTACACAACACAGGTTTAACCTGTGGTTTCCGCAAGGCTGGACCAGCGGTGGTTCTTCAAGAGAGGTCAGTGGGCAGTTAAAGCCTCCTGAGGTGTCTACGCTGGTGAGATGCCATTACAGTGCATTTCAGTTGGCTTGGAATTAATTGCCCGGGAGAGACCTGCAGGCCAGGGTCCACCTTCCTCCCCTGAGCCACTAGTGGTCAGCTGGACTCGTCTTGGAGCAAAAAGGTCAAAATGGCGAATGAGATACTACTTTGTGGTAATTAGGTTGTGCATAGAAAAGCAGCAGCAATGATTAGTATAGAAAATTGCTGAGAAATTTAAAATTGTTATATTGTGCTAACTGTATGGCCTGCTCTTAATGAGGACCTTGAGCTCTCCCACCGGTTAGGAGAAGACCTCATGTTCTCATGCATGCTAGCAGGAAAACAACCAGAGGTTTAACATACACAGCAGTGCCTGAACTGTCTGAGGTGAGCTCCTCTTTGGGGGCAAACTCCAAGGAAAAGAGGAAAAATGATGCTAGCTCCCAGTTAGCTGCAGGATGCGTTGTCTCCTCTTTGGAGGACAAGGAGAGGGTGGTTTGTGAGGACAATGAGCACAAAGCTCTTTGGTTATGTCATGTTGCATGCTAAGAGGCTTGAACAGACAACATAGGTCGTTTTCCAGAAAGGGTGAAGCTGTATGCATGCTCGCTGCCGGTGACTGCCAGTGGTGGTATTTTAGGTAGGGTGGGTGGAAGAAAGAGCAAACCACCATCCCTGTGTAATTACCAGCTGTACAGAGAACAGCGGGTCCAATTGCATCCCCCTTTTTCTGCTGCAAACCTTGTTCTCTTCCAAAACTTTAGTGGCAGAAAATAGCCGGGTCTGTGTCCTCTGAAAAAAAAATGGTTCCCAGAGATGTCTAGCAGCCTTAAAATTGAGCTTTAACTTCCTTTTATTAGTGTTTTTCAGCATGAGAGCTTCCCATTGATTTTTCCTCTCTGCTGCTGCATGGTGTAGGTGTGGTGAGTGGCCCCAGAGAGGTCCCAGTGGGTTGGCCACCCAGCTCTGGCCGAGCACCAGAGCAAGCATCGCCATATCCCCTGTGATTAAGATGCTGCCTTCATTAATTGCAGGCGAGGTAGTGCCAGCTGTGGTTGACTGCAAAGTCCTGAATGGAAAGTGCTTCAAAAGAGAGAAAGAGGCATTTTGAGTAAACCCATGGGGATAAGAGAGGGTCCTTTGTTCCCCCTGATTGATATTTCTGCTCCCATTTTCTTCTCAGCCTCTCTGAAAAGGAAGCCCTTGGATTGCAAATTGTGCTTGATCAGGACCATTATTTGCATGGTCTGCTTTTGTAGGTAGCTTTACCGTTTTAATTACATCTCAGAACATCTGAATCGTTCTGCTGTTCCATACAGTTTCCTTGCTTGCTAATTAGATTTAGACCTTCCGTGCAATCAATAGATTTTCATCTCAGTACTGGCCAAGCCAGTCATGACCAGTAATTTACAGCTCTAGTTGTTCTGAAATCAATACAGATTTGCTCTTCATTGAGAGGGCTGTAAAACACAGATGACAGCAGGCACGCTAAGCAGTTGACATGGAAGTAGGTCCCTTGCTGGCCTTGGAGAGTGGCCAGTACAATCAGAGGAAAAGCTACAGGACCAGCAAGCAGAGAAGACCTGTCCCACTGAATGAGCACCGGGCTGAAGATGTTGACAGTGTTGGACTCTTGCTCCTCTCATGGAGCAGGCGATGCAAAACAAAGCATATGGCCAAACAGCTCCTCTCCAAGGTGCATGTTGCTCCAGAAGATCATGGCAGCACCCAGTGACCCAAACCATGCCACATCCTATAGTGGTCTCTTCTAACATCTCTCCTTGGGGTGTAATTCATAAAAAAAAAAAAATGTTATGGACCTCTCATAACATGTCCTGCATGATCCCAGGGCATCAAGAGGGCACTGGGGCTCTTCTGCGGCACTGAGCAGGAGGGAAAGCTTCCACAGCTTTCCATCTTCGGGGGGGGGGGGGGGAGGAATAAAAGCAAACTTTTACTATTTAACATTTCACTTAAAAATAGAGAAGCTCAACTAAATAAATCCCTCTTCTATCTGCTTTCAAGCCCAGCTTTTCAAAAAGCCTGCAGCTAGAAATCTCTTTATCTCATACGGCACAGATAACAATGTAATTATGAGCGCAGATCAATGGCTTTCATCCCATCGGTGCTCAGCCTAAAAATAAACTGTTATTCTTTCACTCAGATGCGCAGAGCTGGGGCTAACACCTCTGGGCTGCTAGCCCAATGCAAAACCAGTTACAAGCAGCCATGGGGCTGGAGACAGTCTGTGGTGGAGTCTGGAGAGTCCACAAAGCCTTTTTCTGGGGTAAACTGAGGTTTCAGCTTGTCTTGTTTCTGCAGGGCAACGTTGGGTCCCAAGCGGGAGAGGCCAGTGAAGATGCCCAGGTGATGCTCACCTCCTCCCAGCCGCTGCACGGAGCTGTTGCCACATCCCCGCCACGCTGGTGGCTGCGGTGACATCGCCTGTGAAATACAGAGACACGTTTTAGTGGTTGTGTGAGTTTTGGCGACTTTCTTGGGAAAGAAAAATCCAAAGAATAAATATCAGCCTTTTTTATTGCATGCTGCATAATAGGAATATAACTTATTGCAGTTGGAGAGCGGAGTGGTTGGCAGCTACCATAAATCCCCAGTTCCAATAGATTCTGCTTGCACTTCAGCAAGAGTAAAGGATTTACAGGTAAATAGCAAGCATAACTGGAACAGGGAGTGGAGTATTTTAATTATTCACAGCTTGAATATTAATTAGGCATAATACTTATTTTCTTGCATAGGCAGCAGCCCCAGAAAGTGTACCATGTACCTGCCTCCAGCCAACAGCATCGGAATAACTAATGCACTAAATGCTGCGCTATTGCTGTTAGTCTGGGATGGGGTAGCCTGGTACGGCACCCACCCCCCGGGCAGTTGGGATTGGTGCCAGGCTCAGCCATAATAAAATTGTGTACCTGCTAATTGTATACCCAGCCCGTCTGCCCACACTGGCCAACATCACCAGTTGGGAGGGGAAAGTGGCATTTAGTTAGAAACATGCATGCAGGTCTCATCTTTCTTACTGTACTCCTGCTGTCCCACGGCTTCAGGTCCATGGCTTTGCTGTTTTCCAACCAGCGCTATTCGATCAAAGCTTGGCTATCTCACCGAGCACAGCTCAGCTCCTGGGAGCCGCAGCTTTTCCCTGGGAAGTGTGTTTCCAATGAGCAGCATTTTCTGTGCGCTCATATGGGTGTTTGGGAGGCATCCCTTCTGGGTGGGATGCAGCCCAGTGGGAAGGTCAGGCATCAGCAGTAGGGTGCTGCGTACCAGTACCAGGCTGTGACAGCACCTGCAGTGATGCTGGAAGTGAGGCAACTGCTTTCAGCTCATCTTTTCTAAAATCATCTGTCTGCAAAGTTTGAGGTGGGCTGCCCTTACCCGGTCTTTGCTTTGGTGACACCTTCATTAATCTAATGAGTTCAGATTAAATTATACAACAGCTCAGATTAAAAACCTCAAAACTTGGACCTGATTTGGATTAAAAGGTATGGTTGCAAGTAGGCATGGCTTGGCAGAAAGCAAGCAAACAAATAAGGGAAAATGCTGACTGGGAAACATTTGCAAGACTAAAATTGATGCGGCGGCACTGGAGCAGCCCACAGTCCCCGTGGGGGTGGGAAGGGGCTCACCCCCACCTGCCGGTCCCTACCATGCTGATACAGCCCATCACATCATGCAGCTGCACTGAGTCAGAGGAGCAAAATTGTATCTGATTGTAATCCAGGTGGAGTTAATATCAGCTGGGAACAGCTTACTGCAGAACATGGGCCTGGCAGGAAAGGTGATGGGAACTGAGAAGCAGTGGGATGTTGTGGAGGCTTTGCCAGGGTGTCACCGCTACGGAGGGTAATGCAAACCCACTTCTGCATCCTCACCCCACGATGTAGGGAGCATGCAGAGGGCACCTTTCGGGCACATTTTGGAGATGCTAGGCAATGGCTCAAAGCCCCTTACTAAAGGTCATAGGCAGAGCCAGCTGTCCACAGTGCTGCCCTCTCCTCTGGCAGTGGCCTGGCAGGGAGTGGAAGAGCTGCAGTGATGCCCTGGGCGGATCAGGCAGCGGGAGCCTGGCACCTGCCTTCAGAGCTGAATTAAGTAGCTGGTGTCAACATGGAAACTGCAGTTATCTGCTTTTAGAGAGCTGAGCGGGTTCTCTGAATCCATTGGCGTTGCAGAGATAACTGATTTCTCAGGTTTTTCTGGCAGTGCTGAGAAAAAAAAAAAAAAATCTCAACAAACTAGCTCCTTCCAAAAACTGTCAAAGCAAAAAAGGCTCATCTTGATCAGGTCAAAACTGGAGAAGAAAAGCTCTGGCCAACTAAAAGAAAAAAAAGAAAAACAACAAACCACAGAACAAAAACAAAAAAGCTGTCAAAGGGAATTACAATTGAGGAGAAGCATGAAGGGTATTTGTAAACAGGATGGGCTGAATTTGAGAGGGAAGGAGCCTAAGAAATTCATGGGCGTCTCTATCACTCCTCCTTGTTCCCAGAATGAGGGTCAGCATTATTAATTAAGGGCCAGATAGGCAGAGCTGAATAGCTGATCATTATCTCCCTGATAAAAGCCCTGCCATGGAAACCCTGAGTGGTACAGCCAAGATCTCAAGAGCCTCAGCAAATCAGGGTTTTATTCAGCCTACTAACAAAGAGTCTTTTCCCTTTAAAATCCAAATTATTCAGATATGCATGACTCCAACTCACTCGTGAAAGGTAGGTGGGCTCTCCAGGGGCTGAATTCAGCATGCCCCAGTGATGCGCCTTATCTCTAAAGCTCTGCTGCTCCCCAAGGACAGGGTGTTAATGAACACCCAGCTCTGCCCTCACCTTGCTGGAGTTCATACACAGGCATCGCTTTCATCCCCAGCTGTTTGCTGCTTTTGGTGTGTATTTAATGGCCTGACCTCGCAAACCTGCTGTGATTGAGTAGCTGGAAAGTTTTCAGAGAAATAAGCCTTTTGAGACAGCTAGGCAGGAAAACGAGGCATGAAACCCTGCCTAAGTGAATGATATTCTGTCAGTCCAGAGGAAAGTAGATTAAAACCATGCTATATATGCTAAGTATATAGTATTTATACCTGAGGCCCCTGAATCCAGCCTGCTCCATGCAGCGGATTCTAACAAGTCCTGAACCACCAGCCTTTTTTCCACCTGTTTCCATGTGTGCGGCAGTTTTAATGTACGAGTCACTGCATCCTGGGCAGGAGGCTCACGACTACCCCAAAGTAATCCTTTCCTCACGAGCTGCTCAGGAACATCCTGCCACCCTGCTGCAGAGGCTCTGCTGCCCCAACAAACCACTTCTGGGTGGAGATACTATGCTGAGTGATGCAGGGGAGGGGGAGATGCTCCACAAAGCACGGGCAGCAGGGGGAGCAGGGGCTCGTCTCAGGAGGGGGTCCTCTCCTCTTATGGTGGGGAGAAGCTGGGACCCCCAGATTGCGTCTTCCCTTGCCAGGAATCCTCCCCATAGCCGGAGTCGTGGCCTTGCTGTCTTCCCAAAGAGCAGGATTTCTCTCCAGGCTTGGCCTGTAGATGGGGTCGAACGGATTCCAGGATTTGGGGACCTTATTCCTGCCCCCTGCCCTGTTTTGCGTGACAAGACCAGGATCCACCCTCATTTTAAGGATGGCCTAAGGGCAGGTTTTGCAAAGCTGAGCTTGCAGGGCAATGCTTTTACCCACTGGACCTGCTGTGTTGGTCAGTGCTGTGGGGTTCTGGCGTTCCCCAATCTAGTCCTCACCTCCCCCCCCCATGCCAACCAGGAGAGAAGGTATGCTGGTGAGGACAAAGACGAGAGATGGAGGTGGCAGTGGCACAGGTCACACTTCCTCATGCAGCGGACCTGTGCTGTCCATCATGTGTACGTGTGCCCTGCACGCAAAAGGACTAAGAGCTTGCCATGCTCTGGGTCCCCTTCCATAGCCCTCGTCTTCCTCTCCCCCTCCCTTTGAGCTGCTTGGATGTGGGGAACAGAAATACCAAGCACGAGCTTGCTCTTTGGTGAAAGGCTTGAGCAGAACCATCTGGAAAAATGTCTGGGACAAAGAGGAACAATGTTTCCCACAGCAGCAGCTTTTTAATATTAGTGGAAACAAAGCCAAGTGTGAATAATTCAGAGTGTGGTGAGCCCAGTTTTCGTATGCAACAGGCTAACAGTTCGGTTTTTATGGCTGTGTTTGCTCCAAGCAGCAAGAGGTTGCAATGGGGGCTTGCGCGGGTCCCAAGTGCTCAGCATGGGCTCACCTCTGCTTGCTGTTGGCTGGACCACCCAAATGATGGCTTCTCCTCTCTGCCAGGGGAAATACCTTTCCTCCTGGCCACAGAAGCATGTGTTAACTTCTAAACACCCAGTGGTCTCCCCATCATTAATCATCTTGACCACGGACTGCTCTGGGCTCCATCCATGCTCTGTGCAGCTCTCATTAGAAAGCAAATCATGTTAACGTTCAACCAAATGAAAAGCCCAGTAAAAGGGAAAACAAAGCCCAGAAGGTCCCCAGTGCAGGGGTGCACAGCAGAGCTCCAGGGCTGAGCCAGCAGGTGCAGGTAACATGTCTTGGTGCACGTGAAGCTAACCCTGTGCCAGAGCAGCTCTCCCGGAGATACAACATTATCGATTGCTTTTGTTTTACAAGCAACATCGACGTAATAATATTTGGCAGCAACATTAACACTGAATTATGAGCTGCACTTGGGCCTTTTTATATTTAATAGTTTGAAGAATGACACAGGGATGGCATTTGTGCCCTGGCAATCTGCATACCTGTCAGATAGTGCTGGCAGCAGCATGGGGAGATGCTGGTCAACAGGCCGGGGATCTGCCAGGTGCTGGGGGGACACTGCCAGCACTGCAGAGCCTGTGTGCTGCAGGGGACAGTGTTGGTCACCCCATGCCTTCCCGGTCCCCAGCATCTCTCGGTCCTGCAGCAGCCACATGGCAACCAAGGGTGTTGCAAAGTTTCCTGTGCTCATGGAAGCAGCTGCTGGCAGATGGGGCTTTGGCTGCTGTCCCTGGGGCAGAGCGTGACGGGGACAGCATGGGAAGGTGGGAGCAGCGGGTACATTGGGGCCACCCGTCCATAGGAACAGCCAATGGCAGTGGTGGTGCAATGTTTATTTGTCCCACTTTATTTCCCATGTCTTCTTTTCCTAATCAACTTGAAACACTAATCAATGTCCTATACAGGGAGCTTGGGAAAAAGGCAGCAGAAGGAAGTGGAGTGCACTGACATTTAATTCAGACGAGGAATTATGCCAAAATAGAGTTCAAAATTACTACCCCAGAGCCAACCAGCTGCAGTAAAGAGCATGGGAGAGCCATGGTCTGGGGGAATGCTGGTCTGTCCCTGGGGTGTGGGGGGAGGTGTGCCCCGGGGGTATGGTACGCTCATCCTTCCCTGCCTAAACTGAAATGGTCCATCTTACACAGTCTCTGCTTACCCCCCCTGCTTGCCTCCACGTTTGCCCCAGCAGCGCGGTGAGGATCGCACCATCACCCCTACTTACCCCACTCCTGACCTGACAGCTCTCTTTAGCCTTGGCTGCCACTGGCACTTGAAAAGCAGCTCCCTCTCTCCACTTAATTTCCACCCCCCCGAGATGTCCAATGCACAGGAGCTTTATTATGCTTGCTCGAAAAAGCCTTGCAGTGTAAATGAGAAACCACTGGTTCCTTTACTGCTCCCCACTGACCTCCCTGCGCTTGCTCAGTCCTGTCCAGCCAGCAGGAGGTCCTCAAAGGTGGGGACTAAAACCAGCAGGAGCACTTGGTGCTCCCCAAGTTTTAGCAGGTATTTAGAGGTGCAGTTTCCCTGTGGCTTGGGGAGTAGCCCTGGCAGGCTGTCTCCAGCTGCATGCTGTCCCAGGAGGCGGACACGAGTGATGCTCAGTGATGCAAGGGTGCCTCACTGCTGGCATTCCCAGGGTAACAGCAGAGGTGACAACAGCTGAGCCACAAACCCAGACCCTCCACAAGTGCAAACCCAGGAGCGTTCAACCCACTTTCCAAAAAGTAAAGCAAGGCAAGCCAGGAGTGTTGCCATCGGCTTCTCCTGGGGACTACAGAAAAGGCTTGGGGACATGGCCTTGCGTGGAGGAACAGTCTTCATCTGCAATCCAGGGCTTGCCAGCCACCTCCAGGGAATCAGGAACAACCAGGGTGCGGGGCTACACGTGCCCTGATGGGGACCACTAGCAGACGGGGCTGGGCTTGGCTGCTGCCATCCCTTCCTTCCCAGGCACTTTAATAACATTAGGCTGACAAAAATAGTTTTAAAAATCACTCTTCCCAGCTGCAGCATTTCCAGCTCCATCGGGCTGGAGTGACATTTGCCTGGCGCTTAAGCAATTGGGTGAATTAGCAGCTCAGGCTGGACACTAGCAGATGCCTGGATTGATCTTCAGCCCTTTCGTGCCATCCATCATGGGCACATCCCAATAAATCCCGAGGATTTATTAAATCGATTCGATTCGATTCAATTGAATTCAATTGAATTGAGAACGGCTGAGAATGCTTCTAGCTTTGTGACCTGGTACGTGCCAAGATGCCACCAAGGCCACCTTGAACTTCATGCTTGCCACCTGAAATGTCACAGTGGTGGCAGGGACCCAGCGCCAGTCCCCCTCCTCCAGGGAGCAGCAGGTCTGGGCTGGTGGAGTGAAGATGTTCGGTGTGGGGTTTGGTTTGTTGCTGCTGCTCCTTCTCCCGGGGACCTGGGAATAGGGCCGTGTGTCAGCAACCCGGATGCTGCAGTCCTGGGGCTGGACAGTGGTGCTCCTGTCGGCAGTGCTGGTGACAGACCTGCACCTTGTCTGGGGGGACAGGGCCTACGATGGGGTGGAAAGCCATTGTTCTGCTTTAGTTCATGGAAAGGTCAGTCCTCGCCTAGTTGGGAACATGGTGACCTAAAACTGCACCTCCTTAAATGTTGATGAATTTGTGAAAGGGAGGAAGGCATACAGCTACAGGGGCTGTTTAAGCATTAGTGTGGAAAGGAATATTTTTAAACATGGCAGCTTATTTATGCCTTTTTTCTGCAGCGTGGAAAGGGACATTTTTACGTATAGCAATTTATCAATTTATTTGTCTTTTTTTTCCCAGCTTTTTTTTTTAATTATTATTTTTTAGACAGATACTTACCAGGGCAAGGTGCAAGTGGTGCCCTGGAGGAGCTATTCCTGCTGATATCCTGACAGCAGCAGCCAGCCAGCAGATCTGGGGTTTCTCCCACGTCATGCCAGCGCCCCAGACCAGCCGGGAGGCCAGCGACCAGGATCTGTGCCAGCCCTGCACTGCACAGGGAGGGAGGCAGGCAGGGCACTGCCGCAGGAGCTCACCCAAGGAACAGCTTCCTGACACAGCCGAGCACTCAGTCCTGCTCATGAGTCCTCTCTTGCTCCATCAGCAAATGGGCCCTGCTTGAGCTGAATAATTCAGGCTCTGCAGCGGCTGTTGGTCCCACCGGGTGTGCAGCACTGCTGGAGAATGCCAACAAGGCCAGCACTGCAGAGCAGCAACAGCAGCCGCTGTTCAGGCTCAGGAAGCTGAAAACTGAATCCTTCTCCTGCATCCAACCGATGGCACCCTGACCCCCGGGACACATTCCCTTCCCAGAAGAGCCAAACTGCATTCTGAAGCTCTGGGAGCCAAGCTGCATAGTCCAGGATGCGGTGCTGGCACAGCAAATATCCTCCTGGCTGCCTACTCTGAGATGCAATTGATGTAGCCTCGGGGACGTGAGGGATGACATGAGGTAGTTTCAGAATGAGGAGTGCCCAAAAGGCTGGTGGGCAAATAGACCTTGCCTCCAGGTCTTGGTCACTGCAATCCAAGAGGTGTCCCCGATACTGCAGGAGAGCCAAGCCACCCTGAGCTGTCCTTGCAGCATCCCTGCCCTTCACCTCCTCCTGCTCTCCCAGAGCTCCTCCCAGGCTGGGGCTTTTCCAGGAGGATGGTCCTGGCATCGCATGGTGCAGAGGCAGGTGTCACATCCCTGTGGAGATCCAGTGGGTTGGCCCCCAGCCTGGGAAGCAGGAGCACAGAGGCTGCAGCTGAAGCAAAGCTGCTTCATGCTGGCATTTCATGGTGCCCCCCATATAACAGTGCTCCTATGAAGCTCCAGGTGTGGTGGGTTCATGAGTCCCCGCTGCCAACTCCAGCCATCGTTGCGGCATCAGAGCCAGATGCTTCCAAGTCTGATGAATAAGTCGTGCGCCAGAATAAAATAGCCAGTACTAGGCTGGGATGGAGGGAGACGGAAACCATCCCTGCTCCTCATGGGTCTGTTTCTGTAGGGCAAAGATGTGCTGAAGGAGCTGGGATCAGGGTCCTGAGCGGCACCTTGTGCATTGCACATCACAGGGTCTCAAACCGGGGTGTAATGATGCCGAGCACCTTGTGGCTCGGGTAGCCATCCCTCCTGCAGCTGATCGAGCTGTCAATATTACTGCTCCATTTTCTGGATGAACCAGGCTGTGTTTGAAATAATTTGCTGAGAATCATTAACCTAATGATGGAGGCTTTTGATAAACGGTTTAGCCTGGCTGTGGGGAAAATGGCCTTAATAACCACTCTGGAGAGAGAGACAAAAAAAAGAACGTTGAAGGAATGGTGGTGGATGCAGGGGGCACAAAGGGCTGTACTGGGGGTCTGCTACCAGCCCCCTGAGCCCAGTGGCTTTCAGCCCCATCCCACCCTTCTCCTCCATCCCAGAGATGGGAGAGGAGTAGGAATAGGGCATAAGCACTGGAATCCTGCCCAGCCAAGGGATTCAGGGATAAAACCCCAGGATGACATCCCAGTGCTACTCCATGGCCAAAGGGGAGACTAAAAAGCAGCTTTGGGACCACAAATATTGGATTTTGGGGAAAACTTCATGCCAAAGAAAATGCGGAAGGTGTTTTTGGCAGAGCTGAGCATTTTTCCCAGGTAAGTTTCACCTTGCCCTGAGAGCAAAGCTTGCGTGTGCCCAGGACAGACCAGCTACAGAAAGACCGAATTGCCCCAAAAAACAGTGCTGGGGCAGGAGGCAGGCTCTCCTCCTTCCTCTGGATAGATGGATGCTGAAAGCAGGGCCACAGGAACCCCCTCAATGACACTGGTGGGTGCAGTGAATCTCAACCAGGGCAGCCTTGTGTATCCTGCAAGTGGCAGCTTGTTGGGAAACAGTGATGTTTCAGAAATTTGCTTCCTTTCAGATTTACAGTGAAAACCCATAAAAACCCTCCTGTGGAAAAGCAGTGGTGGAAATAGCTTGCTTGGAGCCATCCCACCACCCCAGGAGCACGTGCCAGAGCACAGCAGGTGCCGCCAGGTGACCTTGCCGCCTCCCCAGCCCTGGAGCAGCAGCAGCAATGCTGCATGGGGTGTGAAATCACATCCACAGCCCCAGTATTCCTCTTTCCCCCTTCAAAGGAGAGCTTTGATGGATGTCACGGCAGCCCCGCTCCTGTCTGGGGACCAGAACTGAACCCTCCACCCCCCCGGGATGTGCAGCACTGCAGCTTTGTGTGGTCGGGAACATTTTGGGCCTGCAGCTCCCTGGGGTAGGGGCAGCCTTGGGAGTGCAGGTGCCCCTGGGGCATGGGGGGCACTGAGGGTCCTGCTGCCAGCACCTGAACAGAGACCCGGGTGAAGGCAGGACCTCAGCAGGGAGCTGCCTGCAGCACTGACCCTGCCATCTGCTTTCCATGCCCGCTGGCACTAATGGCTCCCTGTTGAATCACTGTCAGAGCTGGTTTGGGGAGGATGCAGCAATCACCGGCAGCTCCCCTCTCATCTCACTGGTGCACATGGGGAGCGGGGGGGACCAGGTGGTTCCCCTCTGCCAAAAGCAGAGCTGGACCTCCAGGCTGCTCGGCGATGGGAGTCTGCACCCTCAGCATGGTGTTGCAAGGCTGCAGGAAGAACAGTGATGCTGCAAGGAATTCAAATCACTTCACAGTGGGAATCAGCGCCGGGCAGAAGGAAGTTTGTGGAGAAATATCCCTATTTATGTTCAAATATTGTGCCAGACAAGCAGGTTTTGACAAGAAGCTGTGAACAGGCAGAAGAAAGAGAAATGCCACTGGCTTTCATCTTTATGTTTTTTTGCAATTTTTATGTCTGAGTCGGAATGAACTCTTGAGCTGGAAAAGCACTAACGGCTGATAATTAAGCCCAAACTGCATCGGTCTCAACGTTAGGTGTCACCCACACACGCCCGTTCTGTCCCTGGCCCTATTATTTTAAATTGATGTAATTATTCATCTTGCAGAGTAATATATTTTTTGTTCTCTGGTGCCCAGTAGACCTTAAAGCAGAACAAATGCTTTAATAAAATAGAGATGGTGCTTCCTGGAAGCCAGAGCTCTGGGTTATTAAGAAGAGGAGCAGATTTGGGAATCTTTAATAAATTATTGCCTAATATTTCTTTCTTGCAACATATCTATATGATTAGTAAATGTTTTCTGTTCACTGATTAACTTTGTTTATTTCTTAATTAGGTTTAGCACCTGTCTGTCTCGTGGTTACAAAATAATTGTCTGATTAATGTGCCTGAATTTACATTTTCATTAAGCCCCTGAATCAGTTCTGTACCAATTAGCCCTGCCGTAACATGCAGATCTGGGACATTAGAATGACAATTTTAGCCCATTAAGTAATAACTGTTATACTGATTGGTGATAATGGAGCAGAGGCAGTAAATCCACATTTGGCTGAGTTACAGCATCTTGGGGTGGTGTCGCTGTGGGGACAATGGCTGCCCCCCCAGCACCTACCACTCCCCGCTGGCCTGGCTCCCTTTTACCACCGGACGGTGATTATGTGGCTTTAAGTGAGTCTTTCAGCTTGTGTGTCCAGGTGAGGATGTCAGATTTAGCCACCACACTACATTTTTGATTGATGTTTCCAGCTGAAGCAGCGATCTGGGTGAGGTGTGCCAAAACAAGAGCACAGCCCGCCTGCACCTTCCTGGGAGCCCCTGCACCAAGTGAGTTAGGCCTCTCAATTAGTGATTAGTGACGATGGTGAAATTAGCACCTCCCTTTCAACGGCGATGAGCCGTGCCTTATGGGGTGGGGAAGGGATGGAGTGGGAATGGGAGTGGGGAATGGGGAATGGGAAAGGGGAGTGGGAATGGGATGGGGACAGCATCAAGGACACAAATGGGAACAGGCTGAGGACAGGAACAGGCACAGGGACAGAGATGGGGACACTGCCAGGTGCATCTCCCGAGGGCTGGAAGATGACTTGCCTGCTGACCCTAAAGGAGGTGAAACGAGCGCTTGGTCATGTCACAGAATCACAGACTGGCAGGGGTTGGAAGGGCCCTCTGGAGATCACCCCGTCCCACCCCTGCTGGAGCAGGCACCCCCAGAGCAGGGGCACAGGGCCGCGTCCAGGCGGGGGGTGAATGTCTCCAGGGAAGGGACCTCACAGCCTCCCTGGGCAGCCTGTGCCCCTGCTCTGGCACCCGCACAGGGAAGGGGTTTGTCCTCCTGTTCAGGGGGAACTTCCCGTGTTCCAGCTTGTGCCCGTGGCCCCTTGTCCTGTCGTTGGGCACCGCTGAACAGAGTCCGGCCCCATCCCCCTGACTCCCACCCTTCAGATATTTGTAAGCATTGCTAAGGTCCCCCCTCAGTCTTCTGGCCAGGCTGAATAAACCCCAGGTCTCTCAGCCTTTGCTCATAAGGGAGACGCTCCGGTCCCCTGATCACCTTGGCAGCTCTCTGCTGGACTTGCTCCAGCAGTTCCCTGCCCTTCTTAAACTGGGGGCCCAGAACTGGACACAGCACTCCAGATATGGTCTCACTAGGGCAGAGCAGAGGGGGAGGATAACCTCCCTCGCCCTGCTGGCCACGCTCCAGAGACAGACAGAAACATGTTTGGAGATGCTTTTCCAGTGGGGGACAAACAGTTTTCCATTTTCCTAGGGGACATGCCAGCCTGCGAGGATGCGACCCTGGTATGGCTTTACAGCTAGTAACACTCCAGAAGAGATGGTGTGATAGCAAGTTACTATATTTGCTCTCACCACAACTGTGGCTTTTATTTTTTATGCTGGATTCTGCTCTCAAAAACTAGGACACAGGCATTCCACGCGTCTGCTCCAAAGCTACAGTAATCTCCTGCCATTGGCCGGGGCTGGGGAGGCTGCGTGCCGGCAGCCCTCCGGCCAGGGAGCAGAGGGTGCGGGTTTGCCAGGTGCCCAAGCGCTCCACAGGCTCCGGATCTGGCACTGCCAGCAGCTCAGCCGCAGCGAGGGGAGGCTGGAGGTGACAGCCACCCCCAGGGACCCCCTCAGACCTCATCCCGTTTGTAGAGCTGGGGCTTTGCGGGACCCTGCAGCCATGCCATCCATGCCTGGGGACTGCCAGGCAATGATGGCTATGTGTCCCTTCCTCCCTCCTGCCCACAGTGCCATGGCTCTGGCCACCACCAGTGAGCTCAGCAGAGAGGCAGGAGCTCAAAACCTGGCGTTTTCCAAATAGGTGTGTAGGTAGGAAAACAAGGCTGTGGTGTGAGTCCAGCCCTTATTAGACATTGGGGAGTCACTGGGTGCCGTCACTACGGAGCTTCTGGCCCTCATACATGTCTCTCTCTATATGTATATATAGAATATATACATACTTATATTTAGGTGTTTCTTTCCCATTACAAGCCCTATTTTCACTGGTTGGTGGGCACTGCTTTGCCTAGGAAGTCCTTTCTCTTTTTCTTCCTTTCTTTTTTTAAACCAGTAGTTAATTCCCTCTTACGTGAGGGGAGAAGTGTGTCCAGATGACAGTGTGTGCTTGGCTCATCTGTAACACACCAACGAGGAAGTGTGAACAGCAGAAAGCAATAATAATGGCAGATGATGCGGGGGGAAGCTCAGGCTGTGATGGGCACCGAAGGATGGTTGGTGTAAAACTGGGCGGTGAGCAGCTCTGAGCTGTGCTGCGCGTCAGTCTGAAAAAAGCCTTCCAGCCCCAAAACCACAGGGTTTTACCTGCCCTTGGTGTCCCCATCCCAGGGCTAGAGGTCTCTCATGGGGATGAGGCTTTTTTCCGAATCTTCAATGGGAATTTCCTGCTGCAATGCCTAGAGCTCCTTCTCATATGGGATCCAGGGTGGGAGACTTATGGCATTGGGACTGGGACCGGGACCAGGACCAGGACTGGGACTAGGGATGTGGCTGTGCCAGGTCTTGGGCAGGTCTGAGCAGTCTGCAGCAGACAGCCCTGGGGCACCACTGGTTTGGGGATGGAAGCAGCGCCAGGATAGCACCACAAGGGCAGATAATGTCTTAGACAAAGCCAGGCTGGCTGCCCAGGCCAGGGCAGGATGCGGCCCTGCAGTGATGCTGTGCGCATGCAGGGGACACCATGCTGTCCCTCACCCTGTCCTGCCCCCATGCTGGTCTTCAATCCCAGCACGCACTGAGGCACCACTGGTCTGTCCGCCCTCGAAAGCCACCTCACTCTCTGGCACCAGCACCAGATGTTTTACCGGTGGTTAATTTGTGATGTACCGTTTGCTTTTGTCATGACAGGGAAAGGCTGAAATAGTCATCCTCTTTGGAAAAGAAACAGGCAGACCTGGACTTTATGGGCTTTATTGTCCCTTCAGTGCATTAACATTGACAGGAATTATCTGCAGGAGTCTCCCAGGCATCATTTGGAGAAGGGCATCCCTCGCCAAGCTCTGCTCCCAGCTGGGTGCAGAATAACAATACTAATACTAATACTAATACTAACACTAACACTTATATTAATAGTACAACAGCCACCTTTGAAATAAGGGGAATGGCTCTGGATGGCACAGGCAAAGCTTGTTTATTTTGCAAGAAAAGAGAGGAGAAGTGCACTTCTGCTGAGCGGCTGCTCCATCCCTGCGCCAGTGCAAATCCCCAACCGAGGCTGAGGAAGCTCGTCGGGAGCTATCCCCCTGTCCTTGCCCAGGCCCTCAGATGCTCCATGCCAGCAAGGAAGAGGTCAGAGCAAATTGCTTCACTAACGGGAATCACTGACTGTTGACATGCAGAAGCTGCTGAGGGAAGGTGGAGAAACGGGGTGAAAATAGGTATTTTTGAAGGTTTTCACAAGTTTCCCTATTCCAAGCAGGAATAAGGCTGAGCTTGCCTTGCTGTGCCCCATCTTTTCCCCATTCAGCAGTATCTCAAGTGCAAACCAGACCCAGGGAGGGCAAGGAGCCTCTCCAGCTTCTGCTGCTCCACTGCAGCAGCGTTCAGCACTGCCTGGCACGGCACGGGGGAGCAGCCAGCTCATTTATCAGCCAGCACTAAATGAAGACACCGAAATCCTGTAGCAAAGCCATGTGAAGCAATTTCGCCTCCAGATCCACTCCTCCATTGAAGCATCAGGACGAATCCGCGCATGCAGATGGTTTTTTTGTTCCTCCCCTGGCGAAACACCTGCACTACTTCCCCTGCAGTGGCCCACGCGCCGCCTCGCCTGCCAGCAGGGAAGCCACTGCCACAAGGATGTGGGGAGCCGTTCAGGCTGGGGATGCCCTGACCCACTGGCCACCCTGGGGATGGACCAAAACCACCCTCAGGGCCATGGCCAGAAGAAGACACAACCACAGGTGCAGCCCCAACACTTCTGAAGTGGGGGAGAAACTGGTCACCAGCAAATTAACAGCCTTGCCATGTGCCCTCTCCATCCATGATTCAAGATGTGCAGAGCTGCCCTCTGCCCAGGCTGGGGCCGGCCACTGCTGTGAGGCGGAGGGCAGAGCACTGCCCGTGACCCTGCCCCAGCCTTTCCCCACATACATCACTGGCTGTCCGGGCATTTAATCACATATGACCCGTGCCTGAGACCCACAGTGCCCCAGGACTTGCTGCAGGCATGGTTCAGCCCTGATGATTTATTTCCCTGCATCCCAGCGGCTTGAAGCCCAGGTGTGCTGCTGCTTCCCCCCCGCGCAGAGTGGGTCCCCTGGGGGACCCCAAGCAGGTCCAAGCAGACCCTCCAATGGGCATGAAAATTCCCTTCCTCAAACACTTTTGTCCGAAAAGCCAGAAGTTTGCAGGGCAGGAAGAAATTCTCACCATGGAGAAACTCCTTGCTGGGGGCTGCAAGAAAGGGTTTGGCAACGCTGGCCATGGCAACCTCCTGGCACCACCATGGCGCAGCCACAGCCCAGCACCTGCGCCTGGTGCTCGCTGCGCTCCAATGGGCAGTTTGCAAAAAATAAAACACAAGAATAACAAAACTAGATCCATCAATTAGTGGAAAGAAATTAAAATTAAATCTCTTTTTTTGAACTTTAACAGGTGGTGCTGTGCTGGGCTTTGCTTGTCCTATAGGCTGTGGGTATGTGGGCTGCAGTGTTGCTCTCAGGACATCTCTCTGATACTCACCAAACCTTGGGACACACCTGGGAGGTATTTTCATCTACAGTTTAGACTCCACCAGCCCAGAAAATAAAGTGCTGGGGCCAAGGTTGCCCAGTGGCAGCCCCGTTGATTGCAAAATGCCCCATCCCGGTTATTCCTGAACCACCTCTTGCTTTGTATTTAGGGTCAAATTGCCCTTGCTTGGGGTGCTTCAGGGTTGGACTGCACGGGGGTGGTGGTGTCCTGCGGCAGCCCTGTCTGGGGTTCCCCTGTGGGGTGCGTTAGCTGAGCCTGTCCCTGAATGCAGATGGGGTGGCTGGTGTCAGCGCCCATCTTGCTGTGCACAGCTGGAGAGACCAGCTCCCTGTGTTCCTTTCCTTCCTGGCAGCAGAGCTCCCCGGGGGCTACCACAGCTGGCACTCACCTACCCGGCACATGTGTGGCTGAGACAGGGTGAGTGCCCTGTGGCTTCCCTCACTCTGTCCCTGCACCGGGGGGCACCAGCCACCTCCAGGCCCACAGATGTACCAGCACTCGGGACAGCATCTCCCACCCCATGTAGCACCCCCCTCCTCCCACCCATGCCACCCTGTTAAGCCCTCCCGGGGCCGTGGAGCTATCAGCCCCATTCCCTTTTGTATGCGGCAGGGGCGCATGGCCAGATCCAGCCAGAAATATATCGCCTGCAGAGCCTCGCAATGCAGAGCTGCCGCCCCCTCTCTTGCATGTGCTCCGAGTCATCCCCTCCTGCCCCCAGATGTTCCCTCCTGCCCCAGGCCAGCATGGCAGCACAGTTGCAGAGTGTTGGCTTTTTATAATTTATTAGTGGGGCAATCTGATTTATGCCCTGCTCCCCTGGGACCTGCTGACAAATGAGATGTTGTATTTCAGGAGTTTATCCTGGGGAACAAATAAATAAACAGAGAAATGGAAACCTCATGAATTTTTCAAAGAGCTTATCAAAACCTTTTTTTTTCTCCCCTTTTTCCAAAGGCAGAAAGGCTGAAAGGGGAAATCTCCCCTCCATCTGCATTCTCTGCACTTCTTTTCCCTTCAATCTCTTAATCCTCTTCCTTCCAGCTTTAATCCACATGGTTGCCTCTTTCTTGTTTAGGCTTTTTTTTTTTTTTTTCAATTAATTCCTCCCCACTCCAAATGATCACAAAAACAATGCCAAGACACCAGAGGCCCACGCTCATCCTTATAGCCCCATGGCTCCAGCGAGTGTCCACAGAAGCCTATCTCAGCATTACAGCATCCTCTTCCCTTTTTTCCCTTCTCTTACCGTAGATTGACTCCCTTGTTTTGCAGCTGTGGGGCATTTTTGAGCTTGCCGGCAGCAGGGCTTGGACAGCTGTCACTGCCTGCCTTCCCTGCATGGGGGGAGCAGATCCCTCCTTGGAGACTCGCATCACCTTTCCTGGCGTCCTAATGAGTTAATTAAGAAAAATCAGGGCAAGAGAGGTGCAAGTCCTCAGGGGATGGTTACTCTGAAGAGATGCAGTCTCTGGGAGATGTGTTGGTCCCACGGGACTGTGGCTGCTTCCCGGGGGGGAGAAGATGGCAGCATTGGGAAGGACTCTCAAGTATCTCATGGCTGCTGGAGAGGAACGATGGTGCATGGCTCCCCATGCCAAAAAGGCAGCAGAGCCACTTCACAATATTACCCCAGAGATGCCAAGGGCTGGATGGTCCTCTCCAGTGCCCGGGATGGTGTCAGGCATGTGAGCGATGCTCAGGGCACCTCCAGCCTCCAACCATCCCCACACCCCAAAAGTCACTCCTGCAAGGAATTATAAATGGCTAGGGCAACCCTGCCTTGCCCCCATTTCAGTTACTTCATCTTGCTCCTGCCAAAACTGTAATGGTGCAAAAAGTAAATGAAAAAGAAGGGGAGGAAAGTCATCTGCATTGCCAGAAGCAGCTCATTAGTTCACAGCATTCATTATTTCTGGGCTCTCTCTCTCTTTTCTGCCCCGTATTGCTCAGGTTGACCAAAGTGGAGGCAAGCACTGACAGCACAAGATTTGCTGAATATCGACCTTTAATCAGCTGCTCCCTGATAACCCGGCCCAGCTCCCCCAGGCATTGAAAGCTCCAGAAAAGCCAGGATTTTAGACACATTTTCCACCCCTCGGGAGATGGAAGCCCCCAAGCAAGCACACTGGGGGACAAGCACACATATCAGTGGGGACATAAATAAGTAAATTATTCAAATGAGGCTCCTTGTCCTGCTGTTCCCTGGATGCCACCACCTTAGTAACCTGTCAACACCTGCAAGCGCCAACCTCATCCTCGGGAGGAAGGCAGAGGCTCATGCCATGGCCCTGGTACTGGCAGCTGGAGACCCCTGGGGCTGGGATGCTGCTGCAGCATCACCCACCTGCAAAGGCCTTGGGCTCAAGCATTCCTGTCCCCATTGGTCTGTCCTCCCTGCCCTGGCTGGTGCCATGGGACCAGGGGGAGAGAAAACCCTTTCAGCTGCATCCCTGCACTCCCTGCGTAAAAAATTTGCTGCTAAAAAGTTGACATTTCAAATCACAAAAGGACAAAAATGTGGCTTCAAAACCAAACTTGTTTTTCTACATCCCGGCTCATCAGTGGCAAAGAGCAAGAAAGCAACAAGCGACCCATTTAAATTGTAGATTCTGACCTTTATGCTTAAGATCTTTTCAGACATCCTGTTTACAGCTTTTTTTGTGCTGGCACTTCATAATCCTCAAAATGAGATTTTATGCAGCCTTTTTTACTATTATGATGCACCATATCCTCTTTTTTCCCCCACTGACAAGCCCTCCAGAGACAGCCTGGATAATTAAAAGTTTCTGAGAAGACCTGTAAATGAGGGCTGCAGCCTGCTGTGTTGGCAGGGAGGAGGGGATGGATGCTCCAGTGTCCCCACCACATTGGGGACCCTGCATTTGCCCCAAGCCCTCATGCAATAAAGGTCACCCCAGTGCCAGGGGTGCCAGGGCACAGAGTGCTGTGGGCTCCACTCCCCTGCATGAGGCTCTCTGCAGAAACCTCAGCAGTCACTTTTGGCTCAAAACCTGATGTCCCTGATGTAGGGATTTATTTGGTGACATTAGTACTTGGGGATACTTAATGCCAATGACAAAAGTCCCCTGGAAATAACCTTGAGGCCTTTGGGGTAAAAAACACCCTTAAAGCCCCACAGAACTGTGTCCTGGTGCAGCATCGCTGGGAGCAGCTCAGGCTGCTGAGTGCAATTTGGAGTCACTTCATTTACATCACAGTCAATAAGGAAAATCTATTTGATGTTTCAGGAGGATCCCTGATTGGTTTTGGGGCAAGCCTAGCCCAGAAAAAGCAAAATAAAGCAAGTGTTTGAAAGATACCTTTGCAAGCGCAATTCTAAACCAATTACTCTAAATTTTCCCTTGCACCCATCGAAATGGCTGTTGAGCAGCTGATCTGCTAGAGCCAGCCAAATTCTTGTCTTTCTGGCCTGTGCGTGCTTCAAAAACCCACAGGTATATGTTGGCATTGATCGGCTGCTTCACTCGCCTGCCTGTGGCACCCTCCATGCAGGTATATGCCCTCCATGCATATTCCAGCTCTGAGCTCCCCAAGGCACAGGAGAGGGCTTACAGAGAAGACAACGACGTATTTGCAGGAAGCAAACTTTGTTCCGAGGGATGCTCGTCCAGGAGGAAGGCACTGTGCATCCCATTAGGAGACCTGGAATTGCAAACACCCCGATGGGGAGCTGCGGAGCAGACATCCCTGGTTTTATAAAATGCAAGACAGAATTGCTGGTTTTGTGGGGAAAATGAGACTAGAAGCAGGGGAAGCCCTTGAGTGGTGGAACCCACAGACCCAGCGTGGGGCTCCCTGGGCAGTGGACTGCCTGGCTGCTGCTGCTGTCCCCAGCCGATGGCAGCTCTCATCTGCCCCCCAGCCCCTCCCCTGTCCCCTGCAGCCTTGGCTGGAGGGAGGGAATGCTGCTGGCGAGTTTGCACGGCCAAGCCCAAGAAACCTAGTACCGGGAAGATAAAAATAGTACAAACAGCTCTTCAGCCCCCAGCCTGGAGCTGAGGCAGCGCTCGCCAGCCTGGTTTCCTATGGAAACGAGCCTCAGCAGTCCATGCGCCTGCCTGCACCTGCCTGGGGCAGTTTCTGATGGCTCCCTTGCACATGGATGCTCTTGCATCCAGCATGGATCGAGCTGAGGCTGCAGTTTCCCTCAGCGGGGACAGTAGCAGGATCTGTCCTTCCTCTCAGCTGCTGCTTTCCCAAACTCCCAGCCTCCCCACCGAGCTCCCGGCTCTGGGAGCGAGGGCTGCCAGCAGGATGCTGGGATGCATGAATCCCAGCAACCACAGCCACAAGCAGCCCCCACTGCGGGCACGTTGCACGTCCTCCCGCTCACCCGGAAAAATGCTGGCCTCCAAGCCTGTATCCCTGTCTGCAGCAAAGATGCTTGCGGGAGAAGGGTCCATGGCCACTGGAGGTGGCTGCCTTAATCATATTAAGGCAGGGGTATTTTTAATAGATCCTTTTTTAATTATCTCCTGACCCGGAGGGACTCTGTGTGTGCTGCGGCCCACCGTGCCGGGGGAGCGGGAGGCAGCTGGGCATGCTGCTGTTGCAGCGGAGGCAGCGCTGGGCAGGCGAGAGGGCTTCCAGCTGCCACCAGCACACCCTAAACCCCCCCAAAATGCTTGAAGTTGCCAATAAAGGGGGGGGGGGGGGGAATCCCCTCTCACCTTAATCACTTTACAATCATAATTTCTCTTACTTCCAAAGTGGGGAAGTTTTAATTTTTCATTGATCTGACACAAATATATATATTATTTTTTTCCTTACTAGCCCTGCTCAATAAATCTCTGGCTGGACCCAAGTGCCGGGGCTGGGGGCAGCGCTGGGGCCGGGTCCCCGGGGGGGGCCCAGCATCACCCTCAGCATCCCTTGCCCTTGAGCTCATCGGCGGGGCCGGGGCTGGCCGGGACCCGCTTTGCGTCACCAACCTCATTCCTAAACAAGAGGGGAAAAAAAAAAAAGAAAAAAGAAGGAAAAAGAAAAAACCGCCCCTCAATCGGGGCGGCGGGAGGCGGCGCGGGGCGGGGGGGCTCGGAGGCCGGAGCGGCGGGAGGGAAGGGGTTAAGCGGCAGGCAGCGCTGCAGGCCGGCGGATGGAGCGGAGCCGCGGCGGGGCTGGATGGAGACGTTAAGTAACGGCGCCCGGGAGCGGCTCCGGGCAGAGGCGAGCGGCAGCCGCCGGGCCGGGCCCCCCCCGCGGCCGGCATGAGCGGAGCCCCCGCGGCGGGGCGGGGGCCGAACCGCAGTGAGCGCCCGGCGGCCACCCCCGGCCCCGCCGCTCCCGGGGGCGGCCGGTGCATGGAGCGGCGGCGGCGGCCGGGCCGGCCTGGGAGAGCGCCCGGTGCGGGTAGGAGCCGGCGGACGGCGGGGTGCGGGGGTTCGCCGCCAAGTTGGGCTGCGGGGAAGGGGCGTCCGCGCTGCAGCGGGGCGGGGGGGTGAGGAACGGGTTAAAACCGGGGGGAATAAAGAAAAAAGCCAAAAAAAACCCCAAACCCAAAAAAAAACCCGAAAAGCGCAACACATGAAGCGGCGGCGGGGAGGGGGGAAGTGGCGGGAGCCCCAGCCCGGAGCGGACGGACCCCGAGCGAGGAGCAGGGGGTCGGCTCGGTGGGGATGCGCGTGGGATGATGCGGGCTGCGTGTGCGGGGAAGTTAGGAAGGGGATGGGAGAGCTTGCCGGCTCCCCAGGGGTTAAGGATGCTTTGCGGGAGTTGTTAATAATTCTCGCCTTGGCAGAGGTTTTTTTTTCGCTCTGAATTCTGCTGCTTTCGAAAGGGTTTCCTGCTTCGGAGAGGAACGGGAGGCAGGCACGGAGAGAGCTCTCCTCCTCCTCCCGAGACTTTGTGCAGGAGCATCTCGAAAAGGGAAAAGGGGAGAGACGGTAATCCTTCCAAATACACCTCCCCTGTGTGTTTACTTCTTTTGATATCCATGCCGACAACTTACCGGAATATTTTAATATAAAGTTAAAAAAAAAAAGTGTGCGGGGAAAGCAAAGGCATCTGGAGAACCGCATGAAGGTTACCTTGAGCTGAGCATCATAAACCATTTCTTCCATGAAGGCAGGATTAAATAAAGTTTCCCGGCAATCTGGAGCCAGGAAGCACAGTCCAGCAGTGGGGACAAAGCCCCCAGCCCTGGGGTGCCCCCACCCAGACTGGTCCTGACCGACCTGCACCTTCCCATCCTGCAAGTGCCGTAACCTTCCTATCTCTGGGGACTTCTGCAGTTTTCCTTTATAACCGGCTGCCCCTTCCCTGGGCTCAGGAAACCACTTGCCTGGCTGGGTGGTGAGCACCTGCTGGCTCTTCTGTTCGACACCGTTAAGCACGAGGGTCTCCTCCAAGCCAGGGTTCATTAGCAGTTATTATTTACTGGACACACCGCTCATGCACAGGACTGGTGGGGAGCGGTGTGCGGCTAGGGAAAATTCCCTGTGGGGTTTTGCTCAGCTTTTGGATGGCTTTCCCAGAGCCCTGTGCCTGAGGAGGTGAGCCCAGCCTGCAGGGGCAGGGCTGCAGGCGCTTGGGTCTGTCATGGCTCACCCCCGCCCAAATCTCCCCCTGGCTTTAGGTTCCCTGATGCACAGTGTCCCGGGGCTGCCCCTTTGCATCCTGGCTGGGCAGTCAGGGAAGCCCCCATTGGTGCCCTTATACCCTCACAGCCCAGCCAGGATGTGCGGCTGGTTTTCCTCTCCCAGAGACAAAAGCCTCATCCTTCTTAGGGGATCTTTTCTCCAGCCCTGGCAGCAGACTGGGGTGCCACCAGCCCCGCAGCACCACAACAAGCTGCCCTCACTCTCACCCAGCCCATCAGCCACCAGCCAGGGCTTTGGCCAGCCTGTGATGGGGTTACCCCATCCCTGGCTTCCAGGCGCACTGCACTCTGACGTTTCCTTCGCCACTACTTCCTTTTCATGCTCACTGCAGCCTCATGCTGGAGCCAAGCCTCTGCCCAGCACCATGTCCCCACACAGTCCCATGCAAGGCTGGGCTGGGTCCCCAGGGCCACACTTCAGGACCCCCAGCCCTCCAGGCTCTTACCCAAAGTCACGCTTTCCAGAGCTGAGGCAGGATCCCCTTCTCCCAGCTTCACCCCACGAGGAATACAGCCTCCCAGGGGGTTTAGCATCTCTCCCAGCTTGGTCCCTGCTGGCCAGCAGATGCCAGGAAAATCTTTGCTCCTTCTAACCTCCTGTCCACCATGGGACTACCAAGTCCTCAATTGCCTCGAGCCGTGCAGGGAGTGGTCTCTGCGCTGGGATAGAAATCTCTCCTTCACAGTGTGCTGGTCCCCTCTGGAGCCTGGAGCTCAGCCTAGGCCAGGGGTTGAGCATGGAGCAGGGGGACGTGCTGTTCAGTGCTGCTTAGCCAGGATTGAGACATCCACCCTGCTGCCAGGGACATCCATTGCCCCAGGTGGGATGAGGACCTCTGGGGACTGGGGGGGAGCAGGGGCTGGCCCTTGCTAGCGTGTTCTTAGGCGATGTAGGGGGACCCAGGGGAATACATCAGAGGGTTGGGAAGTGATCTGCGGAGCCAATTGCTCTCTCTGTGGATTTGCAGTGATCCCTGGGCTCACCCCCTGCTGCCCACCAATCCCCTGGGCTGTGGGGGATGCTTCACCTGGAGCGGGTCTGGGGGCTTCCACCTCAGCCAGGTCATTTTGGGAAGCGCTCTAGTGTGATGCTGTGGGAGCCTGTGATGTGCTGGGCTTCCTGCGGTGAGCTGTGATGTCATGGGTCTGGCAGCACTGCCATGGGAGCTGGGGGGAGATGGCTGCTGTGCGACACCTCCATCCCATGGGGACAAGCAGGGGCAGTCCCTGTCCCCTGCCCTGGCCACCCACTCCCAGCCCGGTCTGTCCCCTCTGCCAGGCTGGGATTGAGGTAACCCTGGTCCCGCCTGGAGCCTGCAGTCTTCATGGGAAAGGCAGATCTCTTCCCAAACTGGGCCTCTATCTCCTGCATGCAGCAGGATGCAATGCTGCTGGGTGTGCAGAAAAAGAAGGAAATCACCCCCCAGGAAGGGAGGCTTTAAAACAAGGGCTGCAAGAAATAATCTTTCTCACTATATTAATTTAAATAGGCTGCAGAAGGCATTGTCTGCTGCTTGAAAAGCTCTTTTTCTTAATTGCCCCAGCACTGCGTATAATCCCAGATTACCAAGGGCTGAGGGAAGTCTCCATGGCAGAGACCTGCAGGAGCTGAGCATGGGCTTTACAGGCAAATTAGTTCTGGTTCTTCTCTGCCTGGGAGGCCTGTGGGAATTAATCATGGGCCAAACGTGCTGGGCCCTCCTGTAGTGCCCATGGAAGATGTTTCAGTGGGTCTGAGCCACCCCCCCCCCGGAGGGGTCACACGTCCCAGCTCCCAGCTGATGGCCCCCATCATGGTCTCTGTGGGATTTATGCTGCTATACACAAGGGGGTGGTCCTGTAGGAGCTGCTGGTGGGATGCATCTGGGTTTCCCCTGGGGGATCTTCCTTTGGCACATGGCAGCTGAGTCTCATCACCTCCTGTGAATCCAGGAGCCAGGACTGGCTCCGGTGCTGAAAACCTCTGGATAAAACCAGGCTACTTGGCTGCTCCGGTTTGGCTGCAGGGTTTGTTCCTCATCGTTGAGCACAAGAGAGAAAAAGAGCAGCATCGCGGCTTTCTCTGAAATCAGGAGCAGGCTCCAGATGTGTCAGTGGCTGTGGTTCAGGGTTGCTTTGCCGCCTCGTCGGGGACAGTGCAGGTGTGCGGATGCTGAGGCAGCCACGCTCTGCCCGCGCTGTCGCCTCTGCCTGTGCCAGGATACAGCCCAGCCAGCTGCAGGAGTGGCTGAAGGCTTTGGGGACGATGGGCAGTGCTTTCTCCAGAGCCACAGGCTGCACGGATGGGCACAGGGGGCCGTACATCCACCAGGGGCTGGCTCCCAGGCTGGCTGCCCACTGCCTTCCCTGCCGCAGGACAGTGGCTGGCCCTGCCTGCTGCAGTGCAGCCGGCGGTGCTCTCCCCAGCATTGCATCTGAAAGAGGTCAGCCCTTAAACCTTGTCCTCCTGGGCTGCTGGCAGCGGCTGGAGGCAGTGCTTGGTCTGGGGGGGGGCTTTGCTGAGCCAGCAGCTGGCTGGGATTCAGCTGTGTCTCCCTAGGGGACAGCCCCTGCCTTCCTCCCGCCCTCCTCCTCCTCCTTGCCCAGTTCAGAGCAGCCCCTTGTGCACACTCATCCCCTCCGGTGCACGTCTCAGCTTGCTAAGTCTTATTGAAAACTATAACTGGATTTTGCAGACTGGGCATAAAATACCTAGAACATAATACGTATTAAAACTCATTAGGTTAAGCCCATTTACAGATACACACTGTCATCTGAATGACATTAAATCACCCTTTTCACAGGGCTTAAGTGTCGAAAGGGTGCCACAGGCAAGGACAGTGAGAAGGGAGAGAGGGAGTGCAGACCCTGTGGCAGTCTGGAGAGCATCCCTTAGTGTCATTGAGATCTCCGCGGGGTAACCTCTCCCAAACACTGCTGTATGTCACCACTGACACAGGCTTGACACTGTTCACGTCCAAATATAGCTCCCGTTCTGGCCTTGCAAGGAAAAATGTAGAAATAATGGGGAAATAGAGGTTTCTCAGCATTGCACGTGGGGATGGGGCTGATGCTGGCAACAGGGATGCTCGGGGAGGTATGCCAGGGGCCGTCGGGGATGCGGTGGGTGAGGGTTGCGCTGGGTTATTTGCTTCTGTTGCTGAAAGCAAAGACGGATTCTGCCCGCTCCCCAGCGCCCGCCCTGTGCCTGGCTGTCCGAATGGCCACGGCAGCAAACGAGGGAGCGCCCACTCCTTCCACAAACACTCTCCGGCCCTGCCAAAGGAAACCCATGTACCACCAGATGGGATAACACTGATGGAGAGAGTCAGATAACACACACACTTGGGGTTGTTGCAGATTAATTAAAAGAATAATAATGCTGTAATGTAGGGTACATTTCAGCAGCCAGCCGGGACGGGGATACTGAGTACAACGGCTGCAGCATCTCTGCTGTGCTGGCTCATTTAAATCATCCCACCGATTCCCCAGTATCCTCTGCCTGCCTAAACCTCCAGAATACATGGCTATTTCCTTCTCTGCCTTCGGCATTGTGGCGTGTGCTTTTTAAATGATTCATGGCTTAAAACATTTTTCTTTATGAGCCACTTCCACACTTGCAAGGGGAATTCATCCTACAAGAGGCTGGAACGGGCTTTGATGTAATTGCATGCGGAGGAACAGAGCGCCAGGCAAAACCCCCCCTTTTTGGCTCCGCTTGGGCTGTTGTAAAGCAAAATGCACAGGGAAGAGAGTGGAGCCCCGCAAGCTGTGCTGCAGAGGTAGGATTACCTGGAAATCAGTGGCCTGAAGGCAACTGCATTTCTTTGCTTTCAGGGGCTGGATGACCCTGCTCCACCCTGGCTTGGATTTGTTTTGGGAGCCTCTCATCTGCCCCATAGCAAATCCCTGCCCTGTGCTATCAGATGGCTGCTGGGTCTGGGTGGGGATCAGCATCCCCTGGGTGGGGGTCTGGGGCATTTGTGGGAATGTGCAATCCCGGGTAGCTCAATAGCAAATGTAATATTTTAAAATGGGGCTAAGGTTGCTTAAATCAGCTTGGTTAAATAAAATAACCCTTTTGGGACAAGCTGCAGGCCCTCGGCTTCTTTGCGTAGCATTGGCTGGTCATTCTCGATGCATTGAAATAACCCAGGGCAGGATCCAGCCCATTGCCCCAGGGTTTATTTATAACTCAGCCCTCACAGAACCAGGGCTGGTGCATGGCAGGCTTTCATCCTCTGGAGAGATGAGGGAACGCTAATCGGAGGCTGTGCAATTAGCACGGCCCCATTTCTGTGGCTCTTGAGGTCTTTTGCAGATGTTAATCAATTAGTCTGGGACAGACTTGTCCCTCCAGATGAGAGGATCTGTGATACCTCCTGAGCTCGGTGCCTTGGGCCCAGCTGGGCTTGTGGCTGTGGCTTCCCCTTGCCCTGGGCAAGTGCTGAGACCGTCAATAAATCTTCTCCAAAATATTTGAAAATCAGTTTTTGCCCGTAAGTGAGAAAGTCAGCTGCCTAATTTCAGTCTAAACCCCCTCGTCGATTCCCAGCAAGGAGGAAGATTTACAAACTCTCCAACACATTTGGAAATCCTGCACAAAAATTCATTATTAGATGGGCAAGTCCTGCTCTGGATTTACAAATCAGTTTTTTCCCTCGCATATCTTGGTGGCTTGGCCTACAGGAGGGATTTTAAAGCTCCCCAGGGAAGCACATGCCTGGGGAATATCTGACATGGCGCAGCTCCATGGGGCAAGCTGTTTCCCTGGGCAGGGACAGAGCAGCTACTGTTCACTGTGACACCCAAAACCTGCCAGCTCAGCTGTTTTTAAGCACACGTGAACCTTTCCTGCACACCCCTCCCAGCGGAGGGGATGCACAAACGTGTTTCTCAGCAAAATTAAGGCAGGGAGCAGCTGAATAAATAAACTTAGTTTGAACTTAAAGGCAGCTGACTGCTCAGTGCGCCGAGCTCACCCCTGGAAGAGGCACCAGTGGGTGCTGGATGCTTGAGGGAGAAGCATCAGATGGTCCAGACATGCCCTGCTGTGATGGAAACCTTGATTTTCAGTGTCCCAGTTTAGCTCAGTTTCGTTCCCAGCGGTAACAGTATTTAAATTCAGCCCGATGCTTCTCATTTGCTGCTTCTGTTTTAAAGAGTGAGAAAGGGTGAAAATCCATTTTCATGGGGCTGAAGAAGAAGATGGTAGGTTTGCCTGGGAGCTGGAGTCGCCCAGCTTCTGCCTGGGCCAGGCTCCCACCACAGTACACTCCTAGGATGGAGGCTGAAAGGCTCGAGGGATGCCAGCACCAAGGGTGTGCCCAGTGCCCCTGGGTGTTCATGCTGGTGTCACTGGTTGGTGCTGTTGCCCACTGCCCGTGCTGGGGAGGCACAAGGGTGTGAAGCTGCAGGAGCTGCGCTGCGGTGGTAGCAGTGACCCATTTCTGGCACCCTGCGGAAGTGCGCGTGGGGATGGAGGATGGGGATGGGGATGGAGGGACATGGGGCTTTCTGAGAAGGCACGTTGTCCCTATGCCAAAGTGGGTGGGTTTTGGGTGGCAGCAGCCCCAGGGAGCATGTCAGGCACTGTGCCCTTGCATGCCTTGCACTGGGTCCCGCACAGCATGCGCCACTGGATCTTGTACGCTGTGCACTAAATCCTGCGCAGCACGTGCTGGGTCCTGCACACCACTGCATTTCCAGGTCAGCAGAAACATTTCAGGTGGAAGCTGTGCTGTGCACCCAAGGGTGCTCAGCAGGGTTCAGGACGATGCTCCCCCCCATGCCAGGGCTGCCCCGCGGCAAGGGACCAAGGTTAATGCCTGCCCCGCAGCCCCGCAGCCCTCCGGCGGGACAAGGGCCCCCCCGGGCACGTCGCCCTGTTGTGGTCATTAGACTCCATCCCATCCCTCTGTATTTTAAAGCCCTATTCTTTCCCTGTCCCTCTGATAAGAAATGCTAATGATGTGATGAAATTGGATAGTTTGGTCGCCTTCTCCTCCTAATGGAACTCTTGTGTTCGTTAATTTGCTGTTTTTAATGGGCTGATTGTTCTCCTGTGCTGGGGGAACCACGTGAGCCTTTCAGTGTGTTTTGCTGTGGTCAAATGTGAGGTGGTGCTTGAAGGCAACTGAACCTTGGTGCTCAATAATTGCAGAGCAATTTGGAGACAAGACCCAAATGTATAATTTATCGGTGCTTCATTCATCCCGGTCACAAGCAGTCGCAGAGATACTTGTGCCGCTCAGCAGAGGCCCCTCAGGACCCATGCCCACCTCCCCATGTGCCGGCTCTGCTCGGGGTGGGGGAAAGATAAATCTTGCAAATCAACGAGGGTTTCCTTGGCCCTGCAGCAAGTAATTGCAGAGCCCCAAACCCATGGGGCAGAGCTCACCTGCTTGGTACCACTGCCACCACAGGGGGAGGTGGGCTGGGCGCAGAGTGATGCTCAGTCAGGCGTCCCGCTGCCGGGGTGAGGATTTCAGTTCTTGGCAGGAGCGTGATGGTGGAGGTAAGCGAGGAGCAGCCTGCCTCGTCTCCCCCATCCCAGCTGGACCCACTGCCTGCTTGTAACTGTGCAAAGTGCCTGGGAAATGTCCCCACTCTGCTCTGCCGTTCTTTGGCTCCAGGTGCCAAGGGGGTTCTGGGAGGGCAGGGAGGGATGCTTCAGCCCTGGGGCTGCTGGCAGCGGGGAGCTCTCCAGCTACATGACTAGCCGGGGCTGGATCCATCCCTTGGGACCTGAGCAGAGCCACACTGAGAGCCACAGCTGGGAGTGGCTGGGCACAGTGGGTAATAGCTAAGGGAGGGCTGGGGAATAAACCCCTCCGTGCCCTGCCTGTCCCAGCACCGAGGCAGCAGACGTGGCTCCCAGCCCACAGCAGTTTTCCTAACAGCCTTTATACCTCGCCGCCCACAGCAACCAACGAAAGCCCAGTCTTACGACGCTGAGTGCTGCACCGTGCTGGCTGATTGATGTCCCTGTTGGCTTCGTTAGTATGGTAAAGTGTGTCACTACTGTCCTTTAGCCATGCTGCAGGCTGGGCTGGCATCAGCAAAACCCCGACAGGAGCTGCCCTGCTGCTGTGGGAGGCAGAGCCTGGACAGGCAGCGCGGGGTGCAGGCAGCGGTGGGATGGGATACACCCCCTGGGGGACACTTGCCGTTGCAGGCTGCAGTGTGGGATGGAGATCCACGGGGTCCAGCTGAGGTGGCTGGTCCTTCCACCCTGATGTTGCTGCACTGGGGCGGGGGGGGGAGGGTGGATCCATCCTTACAACATGGGGAGGGCTGATGGGGTGCACGGAGCAGCGTTGTGAGGTGCTGTCAGCATCCCCCACCCTGGATGGCCACCAGCAGAGTGGAGTCCCCCCAGTCAGCCCCCCCGGTGCCCCAAGCCTCTGCCGATGTGGGGAACATTGAAGCCAGCTCTATTTGCCGCTCTTGCTGTTTGTAAACCATAGCCAGCAAGGGAGCCGTAAGCTGAGCACATTATCTCCTCCAGACAATTAGCAGAAGCATTAATGGAATATATGCAAATGTGCAGTAATTGACCTGCGACTCCACAGTTCATGATGGAGAAGGATGAGCTCCAGATGGCTTAATGATAGTAATTTAAGCCCCTTCTTTATATGCCATGCTTCCTTGCTGTAGCCTGGCAGGACCAAGCCCAGGTGGGGAGGAGGGCGGGTGGCAGCGGGGACGCTGAGGACTGGGAGTAGCCCCGGGGCGATCCTGTTTGCACCCCAGCAGTGTCCCAAACTGCCCCATATTCAGCGCCTCTATAAAGCCCAGGGAAGGTGGGTTGAAGTGCAGAGCAGCAGCTCAGGTGGGAAGGGAAGGTGCGGGTTCCCACAGAATGGCCCTTCCCTGCAGGCCACCAGCCAGGGAGCGCGGGAGAGCGGCCAAGTGCCGATGGATCCATGGGACCACTGGGCTGGGGGATGCTCGCCCTCAGCAGTGGGGGCCAGACCACCTTCCCTGGCTGTGCCAGTGTGGTGCCTGCACCTTCCTCCCACCACGGAGGGGCCTGCAGATGCAAAAGCCTGAATAGCAATCAGCCTCCTTGCGCAGCTGCTACTCCGAGTTTACTCAGGCTTTGCTTAGGCTGCATTGGCCCCGAGTGTTGCAGAGGGACAGTCTGGGGGAGCCTGAGGGGCTCATGCCCCACCAGCAATCCACCCTGCACAGCCTGCACAGCCCTGAGCTCCATAAAAGTTCACCTGGCAGAGCCAGAGGTGTTTGAATAACCACTCTGGGAACCCAAATTAAAATATTTATGTATAATTCATGCCATATGTTCCACCAATATTTTTTATTTAATCAACTGAAGACAGATGGCAGGAACATAGAGGCCATTAAACTAATGGCACTTTGTCTTTCCATTTATTTTCGTCTCCTTTCCTAAAATAAGACAGGTCCATGACAGGCAGCACACCCCAGGCACAGGGCCATCCCTGCCACCATTGATGTGCCAGCAGGGCGCGGTGGCAGTGGCGCTTCCCACCATGAACGAGGACCCACAATGCAACCTGGCGTGGCTTTGTCCCAGGCAGGGCTGGAGCAAATCCTCCATAGTTCAGGGATTTTGAGGAGAGAAATCCCCCGAGGGGAAAAGCCCCTGGGGCAGCTGGAGAGGACTGTCCCTTCCCTGGGCTGGCTGCCCTCCCCATGCTGAGAGATGCCAGGATTGGCCCTGGGTAGCCCTGGCCATGGCGTTCCTGGGGCAGCACCATGTCAGTCCTGAATGGCAGGGTGCAAATGGGGATGGTCAGCCTTTTGGTCCTGTCTGGAGAACAGATGATGCCCTGGCCCTGACGTTTGCAAAAGCCTCACTGGTGGCACGATAGGCTGAAATGCAGCCATGTGGGTACGTGAGAGAGCCATGCTGGGGATGACATGGGGACATCATGCTCCCCTGGGGCCTCCCAGCCCTGCAGGGTGCCCTGGTGCCATTGCAGCCGCGTGCAGCAGCCTCCCGCCCTGCTGCCCACCTGGCTCCCAGGGCAGGCCCTTGCTTTCTGGGGGCTTTGCTCAGGGCTGGCTAGCATGTAGAGACGTCTAGGGTTGAAATGTGTGTGCATAAGTATGTGCATGGGTGTGTGTGCATGTGTGTTCACAAGTGTGTGGATGTGTGCGTGCGTGTGTGTGTGCACAGCTCATCCTCTTGTGGGTGAAATCAGATATCCTCCACGTGCCCCAGAGCCATCCTGAGCACCTCTCCTGCATGATGAGACAGAGCCATGTGGGCTCTGAAGTTGGGACTCACCCCCTCATCCCCATCCCTAACCCTGGGCTGCTGGCAGCGAGCATTGCTCCCACTGCACCAATGTCTCCCACCTGTCCCGCATCCTTGTGGCCGGGGGCACGTTGAACTGCCCCTCTGCAGGGCTGAAAGTTGAAGAAGGGCCTGGGCATCCTTCCTCACCCTGCGGGGGAACCGGGACTGTGATCCTCCCCACGTCCTGGGATGCTTTCCTAAGCGTGCCTTTCTCTTTGACTTGCAGGTGGAGACTTCTTGCCCTGGGAGTGAGATGAATGGGGCTTCGCTAGACAAAGGGTCCCAGTCAGCGTTTCAGGCCCTGAGACTGTCCAGGGACTTTTCATTCTTTGTCTGAAAGGGCGACAGTGCCGTTTCCATTAGAGAGATGCTTGCAAGCGCCAGTGCCGCCGAGCGGAAAGGCGAGCAAGAAGAGCTGCGTCAGCTGATCGGCTTTCAAATCACCTTCAAACCCTTGATTTCCTTAACATGATCCCTCCATCAGTCAAGTCTCTGGGGCACAGCTGGGGGGCTTTGCCGGGAGGAGAATAAACCAGGGACGGTGGTGACAGCCAGTACCGGAGAAACCAACTGTGCACGGCAGGGGGGGCCCCAAAATCCATCCCCACTGCCTTCACCAGACCTCCTGGACTTTATAGGGTTTGGCAATAGCTTTGCACTGTCTCATCCTGCAGCCCCCGCTGCACTTTTGGGACACCCATCTGCTCCCCTGGTACACCCCGGGAGCCACCTCCAGCTCAGGGAGGGGAAAAACCTGCTTTGGAGCATCCCTGGGGCCGGAGAGCAGCTCCCCTGCGGCACCAGCTGCCGGGGAAGGGATGAAGACGCTATGGCCAAATTATTGGTAAAACTCCAGCGGTATTTTCGGCGAAAACCTGTGCATTTCTTCACACTGCTGGCTTTCTACCTGGCGGCTGGCAGCTTGGTTTTCCTTCACTCGGGCTTTGCCGGGGAGCCCACGGTGGCGGGGAGCCAGCGCAGCCCCGGGGCCAGTGAGAGGCTGGGACTGCCCTACCTGGGGGTGATGCAGCTGAGCCGTGGCTTCAAGGCGGCGGCGGTGACTATGCCAGAGGGGGGACGGCGGCATGGACCCTGGTTCAAAATCACCTCCAAGGAACCGGTGGAGAGGGGCAAAGCTGGAGACTACGGCAGCACCTGGAGCCGGGCGCTCAGAGGCAGAAGCGGCCGTGAGAAGGAGGAGGACAGAGGTAAGGGCTGGGGACACACGGCTGGGCAGGGGGTCCATCCTCTTGGCCTCTCCCAGGGAAAGCCTCATGCACCACGGCAGTGGTCTCTGAGCTGGTTTGGTCATGTGCTTTTGGGGGTGCCAGGTGGGGAGAGGCTGCACCCCATCTTCACCCCATCCTTTGGCTGTACCACGAGCCAAATTCCATTTTAATTCTGTTGGCCCCAATGAACAGTAAGAACAGATTTCTGGCCTTTTGTTTGCATTGCTGGGGTGCTCAGGCAGGGGCTGGCTGCAATTGCCTTGCAGGCACTGAAGTGCAGGCAGGGCCGGGGTTCGGCCTTCCAAGCCAGGAGGTCCCTGCCTGCCTACTGCCTAGGGTGCATGGTGTGTTGTTGGGTGGGACTGTTATTAATGAATGAGGATAAGCGAATGTAGTAGTTCTCATTGATTTTTAAAATGTCATCTATTTATCCTGAAGGCAGCTGTATGCAGGGTTGCACGCTTGCTCTGAATTTGGGTGGCTGAGAACTGCTCATCAGGGCTTTTGCATCCCAGTAGTTATTCAGCTCTGCCTCCCTCACTGGCACCCATGAGCACCCAGTGCCAGCAGATCTCACCCAAATAACACCCTGCGTCCCCTCTCTGCCGGCTCTGCAGCCCCCCCCGGCGAAGGAGCATCTCATGCCTTCAGCTGCTGTGAGAGCCGTTACAATTTCTTGCTGTTAATAAAGTGGGCTGGCAAGAAAAAGCAATCCAGCTTATTCCAGCGTCTCACAGCTCAGCGTTCAGGGCAGGAGCTGCAGCATCGGCCAGTCAAGGAAACTCAGAAGGCAATCGGGAACTGCTGGAGAGGTGTGGGGTTGCTGCCGGGCTCTTCTCTGCCTGTCACTGCCTGCTCCTCTCTCCTGAGGCCCAGGGTGGGTGAAAACTCTGGTGGGGGGGATGTATGTCCATGAGGAGCCCCAGTGCCTGTGAAGCCTGCTTTGCATAAGCAAGCCTGTGCCCCAAAGCTGGGCTTGTTCAGGAGCTGCTCCAAGGGGCTCAGCACATACAATTCCCCAGCCATCCCAGGCTGGGAGCCGCAGCTCCCTGGACCCTTGATGGAGCAGGGGGTGTGTGGCTTGGACAGAAGCAGGAGCCCCCAACCCTAAGGCAAACTGGGGGTTTCGCAGGGGTCATCATGCTGAGCCAGGCTTGGTCCCCCAATCCAGGCTGCTCCCAGGGCGCAGGGGGCTCCTCCTCGGCCACTGGCCCCGCAGCAGGTCTGTGTTCGTGTTCACTCTGGGCAAGGTGCACGGTCCAGGCTTGGAAGCAGGAGGAAAATGGCTTGTGGTGCTAAAGGGACTTTCTCATGCTAAAATGAGATAAAAGGGGGCTTCCCTGTCATGCTCCTGCACAGAGGGGTCTCTGGGAGCGTTTCTGAGGTGCGTGTGGCCACGTTGCTCCATTAATGCGAATTGACATTTAGCGGATCCTCACCAGATGGTTCGCGAGCCCAAGCTGTCAGTCACCATAAAAACCCCAAGCAGCACTCCTGTCCCTGGCCATATGCAATGCGTCCGCTGTGATTAACCTCTGCTGGCACCGCTGCCTCCCCCTGCCCGGCTACAGTGGGGGCTGTGAGGGATGGGGAAGAGATGCTGGGCTCAGGCATCACTGGCTTTAGCTGCTTGTAGGTGGTCTGGGAATATCATCTTTCCCCTTTTTGATCTCACATGGGAAGGCTCGGTGTGGGCAGCAATTAATGGGAGCTAGCACAGACCTGACAGCTGGAGGGGGTGTGGTGCCACTGCACAAACATCTTGGCAGCTCCCGAGCAGGATGGTGTGGAGAAATTCTCCAGCTCGAGAAGTCCCCTGAGCCCACTGTGCCCAGTGTACTTGTGGGACAGGTGGACCCTCCGGGGACAGGCACTGAGCACCTGCCTCACTCCCCTGCTCCTCTCCAAGATGCCCACTGCCTCCCAGGCTGTCTGGCAGGAACAGGCAGATTTTAATGGCGGTGGTAATTAAGCAGGACACAGCTTAACAAGGCAGCTGTGGAGGCTTTGCCACATGAAATCGTTCCAGAGGGAATACTGCTCCTAAAATCAGCTCTGGTTTAGCTAGCGTGATGGGTGGCTCTGGCTTGCCAGGGCAATGTGCCTCCCTTCTGCCCTTCTCTTCCTCCTCTTCCCTCTCCCAGCCATGCTAGCGGAGACCCTGGGTCAGGCCAAGGTGTGGGTCGAGGGCAGCCACGTCTGCCAGGGAACAGCTTTGGCTTACCTGCATCCCCGTATGAAGGCGCATCTCCTGCCTCTAATCTAGGGGCATTTTTGGATGGTGAAGCTGGGGGGAGCAAGCACTGGGCCCAGCCTGGCAATGCCCGGCATCGCTTCATCTCTGCCACATCCATCTCTGGTCCTTTGCTGATGGTCTCCAGCCATCACTGGGCTCCCCTGTGATGCATAAGCAAGCAATGTCATGAAGGATGGGGGACTGGCCACCCCAGGCATGCAGCCAAAGACATCCCTGTGTCTTCCAGCACTGGCAGAGTTACCCCAGGGCTGGTCAGCATGGACCACCCTTCCTGAAGCTGCTGCCAGCAATATCCACCTGCTCTTTCCCATGCTTCCATGGAGCATTTCCCTTCTCACATGCCAGACTGGTACTGATACAGCCAGGGTGAGCCCCCAGCCCGTCGCCAGCGAGCTGCCAGTGCTCTGTGGGGCAGAGAGCTGCAAATGGAGCATCGGCGGGCTGGAGGGGTTCAGTGCCCAGCATGAAGCTTTTGATCAACCAGCTGGAAAATCAAGGGCAGATATTTGTTTCAAGCATCACCCTGCAGCGCAGCCCTGTGAAAACACCTCTGTTCTGCCTTTAGCTTGCTAAACGGCCGTGATGGGTGCCAGGAGAGCCCGGCAGGGGCTGGGGCTGCTCGAGCAAAGAGGGAAGACGGACAGACGGAGGCATTTCCCCCAGACAGACCAGAAGTGCCAACTCCTGGTTTACAGGAGCTGGATCCTGATGGCACTGCTCTGGAGAGCATGGCTGAGGGATTTGCTGGGATGGCCCCCAAGGGGGATCATTAGTGACCCAAAGTGATTGCTGGCAGGGCAGGGGAGCAGCCCTGAGTGCATCCTGTGGGTTGGGGAAGGATTGCAGGGGTACGACTCACTTCACCACACAAGCAGGATCACCCATGGGGTCCCTGCTTGCACCCTGTGCCCACATCTGATGGGGACCCCAGCACCAAAGCGGTTTGTGCGCATGTGCTGCACCATGGCTGAGAGTTGTGGTGCTCTCTGGAAGACCAAGCTTTACGTTAAACTTTACATTAACATGTTCAACATGAATTTGCAATGCCAATGGCCCCAGTGACCAGCCTAGCTCCTGGAAAATTGAGACCTTTGGGGAATTTAATGACTATTGCTGGGTGGATCTGTGTGTCTGTGCACAGGCATGTTTCCAATGTGCTTCCAAAGTTCCTCTTGCCCCTGTGAGAGCTGCATGCTGGGGCAGGTCCCTCTCTCACTGCTCTGTACCCTCCTGCAAGCTGTGCCTAACCCGACCACGTGCCTTTCAGCATCTCCCCCTGCTTGCTCCTCCTTCACTTATTGTCCTTGTGTGTCCCTAATTATTCCAGTTCCCTTCCTACAAAGTTGCAGCACGCATATGTCAAGAGCAATGGATTGAAGGTAATGCACATCAGTCACTGGCTCTGTGCAAATGACTGGGGTAATCCTGCACCGGTTAGATCTGTCACGACCGGAATGAGCTGACCTGCCGAAACCCACTCAGCGCCGTGGAAATGCCATGTTATGCTGAGAGTAATTGGGAGCAATGAGTTATGACTCTGCTGGTTAAAGTTATCAGACACATTTCTCTCAATCTTTCTCCTCTACCTTCCTCTAGGCTGGGTGGGGAAGGTGGTTTGCAGTGCTGGTGGGGTCTGTGCCATGCAGGGTGGTGGGGAGGGTGGGGGTCTATGTGTGGGGCACACCATTGATGGGGTGTATGTGTGGAGTTGGTTCAGGGATCCCCCAACAGATGTAAAATGCAAGCAGGAGGTGAAAAGTATTATCCCAGAGTATGATTTGGTATTGGAGTGACACATGTGGAGATGCTCTACTATTAGAGGGATAATTTGGTATGTGTTGGAGATGCGGGTTGGTAATCATGCATGGGAAGATGCACCTTGATTGCCAAAGCCATGGCTTCACTCTTGACCAGAACAGGGGAGCCCTCACCTCTTGTCCTGGCTCCTGCTCAGTCCTGTGCTGCCAGGTATCCCAGTGCTTTCCCAAAGACCCTTGGCTGGGGTGCTGGGGCCAGAGCCCTGGGTGACACAGCTGGAGGGGTGTTTGGTGCTGTGAAAAACAACTCCTTGGCTTGGGTGGCCCTGAAGTGACAGGAGCCTCTCCTTTTGTGTCCCCACGTTGGCACTCCGCAGCAGCAGCTGAAAGCCAGAGGCCAGTGGCCACCACACAGGCTCCAGGATTTGTCCAGGACAGGGTTGCCCCATGACAGGTTGCCCATCCTGCAGAAGATGCCCTGAGAGTGGAACAGATATTTCAGGATAACGAAAAGCAAAAGATTGCCATTATATTCATTGAGGATGCGTACCTGAAACAGGGAGCGAGGTGAACCAGACTGGTCTGGGATTCCAAGACAGCTCTGCCATCACCCCCGGGCCATAAGACCTGGCCATGGTCCCCAGGGCTGCCTTCCCCTCTCCCTGGGGCACCTGCGCTGGGTGGCCAACCTGCACATCCTCTGCCAGAACACGTTAATGGACACCTCGTTAGCTGATTACTGGATGGCTAATCCCACCGGCTCCCCAAACCCCCGTCCTCCTCAGGCAGCAGTGGCGGTGAGGATGCTGAGCATCCCTACACCAGCGCTGCATCCCTGCATCAGTGGCAATATATCTTCTCCACAGCAAATGCTCAGGTGGGAGCAGGAGCAGAGCACTCATGAGGGCACCTAACAAGGAGACTGAGCTGGGACAGTGTGGGTGCTGGTGGTGCAGGCCTGCTCAGGGACAGCGCATGGACCAGCTTGCCCCTAACGAGAGACCAGAGCCAACACTGAATATCGCAACAGGCACACAGACAAGGAGATGGCTGTTGGTCTTCAGATTATTGGGAAAGGCTATATTTGTCAAATAAATTATTTCACCATAACTATTTATTCGGCTCTATTCCCTGTCTACTGGCATCTTCATTTGCGCTCAGCACAGGCATCAGTCTTTACTTTGCTAAGCATTAGTGCTGGGCAAATATCCTCCACATCAATGTCTGGGGCTGGGGAAAATGAGCTGCTGGGTAAGGAAATTTTTTTTTCAACTGTATTTCTCCATTCTGCCCAACCCTTTGTTCCTGGGAGGGTAGAGTGAAGGGGATGGGTTATTTTACCACATAACTCATCTCTTTTTGGAGCTGTATTGCTCAGTTTTGGGGCCAGTGGGAAGGAAGAGGATGGAGAGGAGAAGCCTCAGTGCAGAGCCACAGCATCCTTTCTATCCATGGTGGTTTCTGAGCTTTACCTACCTTTCCTTGCAGCATTTGCAGGGCATGTTGTACCCAGAGCACGTGTTTCTAAAGCAAATGAACAGGGTACGTTGCTGCACATCCCTATTTAGGGAGAATTCAAAAGAGAAGGGTGGAAATTGGTGGGTTCATACCCAGCTGGTTCTTACCCTGCTTTCCTCTACCGTCCCTCCAGCAAGATACATCGGCTGCTACGTGGACAACACTCGTCGGCGAACACTGCGCGGCGTGTCCTTCTTTGACTACAAGAAGATGACAGTCTTCCGTTGCCAGGACAACTGTGCCGAACGGTAGGGCGGGAGATGGGCACCGCGTCTTCATCAATTCCCACGCACCACCAGGGTTTCTCTGCTGTCACAGTTCCCTGCCCTGGCTGCTCCCCCCTCCCCCCCCGCCTTCTTCCTTTTTTCTTTAGATTTATGTAAATTTTTTTGGTTGTTATATTCACTGGTATTTTCCAGGACCCCAGTTTCCTCCCCTGGAAAAAGACTGGGGTGGGTGATGGGCTCTGTCTTTGTACAGGGCCGGGGGTATGTAAGGGCTCCAGTCTGGTGCTGCGGGAGCCTTGAGCACTTCCTTCTACCCAGGGGTGGCCCCATCATAACACTGGCCCCTACCAAAACACCCTCCCCAGACCGTCTCAGCTGCCAAAGCATGTCCATGAGCAGCTGGGGAGACACATGGATTCCTTGCTGCAGAAGTTTTCTCCTTTCCCCAATATTAGATGATGTGTCCTAAAGGTGGTCTGTGCCGGCAGCGTGGACAGCATCGCAGGCAATTTGCTGCCCACCTGTGCAGCACCCCACAGCACCTGGGGACATGCTGCAAAGGGCCATTGCCAGTCACTGGGGCGGCGGCACATCCCCTGCGCGGGGCTCATCTGCCTCAGCAGGATGCTCACCACGACGGCCGCGTGCCGTGAGCTCAGCCAGCTGCTGCGGCACATCCTCGGTGGTGCCAATGTGGGGCTGCTCCACACCAGAGCCCCGCCACAGCGCTGGCAGCCCTATGGTAGGACTTGCCAGTCCATCACTGCCCCTCTCCAGTGGTTTTCCAGCTCCGCTGGCACTTGGCAATCGGCTGCCTCTGCTGCCATCCTCCCCCTTGCAAATCCAATCTGTATCGAGCAGCTCAGTTCTCCTGCTTTGAAGCCCAGCAAAGTCCCCATCACTTATACTTGCTCTGTGCCACCTGTTACATCCTCCCTGCCTGTAAGAAATGTTGCTGTCTCCTGCTTTATGATCTCTGTGGCCTGTGGAGCCCTTTCCCACAGAATAGAATAGAATAGATTATTTCCATTAGAAGGGACCTAATATGATCATCTACTCCAACAATACATCCTTGGGATGCAGTGCTGCTTCCAGTGCTGGGTGTGAGCTGGCTGCAGTGGGGATGCTCCTGCCAAACCACACAGACTCTGCACGAGCATATGGCCGGAGTCAATGGGGGACACCCAGGGGTGTGCTGAGCCCACCCATCTCCCTCTCCCCAGGGGCTACCTCTATGCAGGGCTGGAATTCGGCGCCGAGTGCTACTGTGGGCACAAGGTCCAGGCATCAAATGCCAGCGAGTCTGAGTGCAACATGGAGTGCAAGGGGGAGAGGAGCAACACCTGCGGCGGGGTCAACCGCCTCTCCATCTACCGCCTGGAGCTGGCCCAGGAGTCTGCTAGGAGATGTAAGTTGGTGGCATCAGTGCAGCTCCCCGCGTGGTGCCGAAATGGGGGAACCCCTCACAGTGCTGGGGGGTGTGAGCCCTAGCATCCCTGTGCTGTGCGAGCCAGGTCACAGCTCAGGAGAGGTGGTTTGAAAGTGGTTCATGTCTGTGGCTTGGGTGGTTTTGCTCCTGTGAACCACAGGGATCCCCCTGCGGGGATGGCTTCTGGCTGCGGCTGGGTGGAGCAGGGACCCCCAAGGGTCTTACCAGGAACTGGGGGCATTTTGGGGGACTTTGGATGAAGACCTCTTTCCCCATGGCCAAACAGTACCATCATTGTATTCAGTGTATGCTGTCAGCGGAGCTGGCTGCGGGATGAAGGATGCACAGGAGCTCCAAGAAAGCCAAGGTTGCTCCCCAGCAGAAGTGTTAGTTTTGCTCCCAATTAGGCAGCACTATAATTACCCACATTTGCTGTGTTTCTTTCCTTGTCCCTAAGCAAAGGGAAAGAGGGTGGCAGCATTCAGAACTCCTACCAGCAGGTACCCGGTGGAGTAGCAGTCCCAGAAAGGGGCCGAGGGTGCCTGGGTTCGTGCAGTGGTGGGTGAGGACCAGGGATGGGGCTCCTCAGGGAACCAGTGCTGGGGAAGGGGCAGACCAGGCCAGACCCAGCCCTGCTTTCCTCCCTGGCTCCATCCCTTGTGCAGCCTGGGATCACCGAGCTGATAAAAATAGGGAGGAAAAAATAAACCCAACTTTGCTGCCAGGGCTTTTGCTCTGATTTTGTAGCGTAAGCAGCCAGGCGAGCTTGTTAGCAAACATGGCTTCACAGCTGGAGTGTGACGAGAGCTGGAGAAAAGTAGCTGCTGTGCCGATGGGTGGCTGAAGAGGAGTGTGGGCTGGGGCTGGGGATGCTGGGGCACGCAGAGGCTCTTGCTCATGAGCCTGGGGCACACAGGGTGGCAGTGGCATCATTTTTGGGGTGCAGCCCCTGCTCCTCATGGCCGGGTCAACATCGCTTTCCGCTCCACTGTGGCCTCTCTCCCTCGCAGATGGCAGCGCAATATTTCGGGGGTGCTTCCGCCGGCCGGAAAACATCTCCATCGCGCTGCCCGTCAGCCAGCTCATGCTGAACATGTCGGTGGACAAGTGTGTGGACTTCTGCACTGAGAAGGTACTGGGGGGCCAGGGCGAGGTGCAGGGTGAAAGCTTAATCATATAAATCTTCATTATCAGAAAGGGCCAAGCTGGGTATATATATCCAATTTATTGTAATAATTATGTATATCCAAACTACAAATGATCATATTGACTGTCTATGTGTCTGCCACACAGACACTGAACCGCAGCTTTGCCCCTTCCAGCAGGCAGCAGCCGCCCTGGGGGGCGGGTTTGGGCAGGAGCATTGAGAGATCCCGCTCTGGTCCAGGGATGCTGCAGTGCTGTTTGCTCCTGGGGTGTGATGCTTATAAGTAGGCAGGGGAAAGGTTGGTAGTGGGCGTTGCTGGAGTATTTATTCATTAAGATTAGGTAAATTATCAGGCAGAGAAGGAGAAAGGCCTGCAGGTGGGGACCGTCCTGGCCTCCCTTCATGGCCTCCACAACAGAGGATGGGGAATAACCCACCATACCAGTTCAATACAAGTGGCCACTCTGTCACTTGCTCCACTTTCCCATCACTGACCGGAGAGCTGGGGCTGGGAGGTGTAAATAACTGGAGCTCCGCGATTAACCCGGCACTGCTGCAGCCTGGCAGCAAATAGCCTGGCAGCTACCAAATGGGCCTTGTAACTCCGGGCTTGGAAATACTGGTGAGGCAGCCACAGGGCCGTCCGTGGGTTCTTAGTAACCTTGGTGTGGGTGGCAAGCTCACAAATGGCGTGCCACAGCTCTGCCGGGAGCACCAGCGCACGGCGCATTGCTGCCTGCACCAGCAGGCAGCTCGGCTGTGCCACAGGAAAGTCATCACGGGAAAAGGCTTGGATTTTTTTGGGTGTCTGCATCAAGCTGCTTGTGCAGCCAGATTGAAGGATGCTGCAGCTGGCTGGAAGGATGCTGCAAACCGCTCTGTGCTGCACAGTGGGGCCAGGGTGGCGAGAACGGGTGTGGGGGGCAGAGGAAGGGTCTGCCATGGGGGACGGGGACGGTGCCACTGGCTGCCCTCCCTCTGCTCATCCCTGCAGGAGTACCCACTGTCAGCCCTGGCCGGGACCACCTGCCGCTGCGGCTTCCCCACCACGCTCTTCACCCTGCACGAGCGCGAGGACGAGCAGCTCTGTGCCCAGAAATGTGCCGGCGAGGAGTTCGAGAGCTGTGGCACTGCTGAATACCTCCTCGTCTACCAGACCCAAGTGCAAGGTGAGCTGGCACCCAGCTCACCCTGCCTGCTGCCAGGCAGGGGGACGGGCAGGGACCACTCCGGCACAGGTGCCAGCACTCGTTTCCCAACCCCTTCCTGGGATTCTGGCAGAAAGTGAGCGTGAGCTTGCAGCATCTATTTGGCTTTCATTAAAAATTACCATTTATTTTAATTTCCTAGGAAATCAATCCTCCCCTGAACAAACAGCTTTAATTACTGCCTGACTCAGCTGCAGGGGAGAGCAGTTTGCCATCTGCCTCCAGCAGGATCCCTCCTTGCCAGTGCTTGTTCCTCCTTCTCACCGGCAGTACCAGCGAGCCAGAGCTTTGCCAGCCAGGGCGGGGCAGGCTCTGGGGAAAAAATATGGGGGGAAAAAGCTGTGGCCAGGGAAAAAGTCCCCAGGAGGCTGCGCAGAGAGGGCTTCTGTCCCCCACCACCCTGCAGGTCCCAGTGGTGGGACTGATGGGTACAAGGAAGCACAGGGTGAGAGGAAACCTGTTACTGGAAGAGCAGGGAGGGGCAAGGGCTGAATGGAGCAAGTGAGGTCCCAAATTCAGGTGGTTTTGCCTCAGGGTGGCTCAGTCTTGACACAATCCCTGCTTTGGCATTTGAGGCCATGCTGAAAATGCTTGTGCATTCGTTGATACAAAAAGCAGGCGCGTTGCTTGGCAAATGCACCCATTTTACTCACTCTCCCCTAATCACACAGGCAGCAAGCAGCCGGTAATGGCAGAGCACCTCCTGCTCTTTTCTTAGGACTCTGGAGTGTTCAGGGCTCTTTGGGGTGTTCCTATGTGCTTTAGGCAGGGTGCCTTTCCCTATAGCGGCCACCACCTCACACCCTGCCCCAGCACCTTCCTGGGCACCAGCAGCACGTTATAAGGAAGCCGGCTATCTCTGTACAAAAAACACATTATCGTGCCGCAGCCCTGACGTGCCTTGGCTGGTTCTTGCTGCAGACAACCGCTGCATGGACAGGAGGTTTCTCCCCACCCATGCCAAGCAGCTGGTGGCCCTGGCCAGCTTCCCCGGCGCCGGCAACACCTGGGCACGCCACCTAATCGAACTGGCCACCGGCTTCTACACTGGCAGCTACTACTTCGATGGGTCTCTCTACAACAAAGGTGAGAGGGGGTGTTGCTGCCGGGGGTGCACCGGTCCCACCTGAGCTGGGAGAAGGTCCTCGTGCCATCCCATGGATCTGCAGGAAAGGGATGGCAGAGCCGGGTAACACAGATGCTGCTCCGTGGGATGGTTTGCACTGGATGTGTCAAAGGGTATTGAAGGGACTTGACATGGCATGTGCCCTGCCCGTAACAACCCCATGCTGCCCACTAACCTGGCCGGGACCAATGTGGGGCAGAACTGGGGTTTCTCCATCATACTGGTGGTTTTTAACCCACAGGTGGGGTTGGAACTCTCTGGAGGAGGAATTGGAGCAGCTCTGACCCTGGCAGATGAGACAATTCCTGCATTTTTTCCCCCAAGAAAAGGTTCATGTGGTTTTGTGATCAGATTTCCCCAGGAGCTGGTGTTCACGGGCTTGGCATTCTCATCCTTGGTTGCATAAAGTGAGATAGAAATGAAAGTCATGGCTGCATGGTGAGAAGGACTCGTGCAGTCTTCCAACTTCAGGATTTGGGAGCGGGTGGTGCTGATGGCACCAGTATCCTGGAGGACAAATGCGCCCACATGGTTCCTGAGTAGCTGCAGTTAAAAACAGCAACATGTCAGGGCACCCGGGGAAGACTGACACCCAAACTAATGAATATTTGCAGTGCAAAAAAGCACCGATGAGCTCATGGGGGGCGTGGAGGAGGGAGATGATCTCATTTGCCTGTTCTCCTCAGGATGGAAGATTTGGTGGAGATCCATCTCCCCATCCTGGGTGACACAGATATTTCCCCAGTAAATATTTAATAGAGGAGGGGTGCTGCCACTCCCACCTCTTGTGCCCTCCAGGGCAAAGCAGCAGCACTGCGCACCATACTGGTGCCGATAGCACGTGGGCTTTGGAGACCACAAATTAGGCAGCAAGGATAAGTTTCAAGACAAAAAAAAACTTGAGGCAGGCACGAAGCTTTCTCAGGCACAAGCCAGCTCCTCCCAATAACCTACCATATTGCAAGGGGGAGGGAAAAGACCAGTTCCTCCATGTTATAGCCATTTACAATAGTTTTATTCACAGACCTTGAAGTTTTCTTCTGCTTTTCCTTCCCCTTTTGCGGCTCTGAGAGGAAATCCTCCTCTCCTCAGCCTTGGCAGAGCTGGGATGTGTACCTGGGGTTCCCATGTAGTTGGTGCAGTCTGTACCCAGGGTACCCACACAATCGGCCAAGGTCTGTACCCAGGGTACCCTGCAAAGGCCCGCTTGCCCAACAATGTTGGCAGCGATGCACATTTTTTCGAGGTTTGCCAAATTCAACCATTCAGAGATGGAGGTGCTCTGTGCTGAGTGAGGGAGCCCGGACTATACCAGCCCCTGGTGCTGGCATCCACCAAGGGTGCAGCCGACATCACACAGCCCACAGAGGGGACCATCACCAGGCAAAAGACTTGGCAAAGTTTTGCTCATCCGACCGAGTGTGGGTTTCATGTTTATTCTAGGCTGAGCATGTCGGAGGCCCAGAGGTATCCAGGCAACTGGCAGATTAGCCGTCACGTCCCTGTGTCGCATGGCATGGCTGTCGAAAGCAAATTACTCATCTATAATTGATGTAATACACCTACTTACTGCTTATCTCCCCCTTCAGTTCAGCTCTGCCGCCAGCACACTGTTCCCAGGTAGTTAGGGTTGTGCTTTGCAGGTGTTGGGGTGCAAAGGGTCTGGGAGTGATGCCAGGATCAGCCCTGATACTCCGGGCAGGGGACATGGAGGATGGCAGTCCCCTCTCTGGACCCCCCATGGCATCACTGCAGCCCCTGGGCTTATCTGCAGCCCCACAAGCGTGGGGTTTTTTACCCTTCTTCATTTATTGGGAGAGTTTAAATGCTGTGGCCAGGGATACTATAGCTATAAAAATATGTTCTTGACCCCACCAATGTAAGCATTAGGTACATTAATGCAGTATGCAGTTATTTAATGCTAGTGTGCTTTCCCCCGGAGGAAAGCTGGGCTGTGCAATATCAGGCTGTTGCAGACTACCTTGCTGAAAAGAGCCAAGGATGGCTGGGGAGGAGGCAGCCCTGCTCGGTCCCTGTGCTCACTACCCACTCTCTCATACATGAATTTTACATCATGGCCTGACTCATAACTCCGGCAAATAAATTTGGGAGAGGGATGCAAATTCTACTTCAGGCCCCAACTGCTTTTATCCAACTATATTTTGCAACTTGATATCCCTGTCATTCCCTTTCCCCAGCTTGCTTTTATTTATTATTTGGATTAACATCGGCACTGGCTGCTTCTCAGGTGCCCACTTACTCTGTCCTGGCAGGGTTCAAGGGCGAGAGGGACCACTGGCGAAGTGGGAGGACGATTTGCATCAAAACCCACGAGAGCGGCCAGAAGGAGATCGAATCCTTTGATTCGGCCATCCTGCTCATCCGAAACCCCTACAAGGCTCTGATGGCGGAGTTCAACCGCAAATATGGGGGGCACATCGGCTTCGCGGCTCACACCCACTGGAAGGGCAAAGGTAGGCTGGTGGGCTTGGCTGCCCCTGCCCCACTCCCACGGGCTGGGCGAGCTCCAGCCTGGCTGCTGGAGCTGTAAAGCTGTTGTTAAAGCCCAGCAGAGCCTGGGTCTGGTCTCCATGGGGGAAGCCCAGGCTGTGCCACTCTTTTGGGGTCCCCATGTCCATCTCCTGGCATGACCCGCAGCATTGCCTAGCACAGCCAAGGGCTCCTGCTTGGGTGGGATGGGATGGGACAGGATAGGGAAGGAGAGATGCTCAGCTGTTCAGTGCTGTGTTGAGTCACAAGGGCAGCAGCAGGAAGGTGGCAGTGCCTGGGCACGCGAGTCTCACAGCAGCCTGGTGCCAGCAAGGGGGGAATGGTAGGGTGGGCAGGAGCCCAAGGAGCCAAACTCTGCCCCTTCTTCAGATCAGCTCTTTGAGGCCAAAGGCAGCTGGCGTGAATGGTTGGCTGGGCAGGAAGAGAGCAAGGAGTGGTTAAAAAAATAACAGGATCCATCAGGCATCTCCATCTATCACCTCGTGGGTGCATGTGTCAGTGTGGGGCTGCAGCATCTCCATGCTGCCACTGAAGCCAGGTCCCAGCAGGACCACCCTTCCCAGGGTGGGTGTTGGGAGGGGTCAGGCAGCCCCGCACCCCAGCAGAGCCAGCCCTGGCAGTGCCATGGGGCAGTGCCGCTCCGGCTCTGCCTTCCCAGTGCAATCTCACACGTGCCTGAGTTTCTAATTAGCAGGGGAAGGAGATCTCTTCCAAGCCCCGGTTATCTGTCCTTTGCCAAGACAGAGGCACAGCAGAACAGACCCAGCCGATGCACAGGGCAGTGCCTGCAAAAATTCCTGGCTTGGGGAAGCCCCTGCCCCTTTGCTGCGCTCTGCCTCTTGCTGGCACCAGCAGCAGGAGCAGTGGCAGCCGCCAGCCCGTCCCGATGGACAAGGCAGGGGCAGGGTGTTATTTCTGTGTGCCCAGCTGCTCCAGAGACTCTACCTTTCCCATGCACAGGCATTTTGTGGAGGCTTGTTAATTATAGCAATTTACAAATTGCTGTTGTGGAATTGACTTCATTGGAAAGAGTTAAAATATTTAGCTTGATTGAACATCTGCTACCCTTAATTCAGAGTTTATTTAAGGGGAGCTTTTGCTGTTGTTGCTGTTATGTGCCTGGATTTCGTTATTGCCATTTGCTTGCAGCGCTGGAGATGGCCCAGCCCCACTCTCCCCACCGCCCCATCCAGTAACACCAGGGAAGGGAAATGTCCTGCTTCTTCCTCGGTCCCTGGGCAGGTCCCTGGGTTGGCATCACCCCTGCCACGTGGGGTATGAGCCTCTTCTTAGTTTTTATCCCTATCCGCTGCATCCCAAAGGTCAAATGTAAATTGCAGATACAGCCAGGAGGGGGAATGCAGGATGATCCCCAGTCCCCTTGCGGGACCCCCAGCACCATGGGAACCCTCCTGAGCTTTCCCGGTCCCAAACCCTCCCATGCTTGTCCCACGCCTTGTGTCCCCAGACATGGGGCCAGGCAAAGGGGAGCCTTCCCTCCACCCCACCACGGTCCAATTTGGACACGCATCAAAATACATCGCCAAATTCTTCCTGGAGGATGTATGTGTAATTAGCTGATGGGTTAATTGTCAGGTTAATTAAACATTGGAACAACTTGCCTGGAAAGGTGGAGATTTTCCACCGCTTGAGGACTTTAATTGGGATGGGAGGGTTGCTGAGAGCCGTGGTTCAGCACCAGGGAGGGGCTGGAGTCCCCTGTTTTGCTGATGCCAGGGTGTCCCTGCAGGACCATCAGCACCCACCCTGCCCTCCCACCAGTGTGGGAAGCAGATGCTCAATGAGGCCATTTCCTTTGTGCCAGGTTCACAATTAGTGGTTGGGTGTGTGGTTAAATAGATCATCCATATGAAAAAAAATGGTCAATAAGGTGAGTAATTAAGATGGGGCGTGGGGCTCCCATCCCCAGCCTTCCCTACAGAAAGCGCTGCACTCCCTGCAGCCCAGCTCCCCCAGCAGTTTCCTTCTCCCAGGAACTAATTTTGGGGCAGTTTTAGAAACAGCCATGCCGTCTCCCCAGCCTTGCCCACAGCTGCCAGTGCTGGGGGGGATTTTCCCTTCCACCACCCCGTTCTCAGCCCTCTGTGGAGCCTGCAGAGGCCGTGGGCACTGTGAAACCCCTGTTTGGTTCCATGACATTAATTTTACGATATCCCTGGAATGGTTCCAAAGCAAAGTTTTATGTGATATGATTACACAAGGTGAATTGTCCTGTATCTGTTTAATGAAACAGATACTGTGTTTAATGATTCTTTGGGGGATTAAATACAGTTAAGCTATTAATCAGGCATTGGTTTCTGGGGGAGGACAAGAGGAAGAGGCAGATACCGAGAGCTTTTATGCATCGGGAGATAGATGTATACAGCACTGCCAGGAGAGTTGTGGCTTATTATTGATGTTTCATTATCCTTTTTATCACCTGATTTTTATGGGAGGATCAATTAGCAAGAAGGATAATTGAAAGATTTCAGCAGGGAGTGCAGGCAGTGGGCCTGGGATGGGGGATGCAGGGCACACAGGGGACACCCACTAACCGTGTCCTGTGCTCCTTCCAGAGTGGCCGGAGTTCGTGGCGAACTATGCACCGTGGTGGGCGACCCACACCCTTGACTGGCTGCGCTACGGCAAGAAGGTGCTGGTGGTGCACTTCGAGGATCTGAAGCGGGACCTCTTTGTCCAGCTGCAGAGGATGGTGGGGCTGCTGGGCATCACCGCCTGTGAGGACAGGCTGCTCTGTGTTGAGGGACAGAAGGACGGCAACTTTAAGCGATCTGGCTTGAGAAAATTGGAGTATGACCCATACACCCCTGAGATGAGGAAGATGATCAGCGGCTACATCAAAACGGTGGACACAGCTCTGAAACTCCGAAATCTGTCGGGTGTCCCGGACGACTACTACCCGAGATGATGGTGACGACGGTGGGGGGACCTGACCGTGCGTGGCAAGGAAAGGCTCAGTCTCCCCGGCCTCTTCCTACTTCCACCCAGTGGGTGGCTTTTCTTTTAATTCTCCATCTGCTGCTATTAGCTGTTAATCAACTCCCTGCATGAGCAACGAATGGTACCCAGCCATCGCTGAGCTTGCTTGGCCGACGCCAGTGCGGACCCAGGCACGGTGGCACCCCAAGGGGATGGGGGTGCTTCCCCACCTCAGGGTTCCTGCTCTGTTCCGCTCCCATTTCGGCTGCCACAGCCCTCCATGGAAATGCAGCGGGATATTTGTGCCCGTCCCTCTGGGCTGGCTGGCAGGGATGCTGCGTTGCTCATGCTGTGCCTGGCTCACCTCCCAGCACCGGCACACCGCCGCAGGAGCTGAGGTCCCCTGGGGTGGGTATCCCCAAACTCCCCTCACTCCTTGGCCATCCCTGGAAGGCTGCTGCCCATCCCCAGATGGAGCCCATGGGCCCTCTCAGTGGAGGAGAGGCTGGGGGCGTTGGAACTGCATGGCGATGCTCCCATGGGTCCCACTTGGAGGTGGTGGAGAGTGGGAGGGCTGTGCCGGGGAGACCGAGGTGGCTGTGCCCTCCCTGTGCACCCTCCTTTGGCGCCACAAGGACCCTCCCTGAGCCTGGGGACAGGGGGGTCCCTGAGGCACGGCTGGCAGCCCGAGCTGCAGCACCGGGCAACATTGCTGCTCTATCTCTGCAGTCACTGCTCCAGCCCTGCTGCCCCGGGGGGCCCATGACCCCCCCTCAGGAGGCTGCAGCAACCCCACCCATGGGCTGCAGGTGGGAGCCATCCCCACATTTGTGGGCGATGCTCAAGAGGCGGATGTTGGCCCTGGACAGAAGAGCTTGCGGGACCCACAAGCACATCCGTGTCTCATTTCAAAAGCTGATGCACCAGAAGAGCCCCCCAGAAGCAGTTTTGGGGGTCACGAGCAGGAGCTGTGCTGCAGCCCAGCTGCATCAAACCCATGTGGCAGTGGGGAGCAAAACATGGGGCTGAGCTTTTTGGTGTCCCTCTGGCTGAATCCTGCCCATATCCCTGCCACGGGACCCCCACCCTGCCCGCACCCTCGCCCGCTGCCTGCTGATGAGCAAGTGAAACCAAAGGATCTCCGTGCACATCGGGAAGATGCCGTTCACCAGGCTGGCTTTGCGCAGAGCTGCATGTGGTCCCTGGCTGTCCCCCACCCCATGCCACTCTCCCAGCTGGTCCCCAGCCTGGCTTTGTCGCAAACAAACCCTCTCCCCCCCCACTCCCTTCCAACCTGCAAGACCCCTTTGGATGTAGGTGCAAAAGCCATATATTGTACGCAGCCTTTTCTAGAGTTAGGCGTTAAACGATTGGCTTTTAACTCTTGGTCTTGATAGAAATACCTGGACAGGTCAAAATCTAGAGACACTGCTCAATCTATATTCAAAGAGAAAGAAGAAAACTCCACGGAGAAAAAGGAGAATTTAAATAAAATATATTTTTCTAACATGCGTACAGAAAGGACATGGGCAGTGATCCCAGGGCTGGGGGGCTCCTAGTCCCTGTTTCTTTGCATGAAGAGACTCTACAGGGCTGCTGGGAGCCAGAGGTGGGCGAATGTGTTTATAGGGAACAGCTGCCCTGTTTTTAACTCTGCCCTTGACAAATGGCTGGAGGTTTTCCAGGAGAGTGGGTGAGCCCCATCCTGGCAGCGGGAATCAAGCTGAGCCCACACTCCTCCGCTTGCGGTGGCCCCGGGGCTGCCTACCTCGGTCAGAACAAATCCTCAGGTCAATCCAGCTATTAAAGGAGAGCTTTTTGTTGCTATTCTGCCTTCCCGTGTGTTTGTAGGGCCATCCAAACACCCCCTACCCATCCCAGACCAGGAGCTGGATGTCCCCTGGGACATGGGGGCCTTTAATCACATTAATGTTATTCCTGCATCTAAACCACTAACAGTGCAACCAAAGTGGCTGCTTCTTGGGATTTTTATTACCTTTATAGTGTCCTTAAAGACAGGTTTATTTGGGTGCGTGGTGGGAGCAGGGAGATTTACTGTGGGTTTTATTCCCACTGCCTCCCGTCCTTCCTCAGCTCCAGAGCAAGAGCAGGCTCTGTGCAATTTGTTCCTTTTTCTTTTGGCCATCTGGAGTTGGTGAAATCCCATTTTAAAAATAATATTGGGTTTGCAGCGATTGAGACGCACGCCATGTGTGATTTGTTCCGACAGGCATCGTATGTGGAAGGGACAGCGTTCCCTTCCACCCCTCGGAAGTAATTAAACCCAAAAAGCCAATTCATCTCCAAGATAAAACAATTAAGAGGCAACATTGCGTGCAGCCACCATGCACTGGGTCCTGGGCTGCAGCTTGTAAGGCGGAAGGGGAGGCGTGGGGAGCAGGGAGGGGGGGCTGCCTCCAGCCTGGGGAACCCCCTGTCACACACCCCGGGGGGGGCATACAGAAGAAGCTGCCTGAGCACCAGCAGCATCAGCTTACCTTTATTTTTTTCCTCATGGCTTTAAGGATCACAGGAGCTTAACGCCTTTATTTCATTGCAATTGCTTTTTCTTTTTCTTTTTGCAATGAAATGGAGCGATCAGAAGTCATTACCTCCCTGTAAATGTGTGAGGCACATCTGGCTGCACGCGCCCCTGGCTTACGAGGGTCCGTGCCTTCGCCTTGATCCCAGCTAACACAGGAGCAGCGTTCACCATCCTGCCGGCAGATGCTCACCTGGTACGCACGGCCGAGTCACACGCAGGAGCTGAAGTTTTATGTTTTATTTTATTTCTATTTATTTATTAAATGCTAGACTATTTTTTTTTTACCACATGGGCCTGGAATGCAATAAAATAATAAAATTTATATTACCCCTGGAAGGAGAAGCCAACCATCCTTCCTGCATCATTTTCATGTGCAAAGCTCTTGACATGTAATAGCCGCCCTGCTCAGCTGCCTCCGTAATGCCATTAGCCTGGCTTGTTGGTGAGCACTGAAATGTGCAGGCAGGGTAGACAACGCTCAGTATTTCCACGATGATTTCTAAAAGCAGTGAATCTTTCCGCTTGACTCAGCCTCGGTGAGCCCTGAGCATGCCTAGGTGGGGACGGCTTGCACGGCCCCAGTGGGGGCTGCTGGGGGTGTGACCACCCTCCCCAGCTTCCTGCATTAAAAAAACTAATCTTTTTTCTGCAGTATTTCATCCCCACGAGCCTTTTCCTGCCTCCCTGGTCCTGCGCTGGTGGAGGCTGCAGCATCTTCCCTCCTGGGCTGGATGGGTTACTCAGCTGTTGCCCTAGCAACGGTGTCTGCACCAAAACTCCCTGCATTCCCCCCAATTCCATGTGGGTTCTGCACTCAGCAGGCAGGTTCCTGCAGTGGAGGAGATGATGCTGGAGGAGATGTTGCCCAAGAGCAGCTCGGGCTGGAGCTCCATTCCCTGGCCAAGGCCGCGGATGCCCCTTTGGGATGAATTCAGGGGGTTCTGGGCAATGACCCCAGCGATGCAAATGATGCTGGGGGCTGAAAGCAGGTCAGAAGAAAGGGGCTCCCCTTCCTCCCAAATTGAATTGCACACAAAGTTCGTGCTGCTGTTTAAATGGGTGGGTAATAACCCACCTCAGCAGTATAATACAGAAGCTGCAACAGCACTTTCACAAAAGCGCTATAATGTAGAGGAGATGCGAGTTATAAATCTGAGCAGCAGTAATATTCATCTGTGACAAAAGAAGCATGTTTATTTATTGGTTTTACTATTTTCTGGAAAATTTACAGTTGACAATCTGCCTGAATGCAGCAGAGATAATTTAAACATGGCTTCAACCTGCCTGGCATCGAGGAAAGGGAAAGGGTAATATGTTTATTCTTTTTTTTTTTTTCTTAATTCCAATTCCAAATAAAGGGAGTGATTTATTGGAGAAGGAAAGCACAGCTTTCTTTCAGGACCGTGACAGCTAATTGAAAAAGAACAGTCATTAGGGACGGTAATGTGTTCCACAGAAATGATTTCAGTATATATTCTGGAGTAATTTCCCAACCGCTCATGTGAAATGAGACCCAGCAGGTGATTATGGGGAGGCAACAGTGGGGCAGATTTGGCACGCTGCGAGGATGCACCAGGCGAGGGCCGGTCCTGCCGTGGGCTGCTGGTGTGCCGCAGCACTGTCACCAGGGACTGGGGTCTTGAGCCCTGCAGCGCATGGGGCACGAGGGACCCCAATGGGCTCATGGGGTAGGGAGAGGTGGGATGGCTGCGTCTGGGGAATGGGGTCCTGGGGTTGTGAATTGGAGCCCTGAGGGTGGGGGTACTGGGCTGAGGTCAGGGTCTGAGGGCTTGACATGGGGGTCCTGAACTGGGGTTGGGGTTCTAGGGATGGGGGTCAGGGTCCTAGTGATTGGGATGCAGGCCCTGGGCTGAGGTCAGGGTCCGAGGGCTTGACATGGGGGTCCTGAACTGGGGTTGGGGTTCTAGGGATGGGGGTCAGGGTCCTAGTGATGGGGATGCAGGTCCTGGGCTGGGGATCAGGGTCCCAGGGCTGGGCATGGGGTTCTTGGGCTGGGGTTCAGTGTCCCACCTCCAAAACCTGCTGCTCTTCTCTCCTGGTCAGCCCTGATCTACCCTAAAATCATAATCCCTACAACAGACTTAACTGCAGGTCTCATGGAGATGATGGTGGCTCTGGACCCCGTTCACCCCTTGACTCTTACATGCTAAACCCAGGTGCACCCCGCAGTTACTGGTTTCACTGACTCCTGCCCCAAAAGGGGCTGCAGACCCCAGCTAGGCAGCTGCCACCGCACCGGCACAGCGCAGGGCTGGCTGTGCCACCCGGCCCCAGAGCTGTGGCTCCCACTGAGCCCCTTCCCTGGACTCTAATTACAGTTTTTGCACGTCACCCTCTAGTTGGCCGCGGTGTCATTAGCTTCCTGCCAGCATTAATCAGGAGGACAGCACTAATTCATAGCTAAGGACATCTCCCAGCTGAGAGGCAAGTCTATCAGTCCCTGCAGGAACAGGGTGGATCAGGGTCAGCAGGACGCCTCCAAGGACCCACAATTTAATATATTGAGCCTTCCCATCACTGTAGGGGACTGCAGCCGACACGGCAGGGCGAGCTTCCCTCCTCTGGATGAATAAAATCTCTGGCACTGCAAAAAAAGGGAGAGCTGAAAGGATGCATCTTCACCCGTTCTATGAGATGCTGGGGCATGCCTGTACTATTTAGGTAATAACAGAGGAATTGGGGCAATATTGAGCTGCATTTCTTTGCCATGTTGCCAAAAGAGAAAGAAAAATCTGGGTAAGAGGCTTGTGCGTATTGAGCAGTTCTGCTGCTGAAGTTTTATGATGACTATTTCTGCCCTGTTTCTGTTTTGTATATATGCATTTTTAATGCTCTTTGTTTGATCTGTTTACTGCTTGCCTTGATGGGTGACATGGGAACAGAAATCACCGATATTCCCCAGGGAGTCTCGCAGGGTCCAGCAGGCTAAACTCAGGGAATCTTTCCCTTCTCTTCCCTGTCCTCATCCCAAACCCTGGCGGGATGGGGGGAACCAGCAGCGGCAGGGGACAGAGCAGCAATGTGCTTGTCCCAGGGTGTCTGGATGTCGGGGTGGAGGGGGCAGAGCCCTCTGGGGTGCAGGAGCCGACCCCGTCCCTGCTGCCCCATTCCCCCAGACAGCCCCAGGGACAAGGTGGGTCTGCAGGGGGCTTGTGGGGTGCAGGAGACGATGGGGGTACCAGACTCTGCCGGGCAAGATGCAGACAGCTCCCAGGCAGAGACCCATCTCAGTGCTGGCATTAATAATTCCTCTTTCAAATCACTATAACAGAGCATTTTCCAGATCTTATCTGACAGAGAACACGCCGGGCTGACACGAACCTGGGGGGAGAGGCTGGTGGTGGCTCAGTGCACAGATTAACAAAGCAGGCGGCAGGCAGTGGACACTGGCCCCTACGGCCAGACTCGGTGCCGCATGCGGGCACAGGGGAAATGGTGCTTTTTCAGCTGCCTTTTTTTACACAGATACTACACCACCCCCCCAAGAGCCATTTGGCCTCTTCAGGGACAAATTAAAGGGGGAAACCCACCGACAACTATGGAAGATCTCCCATATGAGAGGCTCGGAGCACCACGCTCCCATCTCAGGTACTGGCTCCTGGCCATAAAGCCCCAGCCTGGCATCCCCATGCCCCTCTGCTCCTGGCTGCTTTCCTGCAATCCCAAATTCAATGCTGGGGATCAGGAATACACACTAGGAAGGGACTGCTTACTGAAAAGCCCTGGGATCCTTCCCAGTCCACACAATGAGCTTGAGCATGTACCAGGGGTATTTGTATGTAAACCAGCTTTTTTATTAAATAGGCAAACAGCTACAAAGACGACCTCAAATATTAGGTTTCCCAAGATGTCATTATAATGATGATTTAACCCAAGGTTCTGTACCAAGTCATCACTTTTTTTAGGAAAGCTGTTTGCAGTAATAATAGATGGGCTTTCAAAAATCCAGCCACAAAAATTAGTGAGGAGCATCCCCGCTCCAGCACGGCCTGGGAGCATCATGGCACCTCGAGGGACACAGGCTGTCCTGTTCCCCCACCATCCCACACTGCCCCCAAACCCATCTCATGGCAGGGAAAGGGGCCCCCAGACACACTGGCTGTTCCTGCCCCAGCTCTTCAGCTGCCCCAAGCCCAAAAAGCATCAGTGGCTGCTGGCTCCGGGGGGCATAACATTCCGCCATCCCCTAAACAGGTTGTGGGCTCCTGCTCTGCTTCTACTAGTTCTGCGTGTCCCCCTCGCCTCCCTGAGCAGCTGTCTGTCCATCTGCCCTGTCTGTGTGTCCCATCTGTCCTGTGCAACTGCTAATAGGAGCCCTGTGACCTTTCAGCAGGTAATTAAATACTGTGTAACATAAGTGAGGGGAGCCTCCTCCCACTGCCAAAGCCTTCCTCCCCTGAAGCCTCCTCTGTCACAGCATCTTCCAAGGCGATGGACCTGTGCACAGGTTCTGGGGAAAAAAACAGTGCGGATGGTCCCCACAGGCAGCTTGGCCAGGGACGGGACGTTGCTCCCCGGGGAAGCACCCGGTGCTGATCAGCCTGCCGGTTCCAGCCCCCAGGAGATGCGGAGACGCCTGCAGCTGAGTGCTGGGTGCCCTGCAGCCACCCTGTGTTATTGAGAGCAGCACCCAACAGGTGGCAGTCACCAAGCTGCCATTAATTTCCCTTATAATCTCCATCCCCCCACTGCGTTCCCCTTGTGGCCTCAGGCTGGACACCCTTAATTTTCAGGATAAATCCCCCACCTCTCCGCACCCCACTTTTAGCAGACTGTATCCATAGCATCCCCTGCAATGCTGGCGAGGACGGGCACCTCCCTGCCCCTGTGTGGGGGACAAACAGGCCCCAGCACACACCAGCCAGCAGCACCAAAACTGCAGCCAAACGCACCAGATCCGTCAGCATCCCTCTCCCGGGGTGATGCAGGCGGCGCCAGGGGCTGGCAGCGCTGGGCAGGGGTGCTGCAGGCACTGCCTCGTACCTCTGCTCCCACGTAATGGGAGAGGAGCGGCCGTGAGGTGCATGGGGTGCAGGCGATCCCCTCTCTCCCAGTCATGCTGATGCTAATGAGGTTATGCAGATCAGGGTAGATCAGCTAGGCTGTACTGGGGGCGGAGGGGATGCCTGATAATCTGTCTGAAATCCAGCTCCCGCTGCACTGTCTATTATCTGCAGAGTTCCCACGGCTCGGCATGGCAGCTCAATTACTGGGCCCTTGTGATTCGGTTTCTCTCTGTGTCTGGCATGATCTGCTGCTGACAGGAGCCTGTAAATAGCTCTGTGTCTTTTCCTGGGAGCTGCATCTTGATTCTTTTTTCCTTTTCTTGTTTTTTACATAAAAGCTGTAAATAAATATCTTGGCCTTTGTGGGCACCTGTGAGAAGACTCTCAATTGCCAGTGAATTGCCTATGAAAGGCACCAGGGATTTGCATGAAAACTCCCCCAGGCTTTGCAAGGGGTGGGACCCCCCCAAAGTGTCGCTGGTGCCATCAGGGACTGCGTGAACCTAGCTCCAGGGATCGGCTTTGCTCTGGCACATGGTGCAGGTGGAAGGCTCAGTCATTCCTTGCTTTCCTGGGAATGAGACGCTGTGGGTGACACAGGGAAACCAACACCTAAACAAGTGTGACACTAGTGTCCACTCACTTGTCACAGTCAACAAGCCCAAATGGTAAAGGATCTCCCAAATTAACTGTGCATGAAATTGCACAGGGGCTGTGGTTTGGCCCGTCCTTCACTGCAGAGATTTGTGTGCTGAGGTAGAGTCTCTCACCAGCAATGGGCAGGTTACTTGCTGCCTGACTGGGAAGAGACAAAATCTTCCCATAGGACTGAACGATCACAGCAGGGAGCTGCTATCAATGGAGCCAGCCCCAAGGCCCATCTGGGTCCAGGAGGGAACAGTAGGTCCTCCCCCTGGACCATGGACCTTCTCCCTGGTGCCACTGGGCACTCTGCAATGAGCTGCTGGGACTCACGGCCCCGAGCATCGAACTGCTCTGCAAAAGGTACCATGTGAAATGTACCCATCAAAGTGGGGCTTGTTCAAAAGGCACTTCAAATTAATCTCTCCCTCTTTTTTCTCCCAGTTCTCCATGTTGGTGACCCTGTGCATGAGCCCAAACCCCCACCCCTGCAGGTGGCCCTGGATCTGGATCACTTAGAAGACATGTGAGACTTCCTGGTTCATCAAGGTTGGGATACTCAAACCCCTCTCATGAAGACACTTCCCAGGGTCTCACTGGGCACAAAGTTCTCAAAACACAGTGAAAAAAATATTGCACTAATACCAATATTCTTTAGGACTTTAACATGAGTAGCTATATGCATACATAGGACATAGGAAGAGTGTCACCGGTTTTGCCACAGCAGGTAGCATCCACGATGGGTGCCCACCCAGCCACCCTTCTTGAGCGTGGCAGCAGAGATGCCTTCCCAGACACATCCTCCACCCCATCTGACCATGATCATGTCTCTGGAAACCATGGGAATGCCCTTGCCAGGCCAAGAAATGCATAGATTAGACAGGAATGCCCTGAAATATTTTCTTAAATTGTTCGGTGCTATCATCTTTGCGGTTGCAAAGAGAGACTAAGGGCAGTTGTGTCTTCTCCAAGTGCACAGAGCAGTGGTCTCCAATGCCTGCCAGCCTGCAGGCAGCGAGACCAGTCAAAGAATATGCTATAGCACAGCGTTGGACCGTGCTCATCTCACACCAGGGGCCACTGCAAGGGTGGTCACCATCACAGTTGTAGGCATGGACAACACTGGAGGACTATGGTCCTCTTGCAGACACCCACGTTGAGTTTAGAGAACTGTCGTCTCTTTCTCAGTCATTGAAGACATCTTGGAGAAGCTCCTATGAACAATGCTGGAATGACCCGTCTCCTCGCTGAGGGCATTGACCAGCCTGGAGAGGATGGTGACCTTAAACTTCTTAAAGTCCTGGCCCATGAAGACGTAGAGGACGGGATTCATGCAGCTGTTGGAGGCAGCGAGTGCCGTGGTTAATGGGATGCTGATCTCAAACACGGAGCGTGGGATCATGTCAGGCTCTGTTTCCAGGAGATTCAGCAGGTGGTACGGACTCCAGCAAAGGAAGAAAGTGACTATAATGGTGATGATGATCTTGAAGGGCTTTTTGGACTTGGCAAGGCGGTTTCGCCGCAGGTTGAAGACGATGGCAATGTAGCAGAAGGTGATGATGGTTATGGGAAGGATGTACCCGGCGAGGAACCTGGTGATGTTCACCGTTCGGTGCCTCATTAGAGCTAGGGCTTGGTAAGACTTATTCCTGGAGAGGGAGAAGTTGCTAAAACAAATCACGGAGTTGCGGGCTTGTGCCGTGTCTCGGAAGACAAGTGACGGGCAGCTCATAATGATGCCAATAGTCCAGATAATCAGACAAACTAAATATGCTAGGTTGGTTGATCGATGGTTTTGAGACCAGACGGGAAAAACCACTGACACATAGCGATCAAAGCTGATGGTGGTGAGCAGCAGGACGCTGGTGTACATGTTGAGGATGAGGAGGAAGGAGTTCAACTTGCACATCACTGTCCCAAAGATCCAGTTGTACCGCATGGCCGTGTAAGCAATGTTTATGGGCAAGAAGATGTTGAAGAGAAAGTCAGCGACAGCTAGGTTGAGGAACCAGATGGCATTGACTGACCTCTTCATCTTTAGAGTTATGATTGCGATGACGAGGCCATTCCCCAGGATGCCCAACACACAGGACACACTGTAGATGATGACGGATAGGATCCTCGCAATGTCCTTTGGGTCATGGGATGGGTCTGTCCACACGCTGCTTGTCTCCTCGTAGGTGTAATCTGGGTAGTCACTGTAGTTACTGACATCATCCAAGTAATTGGACAAATTGGAAAGTGCCATTATCTGTAAATGAATAATAGTCTGGTCAGTCCTGGGCTCTCCAGCTGGCGATGCTTCTCTGAGTGTTCCTGCTGAGCAAACACGTGGTGTCAGCCACAGCGAGCACAGCCGTGGGAGGGATGCCAGCCCCCCAGCATGTGTGGGCACAAGGGGCTGCGGAGAGAGAGGATGGAGCACATAGGTATGGGGGATCCTATGGGGAACCCGCTGCTGGCCCTGGAGGAAGATGCTCCCATGGCTCTTCACCACGTTTCTACCCCCGGCCAAAAGAGACATCAGCTCCCTGAGCCACAGGACATGATTCAGTCTCTTGTCTCCACCAGGATGTGGCTGTAGCCTCATCCTGCAAAAAAAGTCTGTTACCCGCCTACTTCAGGAGAAAAACTAGGATGATACTTTTTAACAGCTCATAACAGCTTTGAGACATTCCAATCTGCAAAATATGATGGCTTTTCTCTTTTCTTCTCCCAAGCCCCTAGCAAATCAGAGTGAAAATGTGAAAATCCAGCATGTGGTGGGTCACACACCCTGCTGATGCCAGGCCCCCAGCCTGGTGAAGCCAGCATTACACCCTCTCACCTTCTCTCGCCGGTGGGCACGGCTCCACAGCTGGATGCCTGTTGGGTCGTGGGGAGAGGTGGCGGTTCAGCGTCCCGCGGCACAAAGGCAGCTCTCTCTGTGCAGGTCTAGGGACGGAGCTGTAATATTAAAGCCAAGATCAAACAAAGGCCATTGGGGTTATGGGAGGAAACAGACTCAGCCACCACTGCAATTATTTAACCCTGTGCAGCCTCCCTGGCAGGCTGGTGCTGTCCCGCACCTCAGGGGGCTGTGCTGGCCTGGAAACACCCCCATCGCAGAACTTGTGAAGTTGGGGTCCTGCCACAATCCTAGTACCTTTTGGGACAACTCAGTACAAAAAACTTGTACTGTATGATTGATACAAGCACCCGAAATGAGCCAGCATCAGTAGGTACATGCAAAGAGCTCTACAATCAAGCCCACAGTAATGTTACTATAAATAATTCAAGCTATAAATATGCGTGAGGTGCCTGGACTCTCATATGGTTATTTCTCTGATTAAATCTGTGCCCTGCGTATTTTAAAATGTTAATTGTGATAACTAACAGCACCGTTTGCCATCATCAGGAGCCAGTCTCCACCAGCCACTTAGAGCCCCACATTAAATAGGTTCAACCACTCCCCTGTGAACAGTCATGGTGGGTTAAAGCCAAGAGCCACCAAAGGCAATTAGCAAAGCCTGAGCGTGCCAGAGCGAGCTGCAGCAAGAGGGCTGAGCTCTGTGCGTTGCACCCTACCTTGTCCTTGCAGGAAGGACACGGGTCTGCCCATCCAGGCTGGACCCTCCTGTTTTCAGGCAGTTTCAGCTCAATGTCCCTCTGATCATCACCCTCCCTGCTAGCCCTGCTCTGAAACCCCCATGGTGTTTGTGTTGTAACCTATTGTTTCTCCCTGGGCTTTTCCTCTTGTTCCTTCCTGCAATTGCTGTTGCTGCTGCTCCCATTGCTGCAAAGTCCCTGGCTGGGGGCTTAAATCACAGCCCCATCGCCTCCCCGCTTGCCGTGCTCCAGGAGATGATAAGCAGCCAGAATAAATAAGGTTTTAGCACAGGGCTGGTGAATTAGTTTGAGCTGGAAGAAGGCCTTGCCCGAGCAAAACCTTGATTGTCGAAAGGATGAATTAAAGTTGATGATCCAGTGGAAGTAACAGTATCAGCAGAACTGGCTGTTATAGCACTGAGTATTAATGTTCCTGGGTAATGAGCTGCCCTGACCGCTGCTTTTATGGACCAGCGGTTTTCATTTCATCACCTTTCCAAAGGCAAAGCTGCAGAAAAGTGGGGGAGCCCAGAGCCCCGTGTCCATCTCACCCCATTGCATTTCATATCATCCCACCCCGTCCCACCCTACCCCACCACCCTTGGCTGGAGAGTCCCGATAATCTCAGGACTCGCTCTGCCACCAGGCAGAAACCTCCAAGAAATGCCACCCAGCTGCCATTTCCACCCTGGTGTCACTGTGGGGTGAGGGAGGGACCCCTGGGGACAGACCATTGCCCTTCACCATCATGGGGTCAGCCAGACCCCACCTTCACTGCAGCACCCATCAGTCCCCTGCCAGAGGCAGGTGAGGTGTGGGAGGGGTTCCTGCAGCTTTACAGGCTTCTCTACCAATTGTGCCCACTCATATATTTTTAATGTAAAATATCCTCTTTATTATTATTTTTCAATCGCTGAGCCTAGTGAGCACGATGACATTCAGCTTGACATTTCAAAGCTGTATTTAATGGATTATTTATTTGAATTTTCTGTTTATTTTGCTTTTCCTCTCCCTACCCCACTTCCTTTTTATTGGGCTTTAACATTTGCCCTTCGGCAGATGATGTAAAAGAAACCCACCGCAGACCTCTGCCAGGCCGGGCAGCAGGGTGGCCCCAGTCCCCGCTCAGGACAAGGGGGTGACGATTGCTGGAGAGCGACTGGAGTGGCAGGGCTCTGTTTCCCCATGGGGTCTGGCAGACGATGGTTTGTTTCCAGGGATGACACTGAGCTATCACAAACCCCAAGGCAGTCGACGGGCAGCTGCCGAACCCACCGTGAACTTGCTGGGATGGCTCTGGGCACTGGGGGTGCGACGGGGACTGGGGCTGGAGCCCAGACCCACCAGACAGCAAATTCCCATGTGCTTCCCCAAAATCCTCCCAAAAATGGAGAGCCTGAGGGGTGGCCATGTGAAACCTCCTCATTTCTCATTGCAAAGACCCTGAAGTCTGGAAAAAAAGCCATATAACCTTAAGAGTGTTTCAGTGCTCCTCTCTGGGTTGAAAATACCCCACTCAAGCCAAAACCACATAACTCCCCATTCAGTCTATTCCTCTTTCTCCTCCTACCTCAATAAAAAAGAACACAGGATCTACCCAAAATAGCTTTTTAGCCCAGCCAGCCACTGACGGCCCCATCATTCCTGCAGCTGTATTTGTCTTGGTACCGGAGGAAGGCTGAGTCCGGCCTGTGGGCGCTGGGGTGGGATTCCCGACGGGCAGCTCACACATCAGCAGCATCCCGGCACACACCGGGGGAGGATGAGGTCAGGGATGTTGTTCTTGGGAAGGCAACAGGAAACAGAGAGAACAGCAGAAAATGTTCAAATCCAGCTTTTCTGGGCGAAAGCTCTTCTGTGGCCAGCCTAGATGGGTGGGGGACAGATGTGACCGTGGCTACAGGGAAATGGGAGCTTGGCTGGATCTGCATGCAGGGGATGTGGCCAGGCCCAAAGAGGGCAGGGGATGCTCAGCCCCCTGGCAGCGGGTACCACCTGGGCATGGCTGCCGCTCAAGCTCTCAGCTGCCTTGACCAGGCATTTATAGAGACAGGCAGGCTGCCAGCACTGCCTTCTGCCTCCCTCAGTGCCTGCGGGCAATGCTTTTACTGGAGGTACTGATACAGGTTGGGGAAAAAAAAATTTAAAAAATCAAATAAAATAAGCAGACCAGCTTTTGAGCACACAAGATCCTGCCTGAGCTGTCAAAGTGCATCACGTTTTTATTTGCATGATGCTAGGAAACTGGGCTGGGACCAGCATGTGCCTATGCGGGGTCCTCACAAGCACTCCCCCAGCACTGGGGAAACTGGGGGTGCCCTTGGGTTAGTGCTTGCCCTCCCACAGCACCCACAGGGTGCTAAGGGTGCAAAGGACACCCAGGGCAAGAACAGACACTTCCCCTGGGAAGCAGGAGGATGACCAGGGTGGGCTCTGCTTGCCACTGCCAGGCCCCGTGCACTGTGTCCCTGCCTGCACAGCTGCTGCCGCCCCCAAGCAGCTGCTCTGCCTTTTTCTCATTTGAGCATTTCCCCTCCACTCCTTCCCAGCAGCGGTTTCCGAGGTCCCAGCGCACCCCAAACCCGAACCCGCTTCCTCCCGCACACGTGGGAGGAGCGCAGCCAGGCTGCCCACACAGTGCAGGCAGCCCCGGCACAGCCCTGCTCCGTGAGAGATGGGAATTGCAGGCAGATGTTTGGGGGAAAGACATGGTCGCTCATCTGAGGAGCTTTGGGAAGGGCATGGGGTGAAGCAGCATCTCCATGTCCCCCTGGACCTGCTGGCAGTGGTCCCCTCTTAGCACTGCCACAGCCCAGCATTCCCCCCATGGCAGACACTGGTCCCAGTCCCATGAGACTCCAGTCAAGCTTAAGTCCTACCCTGTGGGCTGGATCCTGAGCACAGCAAGCTCCCATTACTGTCAGCGGGAGCATGCCTTAGGGGAGATGGATGCATGCCCCCACCCCAGACTGACACCTGAGACCACTCCATCCATCCCTCTGGCACCCCCATTTTTCCAGCCCCAGGGTTACACAGGAGGGACATCCCCACTGGGATCCAGCATCCAGCCCTGCGGCAGCAGCTCCCAGTCCTGCACAAGGGATTGCCAGCGCTTGCGGGGAAGAAGAAAACAAAAGGAATGGAAAAGCAGCTCTGGGTACTGAGCTCCAATTCACCCTTATTTTAGCCAGCAGCTGCCATGGCAACAGCTGCTGCAGGGAGAGATGCTGCACAGCATCCCAGTCCCTACGAGGATGCCCGGGATGAAGATCCAGCGTTGGTGTAAATCGGGCACCAGACATATGCCCATCAAAAGGGAGCCTAGGCCACTCCACTGCAAAACCCGAGCCATGGTCCCAGCCCTGCCACCTGTCACTGAACCCTCTGCCCAGCTCCAGCAGCTGAGAAGGGGACCAGGATGCAGGATGCCACGGGAGAGGCAGCCTGACACAGAGCACTTGGGCTCCTTCCAGCAAGGATTTGGGCTGGCAGCTCCCCCAAGTCACCAGCAGACGGGGAACCCCCAAAGCAGAGGGAGCGGACAAAGCCACTCCCCACAGGGGAAACTGAGGCACCGAGCTCTGATGCAAGGCTGGCTGCAGGACGGCAGAGAAGCCCGAGTCCTACCTGCATCCATGGCACTCAGACGCATCTCCACTTCACTGCCGTGGAACAGCCCTCGCCTCCTTGCTCTGCTGGGACCCCCATGTCTGGCAGCCTTCAGCACCCCTGGCTGCTCCCCACATAACAGCTACAGCTTTGTCCCCCGCCCATGTGAACAGGGGAAAAAAAAGGGAATAGCTGGAAAAGTCAGCCTTAAAAAAGCCAGCTATGCCCAGGGTGGGACAGAATAACAGCATGAGTCAGTGTTTATCTGGGCAGAGCCAGCCAGGCTGGACAGGTCAGGTCTCCACAAGCTGCCCCAGCCACAGTGTGGGGTCACCCTGAGAGAGAGCGCACCCCAATCCAGCCAGAAACTGGTGTTTATCCTCCAAACACAGGTTGTGTGGACTCTTCCCAGGAGCGCAGCAAAGGAACTCGTCCTGCCCTGGCACAAAGTACCCCGGTTGTTAAGAGCCTCCCTGGTAGTAAGAGCCCAACCCTGGCCCTTTGCTCCCTGTCCTTTTTGTTCTTGTGAATGGTTGGGTGTTAAAGGGGAAAATCTTGGGTGTTTGTACCTACACAGGGAAAGATTTTCTTTAAAAAGGGCAGTTAGTGTTTCTGTGCTGCTTAAAATGACTTGAGCTGCTTCTGAGATAATAAAAGTTCTTTCATCTCCTCTTCTCTCTTTTCTTTTTTTTTTTATCTATAGGCTGCTATTAATTCTAGGCTCTCCTGGCACTTTGCAGGTAATAAAAAGGCAGATAAAACTCCCTTTTTCTGAGCATCCTCCCTGCTGAATCACACCAGCCCAGGCGGGTGGGATAGGGCATGAAACACTGTGATCTCAGGGGATTTGCATCCCCTTTAGGGCTCCAGGAACTGCCTCAGCCCAGCGAGGATGTTCCTAACCATGTTCTGGGCTTTATCGTGGCTGCTCAGGGACAACGCCAGCGCACGCCTTGGGGGTGCGGTACAGAGGTGAAGGGCATCAGCTCGTGTGCCACCTGTGGGGCTGCTCCAGCTGTTCTCAACTGCTCAGGATTTCGAGGGTACAAAGAGGAAGGAAACCAAGAAAAGGAAACTGGTCTGTCCCTTCTGCTGCTGGAGGGACGGACGTGACCGTGTCAGGGATGGGGGAAGGTCGGAGCCGGTAGAGCACAGCCCCCCCAAGTGAGAAAGACACCCCGGATCTGTAGAGGCATCCTCCAGCCCCCATCTCGCAGCTGCGTGCCATGCTCCCAGCTGCATGCTGATCAGCATGGCAAAGAAAAGTCCCCTGTTCTCTCTGTGCCCACCGAGGTGACACTGCCATGCTATAAGGACACCCCCCCCAAAGGCACGCCCAGTTCCTCTCCCCTCTGTGCAGCTTTCCCACTACCGCAGGCTGCAAACCCCATCTCCAAAAAAGCTGGGGATTTTATGGACAAATAGAAAAAATAGGGCTTTTAGGCAGAGGACAGCAGGTGGTGGTGACCTCTGGGGTCCCAATCGGTCCCTCCGGTGACCCCAGAGGTCACTGTTGCCTGCTGCCCTCCACCATGCCAAACCCCAAACCCACTTTATAACAACAGGAGAGCAAAAAACCTCAACTGGTTGCAAATCCCTTGAGCAAAGCAATGATTTCCAGCCAGCTGCAGCAAAACCCTCCCTCCCAAATATATATTAAAAATATATATATTCATATATATATATAAACCCAGAGGTATTTACCTGAGCTTGATATATCCCCATGGGTTTTGAGCGCATGGAGGCTGGAAGCTAACAGCTTCTTCTATAACCTCATTAGGGCTTGCACACAACTGCCCCTGGGGTTACGTCGCTTCGGCATCCGAGTGGAGGGTGCCATGAATACTGCTGAGCTTTCTCATACCGAGAAGGACACGCACGTATTGCCAATGGGAGGACGAGAAAAAAAAAATGCAGCCAGTGGCATAAACCAGCTGCTGGGCTCAGCACAGAGATGGGCAGTGCCTGAGAAGGGGGAAGCAATGCTCAGCAGCAGGATGTGGGGACTCAGGACCTTGGGTAGAGGCGCTTTCTTACACAGTTCAGCTGGACATGGAGAGGGGATGGAGCAGCCAGCTGCCCTCAGTGCTGCACCCCATGCACCACGGTCCCTGCACTGCCCGCACCTGGCTCAGGAGTCCCACAGGACCCCTCAGGCAGGGTTTGGGCATCCCTTGCCAGCGCAAAAAAGCATTGGTCTTGTTGATCCCAGCAAGGGGTGAGCGCAGATGAAGTACCCCTGTGATCCAGGATGGGGCATCTCCAGCCCAGGCTCCCCCAAGTCCATCTCCCCAGGGCTCCCCACTTCCCTGCCCTAATGCCTGGGGTGACGCTGGCCTCACACACACACGAGAGGGGCATCCCAAACCCATCCCTGGTGTGCATGGAAGAAGTGGAGCACATCCACCCCTTGCCGTGCTGCTCCCTCTGGCAGTCTTGCCAAGTTCTGCCTGTTTCTAGCTATTCATCCAGCTGAACCCCATGCACTGAGGTGGGTCTGGATCCATCAACGGGTTTCCAGTGATGAATCATCCTGTCCTGGTTTGCACCAGGACCCCAAGCAGAGGGGCAGCAGCCGAGCGCCAGCCTGGCCTCAGCCCCATGCCTGCAGTTAAGTGGTGACTGCCAGGGCTGCAGTACGAATGGTGCACCTGGTGATCTGGCATGGGCTGGGCCTGGACCATCACGAACCTCCACCCCAAGCCAGGGAAGCCCATCCAGAGGGAGATATACACTAAAAATATATGTACATGAAGTAGCTGGACCAAAATCCTCCACACCTCACACCTGTGCCAGGAGCATCACGTTCAATTGGAGCCAGCAGCAAGCCCGGGGCAGAGTCCCCACCCACTCGCCATCACCAATATCGATGTGTTTTCCAGCTCTTGGTTTTACCCACGCACAAGGGATAAATCCCAATTTTCTTGGAGCCAGTGGCACTGCAGCGGGAGGACTGCCACCCAACCATGACCCAGGGGACAGCAGGTGATAGATGCCCAGAGAGAAGTGGTGCCTGTGGCCACTGCAATGCCCTGCGCAGCTAGGGACATTAGCCCCCGTCACATGCGGCTGGGCTTCTGCAACCAGGGGCTGAAAAAGAGGAATTGGAGCCTGGGCCAATGCCCCCCTTTACACAATTCTGTGTTGCAACATCCCCATGGCTGAATCAGGAGAAAACTCGCTGATGCACCCAGACTGGCAGCTCCAGCCCAGAGAAAGGAGAAGAGACCCAAAAAACCCAGATGTCCACACCAGGTGGCTCATGGCCGGCACGCTGGTGTCCCACTCCCAGGGGCTTGCCAGGGGCTTGCCTCCAGGGTGGGGCAGCAGCTCCGCAGGGTGCTGGGTGCCAGCAGTGATGCAGAGTATGCCACGCTTGTGGCATCTGTGGTGTGCAGCAGGTCCCCAGCAGGGTGTAAACACTTTGCATCCCAAAGCACCCTGGCGAAGCGGTCCCCCCATGGTGGCGGTAAATGCAGTTCACTCCCAAATGCAATTAAAAAAAAAAAGAAGAAAAAAAAGAGAAACATGGTCCTGTCTAGGACAGGTTGCACAGGCTGGCTCTGATGGCAGGACCCATCCTGTCCTCTCCCACAGTAACACACCCCAGTCCCCCCAGTATCCCACTCCTGAGCTTTCCAGCGACCTTTCCAAATACCTCGTGCTGTTCCACGCTCTCCTGCTGCTCCGTGACAGAGAGGACCAAGTTGGGGTGCCAGGGCCACCCTGTGCCCAGTGAGGAAAAGGAGCCGCTCAGCCCAGCCCCAGCGCTGAAGGCTCACTGGGAGCGAGCGGGCTCTCATCCCCGTGTGGACCCTGGTGCCGCTCCTCACCGGTTTTAAGGGCGAGGGGAGGGGGAAGGAGTCGCGGCAGCATCCATCGCCGGGGTTTTCTTGGCAGCACGATGCTCCGCAAGCAACAGCTGGGAGAGGGTGTGACGCCAGGAGCTGGGAACGCTGGCCCAGATCCTGCCGCGACCTAGCACGAGGAAGCAACGAGCTGCTTCCCAAGGGGCCTCCTTTCCTGTCCCGTCCCCCCTGCCGGGAGCACACCGCCCTAACGAGGGCTAACGAAGCACCGAGGGCTCCGGAGCAAGGCTGGCCCCGGCTGGGGAGCCCAAGGGAAGACAGGTGGCTGCCAGCCATCCCGCCACGCTGTCCCCACCCCGGGTCACCCACTGTCCTCCACCCCCATGCCCCCCCCCCCCCCAACTCCTTCCAAGACGTTGAAGTCACTTCCCTTCGTCAAATCTGGCTCCCAAACGCCGCCGCTGCTGCTCGGGGCTGGTTTGCCCGATGGCTTTCATTACCACCAGGATGCAGCAGCTGCTTCCAGGCAGCACCCCCAGCCCCAGCTCACCAGCCCACAGAGCAGCTCTGCAGTAGAGGCTCCATCACCCCCCCAGCCCCATTAACAGATGCAAAAAAAGTCTTCTGGGGGACATCCAGAAGTCTGTGACAGGCACAAGACTCCCCTAGCCAGGAGGGACCTGCAGTGCTGGATGCAGGGATGGGGCTCAGGGGGACCCTGGCCCCCAGACCCAGATGGGGAGGAGACTGGAGGTTTTCCACAGCTGCCCCCAGTTTGGGATCACTGAGCAGCACAGCCCCCACCCACACAGAGCAGAAGGTTCAGATAACCCCGCGCTTGATGTGGCACCAAGAAAATCCCTTCCCTCCCCACGCAGCCCCCACAACCCCCAGCCACAGCCACCCCAGACCCAGCGTTTAACTCAGCCGGGAAAAGAGCCAGCGCAAGGTTTGGGTGCGAAGGCCTCAGAAGCATGAGGAGGTTTGGGGTTGATGCCCCCATTTTACCCTTCTCCTGCCAGCAGGGCACAGCCTGGGGAAGGAGCAGGATTTGCCCCATCAGGACACACCAGAGCTGGCTCAAGCGGCACCAGCACTGCCCTGGGTTTGCCACCAGCTAGTTCACCCATCTCCCTAGCAGAACAGAAGTTCATACATTAAGGGTAATTAATGAAGGTTAATTAATTATCCTTGTCTGTAAAGATGGCCCACAAAACATCCTGCACACCAAGCCAGCAAGGGGGGAAAAATAACTGCAAACTAATGTTATCTCCTCCAGTGTACTCGGAGTCAGAAGATGCACGGCCCAGGCAGTGCCGGGCGATGTGCAGCCCATGCACGAGACAGGCAGCGTGGTGGGAGCTGGGGGCTCCCAAAAACCACCGCAGGGCATGGTGGGGCTGGGGATCCTCAGCCACAGATGCTCCTGCACGGGGCCTTGCCAAGGGCTGACCTCGGGGCACAGCACCTCACCAACAGCATGCCGTGATGACAGACAGCCTGGCAGCACCGAGGGGTCCTGAGCAAAGACGCAGCACAGCCTCAGTTTCCCCAGCAAGACTGACCTTTGCAGAACCCACAGCACATGGACAGAAGCTGAGCAATGTGCCTGGGCAGGATCAGTCCATCCCCTTGCTATTGAGTCCTTTCCCAGGCACCTGCCACTTCCACTGGGCAAGGCAGGATGCAGGATCCTGCTCACAGGCACTTATTCCTGTGCTTAGCAAGACAGTGAAGTTGAAAACACGCTGACTTGGGATAAAACGTCATATTCGAAGTGTTTGTCCTGTGCTGTGGTTTGGGGTTTTCCTCCGAGGCTCTCAGCATCGCCTGCTCAGCAAACCACTGCAAAAAGCAGTGGGCTACAGAAGAACACCCCCTTCCCAGGGACAGTGACCATGCAGAAATGCCATGGCATTGCAGGGGCAGCTGTGGGGAACAGCTCAGTGCACGGGCATGGGGCTGACAGCTCCTGTGGCGATGCTGGGCACCAAAGTCATGTTCCTGGCAGGCACACCAAGTGCCACCCACACCGAGCAAGGCAATTTTAGCTCTAAATTCAGCAGTATTGGGAACTGGTTGATTTAGGCTTATTATAACGCCCCCAAACACCTCCCTGCTGAGCCAGGGTGAAAGGATTGAGCCCAGCAGGTCCGACCCAGCCGGTACGGGTGCTCACCCTCCTCTCCTCTCCTGTGCGGGTGGTGGGAACCCGCCTGAGTCATCCTGAAGCAGATGTCACACTTAATGTGGAAGAAATTGCATGAAGCTTTTCCCTCTCTGGGAGAGATTTCTCCGTCATTCAGCAGCACTTTCCCTCACCCTGGGCAGAGCCACGGGGAAAAACTACACAAAAAGGCTGGAAAGGGAGCTGGGTTCATCTGCAGGGAGACAACACAAGGCTCCCATTGCCTTTCCTGGCCCCAAACCCTGCCCCATTTCAGGGCTGGGTTTATCCCCATGGATAACCATTGCCCTGCCTTTCCCACGGGCGGGTTGTGAGGAGCTCATCCCTCCTGCTCTTGGCTTCACGACCTACTGCGGTAACGAGCTACATATCCCGTTACTGCCTCACAATCCAAGTGGAAATGAAAACTCATTGCACAAATAAAAAGCCCACATACAGGATGTCAAATAGACTGCTCGCTTTCCCCATTTCGCTGATTTGATACAATCACGGAAAAAACAGTCCCAACCTTGTGCAACTAGGGGCTTATAAATAGCAACACAGCACGGGAACCCAGCAGGACTCTGCGCAGCCACGTCTGCACTGGGGTGATGCTGCCGAAATCCACTGCAGTCCCACGGCTGGGAACAGCGCTGCTGGAGGCACCATGCCCCACTGCTGGGATGGGCAGGACATGGCCAGCCCGGCCAGGGCATCCCTTCAGCGGTGGCAGGCTGCAAGGCTTGCATACTGAGCTGCTGTTTCAGTCCCGAACCACTCTCCTGCTGTGCCTCCCAGCACCTTCCCCACCTTTGTTTGTCTCAATTTTGCAAAATTTGTCCCCAGGCCATGCCTCCCTCCCAGGACAGCTCCTGGATGCTTCCTCTGGGGAAGATGCTTTTCCTTCCAGCTGCATTAGCTGTACCACCCCAGACGCTACCATGCACCGTTTCACAGCGGATGGGCAGTTCAGTCCCCCGCTGCCTTCATGTCCATAGCCAGGCTTCACGTGGGCAGGGCACACTCCCGTTAAGCAGGAGAGCCACAGTCATAAACACTCCTTCAACTCACACTGGGCCTATCATGCCATGCAAAGGAGGGAGCTCTAAAGCCAACATATCAGCCGTGGGTTATACAGCACTTTTTTCAGGCAAAGTGTCCCTGAGGGCTCTGCAGAGCACTGTTAGGTACTTGAGACGTGCTCAGAAATGCCAGTGGCGCATGCAGGAGAGCAATGCACAGCCACAGGCTGGGGTATGGCTCCAGCACTGCCCCTTCTCACCACCTGGCACCTGAAAAACACCCTTTACAAGCAGGGCCGATGCAACAGATTGCAAATACTCTTGGTGCACAGCTCTGCTGCCAGCAGGAGGACCTTGCCCCAACAACAGCCCCTTGCATCAGCTGCCCCTCACCCGCTTCCATCCCAAAATGGGTTGAGAAGCTGCTGCGGGGGCAGGACAACAGCTCAGCCTTGGGGAGAGCGGCTGAGCCAGGGGAGTGACGGACGCACCCACACTAAGCAATTTATTCGCAGTTTGTGATTTGTGCCAGAGCTGTCAAGGACCACCGACAGCTCCAGGTGCAGGGATGAGGGATTGCTGGGCACGGGCACTTTGTTTTATTTTTAAACACCAGCGCAGGACACTCTTTCCAGCATCACCAAGCCATTTGTGGCCTTTGAGCCCCCCAGCAGGTGACAGGCAGAACATCACCCGGCCAGGGATTTACAAGTAGATGTGGCTCTTGGCATCAAATCCCACCTGAGGTCTCCGGTGGTTCCCATGGAGGTACGGGGAGCACCGATGCTTGAGATGGGCAGATCCAGCAGCACTGCGGGGTCTGTCTCTCCTCACCAGGAACTACTTTTTGTCCCAAGACAGCAAAGAAAGTTGGATGAGCAGATGCTGACTGCTCAGCAGGAACCACCAGCCTCAACACTTTCCCACAGGAGTCCCTGCCTCTGCCCAGAGCTGCATGGGAGGGGGTGGGAGCAAGAGTTTCCTACATCTTTCCATCAAAAAAAAAAAAAATTATTTGGAGCAGTAAAGCCCAAGGGGGAATAACAATTCCGTTTGCAAAGGGAGAGGCAAGGAGCAGCACCAGGCTCCCACACACAGTGCTTCATCCTGCAGGGCTCATTAAGGGCTCAGGGCACTCAATAAGCTTCAGTGGGAATTAGAGGACATTGCAGCTGAGATGAAAAGCAGGAGATAAACTGTCCTAAGCATCACAGAGTTCTCTGCCTGCAGCCACAGACAGTGCTTCACCCACTCAGGGGTGCGGGTGACCCAGCCCACTCACACCCCCTGACCTCTGACATCTGCCAAGGAAACAATTAGTCTCATAACGAGCACATCATCAAAATGCGAGCCAGGCTCACCTCATCAGCCCCCTGGGACAGAGCTGAGGGCTTTGGTGGGTCCACATGGGGCATCTGCACAGCTTTAGTCTGCATTTCTTCTCCTGAAGCTTGATTCACCAGAAAACCATGGGAATGGTTTGGGTTTTGCTTCCCCCCCACCAGACACACCATGGGTGCTCTGCAGGCAAGCGATGACAAGGGCACGCACTGGTGGCCACGGCTGGCATGTCCCCAGAGGCAGCACAGGCTCTTGCCCCATCGCTTGCTGCAGAGCCCTGCTCAGGGGCACATGTCCCATGTGCCAGAGGTGAGCTTCATCTATCATGTGATGAAATCCTCCTTTTGCATCCACCCCGACCTGCTTTTGCTCTGTCTCTGTGGGCACTGCTCTTCCAGCACTGGGGCTGTTATCTGGGATCTGTCCTGCTATTCCTAGGCTCAAACATGCAACAGGTTTCCCTGAAAGCCTCTCGGTCCCCTCCCAGTACAGGGATCCCACAGAGGTTCATACCTGGAGCTCATGGTCCAGGATGAGGAGTCACAAGAAGCATCTGCCCAAGCAAAGCCTGGGTCACAGCCTCGAGGATGCTCAGGGTCCCCACTGCAGCACCCACACTCGCAGTGCAGCTCCAGTCATTAGCTCAGGGGCTTTATGTAGAGCCAAAAACTTCAACCCAGCTCCATTTCACCTTTGCTTCATGGGGGATGTTCAGGAAGGGTGTTTCCTACCCGTTTCCAGTTCATCATCTCCATGCTGCCTCCAGACCCACAACCTGGGGGGGCAACCACAGTAGTCACAGCTCCTGTCCCCAGCAAAGCTGGTGAGAGCCCACACCACAGCATCCCCACAGGCAGTTGTCCCAGGAGGGCAGCAGCTTCCCCCTTCACCCTGTCCCCAGCTGAGCACCGACATCCAGACTAACTCCATCACAGGGCACAGCCAGTGCTGGAGAGAGCCTGCCCCCTTTTTTATTGAGGTTGCAGGGTTAATTAGCACATGCTGGGGCTTTCCAGGGAGACCAGTTCCTGAGCATACAAGATGGTGAATGACTCCCTGGGCTGCAGCTGAGCTGCAGGGGATTCACCTTCAACCAGCCCAGCCTGGGGAGAACAAATATGTTTAATGCATTTTAAATTTCAGACCTCAGCCACTGGGTTTTTAAGGCTGATCTCACTGAAAAGATGCAGGCCCTGGGGCATATCCAAAAACCATCACCCCACTTGTGGGTTTCTCTGCCTTTCCCTGGGAGCTGCTCTGATACCTTGCACTGGAGTTGAGCCTGCATTGCATGGGGTGGGATGAGCGAGAGCCTTCCTCCCCCTTCACCAGTGCTGCCTCGAGACCTCCCTTGAGCAATAGGGAAGAAGTTAAACTGAAAAAAGACCGATGAGTTGGTGGAGGAGGAAAGCAAGGTGGACAGGCACACATGCATAGTGCTCCTCTCTTTAGGATATCTGGCTAAAAAGCATCTGGGCACCGAGCAGTTCCCACAGCAGGATGCTGAGGAGGAGTCTGGAGAGACACGTTTTATCCCCTGGTGGGGGTACAATGGATACAGCCATGCCTGAGGATGGAGCAGCACAGGGACAATTTGGGTTACGCATGTAGCTGTTACACATTATTTCTGAGCAGAAGCAGCCCCAGGGACTAGGCAGCAATGCTGGGTGGACCCACAATCTGCTCCCAGGGAAGTGCCTCTGTGTCAGCATCATCCTGGCACAGCAGCTACATCATCCCAGCACAGCATCTCCATCCACCCCAGGGTCCTGGAGCCACCTCACAGCCCAAAACCATGCTGGAAGAGCAGGGCACTTCTGTTTGCTCAGAGCAGCTGGAGAAATAAAATTCCTTAAAAATATTTTTATTGCTTGTCTCTGGGCAGCGTTTCCCTGGAGGGGAAACTGCCTAGTTCACTTGCTGTAAACCCGGCACCTCTCAGTGATGCTGAGACGCCTCCAAGCTCTGAAATACTCTGCTCCCCGCCAGGAGATGGTCCCACTGCTGGATGGCTCATTCGAGCCTGTTTGTCATTTAAATTCTCTCTCATGCTTCTGCTCTTTGGAAATTTAATGGCATAGCCATAAGCAGCAGTACGGACACAGCTGATCCAAATCCTGAGCTGTGGGAAGTGCTTCAGGATAAACCTTCAGCCAAGGAAACTCATGAGCTGGTGGGTTTTGGTATGTTCCTGGGCAGGTGTGTGGCTGGGCATCAGGATAGGAGATCTCCATTGTGCCCATCCGCAGGACAAGGTTTTAGGTTGAAAACAGAAACATCTTAATGTGACACTTCTTTTTAAAGAGGTTCCTTTAATTCCCTGCTCTGGGTTCCCATTTTTTGTTTACAAGTGAAATTAAGAAACTCCATGATTAAAGATACTCACAGCAGAAAGAAAATCTCTGTGCCAGGGAATGGGTCTGGTTCTGGATGGATTTCATTAATAAAGGGGAAAATGAGGCTATTTTCTTTCCCACCAAGGAAGGAGAGGTGGCAGGCACCTGTGGGTCCTGCAAGCACTTCATCCCAGCTATGTCTGTATGGATGGCAGGGACCACGGACCAAGGCTGCCAAGTAAGGGATTAAAATGACAACAATTTCAGCTTCTTTCTGCAAGTTACGTATCAGTTTCTACTGCCTCCATCACTTAATTTGAATTCCCTGCAGGATCCTCTCCATGTGTTTTGTTGTACAAGATCAATGGTGAATATAAAATTACGTTTTTCACCTTGGGACATCATTATAAATGTGGAAAAAGCCCCAACAAGCACTTTCCCATAAATATTCAGACACTGAGTGTACGGCCGAATCCTTTGGGATTCACATTCACAAACAGGTTTCCCCGGGACCCTTTGCACACTGCCAATGCAGCGCAGCACACTCCTCCGTGCTCTTCCTCCCCTGGAAGGTGGTTTGGAAACATGAGGGCCAGAAAGTTGAATCTCCAAGTGCTGTGCTGCACCATCGTCTCACAGTCTTTATCTAATTTTAAGGATTTTTATCCCCCAGCTGTTCAGCAGAGGCGGGAGGGAATGGCTCCATGGCTCACTATGGGCAGAGAAGCTGGCACGAGGGATGTTGTGCATGTGTGTATGCTTTTATTATCCTTAAAACAGACTCATAGCCAGGCTCCTTCTGATATGAGCATGCATCTTCCATGCTCTGCACCTCCAATTTACCCCAAAACTGTTAATTTTGCCAGAACCAAGTGTTTTCTCCTGGTGCCGTGTTGCCCTGAAACCCTTTCCTGTGGAAAATGTGGCATTTGTCTCTTTCTCTGACTCAGAGTGGATTTTTTCTAACATGACATCTTCTGTCAGAAACCACTTCAGGCCAGGTCTGCTGGCATCTGCATCTCAGAAGAGAAAACAAGCTCTGGGTTTGGAAAATGGGACGACTCGGGCACTTGTGATCATGCAAAGCTCAGGTGGCTTCTCTGGACTTCGGAGGGCGTGAGGATGCAGCTCGGTGTCAGCATCCCTGCCCTCTCCTAGGGTCCCTGCTCTCTTCTTTTGGTGGCACGACCCCTGGCCCTAGGGGAATTTAAGATGGAGGGAGTTTAAACACAGCCCTGCCAGGGATCCAGGTTTGGATGCCGAGCATCCCAAATGGGTATTTATCGGTATATATGCCGAGGTCCCCAAATGGGGAGAAGGATGATGCTGACAGCACTTTAATGGCTTGTGTTGGCTATGAAACTGTTGAAGCTTCATACAGGCTCATCTTTCATGCTACACTTCAGCATCACCCTAAAATTCCACAGGTTGTGCTTCTCCCACAGCCAGTGTCCCCTGTGCAGTGGCCGCAGCGGCTAGATACAAAGTACAGATAGAGGCAAGTATTCCTGTAATCTCATGGTAAAAATAGAACCATCGATATGACACGGCTGATAAACCCCTTGGGAAATACCCAATTATTTAAGCCACAAGCTGGATTTTTCTTAATAATAGTAAAGGGTTTCGACTGCACAAACCCTGATAATAAAACCTTCTGCCTTCTTTATTTATCCAGTTTCTTTGCAATTAGTTTCTGGTCAGTCACTGCTCCACAGAGCAAGGCTTTGCAGAGACAAGTGTTTCGTCAGTCAGCTGGCACTCTCCGATTTTGCTGATGGCCTCATCCTGCTTCCAATCGCCGGCAGCTGGTGGGGATGGGCACGGGGGCTGCTGGGCGCCGGGCTGGGAAGTGGCACGGCCGCTGCTTCATTGCGGGAAGGCTCAGCATCCCTGCCAGGCCCTGGCCTCTCCGGCTGCCGGCTCCAAGCAAGCGATGCCATTTTTGGTCTCATTTTGGCCGGGGGGGTGGCCTTGGTGCAGGTCCTCAGGGCTGTGCTCCCCCCACCCGGTTAAAAATAACAGCAAAATATGTTTTATTCCTGAGCCTGTGCCAACGGTGGGATTATTTCTGGAGCTATGAGAGAGTTGCTTGGCAGCACTGGGGGAGCCACCACGATACCTGCGCCCCATCGGCTGCGCCCTCACCAGGGTTCCCCCGCGGCTGCTTCCCGCGGCCAGACACAGCTCAAGCATCCTGATGTCCAAGGCTCAGCCCTGCACTGGATGCAATCCTCCCCCGGGGACTGGCACGACAGGCAGAAGCCTGCTCCAAAATGCACCCATTATCTGAATATTATTTTTAAAAAATAAATAAATGTTGGGATTTATCAAAAGGGATTAATTAGTGCTGTTGATGGAAGCCAGATCCAGAATTTGCCTTGGAAAAAAAAACAAATAAGAGCTTAAAAGGGAGCACAGGGAGGGAAAGCCATGCCACAGAGCTGCACGTAAATGTTCCATCTTATATTATACAGAATTAATGCTTTGGCTTGTCTGTGCAGATGAAAAGGCTTTAACCTAAAGAATCAATTAAGTTTTCTCACATACAGCCTAATCTAACCCAGGGGGGACTTTGTGGGGAACAGAGCCCCTCGCCTCGCTCTATGGCAGCCGTAAATCCTTGCCTCGTTACAGCTCTGATCTTCAAAGCACCGGGAGCCGTTTGCTGCAGCTCCAGCCAGGTGTGGAGTCGACTCCATCCAGGTGGAAGCCACAGCCTAGAAATAAAATCCATCATCTATTGCTAAGGAGATTTAGGGTGAGGAAGAGGAAACACGTGGCCACTGTCACTTTTGTTAGCTCTGGCTGTCAATGTTCTTTTCTCTCTGGAGCACTCCTGCATTGCCTACCCTTCTGTCCATCTGTCCAGACCAACAGTCGTCCCTCTGAACCGCTCTGAACCCATTCAGACTCTCCCTCCTGGCCGTGCACCCAATGCTGTCTGTTGTCCATCCAGCCATCTGCCCCGACAACTCCACGCCAGATGCAACACCACCCATTCGTCCGTCTGTCCGGAGCAGACAAGACCGGGCAACACAAACGATACCGGTGCTCCCTTCCCTGCATCCCACAGGCTCGCGTGCCCATGGAAAACACAGCTCTTCCCTCTCTGACTCAGGATGATTGTTTGAATCATTTTTTATGATCTCAGAGTGATTTCTATTACATCAGCACATCCTGCACTGAAAATGTATCTTCAGGATTGCCCGGAACTGGCTGATCCCACAGTGCCTGTAAATCTGGCACAGTAATAACAGGCAAGAGCATCCCTGCAGATGAGAGAATGGGGGAAACCCGGGGAGTGGGACAGGACAGCCACAAGCAGCAGAACAACCTGGCATTCACAGCACATGCTCGCAGAGCAGCAGCACATAATGAATAGTGTATTTTTAATCACAGGGGAAAAAAAAACATTTCAGCTTTGTTCCCAGATGTGCAGCTTGTCCAGAGCATGGCATCACCCTGGGAGTCAGGCAGGTGCCTGGGGTGCACCAGGGCTGGGTCAGGACCAGCCCCGGGGCCAAGCAGGGGGTTGGAGGTGTGGGATGGTGGGGAGCAGGGCTGGCAGCCCCGAGGAGTGGGACCAACAGGAGTCACCTCTGTTGCCCACAGTAATTTAACACCCACCAGCCAGCAATCGCCACCAGGTAGGACAAGATGCATGGCAATTTCTGGGGCATGGGCATGGGTTACACAGCTTCCAACAGGTCCCGGGGAATGTGGAGGTGATGGCCATGGCCTGGCTGGCTCTGCATGCACACATGTGATGAGTTGAGGCGGTCTCAGCTCAGACCCACAAGCCTTGCACCCTTATGGGTCCTGTGGCAGTGAGATGGGGACATCCCTGCATCCTGATGCTCCTTCAACGTGAGTTTGCCTACCTGGTGCCAGACCCCCCAGGCCATGATGGGGCTGTGTGACCTGGGGGTGGGCAAATGTGAAGTTTCAAGGGTTAAAAAGGGTGTAAATCAGGCAGCTGCACACCTACCCTGCCCATCCACTGCCATAGACAATGTGTACTCTTGCCAGCACCAGCCAGGCGAAATACGCATCAAGGCTGTGCCGTGATGACAAGGGGTTGTCACACAAAACTGATAAATGAACAACTTGCTCAGACTCTGGTGAGTTTATTGATGAGCTAATGGATGTACCAGTTCATAACTGCACTGGTGACACACTGGTGACACTATGGGCCCGCCATCCCTCACTGGAAGGAGCTCAGCATCATTTCATCCAACACCACGAGTGATTTCTCTCCACATAAGAGACCAATGTGAAGGCAAAAGAACCCAGCTCTGACTTTAATAGAAGCAAAAAAACCCCCCTCTGCTAATTTTATCTCTGAGGCAGGCTATTATTAATGTGTCATTATTCTTCAGAAAATTTTGATCCTGCCTGGCCAAGACACATAAAGTCTCTATAAACTCCAGCGCATGATTTATGGCTTGGCATCAGGGGACCGGAGTGAAGTAATTCAGTCCTGTCACTTTTTGTTCCTATTTAAAGGTGCACTGCAATTAATGTTTACCTGCCATGAGACCTGCAGTCAAAGTGGCATCTGCCGGGTGGGAAAATCACCATTTTCATTTGACAGAGATGTATTCATCGTAAACACATACCCTGGCAGAGAGGAAAATCCCCTGGCATGAGTGAGGACCAAGTCCGGGAGCCCCTGGCAACGATGCAGACAGGGATGGGCAGCTCCAGCAGTGCCTCCCACAGCACCCCCCGATGGGGGATTGACATTTTCTGGGCTTGTCTCTCCAGTTTCTTCCTGCTTAGAGCCCCAGCAGCTGAGCAGCAGCACCAAACTGCAAGTGTGCAGTGAGTGATGTTGGGATTGCTGCTGCCTTCTCACTGTTGCCTGCAAATTAAATTGGCCACTGGGGTAATTGCTGGGCTCCCTTCGTCCTCTCCCTGTCTTTTTGTGGCAGCAGGCTGGGGCAGTGCAGGAGAGGCTGCTGGCAGTGCCGCCAAGTTAATTGGGAGCAAGAGAGACAGCGTCATTAAAGCACGGTTTTAATCAGGCTACGAGCCTCTCCTGCCAGAGGACGAGTGGGGTCGCACGCCGCAGCCCCCAGCTGCAAACAGCATCTCAGCTCCTCTCCTGCCTGCCCTCAGCCAAGCGGAGCTGCATCCTGGGGACCCACGGGGATCCTCCCACCACCTGTATGGGATCCATGAGGAGGATGAAGAAAGGGCACCAGAGCCTTCCTCACTGCAGCAGCCCTGCAGGCAGGGGATGAACCCCGTCCCCAGGCTGGCTCGAAGTGGCCCAGGGAGTGGCTCCTCCAGAGGATGTGCAGGCTGGGTTTTGGTTGCTCTGGTTTTCCTCATGTTCAGATCAAACCTACATCCCGACTGGGGCCTGAAATGCCCCCAGTGAGGTTTTGAAGCGCCCGGCTCCAGCACACCCACTTTGGTCCCCAAAGCCCCAGATCCCCAAAGCCCCAGACCCCAGCGCTGGAGCCGGAGGCTCCGAGGCTCGGAGCAGCTCCTCTTCGTCCCAGCTCAAGGTCCCCGTGCCAAGAGAAATCCAACCTCCCTCCAAGGCAATTGCTCCTGAACAGACAGATGGCTGGCGGGAGGCTGGGTCCCCCCACCACCCCGGTATGCTGCTAACTCTGTTGGCACTGGGGCTGCCCTGATCCTGTCCTGCCTCCCTGGTGTAAATCCATACATCTGCTGGGCTCCCAACATATCAGGACCTCTCCTGCCACTGACTTTTATTCTCAACTCTGTGTGCATTAAAAGAAGAGCAAGGGAAGAAGCAGGGATGCCCAGGGAGCAGCAGGACGATCATTGCTCATGTTTTATCCCCTGCAGAAGGGATATTTTCTATCTTTGTTTTTTTATTCCCAAGCAGAAGCTATTTCCCATCCTGCCAAACCCCTGGCCCAGCGGGAGAGCCCCCCTCAGCCACCCACTGTCAAATCCTCACTTTAATTACATGCCCTGCCAGAGGTCTTTTGCAATTATCCAGCTTTAATCTCCTCCAGCCACGTGTCCTCTGGAGCCTGGGAACCTCCCGGCTGGCAGCCCAGTGCTGGGCGTGGGACTGATCACGGTGTCCTGCTCACACCTTCGCAGCTGGGCAGAATATTAGCAAAGAGATGACGCTGGGAGCTGGGCTCTTGGGATGTTTCCCCTATTCCTCATTAGAGCCAGCAGAGATTTCTGCCTGTGGCTGCAGAGTTGGAAGCACGGGGTTTGCACCGGGCAACCTGCTCCCTCTTAATTAACCTGCAGATGCATCTGCATCACATCTTTTACCCAGTATGTGAGGGATGAGATGCAATTCACTGCTGCGTGCCAGTAGGAGCCCGTGTAGAACAAATACCTCTGGCCACATCAGGGACCGGGAGAGAAAACGTTGAGCACTGGTGCCAGACCTGGCTTTTTATGGGATTTTCCCTCTCCTCCTCTGCAGGGAGGGACCTCCAGCTTCCCAGTGCCTCACGTGCTCCCCACAGCAGAGGCAGAGGTGATCCAAGAAGCCTGAGCCCCCCTAAATATCATAGCTTGGAAAATGCAAAGCCAACTCCTGGCTTTGCCTACAAAGAGACCAGAGGGGGGAAAAAGCAGCAGGAGAGAGAAATGGGGGATCAGGGGAGATGCTGGGCTGGCAGGAGCAGAGCACTTGTGGCAGCTCCAGCGTGCCACAGGGCTCCCACTGCGGCTGCACTGCGCCGGGGCGGCAGCCGGCCCCACTGTACCGCATCAGGCTGGCTGCCGGCCCCCAGAGCCCCCCGCTCGCTCCGTCCCCAGCGTGGCAGTGGGGCCAGGCAGCCAGGCACTTACATAATTCATAAGAGCCTTGGAAGTGCGCCAGGAGAGCCAATCAAGTGGTGCAGATTGGCATATTAATTAAATCTCATAAATAATACATACTGCACCAAACAGAGCTGGTGAGAGCTGCTGGAACACCAACAGCATAAACTGTCTTTTAAAATTACTTCCACTTTGCCTTTTTTCTTTACCTTGGAAGAAAGGGCTCTAACCTGAGCCCTCTGAGTAGTAGGTATTAAAACACAGCAGTGAATAACACATGAGCTACATTTACTGCCTCCATTATCAGCTGGGGCAGAAAAATGGGAACCCCATCTATAACGTTATCGCTCAGGTTCACAATTGCCTAAAAACATGGTTTATGGGGGATGTATGGCCAAGGAAAGGGCATCTTCTGCCAGCCTACCACACTCAGCACCAGCACGGCCCTCCTGGGGCTGGGGCACCTCTCTGGGCAGGATCAGCCCTTTTGGGGTGCCCAAAGAGCATGTGGAGCCCAGACGGATGGGTGGCAGTAGGGTGTCCCTGCACCCATCACCCCAGCCTGTGTGCATCAGCTGCTGAGCGGGGCAGCCCTGCAACCCTGCTGCAGATATATTGAGCAGATATAAAAAAATAAAATATATCTATATAAAAATGGCTGGAATTTTAGTTTGAAAGTGTCATTACAGGTAAGGCAGAGGAGAGCATGGCTCCCTCTGACACTGCCACTTAGAGAAAAGGCATTTCATAAACCAAACACCCACCTGAGACCCAGCGGAGACGTGCCGGGAGCCCTCGGGGACTGACTCCAGCCATGCAGCATCATCACACTGGTGCCAGCCCTGGTGGACACAGTGGCCTTGGCACCTTGCCGAGACGCCGCTCCCCAGGAGTATGGGGCTTATCAGCCACTCAACCCATGTGATAGCGCGCTCGTGAGCCCTTGCCCTTGTCACAAGTTGCAATTATACCCCAAGCACTTTTCCTTGTGGAGCTGCTGTTTATCCACTATGGCTGGTAGAACCCAGTGGCCAGAAATATTGTTCCCCAGCCCAAAAGCACCCTCATTGCGATACCAAGTGAAGGAGCACCTGAAATTTCAGCTGCAGCAGGTGACTTTGGGGTGGCTCCATGCTCACCTCCCAGCATCGGGGCAGCGGGGTGGACCATGGTTAGGGATGAGGGTACCAGCCCCACGCACCAAGACCAGCCCCATGGCATCCCCACTAGCCCCATGGTGTGAATCCATGGAGCAAATATGGAGAAACAAGGGATGCAGGGGTGCGACATCATCTTATCCAAACCTCTACACCTCTGCTTGCAGTGCCTCCAGAGACCAAATCTCAGAGCAGTCCAGTCCTAATTTCTGTCTCACAGGGCACAAACCCATCAGCAGATTAAAGACCCTGCTCCTTGCTTCTGTTGAGGGGCCCCTTTGGAGCATTCGGGAGGGAGAGCTTCTGGAGCAGCTGAAAGCACCAGCATTGCATCCACGCGGCAGGGCCAGTGCTGAGATTGCTGCAGATCCGCTGGTGGAGGTCATGGACCTGCTCCAGGGTGGCTGAAAAGTTGATTTCTACCAGCTGTAACAGCAAGGCTGGCCCAGCCCTTCTCCAGAGATGAAGAACAGCATCAATACCAGAGCTATCTGCTTTCAACAGGGAAAACCAAACCTCTCTGCTGCCCCAGGAGACCAAACAGTCCCAGCAAGGCTCTTCTGGGCTGAATCACACAGCCCGAAGGGTCCATGCTGGGTACTCCTGGTACCCTCAGTTAGGTTAGGGGGTTAAAACTCCACCCCAGAGCATGTGGAATGGGGTCAGCAGAGCCAGCTGGACCCAGGCTGTGGGTCCTGTGTGTCACCATTGCACTCCATCACCCCGGGACCGTGGGGACAAGAAACCGGCTGTGCCAATGAGCCCAAGGCCGGCAAAGGTCAGCAGCCTGGTGATGTCTGTTCTGGCTCTCAAATGCATGGGGAAGGAGGAGGCTGGGCAGGAAGGTCTGATCCTGTGTCCCCCTGCAACAGGGAATGTCCTCTGTCACAGGGAGCACACCTTTCTCTTTATAAGCAGATTTATTTTAATCACCTCTCATCTCACCTGACAGCCCTGGCACCACTAACGGGATGGACACGGTGTTCTCCCAAAGGATGTGGAGTGACGAGCCGTGGCCATGGTGCCCTTCTCACCTCCTGTGACCAACCACGCTCTCAACGCTGCTGAAGCAGCTGCCCTGGTGCCGCACCAGCGGGCGAAGGGGTCTAGAAAAGCGCCGGCCACATCGCCCCGTCCAGACCCCGTGTGCGTGCCGCTGGGTGCAGGCAGAGCTGGGCAGCGTGGCCCTGCTCAGCCCCCGCTCCTGGCCCCTCCCAAAATGGCAGGAAATCCTCAGCAAATTGCTGCCGGCGTTTTAGAAATAGGCCACATCAAAGGGCCCCAAAGGTATTTTGAAATAACCAGCCCTGGGGTGGGGGAAGCAGCCTCAGCAGCAGCGATACTGCAGAGCAGGAGCTGGGCTGGGGACTGTCCCCCGCGGGAGCCCCGTGGCCGCATCCACGCTGACGGAGGAAACCAGCTCTGCTGAGCTTGCAGGAACTTCAGTATTTTCAGCCTGGTGCCTTTTTATATTTTCCTTTAAATAGCACCAAAATCATCCCACCCTCCCCCTGTCCACATGGAAGCAGTGGTTTCCCTCTCCCACAGATGTCTTCACGATTAATTATGGACCTTAATAAATAAATCTGCCATGAGCATCACTTCCCTCCCACCCCAGCTTCCCTGGGCCAGTGCAGGGGCTGAGCCAGGCTCCTTCCCTATGGCTCCGGGCACCTTGGCTCCGGCTTTGGTGGGAGAAGAGCTAAGCTGAGTAATGTGGATCCCTTGCAAAGCTGGAGGTTTCAACTGCCTCCCCCCAGGCTTTGCTGAAGGGGCCGGCAACTTAATTCTCGGTAATTTAATTAGGTTCGCCTCTGCTTTATGTCCCCTGACATAGACACATAATGAAATTTTTAAAATGCAGTAATTTTACACCAAAAGGGTATTAATACTCCAGCACTCACTAGGAAGAGAAAATGAAACAAGCCGGTGGGGGCTGCTCTGGTTTTGGGTGTACTTCAGAGCTTTTCAGGCTCCTGACCCCTTGTGTCTTTCCCAGCTGGCAGCTCCCTTCTGAGAGCCACGAGGCAGCGGGGATGGCCTGAGCCCAGCAGCGAGGGAAGGTCACTTCTTGGCCAAGTATTTTTTTAATCTCCAGCTCCCTCAGAAACCACCCAACCATGCCCACACAATAGAAGAAAAAAAAAAAAAAGAAAATTTAATAAGATTTCAAATTGCCTTCTCCTGAATTCAAATTGCTTCATATATTATGTTCATGATAACTCCCGCACTTCCCATTTTCCTCAAGTCTTTTCTTCATATAAGAGAAGTCCTTGTGCTAATGAATGTCTGATTTTTATTTACTAAATGTTGCAGAGGAAATCCTCATTATTTGTGCGTCTGTCAGCCTGGAGCAGACGCAGAAGGTCCCTGCCACAGCGCCCGGCCCGATGGAGTATGAAGCTCACGTAGAGCTGCTCCGCACGCTGCCACTGAGGATTCAGTAATTGAAAAGACCTTATAAATCAATAGAGCTAAATTGAAAACTCGGGCAGGACTCCACATAATTCACCCACTCTCTGTTAAGACTTTGCTTTACTTTTGGGGGAAAAAAAGGGTTGGTAATGGGGAACCTGGGGTACCCCAGCTCGACGCTGCTTCAGAGATGCGCAATGGAGATGTGCGAGCAATTAATCCCACGCAGAGATGATCTGAATGCCAGGTGACCTCCGATTTATCCCCCTGTCCTTCAAGCAGAGAAAGAAATTCCGGCCACAGGGCCGAGTGACCGCGGTGAGCTGCTTTTATCGCTAGCAGGGAGCAGGAACCAGTGCAGGTCTTTTGAAGCTGCCGTCAAGGTGGAACGAACAGGCTGTAATTCCCGAGGGAGAGGTAAAGCATTTCCCTGGGCACCCCCAGCCCTGAGTGCTTTTCCCACGTGCTGCAGCACCTGCCGTCCCAGCCCGGCATCTCCCCAGCCCCAGAGAACGCCAGCGACCACTGGCCAGCAGTCGGTGCGGAGTTTCTGCTAAATAATTTTCCAGCCATGGAAAACAGTGAGCTAAGGGGATTTAGGGGAAGAGGAATAAGTGGTCGGATGTAATGAGACCCTGTTAGTGAATGGGCCAGTTAAGCACTAGCAGAGCCCGGTGCTAGGGAGGAGGGCAGGCCGGCAGGAGGAGGAGAGGTGATGGGATCAGCGGGAGCGGCAGGGGATGGACGGTGGTCCCCAGGCCCCAGCGATGCAGGGGAGCACAGCACAGCGCAGGCACAAAGCCGACGGCTCGAGCCCCGGGCACGGGTGCCGCTCACTCGGAGGAGCCCAGCGCTGATGCCTCGCTCGTCCCCCATCACCGCTTCTGGAAACTTTCACCAAGAATGGTTTAAATGAGTCATTTATCAATTGAATGTGTTATTTTGCTAGGCAAATTAAAATCTGTCCTCTTGTTTAATTAATAGGGCAGCTTTATATTCGACAAATTAGGGAGACTCTTGATGAGCTAATTTGTTAATTAATGGAAGCCTGGAGGCTCTTGTTTCATTAGACATTGGCAAATCCTTTAATCTGAAGCATTGCTCCTCCTTCAGGACCCCCCCTCTCCCTTGCACCTGGGCTCAGACCCCAAAGCAGCCCTGGCAGCAACACTCGCCATGGGAGAGCTCCTGGCACAGCCCTGGTTTCTCTGCACCAGGATTTACGGCAGCAACTCAGCATCAGCGTATTTTTCCTTCCCCTTCCTTTGGGAGGATTTATGTTCGCTGTCGAGGAAGAGCGTGAGATCCCTGCAGCCGAGCTGCCGGCTGCTCCTGAACAAAGTCCAAACCTGTCTCCAGGAAGGAAAGAGCCAAGGGGCGGAAATTTAAGAAGAGGGAAAAAAAGCTTTTGACCCAGTTCAGAGTGAAAATTTCACTTTCTTTATTTTTTAAGACAAAGCTCCCTGGGCACAGAGTTAAGGAGTAAATTGACTTCAATAAGCGGGTTTTGGTCCAGGGGGCTGTGCTGCGGCCAGCAGCGTGTAAATCAGTGACACCGCTGCCAGCAGGTGGAGGATCCTGCACCCATCCCGGCAGACCCGGCCACCGAGGGTCCCCGCGCGCCCCAGGGGACTCGGCTCATGCCAGCGCGGGGCCATCCCGTGCCAAGCAGTGCCCACCTTGCCAACGGCCAAAACCCACAGCTGGCAGCTCAGAGCAGAGTCTGCCCATCACCACCCACATCGCTGCCGCAGGAGCCTTCAGGGCAAATAAACCCTCCAGGTATATCCAAGTCCCTCAGAAAGCCCTTTTCCCCATCCAGGATGGCAACAGGCACAGCAACCCCAGCAACCCCGTCCCACTGCTTCCAGTACAAACCAGTAGGGTGGTGCTGAGGCTGGGTGGGCACCGCTGACCTGCTCCAAGCGGTGCCATGGCAAGAGGGATGGCACCGACCCCAGGGCAGGGAGCCCCAAACAAACATGTTGGAACCAAAACCTCACCGAAAGTCCAACCAGTAGCACCGGTAACAGCAGTGTGGTGGGTCACACACCCACACTGACCGTGTGGAAAAACACACCATGTGCCTTGTGATAGATATCTCATTATGGCTGCTCTTTATTTATGTGGCACCGTACTGCAAATCCTATTTTACATTAAAAAAACAGTAGTGTGATTTCCCGGGCTTGCACTATGGACCATTTTCCCCCAAACCAGATTAACCCAGAGACCAAAGGAGCAGCTCTTGTTTATTTTTAGATATCGGTGCCTGCTGCGCTAGCCATCACGTTATCAAGTAAATATGGGAAGCCAGACAACTGCCAGCAGAGGCACCCAGAGACTCTGTTATCTTTGTTTTTAATGGACTGTCAGTTCCTAGGATGTATTTGCTTTCAGCCTTTAAAAAGAAACACCAGCTTCACTTTATACCGCAGAAGTTTGCCAAGTTTCCAGCTTTTACCAAAACTTATTTCACTGTAGCGGGCCTAAAATAGGCAGAGAGCACCTCAAGAGAGGGCACGGCTCCCTCAGACCCAGAAAGCAGCAATAAAAAAGAAAAACACATTGAATGGCAAACGCCTGTTACAGTTTCAACAAATACTTGGCAAAAAAAAAAAAAGTTGCTGTCCAAGCCAACCCTGTTTGGGTGCCTGTTGCACAGGGGCACCGATGGTTTGGACTGCTGTCCTCCGCCACTTGCTCCTGCATGCTGGCTAGCTGCCGCGGTCAACAAGGATGGGCAAACCAGAGCTCAAACTGGGTAAAAGCACACTTGTATCTGGAGCTATTTCCGTTAGTCACAGATTAATTGAGGTTGGAAGGGACCTTGGAGATCATCTGGCCCGAGCCCCGGCTCAAAGCAGAGCCAGCCTCCCAGTACCTCAGGCAGCTCAGGACCTTCTCCAGGTGAGCTCTGATCTTCTCCAAGGATGGAGATACCATCACGGCTCTGGCCCCCAGCCCAGGGGTGATTCCCCCCACCGCAAAGGGTTTTCTCTTTATGGCCAGTGGAGCATCCCCTCCTGCCATCTGCCTTTTGCCTTTCACTCTGTGCCTCCAAGAAAAGCCTGGCTCCATCTTCTCTACCACCCGATTCTCAGGGGACAACAGCCTCTTCAGGAATTTATTGCTGTGTGTGATGGAGCCGGGCACAGCATCCTGCTCTTCCCCTGGGCCATCGCAGGCTGCCAAAGCCAGGGGATTCCCTCGGGCTTTTCCACCTGCCCTGATGGGTCCATGGGAGCCCTGAGCCCGGTGGCTCTGCCCCTCCATGCAGCTTGACAAGCTCCTCAAATCAAATGGGTCACCAGAAAATAGCTGTTCAACCCCCTTGTTTATTCAGAAAAAGAATTGTGTGCGTTAGGGGAGAAAGTGCTGTCAGTTATTTTTCCCCTCTATTTTCTAACACTCCAGCCTCAGATCAATAAATTAATTCAAAATCATCTAACGAGCACTCAGCCTGTAATTTATTTTTCATAAGTGTTAATCCAATTCCTTCCGAACGTCATGCCTTTGGGACCCTCGCAAATTAGGAAGCTATTCAAGACACTTCCCCAACACCACTTAGGCAGAAAACAACATTAGATTGAAAATAATAATGCCAAGCTCTTTCTAAAGATGGTTTTCGGAGACCCAAAACATGTTTCATTTTATTTGATCCTCTGCTTTCTCTATTTACTGGTGCACCCTGGGGCCCATCCCCAGGCAGTTCATTTCAGCCTTTAATAACCACTATAAAATGAGTCTGGCCAAAAGCCTTGATCTGATGTGGCTTTTATTGTGATCCAAAATAATGCTTATCAGGGGAACAGCTCCTGCATTAGCTGTTGTGGGCCTGTAACACACACATGGACTTCAATCCAGGGCTTGCAACAGCTTTTCATTCCTGCTTGCATCATGGTGACTCTCGCTTAGGTTTGGAAAGCAAAGCAGATTCCAGGAAACACAACGAGCCGATTCCAGGCTATTTTAAGCTTAAAAACAAGAAATACCACAGCTTCTCCAATGGCTCCAGAAGCCAAGAGCTGCCCGAACTCAGGGCTTTGTTGGGAAAATCAAAACTGAAATGGGAAAGGAGCAGGAGGGCAGGAGGGTGGGAGGCCAGCTCAGTATGAGGCCACGCTTCATCACCACCTGCCCCAGCACCATGCCCAGCTGCATGGTCCTTCAGAGAAACTTCAACACCAACACCTTAAAATGTCCCTCTGTCTTCCCCAACAAGAAAAGGAACTTTTCAGAGCTGTGTCTTTGTTCCATTTAAGCGGCAGGTTGTGCTGGGAGCCGGAGAGAGGGAAACAGATGCTTTTCCCTCATGGTTTGCATAACACATTTCTCCTTCCACTTACTGTATAACATGGTGCACTTGGCCTAAAAAGAGAAAAAAAAAACTTGCAGTGATATTTACAAGCTAATTAGGCAGAGGACTCACTTGAACATCACTGGAATACCAGAAAAGAGCCAGCTGGGCCTGGGGGGATTTTGCTGATTTTCCTTGGAAACTAAAACAGCAACAGGCTGCTGCTGGCTGCAGCGGGGAGCGGGAGCCGTCCCCTGGGACCTCAGGGCACAGCCCCGCTCCCAGCCTGACACCCTGCCCACCGTTAGCAACCTCACTGGAACCACTCGCTTTAGCTCCAATTTGTAAAATGACTGCTGAGAGTGGCAGGGGAAATAGCACCTTCTTTCCCCACAAAAGAACAGGATTTTAATTTCTGTGCCATGGGATTAGAGGAAAATTAAGGCTATGCTTGAAAGAAATAACAATCGCCTTTTATTTATATTTAGCAGCTCTCCCTTGTACAAACCCCAGCCAAAATGCCATTTCCAATAACGACAAATTTTACAGTACATAAAACTCTGCACCAAGCTGGGGAAAACCACAACATGGAATCACTCGCTCCTTCCACGCATCACTTCATAACATCACTGTTTTCTGCCTTGTCAGACCTCAGCTCCGCACCTCCGAGGCTCAGCAAGCCGCGATGGGTCCCAGGAGCACGGGGTGGAGGCATCTCCGCAGCTCTGAGGAGGTCTCTCCCTGCTGTGCTGATGAACTGTGCGGCAGGTGGTAGGAGTACCCTCTGCCAGCAGATCATCGCCCCCACCGTTGCCCACGTAGTCCATCAGGCAGCAGCTCGCTTTTGGAGCACTGGTCCCATGTCACTCAGGACTTATAAATCTACCCAGCAAAGTCACAGGGAAATAATTGTTTGTTTGCTGCTCAGCCCTCTGAAATTCAAGGAGAAAATGAGATTTCGCTTGCTTGCTTTAGATCATGGGGTTTTCTTCCCTGCTGTGCTTATTTCAAAATCCCCGCTCCTCCCATTCAGCTGCCAAACAAGTGCAGAGAGCCACCAGCAGCATTACAGCCAGTGCCCCTGGGTCTGGGGGATCAGCCCATCGGCTGGCTGCCGGCACGGCTCAGGTCCGGGGAAGGCTTTGATGGCCCCAAGGGGGAAATTTCAACCCCACTTCGGACAAAATCTTAGAGATGGTGCCCACAGAGCGGCAGATTTGCAAAGCCTCGCGAGTTCAAACACGGATTTAAATAGCGCCTGGACAAGGAGCACGCTCCAGACAAATAGAGATGTTCCACTGGATACATTTAATCTCATTAACCCAGGAGCTGTTTGTGTTTTTGGTCAATCGTGGTGGAGCAGGGAACCCAGCCGCAGCAGCAGTTATGCACAGAAGCCAGCAGGGAAGCTGCATTCAAACACAGCTGAGATCAACCTGTCTGCTTTTACTGCCCTCCGAGCAGCAAAACCACTGCAAAATACATTACCCCTGGCAAATAAGTGTTTCTTTGGAATGAGGCAAGGAGCTCTCAGAAGTGCCGCCTCCTCGGGCAGGCAATGCTCAGCATGGCCTGGCGGCTGCTTCTGCGGGGTCTGGGCCATAGCACTGCCCACGGTGGGAGCATGCAGCCCCGTATGGCTTAATGCATGATTTATCGGCTCTCCTGCTCTGCAATTCTAGCCCTGCCAGCCTCCTCTCCTCCTGAAGAAGAGCAGAAGCAAAGACAAGGGAAGGAGCTGGAAAAGGGGTTTGATTTCAAAGAAAGGGGTAAGATGGAAAGTGCAGGGGCTGCTCCAGTACTGCAAAAAGCAGGATTTACAGCCCTCAGCCGCAGCCTTTCACCCCCACATTGCACCTCCGCCCAGTCCAATTTAATTGAATTGATTTCTTCGAATGAGCAGCCGCCTGAACTAAGAGCCTTATTTACGTCAGCGTCTTTTGAGCGACAGCACTAATAAAAAGGAGGTGTGCATGACCCCACTGCAGCCTGCGTGGGACCAAGGCACAACCCATCTCTGCTAGAGCTTGCTCTCCCTCCACAAACAATATTTACCATCCCGACTCCCCTGGGATTTGCTGATGCCAACGTGCGGCTCCCCCACCACGTCCCTTTGGCCCTATGCAGGCGCTACGCAGATGCCAGAGCTCACATCCCAAGTCGCTTGGGAGCACTGAGTGATGGAGACTCTTCAAACCCAGGTCTGGCTCCTCGGTCAGCAAAAGGCAAACCTGGGTGCTTGGTGGCACCCTGCAAGGGCTGAGCGCGGCAGGGACAGGACAGAGCTCCCTCTGGGCCCTACTGACACTGAAGAGAGGTCAGGAGCCCTTCGGCTCCTCTCTTGGCCGTGCTGGGGAGGCTAAAGCAAGAGGCTGTCAGCAGCATCACAGCCTTTGCAAATGGCTTCTGTGCACGAGGTGCAGGCCTGATGCTTTTCCTGCCACTGCCTGATTCCTTATCCAGTCTCTAGAAGTCTTGTCTGCTAAATAAATGCCACTTTAAAACAAAATAAATCACTAAAACCAAACCCAACCCCGAACTCCATTCCAGATGGTCTGGAGGAAAACTCGTATCATTTGCCAGAACGCTAGGATTTTGCTTTCTCAGTCCTGAATTTCAAGCTCAGAAAGGTCAGACCTCCCATAGAGACAAATGCAGTGCACTCGACTCTTTTCTTATCGCTGGATTCACTAGGTTTGCAATTCCAGCTCATTACACAAACCTGAGACTACTGTGCTCTTGTCAAAGCCACTCCTGTTTTCTGCCTCTTTTCAAGCAGAGACTACATACCCGAGGCACAGAGGGAGGCCAGGGCTGCAGCAGCCCATTCCACACTAGCTGAATTCTGACGCAGCTTCCTGGCTCTATGATCAGAATCTGTCCTCTCACGGTCCCAGGCTTCACCTGCCCCACCTGAACAGGCAGGTGAAGGAGAAGGAGACACATCCCAAGGAGCTGGTTAGCTGATGTTTGAATGATGCCAAGATCTTTGGTGCAGAATATGAGAAAAGAGCAAGTCAAGTGCCCTCCTGAACTTCAGCATTACTGAATCACGCTCTCGCTGGACGGAGCCCGCTGGGACGCATCATGGCCAGCCCAGCCCACTCCCACCCGTCTGTCTCCAGCCACTCTGCCCTGGCATTCCCCTTCTGTGCTGTCTGGATCTGAACTCCCTTTTAGCGCATGAATAAACCCCGGGCCATTTTGGTCTGTGTAAGAGTAACTGCTTGCAAGAGCTCTGCTCCAGGACCCCAGCAGGATGGATGCCTTCTCAGCACTCATTTCTTGAGATTCAGAGAATTTTTCACTTCTGTCCCAACTGGAAATATTCAAGAACCTCCTTTCAGGTGCTCCATCTGCATTCCAGATCCTCCAAACACTACTGGGGTGGAGACCTGAATCAGAAATGACATCTCACAAGCATTAAACACTCCTGTCAGATGCTTTTTGTCACCTTCTCCCAAAGCTGGACACCATGAGCACAGCGTACTGGAAGGCCAGTCCACCAGCTCATTTACATTGAAGGCAACAGCTCCTACAAAGAGTTTAAAACATCCATCCAGCATTTCCTCTGCTCTTAGAATACCAGTAACCAGCCCTGTTAGATATGAAACAAGTCAGTGGTTTGGCTTTAGCAGCTGCTGTATTATTTTGGCCTCTCATACAACACTCTTACCTGCTGCCTCATCCCTGAGCCCCAAAACAGCCCTGATGGGGCACGCTCTAATCTCAGGGATAGAGAGGTGGGAACACTATGAGCTGCAGGACCTGCTACTCCAGGGCTCCCTGCACCTGAGAAACTGTGTCTGTATTCCCCGAGCGTAGACAAGGTCAAAGAGCAATTTCCCTACCATACCCCATGCTGGGCACAGCCGGTTTCCTTCTCAACACTTCTTACAAGAAGTGAACACAAAAAGATGGAACAGAAACTGAAATAAACAGCGCAGCCTGGTTCTGAAGCCTGCTTCATGCTTTGAGGACAAGCAAAGGCTTAGAAGTAACTTTCGCACTCTTGAGGGAAGCTGATCAAAGAGGTTCTGGCTGGAAGGAGCCCATTTACGGACGGTGTTGCATGATCCCAGAATACGCTGCCGAACACGCCATGGCAGCAAGGGCTAGGGGAGCTTCTCGTGGCAGATCGCTGGTGGGAAGAGCCCAGCAGAAAGGCATGCTGGAAATGCAAGGGATGTTCCTCAGCGGCTGGGCAGAACACTTGCTGCATCCCCTGGAGGATCCTGAGCTCTGGTGTTAAAGCAGTTACAAAAGATTGCAAAGATCTGCCCTCATTGTTCATCCTGGTGAAATATAGGGAAAATAAACTTCCAGAAATCAAAGGCTAATGTACGAAGCAGATGTGTCAGCAATGATAAGGCAAAGCAAGGCTTTCAGAAACCAAATTTCAGCTTTGCACAGATTAGACATTAAAACGAACTCACTTAATTTCATGCCATATGCAAATCTTTACCAGCTGTCAGCTCTGTAGTCACTAGAGACTAAATGTAATAACTAAACAAGAACAAAAACGTGGCGAAGATTGGGTTCTGCAGAAGCCCGGGTATTAGCAGGTTCATGCTCTGGGGACTCAGGGAGCGTGCCCAGCCTGCTGCCCACGGCTGGCAAGGCACACAGCCCAAATGTCAGCAGGAGCCTCAATTAAACGTCTGCAAATAAAGTAACTATAAAAGATGAGGCTACTACTTACTCCTGACATTCAAGGGTTCCCAGGCGAGCTGCTGTTTTCTGTGTGATCGGACTGTCACTAATTTGGTAGCTGGACTAACGAGTGACCCAGCCCTCCCAGAGCAGAGGCCAGGTATCTTCCCAGACCACAGCTCAACAGGACATCAGGGGGCCACCTCCACCCTCAGGCTTGTCTCTTGCTTGCTAGCCCTGGATATATGACACAGATGTGCCATCAGCCAGGAGTCCGTGAATGCAGAACAAGGAGAAACATTCCTGTTTTCCTCTAGAGTAAAAAGCCCTTGAACACTGATCCCCACCAAAGTAGAGAGCATCGTCCTGGCTTGCATTCGTACTGAGCACACAGCTACGCTGTGCAGCGCTGCTGGATGAACTACGGCTCCATCCCCAGAGGAGCTGCACTGAATTATGACCCAGCATTGGCCATTTACCGAAACATTCAGCAAGCATCAGCTCCACTAAACTAATTCCACAGAGCTCTTAGGTCTTGCCTGAAGTCATTTGCCATGTCTGGGAGAAATGGCAATCTTATAAATGCTTCCAAAATGGACAGACGTCTGAGAAAAGGGAGGCACCTTGCTGCTTTATGCAAAGGCATGGTGCTGGCCCAGCCAGCAAATGCAACAGATGTGCCACCGCTTTCAGGAGCTGAACTGCATCCAGCTGCCAACATTGTGGGCTGGGGTTTAGGCTCACCTGGCAGTAGCTGATCATTAGCTACAAACAGCACAGATGTAAGCTGCAGCTTCTGGAGATGAGCAAAAGGCAGGTGAGGAAGCCCCAGTGAGGGAAGGCAGTGCTCAGCCTGACAATCGCTCGCTGCTGTGGAGCTGCAGGGAGGGGGCGTGCAGAGGGGTGCGGGCGTGAGATTAGAGTACCAGAAAGCAGCTAACATTTGGCTATGAGGCAAGAAATTATAACAACGCTGCTGCAGCGGAAAGGCTTCCTCACCACTAAAACGGCATGCGGGTTTAGACAAATCACCTGAGCTGACAGACAAGGCATGAGCCCATGTGTGCGTGCCCTAGCTGCACTGTATTTATTTCCACGGTGTCTGCATTGTGTTCCTGGGGAAAGGTACAGCTCGGTCCTGCTCCACCAGCACGCTGTGCCCATGTCCCACAGGACAAGGCCGGGATGAGGCCGGCACAGGAGCATCAGCAAACCACACTCAGCTTTTCCCATCCCTTCACCCATCCCAAACAGGAGCCTGCTGCAGCCCACACCATCATCACCCCTTTTGGGAACAGGCAGCCAGCAGCGAGGGCTCAGGAACAGACGGGGTAGCCCAGCGTGGTGCCAGGGCTCTGCTGGCATCAGCAGAGAAGAGCTGCACACGTATGGCGCAGCAAGAAGCTTCCATGCGACACCAAGAGCTTGCAAAAGCAGCCCCTGGTGCTTGCCCTACATACCAGCAGCGAGATTTACATGCAGCTCCTGTTCCAGCTCTGCCTCTTCCTGTTGAAAGCCATAAAGCCCAACAGAGGAGATTTAACATTCCATCTCCAAAGTAATTAAATCCAGCCCTATAAAGTGAAATGTTTAACAACTCCGAGTTTTGCAGAGTGCTGGAGGAACCTGATAAAGATGGGGTTACACTGCTGGTAATAAACAGGGACTGTTCTCTACACTGATACTGGCAGGGGGGAGAGGGGAGCCTGAGTTTTAATTTGAAGGAATTTCAGAGGATGCATTTTATTTAGCAGCATGCAGGAAAATGAACAGAGAGTCGTGGAAAGCTGTGAACTACACATGCTCTTTCTCCGTATTTCCAAGAGAGCTCTCGAGTCAGCATCTGAGCTCTGCTGAGAACAGCACAGATTGCTTTGCAATCCATTTCTTCCAACTCTTGACTTGCTTGTTTCTGAGCGTAGGTGCTGAGAAAACAGTCAAGCAGGGTTCCAGAGATCAGATCACCATGTCCATGTTACTAACCACGGAGATGCTTTGTGAATTATAAAGGACCATTCACCTGTTCTCGTTTGTATTTTTAACAATCAGTGCATATAAAGGGCCATTTGAATACCCCAAGCTCTGGGAGCGTTTGGAAACTCAGATTCATGGAGAAGCAAAGCCAGAGCAGCCAGCAGTTACTGAGGCCTCTGCTCCAAAGCCCCTACTTTGCTTCCTGGGATTTAGGAATTTAAGTAGCTCTTAAAGACTGCCTTTTTGGAGCATCCTTGTTATCAAACACTGCTCAGGGCACATTTAAGGAAAAACGTCCCCCTGTTCAGCAGCCACCCATGGCCCTCCATAGCACACAGCTGTCCCCAGAACACTCTCAGATTCTGCCTCTCCCCCACCACACCCTGCGCCCAGGGCTCTGGCAGGCAGCAGCAAGACATCCCGGTTCCCCAAGCCAAAGCAGGCAGGATGGGGACAGCTGCTTGTGAGGAAGCGCCTACAGCCGGACAACACTGCTGGCTCCATTCTCAGCTGCCAAAAGCCTCCTGCAGCTGAACATCACCAAGGAAAAAAAAATAAAGGCAAGAGTAATGAGGATCAAGCTATTCCCAGATCTAAACAGGGTGGGTTTCTTAAATGAAGTCCAAGCAGGGAAGAGCTTGAGGGCATCCAAGACTAGAAGAGGATTTGTGAGCACACAGAGCCCAGGCGTGATGCCCGTGGCCACCAGGGCCACCACTGCCTCCAGCCCCACTACAGCTGATGGCATGGGCATCTCACCGAGCACACGCACAGGCCCCAGAGACCCCAACAGTGCCAGCCTCATGCTCCCCACATCTGCAGGAAGGGCCACCTTCAGCCAAGTCTTTCCCACCATTGCATTAGCAATGAGGAGTGCCACCTCCAAGTCTGACAAGCTGTTGCCTTGCCCTCCCAAATCTCTGTGGGACACCTGCTAAGCTCTGACAGCTGTCAGTGCTTTACCAGGGGGCGAGCTGAGAATCTTACAAGGTAAAATAGCTCCTTTTGTAATCTGCTCCTACAAAACACCTACCCTCTTGCCTGTTTTAGCCCTCCTTGTCCTAGATTACAAGCCCTGGAGACAGCAAGTGTGCAGACTTTTAACTATTAAATGATTCATCTCGCGAACACGTCCCCAGTAAGCATGCCTGCTGGAAGAGAGGTCTCTGCTGCAGCACAGACAGCTCTTCCCCCTTTTCTGCCAGGCTGCACTGTGAGCGCTGCCCTGATCTGACTGCCCCTCTGGCACCTGGAACAGATTAGGAGGGTGTTTGCACCCCTGCATGGCTGTTGGGAAGCTGCCCATCCTTGTGCCATGTCCTAAGCAGATTTCCGTGCTCCCCAATATTCAGTCAGAGACTGATGAAGCTTCGTGCAGTGTGTCAGGAGGATGGACAGCGGGAACATGCCCCTGTGTAGACTTTGACGCTAGATCCCCCTTAACAAGCATCGCTTTTGTGCATTTTTAGCTGACGCCCCCACCCCTCAGCCAGAGGACCAGGGAGGTAAAAGCAAGAGATTAGCTAAGCATCTTACCCCAGAAACCCTCATTATCCCAGGAGGTCTCCAGTACCTCCTGGAATCAATTAAATGGACTGGAGTTGGGGATACCTGGCACTTCACAGGATCAAAACCTGAGAGTCTCAAACCAGAAAGGAGACTGTGGGAGGCAATTTCCCTTCTGTTATTGACATGCAAATCATCACTGCAGTAGCTCATGGGTTTAATATATTTCCAGATTGCCTGGCGTGGAGTCACATTAGTCAAGTATATGTGGCAGTTAGTCCAAAATGACTCTTATTATAGAGTCAGCATTTCCACCTCAGCTTCAAGGACAGGCTGGAGACAAGCATGCAGCAACTTGTGTTACCCCTCTCCCAAGTCCCCTCTGAGGCAGGACTCCCACGGGGTTTGGGGACGGTGAGTAAATGGCCGAGGAGTCCTTAATGAGGCTTGGTGGTAGAAACAGACTGAGGTCCTTGAGAAACATCCTCTTCAAACTCGAGATCATGTATGACTGCAGCCTCCTACAGCCTTCAACTTCCGTAAAGGCAGACAGCTAGCAAGAACAGGAACTGCCACAAGAAACAATGTTCTTTCCCACAAAATATGTTGGTTTTTTTTCCAAGAGTTTTCAGATTTGCTCCCTGTTCTCCACAGCCCAGCACCATGACTGAAAACTCTCCACAAGTTCTAGAACAGGGAAGCATCCCAAGTGTTGCCATTTCCACCTCTGTCCCTGCCTGGGGACAGCACCAGCCCAGCAGCATTCGCCACTTGCTTCGGATAGTTATTTCCGTGCCCCACCTTCAAACCAACAGCAATGTGCAGCTGATTGATTGAAAAACTTTGCGGACCACAAGTGCAATAATGAAGGAGCTTTTCTTCCACACAGATGAGACTCCTTATTCCCTTCTTCCCTCTAAATTGCATTCCTCTTTATACCCAGACATTGCAGAGTGGCTTTGCTTGGGACTTGTTGGTTGAAACAAGCTTACTGGTCTGATGGTAGAACAGCTGGGTCCCAGCTTAGCTGAAATAATGTAGCACTCAGCTGTAGTGTTGCTTTGAAAGTTTTCCTTTTGTGCATTTATTCCCAGTGCCGCAAACCAATCTGTCTGAGAAGCTCATTCCTCATTATTCTTTAAGACAGCCAACAAAGCCCTCTGTTCCTCCACCCGCTCAGAGCTTTGTTTTCAGCTATCTATTCAGTCTTCTGTTTGTGCTTCTCAGTGTTTGCACTAAGAGCTTTAAACTGTTCACTTAGCCTTGAACCCCCTCACTGCCTGTCTTTGGTTTGCAGCTAGAAGTAACTGCCACAGTGCAATCTAGCTCTTGCTTTTTGCCTACCCTTCCATTTTCTCTTTAATTAAAAACCCCTTTGGTCTTTGCGCTGTTCGCTAGCACTTGGATCCAGGACATGGTTTCCATTTGCCTTGCGAACAGTGCAGCAGAGAATGTCAAAACCGTTTTTCACAACAACCTTGCTTTGACCCGGGTGACAGCTTTACCACCAGGCATTTGATCTCTTACTTGCCCATCTGTTCATCGATTAAAATCCTACACTTCAATATACAATTCTGTCTCTGCATCCAGTAGCTTCTCCTGACAAGACCCTCATACAGACAAGGAGCCTTTCCCAAGTGATGCTCCTCAAGCAGATCACTGCATCCTCATTGCCTTGGTTTAACCCAGCAACTCAAGGGCAACCTGTCACCAGCAAGCCCCAGTGACACTGCCCAAGAGCGCAGGAAATAAAAGAGATGAAACCCAGGCTGGCAGGGAACAAAAAGAGACCACCAGCATGGCAAGGCTCAGGGGATGCCAGGCCTGCAATGCTCCGCCTCCAGCCACTCTGCAGCATGGCCAGACTCAAGGCTGGAAGGGGAGGGCAGACAAGTCCTCCCTTTTGCAAAGATTTTGGTTTTTTTCCTTTTAACATGTGGCCCAGGAAAGCCAGAAAGAAACAACACTAATGTTTCTGCCTTATCACATCTTCAAAATTTATGTCAGGTAAGATTATCACAAGGACCAGCCTAACAGCCACTGTCAGACACAGCACTGTGCAAGCTTCAGAGAGACGCAAGGTCTGTGCTGCCAGCCACCGTTACACCTCATCAGCAACAGATCCCAAAAACCTCCTTAGCACACAGAAAGGCGATTTTTATCCCAGTACAAACAGTTCCAAAAGGAAACCAGAGCCTTACTCAATCTTAAAATATGTTTTTCACGATCACTGCCTCTAAAAGCAGGAGGTATAAAGGTCCAGGAGGGAGACTGCAGCACACTGGGAGGTTTCTACAGAGCAGCAAAATGAGTCAGTGCCATCTACTGGCTGCAGGGACCCCTCTGCTTCCACATTCACCAGATTCAGCCTGAAACATTAAGTAATAAGAACCATCCTCTTACATGTCTTCTCCCATGACACAACCATAATGCTTCCAGCATCCCTCTGCAACACCATAACCAATGGCACCACTTCAAATGCAAATTCCCCCTAGAGGTCAAGGGTGCAGATCGGAGCCCTTCGGTACAACCGTGGCTCCAGACACGTCCATGTCCAACGGTGCTGACAGCTGCCTGGGAGCCCCACTGGGCCAACCCAGGGCTACAGCTCCAGGGTTTCACAGCCCTACTCTTTCCTACCATCTACCTTCACTATCCCTGACAAAATAATAAATAATTGTGATGTATGATGTACTGGCAATGGCAACCCTTGAGCTGGCCTGGATCCACGCTGAGGAAGAGCTGTAGAAATGCCAAGTATCAGCAGTACTGCTGGCATCCCCGAGGGACAGCATGGCATCGCTGGCTTCTGGCACAGCAGTCACAAAGAAGTATCTCTCCAATGCTACCAAAAGGCATCAAAGCTGGGATGAGATGCCAGGCATTCCTGGCTATCAGCGTTGCTCTCCTCTGTTGGATCAGATTTAATTGGTGAAGAGATTCTAAATATGCTTCTCACTGTTTTAAAATGAAAATACATCATTGCTCTATAATTACTCCGTAATTAGGCTTGGGTGCTATATCACTGGCACTGAAGAAAATACACATTTCTGTTGAAGCTTCCTCTTGACGGGCAGATAGATTTGCTCATCCTTCAAATGTTCATTACCCCCCAAACTTGTCTTTCAGCATTAACAGGCTCTGGCAGGCTCCAAATGGCTGGAGGACATGGTAATTTTGTGCTGCAGGAATCGCCTTGGGCTCCATTTGCTGCTGAGTGGTCTCAGAGCTGAGGTGCTGTCAGTGTCTTTTTAGGGACGCTGGTTGAACTGAGCTCATCAAGATGCTTTTGTCAATCCCAGTAAAATAATAAACATCTGAGAGAGACCCAGCACTGAGAGCGCCCCAGCACTGAGTGAGTGGTTACTGCCTTTCCCGCTGAAAACAAGCAAGAAAAGGAAAACTGTCTCTGGAAACCTCTATGTAATGCAACATCATTAGCAGAGGAAGCAGACCAGCATAGAAGCAGCACAAACAGCATCCGTACTATGGGACAACATGCCCAATATTATGCTCTTACTTAAGCACTAGAAGTGTGGTCCTTGACCGTTCAGGCACAAAGGCAGTTTGCCCCTGTTGCTGGAACTCCCCCGTGCAAAGAGACCACTGAACCAACAGTTCCTCTGAAAAGTTTGGCTTCGAGATACTGCTCGGGAAAGAGACCCTCGGTGCATTTCCAGCAAGGCTGTGAGGAGCAGTATCCAAGGAGGAGAGTACTGCGTTTGTGCTGAAAACATCAGGAGGGATCTTGGAGCTGGCTCCTCTCCACGGCTTCGCAATGGACCCCCCATGCAGAGGCAGGCACACGGGCAGGAATTAGGGCATATTTGGGGCCTGACTTCGTCTTCCTCACTGCAGGACTTGCCTTTCTTGAACTTCATGTTTAAGAACATTTGTTCATTTTACAAAGATAATTTCAGTTTGCTCCTTTTTCTTCTGAAGTTCTGGCCCACAAACCCAATCAGGTATCACAAGCAAGTTTTAGATACATCCTTTACTCTTTCATCCCAGCCAGTGCTATAACAGTAAGCAAAAGTGGTAAATCCTCCCCCTGCAATACCCTACAGCAAGAGGAGCCATGGCAACTGAAGAAGACTGTTCAAGTTTGTGCTGCACAGAAGCACGGTGTGCACTGTCTGCAGAGAAGCAATCCAGGCCCGTGTTTAGCATTTCTCTGGGCATGTCATGTGGGAGAGCTCCAAACCCTCACAACACAAGAGCTGTATTTACCATACCTGCTTTTGCACTATTGTCAGCTACAAAGAAGAAAAATAGTTTAAATTACCACAATTTATTTCTGAAAAATCAGGCTATTTTTCTTTGCCGGTGATGATTTGCTGTGTAAGCATCTGGTAGATAACTATCTTACCATCTTGCTAGATACTGCAATCTGAGGGAGTTACCTGCAATTCCCTAAAACATTCTGTTTTCCTTCAGCTTTTGTCAAATCTCTCCCCATTCCTGGTCTCCAGCAGAGGGAAGAGCCACAGCCCTGCTGCAAAGCACCAAGGTATGCTGCTTACTGACACACTCTGCTGCTGTAGAGCTTAAAAAAAAAAGATTATTTTTCCAGAAAGGCCAGGGATCGGTGACAAGTGCACCTCTATCAAACATAAAGTTTTCTTTTTCTTATTTTTTTTAAACCATGCAAATAAACAAGCTGCGAGCACTGACGTTGTTTTCCTGCGCTCCCCACACCACCTCGCCCCGCTGGGAAGGCCGCACCAGCCAGGCAGCGGCCAGCTCCCTGCCCTGCCACCCTCAGGCGGTTTAGCCGGGCTGGGCCTCCGCGGAGCCCAGCCCCGATCCCGAGGGGAGAGAAGGAGAGGGGAGGGCAGGGCCCCGGCCCCGGCCCCGGCCCCGGCCCCGGCCCCGGCCCCGGCCCCGGCCCCGGCCCCGGCCCCGGCCGAGCCTGAGGGGAGTAGCGGTGGTCTCTTCCCACCTCGGCGGCTGCCGTCGCATAGCAACGGTGGGCGGAGTCCTAACCTTAAATATGGAGTGGACCCGCCCTTTCTCCATCTTCCCTTCTCATTGGCTGCTCTTCCTATGATTGGCGTGAGCGCTCACCAGTTCTCACCCTCCACGAGCCTCTCCCGCCGCGGGGGCGTGGCGCTACCCGGAAGACGCCACAGGAAGCCGAGGGCAGGAAGGGGGGGCGGAACACATGAGAGAAAGATCCGCTGTGAGCGCCAATAGGAAGTGAGAAGAGGGGCGGTTCAGCCAATGGCAGGGTGCGGAGGGCGGGGTCCCAGAGGGTGGGTAGCCGGCAGCCGGGTGCTCCGCGAGGCGGCAAAGGTGATGGGGGGACCCGGGGTTACGGGACCCCGTGGCAGGGCGACCTGGGGCGACGGGGGGTCTGGCGGTGCTGTGAGGTCGGAGGACCCTTGCCTGAGGGGGGCTGGGGGCTGCGGGGGCCCGGGCCGAGGCGGGCCTAGGGGCGGGGAGGGTGCCGGCCTGCGGGGATGGGGCTGCGGGCCGGCGCAGGAGCGGGGAGCCCGGAGAGGGGGGAGCCGGGGGCAAGGGGGGCCAGGCTGGGGGAAGGAGAGCTGGGCAGGGAGCAGTGAGGAGGAGGAGGAGGAGGAACAGCGGCGACTGAAGGGGAGGCAGGGGGCACGTGGGGTCTGGGGAGGGATTTCCAGGAGGGAATCCTGGAAGCGTCTGGCTTAGGGGGTCGCAGGCCTGGAGGAGGGCTGGGAGCTGCAGGAGGGAGGAGGTGGGTAGCAGTGCCATACACATACGGGACAGAGATTCTTTATCCCTCCAGAGCCCGGTGCCCATGCTGCTCCTGGGTGTCAGTGCCTCCTCATGCTGCTGCTGTCGTGTTAACATATAGCAGATCCCGTAAGGGATTTGTGTTATGCTGAATACTGCATGCGCCCTGCCCTCATGTGCTTAGAGGTGGCGGGGAAACCCCTAATAGCTGTGACAGAAACCCAGAGCACTTACGCTCAAGTCCACTCGGGTGCCACGTCTCCAGCACCATGCCTACCCTGTGACACGGAGCTCTGGCTAAAGCTGTTTCTGTTCCCAGGTGGGAGCGGTGGGAAAGGAGATGTTCCTCGTGTCTGTGCTGGAGGCAGGATGAATCTCGTGTCTATGGCGACAGATCCTGAGTTGAAATGGATAACCCTGTGGGTCCGCATCAGGTGGGCAGCTGTGCTTGTGCTCCTCTTGGGCTCGCTCGTCATGCTGCTGCTCCCACTGGCTGCTGTGGAAGACCAGTGCCATGCGGTGCTCAAAGGACTCTCCTTCCTGAAAAGTAAACTGGGCGCAGGCTCCTCGGGGGTCACCAGATACACAGGACAAACAACAGGACTGAGTGTGACCTCCAATGGGCTGGAGCTGCTGGTGTTGAAAGGCAAAGCTTCCCCAGGTAAGAGTGTCCCCAGGGAACAGCTGAGTTGCTGCATAATAATAACCTGCATCTGGAGATACCCCATACCTGATGATCTCCTGTACCCCACAATGGTAGCGAACTCTCGCTGCCCAACTGTGAGTTAGTATCAACTGTAAATGACCCGGAGGTCAGACATGCCATCACCAGCTGGCAGCAGCCTGACCGCATTCCATTGCCCTGCGCCACAGAAGGGTGACGCACTCGCGTTCTCTCAGCGCTGCTTTGTCTCTCAGAAGTTCTTCCTTGTGCTTTTGGTCCTAGTAAGTTCTGTTAAGGTAAATGGAATATGGAGTGGTTTCTAATACGCAGTAACCTGGGATACACAGCACTAATCCTGAAACCCTAGCTGTCACAGAACAGCCTTTCTGGTAATGACAGGCTGCAGTCATTGTCTTTATCGGCCAGTTTGGAAAACATTCAAAGGAACCATTATAATTCCAGCACTGTATCTTTGTTCTCATTAAAGCTGTTATTACTGAGAAGATGTTTGATACTTCAGTGAGAAAAAAACCATGCTGTTAGCAGCTGTGGGCTGCGCTTCTAGCAAGAGAACTGGTGTTATTGCTAAGGGAATGTATTTAAGACTGTACTCCCACACAAAGCAGCCTGGTGGCCAAAGCAAGTTTTGCTGGGATGGCTACATGCCTGTGGCCAGCTTGAGCTGTGCTGCTCACAGATCCTGCCATGCCACACTTCCTGCCAGGAACAGCTCTGCTGCTGCATACTCAGCCTGTAAACACGGCATAAGCCTCTGCTTGTAGCCCGGCTAAGGCTGGAATACAAGTTCTCTGTTACAGTTCTTATAGACAGGCTTTATTTAATTTTTATATCAGTGAACAGTGATGGTCTCCAGAGGTTTACAGTAAAACTCACTACCCTGTTATCTGTTACTGTTGCCTTTTAGAAGTGAAGTTAGAAGCCAAAGCAGCTCTGAATCAAGCCCTCGAAATGAAGCGCCAAGGAAAGCGGGAGAAAGCCCACAAACTCTTTGTGTACGCCCTCAAAATGGACCCTGATTACGTGGATGCCCTGAATGAATTTGGTATTTTTAATGAAGAGGAGAAAGACATTCTTCAAGCTGATTATTTGTACTCCAAAGCACTAACCATCTCTCCCTGCAACGAGAAGGCTTTGATCAATCGGGACCGGACGCTACCTTTAGTTGAAGAGATAGATCAGAGGTATTTTAGCATTATTGACAGCAAAGTTAAAAAAGTGATGGCGATCCCCAAAGGCAATTCTGCCCTGCGCCGAGTGATGGAGGAGTCCTATTATCACCACATCTACCACACGGTTGCTATTGAAGGGAACACCCTGACGCTGTCAGAAATACGACACATCATTGAGACCAGATACGCTGTTCCTGGAAAAAGCTTAGTAGAGCAGAATGAGGTGATTGGCATGCACGCAGCTTTGAAATACGTCAATACCACGCTGGTATCGCGCATAGGCTCCGTAACCATCAGTGACATCTTGGAGATACACCGGAGAGTGCTGGGCTATGCCGACCCGGTAGAGGCAGGGCGCTTCAGGACTACTCAGGTGTTTGTAGGACATCACATACCACCACATCCCCAGGACGTTGAGAAACAGATGCAGGAGTTTGTGCAGTGGATTAACTCGGAAGATGCCATGAGCTTGCACCCTGTGGAATTTGCAGCGTTAGCCCACTACAAGTTGGTTTACATCCATCCATTTGTAGATGGCAACGGAAGGACCTCGCGCCTGTTAATGAACCTCATACTAATGCAGGCAGGCTACCCGCCCATCACAATCCGCAAGGAGCAACGGGCCGAGTATTATCATGTCTTAGAAGTAGCCAACGAGGGCGACGTCAGGCCTTTCATACGCTTTATTGCTAAGTGTACGGAGACAACGCTGGACATGTTGCTCATTGCCACCACAGAATACTCCGTGGGCTTACCTGAAGCAGATGGCAGCACTGCTGGGTGCAAACAAACTATCCCTGTCAAGACTTGAGGGTTGTGGATATTCAGGAGCCAATGGAACGCACAGAAGAACAGAATGCCAAGCCACTCAGTATTCCTGCTGGGAAATAACTTGACAGGAGGTGTCACTCTTTAGCATTTCATTTATTTAAAGTGTCTTACATTTGATTAAATTAATGTAATTTATTTATATACATTATGCCAAGCTGAAATGTGAACTGTTGATGTTGACTGTGTACTATAACTTGCTTGTGCTGCTGGAAAGAGGTGGGTAGAGGTGTCAGAGGGGCTCAACAAGCTGAAGTAGAATTTAATTTCTCCTTAAAATTAAGCTTTGAGAAGCTGCTTCAATCACAACCCTTCACCTAGTCAGTCAACTGCATTGTCATACCTTGTCAAGGAGCTTGGTAGGCAAGACAAAGTCTTAACTGAGTTGTTGCTTTTGTGTTACCTCTTCCCTGCTGCTCAAAAAACCCCCCAAAACACAACCCTTGCAGTAACTGCATTCTCTAAGCTATGTTAATAAGACTCTTTCCTGTCAGTCATACAAATTTGAGGTTACCAATCAGGAAGGAGGTCAAACCCCAGTTCAACAAAGGCATCTTTCCCCTCCCACTTCTATTTTCAGTAGCACTTTGCACATTTACTTTCAGTTGCCTTTCCCAGGGTGAGTTTTGTACAAGGGGGAAGCATTTGGTTGAAGATTACAGATGGAGTGACTGGCACAAGAGAAATGCTCTCTGACTTATTTCACTGAACTGTGAGGTACTTTTGCTATCCTTCAGCCCGAAGGACTACCTAGTGCTCCAGGGCCTTGCCTTGGAGATGGTCTGAATCCTATCTCACCCAGCAGGATCCCTGGGAAACAGCAACTGTCCTTATGCATTTCAGTTCAGGGCTTGAAAAGAGCTTGCTTCTGCAAAGCTGTGGGCAGGAATGGTTATGATATATAACCATGAGACAACCTACATCAGTTGTGCCAATTTGGTAAGAATGCATATAGCAAGCTTGCCAAAAACTTAAGTTTCTTCCATCTATACAAGAGACCTTTTCACAATTAATTACTAGGTCATTTAATTGCTGTGATAAACGCATCAAGAATCACAAGGCCTTTTTGTGCTGCCGTGGCAGTTAGCGTAGAACCTGGAAGCTGCTGTGCAATTCAAAGCAGCATACCTTATTTTTGCTTTTAAGGTAAAAGTACCTGCAGCCTAACATAGGAGAAGAGCTCCCTACACCCCTGCCTGGCAGTTGTGTAACAGCTTAATTGTTCAGAAAACTTCAATCCAGTTTAGAGCGCTGTTAAGCTTTAACCCTTTGCAAAACAGCATCAGCTGTTAGACTGTCCCAGGCCAGTGTTCAGTTTCTTCCCTTCTAACTCTCTTTCACCTGCAAGGGAGTTAGGATCATTTTATACAAGCAGAGAACAGGACAAGACTGGGAGTTATCTATATGCTACAGCACCACTCCATGCTTGTGTACCGATTACTTCTGGCAGGGAAAGCGAACAATAAATGAGGAAGGTTGTTCTGGCCTTACAAAGTGTGGTTATTTTTCTCATGCAAGGTGAGTATAAATAAAATCTGCACTTTAGAACTTTGAGGAAAAAATGTTATTTTAGTACAGATTAATAAACTATTTTAATATTAAAGTCTCTGTTTGGAATAGGCTGTTCTCAAAACACACTTCTGCTGCAGTGAACTAAGAAGCAGTTGCAGCTTAGTTTGTGGAGCGGCAAGTTACACAGTATACATCCTGGCTTCCTCAACTGCCTACAACCGCACTGCAGTGGGGGGCATTATGGAGGGCCCTGAAGTGGCAAGTCCAACCCCAGCAGCCAAAGGAAACTTAATTCATCACTAGTGTTGTGTACATGCCTGCCTGCCACCGGGGCAAGGCCAGCCTTCACCTTCCCACCCCACAAAGCAAAGCTTCATATTGAAGTGTTCTTAGAATGTTTTTAAGCTGGTTTTGAGATACAGTCCCACCGCAATGCCAGCCCCAGCATCTGGCACAGAAGAGGCTGCACACCATACTGTGAACGAGCACCCGACAGAACTTGGTCCCTCACTGTATAACCCCAACTGCTGATGTTACATGGTTCAAAGCTATGAAGCACACTTATCATTTCAAAGTAAAGCCAAGTCAAAGCAGCACAGAATGTAAGCACTGAAAAGTGTTTATTTGCAGCAGTGCTTGTGTTGTACAGGTGAACTTGGTACTGAGGTCCCCCCCTCACATTCAACCCATGTGTGTTGACTTTGAGAGTTAGCAGCAGTTTTAGTTGACAAGCAGTAGTATTGTGTACCAGATTATTTCAGAGTCTGACGTGATTACTGAAGTGGTTTCAGGATATTTATACTAGATGGAATGAGCTACTTACACACCTTTAAGTGACACCGTGTATCTCAGCACACCCAAGAGGCGAGGTACATCAGTATTACTCAGCTGCCATAGGATAAATGCAACTCCAACACCCACATTTAAACAAAAGCAACAGTATTTATAAAAAACCTTTGAGAACTTGAGTTTAATAAACCAAGAAATGTCAGCTTGCACTTCACATTTGTACAAAACCATACAGAAACCACCTGCAAAAGACATGAGCTAGCTAGCAAAAACAACCAAAAAAAAAAAAAAAAAGGTTCTCAGCAACAGCATATACAGCTTTTATGGGAAACAAAAATTACCAGATCTACTTATTATGACACTTAAAAAATAATTTGAATGTCTTTTACAAATACACAATATAAAAAACAGGTCAACTTGAACAGAACATTAACTGAATACATATATATGTATATTTGTGTATATACATATACACACACATGTATAGAAACTCTCCCAATACTAAAATAGGCCATTGTGGTGAAGTTACTAGCATCTGCCGTTTAACTCTTAATGGAAGGAGATGAATGTCTCTGTGTCTGTGTGTGTGTCTGTGTGTAGAACAGATTTGTTGTCAGAGAGAATGACTACAATCACAATCTGAACTAACAGGTGGAGCTTGACAAGGTTATCACTAGGCTTTCACATTGCATCTCATTCGTTAATGAAAGAGAAATATCTGTAAGGTATTCTTAAAACTTGGTGTGGCATCCAACCTGTACAGGAAATATTTCCCGCCTTGTTACCCTCAATATGAGGAATCATATAACGCCATTTTACCAGAACATAGTATAACTCTTTGCTCTTAGAGGAAAAAAACTGGATTTGTACCATCCTACACTGATCTCTGTGAATGCAGTCGTCCAGAACAGTATGCACACGTGATTGTGACTGGCGTTCTCTCCTTGCTAGCATAAGGACACAACATGGCTTCCATAAAGGCATTTCACATTTTACCAGACCCGCTGATTGCAGACATTTTGCTCACTTTTTCAGTAGCATCTTGGCAAAATCAGCATTGGACATCTTTTTAGGCTCCTCAGGGGATTCAGATGAAGTTGCTGGTGAGTTCTGGACCATCCCATTCTCAGCCTTAGCCACAGGATTACTCTGGCGCTGTAACGCACGAGGCATCATTGAAAGCTGTGTCCTTCCCTTCCCTCGCCTGGAAAGCAAAAAGTGACGTTTAAAAATATCCCAGTGCTCTTTGAACATACTGTTTTAGCTTGGGAAAACAAAAAGGACTTTGTTCACTAGGAAGAACGCTCATTTAAATACTACTGAAATAAATGGCATGAATAATAAGTAGTACAAAGGTTTCAGTGAGTGCCCTTTGAAACTGTATACCTAAGTCCTGGCAGAAAACAACTGCCTGAAGTCCCCAGAAACTGAAGCTCTGTGTTTATCTACAGGGCACGTACAATACAACACCAATGCAATGCTAAGCAGCAGGAGCACTCTAAAAGATGAAAGAGCAACCTTAATGCTCCCTGTGAACAACAGCTGGTTCTCCAGAACCAGGGGATGTAGAGTTTATTAGTGCTCGGATGCTAACATCAGATCCAACAGGATGTCTAATAACTGATACTCTGTCACTACAGACCTGTTTCTATTGGTAACATAAAGAAGAAAAGTCTGCTTTTCCTCACCAACCCAGCAACCCAAATTTTTACGATTCAGCACCCTTTAAATGTTCTCTCATGTTCTAGATGAGATTCCTAAATTAGAGCATATAAAGGAACCCAGTATTTTTTTTTAAGCCAAGCAGTCTCCCTCACTAATACTTACGCTCCATAAACCTGTCGTGGTACTGCAAATTGTGAGGCTCTGCCTGCCTCAGGCTTGTCTGGTAGCTTCCGGAGAGGTGGGTTACTGATCGCCACCTTGATGACATGTTCCTTAACTGTCAGGCCATCCATTTTCAGCACAGCCTGCGAGGCCTGAGCTTCGTTTTCATATTCCACATAGGCCAGGCCCTAAGTAAGGAAAAGAAGTAACCTACATTAGTTTTAGTGCTTCTTTCTCTGCATCACAGCTTTTGCTAATAATTTGGCCAACTGATAACTGTACAGAAAGCAGACCTAAACATGGCTGAGTCCCAGTATGTTTTAGCTAAAAAATAAAATTCTTAATCTACACTAATCTACCCCCTGCATTTCTTAACTCCCATTCACAATGCCCTGATTTGTGAAAAAGGTACTGGGGGGGAGAAGGGGGGATAACCAACCAAAAAAACAACCCAACCAACCAAAAAAAAAACCCAAGATCCCAGTAAATATAATCAAGTACTGCATCAGTAGCAAGTCTTCACTTCTAAGTGTATATTATACATATATCCAGGCTGAATCCGGTACTGTACAGTTCTGGATTCATAGTGGAAGAAAACATAAATCAATCTATGGAGCTAGAACAGAAAGATCCACACAAACTCTCCTGTGATTCTTCACTAAGCTACAACTCATACCTAAGGAGCCAAGTCCGCTAACATACGGCCATGGTGGCCACCTTGGTTTCAAGAGCAGTACAACCCATCTTAAGCAGCTCTAACGAACTGACAGGCACCGTCTCTAAGGAGGCTGGCATTGCTGCCCTGAGAACAGGGACTGTGGACAAAGGCGTTCTTTGCAGGAAGGGAATCCGTGTTGGCTTCATGAAGTAACAGCTGCTAACCGCACTGGTAACCAGCTGCTAACTGCTGCTGGTGCACCTTCAGTAACAGGGTCTTATTTCCAGCAAGTGGACAAAAGGGCACCCCTGGCATCTGCTACAGCAGGCTCCTACAGCAAGTACACTAACTGGGAGGCATCACCTCGCACTTCCATTACTGTTATTCTTCTAAATAACATTCAAACCCTTAAGCTGTGTTTTTGGATTATCCAGTTTCACAGGATACACATCAGATTTTATGTAACATTCAAATTACATTTATTTGTGGCTTAGAATCCCAGCTCAAATGAAGCCAAGAACACAGCTTGCAAGACTTGGGGTACACACAGAGAGCACTTGTTACAAGGCATACATGCAACAGGAACTGTACTTGAGATATTGCCAAGAGCTAGAAAATACATTTTAAAAATACATGCACATCATCACCAGGACGGCATCTGTTAGAAGTGCCCAACACAGACATGGCCAAGGTGTCAGGTAGAATTTTGGCAGAGCAACAGCTAGTTTAAAATCTTTCATTTAACAAGCAGTCATTTATCCCAGGATGGAATAAGGAGCCCTGTCAGAGAGAGGTGGCTCATTTCTCACTGGCAAAACTATTACTGCAGCAGGTGTTATGAACAATAGCCTCAAAAACTACAGAAAGGGAGGAGAGGAATCAGTTATACCAGGTGAACCCTACCTGGTTGGTTACTTTAAAAACAAACACTTTTTGCAGACTTACTAAAGCCTATTTTTACTACATTTAAAGGGCTGTAAACATCTTCCCCTCCATCCCATTTATATCACACATTCTTCTTATGCAATTTAAGACATATTTTGAAGAAATTCCTTTTCCCCTCCTACTTCTTATTTGGCACGAAGGCACACTGGGCTGTATAAATCCAAGCATTTCTACATGTTTTAATGCAAAGTCAGGATGAGAACTTTTAAAATACAAAGCTTACTTTTTGTATCTAAACCTTAAGAAATCCTTCAAAAAGGTGGTCTTCATAAAATTAAGAGTGCATTAAGGATGCCTACCTTGGGTTTTCCAGCTCGGTTGGTGACCAGCCGAATGTCTTTCACGTTCCCATGTGCTTTACACACATCTTCCAGCTCCTCCTTAGTGCAGGAAAATGGCAAACCAGATATAAACAATTTATGTTTCTCCAGTGTAGTGCTATACCTGAACACCTGAAGGAATGAAAAGGCTGTTATGTACCAAAATAGTCAGACACTCCAAGGATTTCAATCTATTACACCTCCAAACACTTAGAGTACTGCATATTTGTGTGATACAAAAATATCTTCAAGTCCTGAGTAGTACCTGGAAAGATACTTATATGTGAACATACAGACATACACTAGGGACTTGCAAGTAATTCTAAGAATTGAGATGCTTCTAGGGACCCATGTCTCCTTCGCAATGAGAGGAGCTGCCAATAACATCATCTTGCTCAGTTGTCACTATCTGAACCATTATGTTTTTCTGTACACTAACTCTGTAATGCAGAAAACCACTAATTACACAACTCATTAGTACAGACCATTACCAAGAACCAAGGGGTTGTGTAATAAATGCCCACAGCTGTATGACTCAACCAAAAAAGTACTTTACAGACTGAGATGCTCTTGGTAGGAATCTGGGTACCTCACACCAGTAACAGGCTGCTCAGATTAGCTTACCCAAGACTTGCAGAAACCTGCTAGGGTCAATGCTGGTTTACAGCAAAGCAACATAAGATGCAAGAAGTCCCAGAAAACAGTTTTACTGCTAAGACATAACATTACCATTCCAAACTAGCACAACATGAATTCATCGGATGCAAGCCCTCTAGAAGCACCATACTCTGCCAGCTTTCCTATGCAGTCCCACCATTCAACCTATTACTTGAAGGAATAAAAGTTTACCTTAAAGTCTGGATTCTTGTTCTTGTCAACACATGGAGAAACAAACATTGGTCTTCCCTCCACAACTTTACGATCCAATCCAAGAGCTTGGAGCGCAGACTTTTCTTCCTTGAATTCTACATAGCAGTAGCCCCGGAAAGCCCCCTTATTGCTGAATACTGGACGGATTTCTGCTACTTCCCCACAGCTCTCAAAGAGCTCTTTCAGTTTCACTTCAGGATCTGCCATGTTGTAGGACAGGTTGCTGACAAAGACGGTGACATTATCTTTACTGCTGTCGTGTAAAACTTTGGGGATGTCTTTTCGACTGGTAGATGCCTTTTCCTTTTGGTTTGCTGGGCGATCTGGCTTTTCAGGTCCACTTCTTCCAAAAAGCCCGGTTTCTACCTCCATGTGTTCTTCAAGTAGTAAGCCATCACCATCTCCCTTGTGTCTCTTGCTAGGCTGCTCTGCTGATTAATTAGATTGAGAGCCTTACTAGAAAAAAATTACACCATTTTCTTCGCTGTTGAAATTAAGCTGTCCTCTATTACCACTATGGAGTTTGGAAACAGCATGTGAAACCACAAATGACAGGTCTTAAAGACACAAAATAAAAATCTCCCTCAGGTTTTTAAAAATGAGTATCAACAGATTATATGACAAGACAGCAAGTATTTAGATGAAAGCAACAGGGATAATTTTCCCCCTTTTTCTGCCAGTTACAACCACCAATTCATGTTTTCTCTTTGTCTAAAGAGATTTTTTTTTAAATAAGAAACACAAGACTGTAAAAGATCCCAAAACTCCCAGAGGCAGCAATCTATTAAAATCATCTGTTACCACCTTCCGAGAGACTGCTACAATACTGAATAACCCAATCTAGACACACACCTCAGTGTCATTTGATGAGTCAGGAAAATGACTTTTTTTTTTTTACCTTCTTCTTGTCCCCATTCACCTTCATCATCATCATCTGCTTTGCGCTTGTCTCCAATCCTGTTCTTTTTAGCCTTTTTGGAAGCTTTCTTTTCTGCCCGAGCCTGCTTTCGTTGTTCAGCTTTCTCCTCTTCTTGCTTTGCCAGAGCAGCTTCTTTCTCAGCAGCCTACAAATATGGAAGTTTTTTTTTCTAGTGACTGCAGATTACAGAGCATTCTTAGATGCTGTTTTCTAGAGTGTTGAACCTGGAGGGTTTTCTCATAAGCTCCATGAAACCCAGTGCTAACAGGATCATCATTTAAAGCACATCTCAATTGCTTGCTGTTACAGCTTTCCTGGAGCACGGGTTAGTCTTGTATCCATCCAAGGGTCAAAAGGTTAAAGACAAAAAGCGTCAAAAGACATTAACCATAGTTTTAAACTAAAAATCAATAGTTCTGAGGCTTTAAGACAATTCAGGTTTATCTATGGTAACCAACATTAGAAATCTGACATTCAGACAAGCATGACCTTAACATAGGTCTTTCCCATAAACTGCTTATTTCATAGAAAGTTCTGACCTTTGCTCTTTGTTCATTAACTCGAGCTAATCTGTTTTCTGTTTTTTGAACAGCTGCATCCCAGTCTTCCAATGTTCCTGAAGGATAAAAAAAAGCCTTGTATTTAGCTTTCCCATAATTTGAAAATACAATTCTGGAAAAATAAGCGTCAACTTGCTCTTAATATTAACCATTACATATGAAAATTCTGAACATAGCGAGTAGCCTTCAAAGAAAAAGAAAACAAACCAAGGAGAGCTGAAACCTCTAATACGACACTCCAAAAAGGAATGAAAAAACCCGGTAAGTCCAGCAGGCTCCAAGTCAGACCAGAAAAGAAGATAAAAGGAGAAAGAGCTGCTTATGTATACTACAGTAGTGAAAAGAAAGGAAGCCTTCACCAGAACACAAAACACCAGATCAAAATTCACTCTGTATCATTGTACACTAACTAGACTGGGTAAAACAAGACAATGCGCAGTTAGTTACCTTCTATTCTCTCCAGCGTGAGCAGCACCTCACAGACGTGCTCTGGGTAGTCACTCGTACACTGCACCGCTCGATGCAAGGCCTTCCTGCAGTGCTGAGTATCACCATGAGCTCTGCAGTAGGGAAACCATGGCAGTAAGGAGACAATCCTCCACATGCAGATGACAAGATAGGACAGTTAACTACATTCTGTAGAAATGTTTTCCCTCCTTCCCCAGGGAACTCATATTACAGCAACAACACACAGTGCTTCTGAATTATACTGCAGAGCTGCAGAACCTATAAACCCATATAAAGTATACCCATGATAAGCATCCAAGTCTTGTCTCACACAGATGAGGAAACTAAAAAGTTAATTAACTCTTCCAACCAGCCAAGCTCTTACCTTTCTAGGTTATAATACTCCAGCCACATGTTAGCATATTTAGCATTTCCTTTAGTCATAATGTTGTCCCAGAGTTCTCTGGCTTTCTGCATGTTGTTACATAAGCGGGCCTGAAACAGAGCATCCAAAATACTCAGTACAATTCAGGATTACTTGTTCAACACCATTATACTCCCCCCCCTTCCCCGCAACTTCCAAAACAAGAAAACACCACAGATGATGCACACAGACCCAGGAAGATACATCTGCTCCTTAGAGTGACTGCAGGGAACACCTAATGCAGTCCTACTACTGAATAACACTTCCCTGCCCACCTGTTACACCAATCTCAGTTTCTGGCTCCCCCATACATTTCATTTTGGCCATTATAAAAAGTTAAGTAGTTGCTTCTGAATGTCTCCTTTTGTCATTATTCATGAATGCACCTAACAGCACTTAAACCCAAACCCAGTCCTCAGTCTAAGAGAAGTGCCTAGAAAAGGGCACAGGGGACGAGGGGAAACAAATTAAAACATGCAAGTGGGATTCACCTGATCTAACTGTGGAAGTACCTGAGTCTGCTAGAAAGCTAAGTTATTAGAACTGCTTTAGCATAAGCTGAATCACACCTGGATGTACCTACTTTCTCCTTCCAACTAAGTGAAAGCACTTTCACAGAAAGTGAAAGCAATTAATTCAGATTCCAGCCCACATTGCTCAGGAGGATGGCAATACCCGAGACTTTGGCAAGACATGCCATGCATTACGCTCAGAGAAATTGTAACACAAAAGTAACATGACTTATCCCAATTCATATGAGCCTGTGGCAAAGGAAGGAAAATAAAACATCCACTTGCACACAATGACTGCACCAGCACATTGATACCTGTACCAGTTTGAAACTAGTTAGTGTAGGCAGCACTAAATTAGGCAGGATTCAAGGCAGTTTACAGACTTCGCATTCAGTTCCAAGCCACTGTGGCTAGCCTGCTAACCAAGTTGCTCACAGATCTCTGTACTATACTGCAGTCACAGCAGTACAAACGTGCTAACAGTCCTGACAACTTTCTCAACAAGAATGCTGTTTCTTTCCTGGGACGTCGTGCTTCAAGCCTGAAGCTAGACTGTGTAGAAGCTACACAGGAGTGGAAGAAGAAAGATTTACTCATTAAAGCTACCTAGACAAAATGCCAAAGTGCAAGAGGATTGCACTCTGTGGTTGGAACATTAAAACGATCAATTTCCTCTAGTCTAGCAATTTAAATACAGCAGATAGAAATATCACCTCAACTCTTGCCCAGTTCTGCATGATGGTGCAGGATGGATCTCCACTTTCACTGAATCCTGGGAATAAAAATAAGTACTGTTTGCGAATGGCTCTTGGAAATACAGTGTTTAACAAGTTCAACATTGTAGAATAAATGTTTATCTGCAGCTTTCCTAAAATGTTTGAGACACTTGAAGACAAGCTAGATAAGGTGTGGAGAGCTAGTCTTATAAAAATCTTTTTTAACAAGTGAAAAAAGTATATTGGATGATTTAACTTACTCTCTTCTACTTCTTGTTTCAAATACTCCACAGCACGTGCAAATGCAGACCTCAGCTCTTCTAGTTCTTTACTCGAGTCTTTAGAAAAAAGAAAGAATTGCCTTAAAATAATAATTTAATTTTCATCTGCCATCCACTAAATCCTTTACCCCAACACCCACAATGATTTTATTGGGGGGGAAGCCAAAGTTTATTACCTCAGTAAAACTCACTCCACACATAATAAAACACCCCCCCATCAAGTACCTCAAATATAAGGCAGGTCATTTTTGCAACAGCACAATCTATTCTGTCAGCAAGGAGCTGCTTTAAACCAACTACGCTCATATTTTAGACACTAACTGGCCAGAAAGTAATTTTTGTGAAAGGTATGAAACTACTGTTAAATTTTTCAGAAAGTATTACTACTGTTTCAGAAAGGTACACAGAAAACAGTTTAAATATTTATTCACATATATACGATATATACCTTGTGTAAAATCCACCCTTCTTCTCAGGTAATCAAGATATGCCTGCCAGATTTCTACGTAGTCTGTTGCCTGAATAAAACCTGCATTCAGAGCTTTTTCAAACATTTCTGAAAGAAATGGGGAAAACACCCAAAGAAATATATTTACTTTTCAAATATTGACAAAATTAGCAAGCTACAGTATATAGCACAGAGAAGTATATATACACCTTATATTTTAGGAAGACAGGAAAACAGAAGAAATTCTACATATGCTAAATTGGTTCAGGAAGCAAATGTAGAAGCCAGTTTAATTTAGTAATGTTAATGCAAAGTTGAAGTAAATTGCTCACTCAGAATTGAAGCTGCTCAACAAAAGCAGCTTTGCCCTAGAAGCGTGCTACTGTACATTTCCTCAGCTTTAAGACTGTTGCAGGATGATGAAAACAAATCCTGCAGCATCCTACAGGTCACTGTTTGTCACATATTCAGAGTGCAGAGAGCAGCTCTGTAGTCTTGCTGAGTCTTTACCAGAAATACTGCCATGATCAACTCTATGCCTCTCCATCGCCAAAAGGTATCGAATCCACAGCCCAACCGTCCAGGGACAGTTCCTAACAGCACGGTCATGAGCGGACAAGACCAACTCTTTCACTCTCAGCTGCCGGTCCTGAAATAATCATACAACAAAGTTGTCAATTCCTATTAGCCAGGGAGCCCATCTAAGACATGCCAGCTTATAAAGACCCAACACCTTAAAACAGTACTTCCATTTTGTATTTGAAGAGCTAAGAAAAGATAGGTATTTTAAATTCTGTAGTCCTAAAAACCCAGTGAACACCTTCGAAACAAAAAAAATCCTCAGGAGCAACCCAAACAAGAACTCCATGCCACATGTCTCCAATATCTAACTGCCTGTTTTTAACCAAGCCAGTTCAGTATTTCCTGCCAATGAGATAAATATAATAAAGGCACCAAGTAAATTCCCAACTGTTCTTAGTATGATTAGAAAATGGGAGGAAAGAATACAAGAAAGAGGGTACATACACATCCTACTCAAGGAAGCCAGGTGCTGTTCCACCCGCAACCTGCTGTCTCAAGCTGGTAAAATAAAGACATGACAGATCATCTCAGCCTAGATAATCCTCCTGTAGCGAGTTACACTGATCTCTTAATAGACCAACCTTCTGTCCACATGAACACCCTGCCTCTCAAGTTCAATATGATTTTCAAAGTGCACCAACTAGCCCACATGTTAATATAGTCTAAACATCTGAGTTTGCTTTGGCTTCTTGGTAAATTAGTTCTTTGTTCTCCACTGTAAAATATTCAGGAGAGCACTGGCAGCCCTCAAACAAGCACTGTCATTAATTTATCTGCGTCTCCTGAAAGACAGACAGGCTTCCCAGTGATTCAGGCAGCATGGATCTGCTTTGCCTACAAAAGCTAGAAGAAAAGGAGGGACATCCTCAGAAGCAATGCCTCTGGATGACTAGCTACTAGAGACAATGCCAGGGCTTGTACAGCTGGTTACACCTAGTCAACTCTTTGCTAGAGTGTGCAAGCCTCGGTGCCCACACCCAGTTTAATTCTGCAGAGAAAACACACAACTGGAGGAAAAAGTGAGCAAATGCTCACTTGATCAATAAACACACCACTGAAAACAGGAAGAAGTCAAAGGTGAGGTAAAAATCAGTTTTTGAAGAATTTAAAGACTAAAGGGACAGGACTGAGGTAAAACTTACTGGTCATTCTTTATCAGCCACTAAGATTAAAAAAAAACACACAGGAAAATAAAACTACAAACGTCTAGTTTTTTTCCTTACCAAATACTGGTTGTAGCGTGCCCAAAGATCTGGCACAAGGCAGTTCTCAGCCAAAGCCCTCTCATAGATCAACTGAATGCGAGCTGGATCACCTGCTTTCATTTCAAAATCAATGTAAGCTTGATATTCTGCTAGCTTTGGTGTTTCAGCACCCAGCTATAAAACAAAGAGATAAAAAAAATAAAATCTTCTGAACAAAGCATGATTCAATCAGTTCAACTGTTACTCAGAGTAGGTGTCATGCAAAATTTCACACAAGAGCTTGGCCTCTAAATATCAACAGCTTTTGATTTTCACATATCGCCGAATACCACCCTGGTTCTGAAGCCATTCAAATCCCCACTTTTTATTCCTCTCAGCCCAGCATGCTCATGAATACTAGAAGAAACAGCCAGAGTACTCATGTGCACCCTAGGTGGCCTGACACTGTCAACAGATTCAGTAATTTCCAGTATACCCAGTTGTGAGGCTTCTTCTCTCACGCTGCTCACAGCTGAAAGAGTCACCTACCAATACACAGCTGCTTTATCTCTGCAACTAGGAAAATAATAAAACTTCGAGGGGGGGGTGGGGGGTGGTGGAACAACCCAGAGTAATTAACTCTTAGTTTTAAAGCAAGGTGTATGTAACAGCATTACCAGTGCCTCTTCATACGGTTTACATTTCTCCAATTGCTGTAGAGCTTTTTTGTAATTCTTTATCACTGTTTCTGGTATCGGATCTTCTGACCATTCCTCATATTCAGCATAGGAAGCCTCCATGTCTATTAAAACAGGCATGAAACCATTAAACCTCATCAATAACTAACTAGACTAATTAATCAACAATCAACCTATATTTGATTCTAACACATTTGTATTTCTGTTTGCACTTTGTATCTCAACTGTCACACTACTGCAGGGTTATAGGGTTCAGACACTGCATCTTATACAGGGCGCTACAACACAAACCCAGGACAAATTATATTAAAGCTACTGATTTTGATTTAGAAAACCAAAGTGGCGAAGTCTTCCCAAGGCTTTAAAGAAGAGACCAACCCAAATTCTTCCAATATGCAAATGAAGAAGTCAAAGAACTATGCTTAACTTTCTCCTATAGGCAAAGCCACATGCAGAAGAACTCCAGGAGTTTAAAGAATGAAGCAGGTATGGCAGAATTCTAACAATCCAGCTGTCAATGTGTACTACTCCCTACAGCCAAGCTTCTTACGTAGTGATCATCACAACTGAATTCCTAGTTCCTAATGGTCATGTTTTGTCCTCATCACTTGTAGTTTTTGTACTGAAGAAACAGGTAAACCAAGTTTCAATGAGTAAGAATATTTCTGAGCAAGAGAGACCTGTGCATCATTCAAGAGGCCCTGAAGACAGGCAGATGTAATTGATTAAAAGAATTCACAAATACTACAGCTGCAGTTTATGTAGCTGTACCAAAAGAATAACCACGACTAATGCCTGGATCACCGTAACACAGCTTATCCACACCATGCCTCCAAGTACACCGGCTCTTACCTAAGAGCGGGATCCCCAGCTGACGCCTGAACAGTGTGTGGATCTTCTCAAGCTGGCTGCAGAGCATCTGCTGCTGCTCAGGCGATGGAACACTGCCAGGGGCTGGCTACAAACAAAAGGATTGAAATTTAATCAGTTCCCTCAAGCCTGAGCTGATGAACATGATGGGGCATTGTTTATGGGTTGGGGGTCTGGGCTCCAAATAACTACACAATCCTTGAAGAAGAGACACAGCCAACTTGCATTTCAGCTCACTGCTGTGAAAGCTAAAACTTGGAAATTGCTAGACTCAGAAGCTGGATGAACATGAAAAGCATTCCTCACTGAAAGCTGACACATACATAGGGAAATCATAATCTGAAAAAAAGCAAGCCACATGTGGCCATGACATTTCACAAACCTACTGGGCTGCCAAAGAGTTTTTCAATAAACCCCTGGTGTGTACACAGATGATTTAAAACTTCCAGCTTCCTTTCTGTTTGTGAATGAAAGGGTGTTCTCTCATTACTCCTTTGTTAGAGCATTTCATAGAATGGTTTGGGTTGGGAGGGACATTTAAAGATCATCTAGCTCCAGCCACCCCCACTTCCAGCAGGGACATCTTTTAACTTCTGTATTTTATGTAGTAAATGGCCAGGATGTGAATATTTCTATTTTTTGTCATCTTGTAAAGGTATCTTTGCAGATGTCAAACAGCACTTTCCAGGGGTAATATACTATCATCCTAAAGTCACAAAGAGGGTGAAATAATGAATGAGTTAAAAGCTGAAGTAGAAAAACAGTCTAGAAATACAAACATGATTGACTGTGTGCAAAAATATTCGCTGGCAAGAACACTGTTTCATAATGAAGCTACTCAATTTAAAGCTATTCTTGTCAGTTCTAGCTAAAGCAGCAGAGTGAAACTTTGCTTCTGGATATGAGATTTCGTTATCTTATTTAACCACAAATCCATTACTGTATCAACTAAATACACAGAATTTTTTTCCCAGACCAGTCAGTTTCTACAGCTGAAAAGAAACATTTGTGTAACATTACAGCATCTTTTCTCAGAAGAGACTGATGAAGAAGCAGCAAAATATTGCTTCAGAAACTACACCACATCTTGTATCTTACAAGAGCCCAGGAGACTGGTCTTACCTGTGCCGTCTCCAGTATGGCATTCTCAAACTCACGGTATGCTTCCCATAAAGCTGTTCCTTTTGTCACATGCAGTCCAACCGCAGTTAATGCTCTCTCAAATATTGAGCGAACTTTCTCAATTCCTCCTTCCTGACCAATGCCACCAATTGAATACTGGGCATATTCCAACCAAATTTCAGGACCTAAACAAAGTTGTGAGAAACAGGTGACCTAATCCCCTCAAAAATAAAAAGGCATCTCTCTGCTTCCCAAACACACACAAATAAACAAACACAGGACAATTTTCTTTACCATCCAATGCAGTAAAGAAAAATTAAAATATATTATTCTGTGCTCTTGGTTCAGTACCAGCTGTTACAATTGTCTTCTGAAAGAAGTCACTCTTGTGGTCATTACTGATGCAGACTGACTCCTGCACGCCACCTCTGGTATACAAGCTACATCAGAAATGCATCAAGACCCCCACCCCCCCAACAACAACTTGACTTTTCTTGAGCACATGTGATAAAGCTGTCACATTCCCACAGAACTCAGATTAAAGTAGGTCCTTCTCCTTCTAGACTCCTATACCTGCCTGTTCAGCAACTGCTTAAGCAGCGTAACTATGAAGGAGGAGGATCTGCTAGACCAGCGTTAGCTGCCTGGCACCTCTCCCACCAATAGCAGCATCTGAGCAAATTAGGTTCAGGGACCCCCAAGCAGAAACCATTCAACCAAGGGACATTAGATCGCACATCTCAGTCTCCAGAACGAGTCTTTCCAAACCCTAAGAGCAATCCATCCAGCAGAACCAGAGGATATTCCCTCTCATGTCTTCATCTCTTCATTCCTTTTTCCTGAAGGATCACCAACACTCTGTGAGGCTATCTATGCTGGTGCTGCAACGTGACATTTTGTATATAGCTTCTGCAAGGGATTCACCTCAGTGCTACCAACCCCTATTTCTTCAGGCTTCACGTTTTCAGCACCTCACCACAATACTCAAAGAGCATGCGATTACTCAGTGCTTTAAGCTAAAAGTTTTAAGCTACGGCTGCAGGCAGTTCCTGAGAAACAGAAAGACAAGACACCACATACTTCCCTCGCTTTTAACGAGGGCAATCAGAGCCTGGTACTGCAGCATGGCTAGGGTTACCTACATCACAGGGTTCAAAAATACTGTCTCACAGACAGTAACTATGTTCTGAAAGAGCTGTCACATAGTGGAAATAGCAGGCAAGACAGTGCTAACCAACACAGAAAGAAGTGGAAATGAGCCTTTTAAAGGCATTCACTACCCTCAGAGGAACAGCTAAAGAACCCATAATGAGTAATGCACAAAGCATGCCTTAAGTGAGAGCAATACCTGCTGCTTTTAGAGATTAGAAAAGTGTGAAACATGCATTTAACATTTTACATTTGTCTAGAAAATCTTAAAGACTGCAACTGTACTAAAAGCATTCCCTTTGAAAGGCCTTTAAGTCCAATACTTCAGAAAAACCAAGGATCACTTCACACTAATATTTTTGATCCAATTTCTGCATTATAACGGTATGAAGAAACTGTCCTAGAAAAAGAAAGCCATAATCTGAATGCAACACAATATATTTTATAGCATATATTAACTTACAGATGTAGTCTTTCACAGCTCTCTCAAACAGCTCATAAACTTTCTCTCGCTCAGAGCTTTCAGAAGCCATTTTTATCTCATCCTTCAACCAGTCCAGCCAAATTTCTGAAAGGAAGAAGTTTAAAATACACCACCAATGTTCAGAAAGAGTACGTTAAATCCACTTGTTGAATTTTTTATGAGAGTTCTTAGTAACAGACTTAAAAATGGGGAGAGGACCAAGGGGCAGAAGAGAGCAACTTTAGCCTCCATACTACTCAAAATTAATTTAAAAGAAAAGTTTGGTAGAGACCTTTTCAAATTAGTACTAAGCAAGCACACTTCTATTTAAAGAGAGCAGAAGTTGCAAGCAGCAATTTATGAGTACCGTGGGCAGAGAAGCAGTATGCACAACTAACCGAACAGGTAACCAGAGGTACACCTTTCCTCAGTTTTACAAGAAACAGTAAATGGCTTCAGAGGCTGCAAGCTCCCACATGCGTAGAAGGAAACTTTCCCTTGCCAACGCTAAAAGCACACTGGTAGAATGGCCTCTGCAATAGTGACTGGAGACATTTCAGTGCTGCCATCCCACAGCTGTATGTTACCCACCCTACAGCAAAGGCAGCACAAGCAAACACACCTGTCCCCGGGCTACAGCAGGTCACAGCCTGGCAGCGACTCCCCCAGCTAACAGTCAGACAGACCAGCGACTGGAGCAGCTGTGCACACACGAACACCCCCTTACACCAGTTCCACTCTACCGCAGCAGCCTCTAGCAGAGGACAGGGCTGGACAGTGCAGTTGCAAGCGCATAGAACTCAAATTCCTGCAGCAGGCTCGCTACCCTGTGTCTGCCAGACGCCAAGCTCAATACTGGCCATTAACACCAGCAGCACTCAAGAGTCTGAAAAGTCCCAAATCCGTTCTTTTAGATTTCTCTGGACTGGAACAACGTTGTTGAAGCCTGGCACAAACACATTATTCACTACTAAAACAATGGTATTTCACATGGATGATGCTTAAGCAGTATTGACTACAACATGAGCAGAAGATGCTCTGTACCTTCAGTAAGTGGAAAGAGTTCACTCATCTTCTGACGAGCTCTTCTGAGCTTTACCAACTCTCCCTCCTGGCGCAGCAGCTTTATCAGATCCAAGTGACAGTTATAGTCAAATGCATTGATGGAAAGCTTTAGAAAAAAATATATTTTCTTTAAAAAAGCACTGTTGAGTGACAGACGTGAAATCAGAAAACATTTAGCAGAACAGAACATCATACTGTCATTTGAGGCATACAAATCTCCTCATGCGTTCGCACGGCCAAGACAACACCTCCCTTCCTGCACAGAGTTGCCCCAAACTTCACTGCTGCTTGCAGCATGCTTTCAGGTCACAAACAGGCATTTATAAAAATCAATTCCAAGTTTAACAGTGCTTTAAAGTTAAGCTCAGAGCTTAGCTTACAGCTGCAAGCTCTAAAGGTTACTGCTCAGCAGTGCAAACGACAGCACCGGGAGTACAGCAGCTACCAGTTGCAGAAAGTGACCCAGGAGCACAAAATTAAGAACTCCGTCTTCAACAAAGCCAAAAGTGTTTTAATTTCTTCAAAACCAATAAAAAAAGCCTCAAGCAGCTAGCGAAGTTTTTTTCAATGACTACGAACTGTCCACGAAGGCTCTCCAATTTCCCCGCTCAAAAAAAACCCCCTCAACACCTAGTTTCCACTTCAGACTCCAAACATTCGCATCTTGATAGCTCCCAGCATCAAACTACACGAGCAGCCACGGATTTTTTCCCGTTACCGCCGCAGCCCCTATAGCAGCCACTCACAAACAAGACACCCCCACGAAGGCCGGGCCTCGCCCCATCCCCAGGTTTCCCGGAGGGGAGGCCTCCGGCCTCCGTTCTCCGGGACGACGCTTCCCCACAGCCCCGGGACCGCTCCCGGAGGGCGCCCGGGGCCGGCGCGCCCCTCACAGCAAGGCGGGCGAGCCAACCACGCACGGCCCAGTCTCCAGCGCCGCAGGGCCCAGCCTCCAACCCGGCTTCGCCCGGGCCAGGAGTCAGGACCGGGCGGGAGGCCGCGGCGCTGCCCCACCGCCCCCTCCCCATACCGCCGCCGGCCCAGGCGAGCCTCACCTGCTCCTCCAGCCGCTGGATCTCGGCTTCATTCTCTTTCTCCTCATCTTCGCCGTCGCCAGAAGAGTCTGAGTCGCCCTCATCCTCCGAGTCGCCCCCCGACTCGGGGTCGCCCTCCGGCAGCCGCTTCTCCTCCTCAGCCGCCACCGCAGCCGCCTCGGCTCCCGCCGCCGCCATCTTATGCAGCTCCCTTCGCAGCCAGCCGCGCTCCGCCGCCTGCCGGGGCTGTCCCCAGGGTGCCTGTCCCGCCGCCGCGCACTGCCGCCGGGCAACCGCTGCGAGGAAAGGGCCGAGCCGCCTCCCGCAGGGTTCCACGCTCGGCCGCGCGCTGTGCGGCGCTGCGGTAAGGGCTGCCGGGGCTGGACCTCTTGTCTTCTCGACTTAGACTGCGGCAGCGCCGCAGTCACCTCGGGGCCTGACTATCAGAGGTCCTCCGAGGAGGGCCGGGGCGTGCGCGGCGCCATATTGAGTGTGGCCGCCGCGACCCGCACATGCACTGGGTGCCGCGATAAAAACGGCGTCGCGATTAAATGTAGGGTTTATTGATCGTTTTCGCGATAGCGACGTGTTGTTTGTTTTTTTTTTCAGCAGGCGTCCTTCGTCATTCACCCTCTTTGCACGGCGCCCCCCCCCCCCCCCCCCCCCCCACGCTGCACTCGGGGTAATACGCGGGCGCCCGGCGGGGGCGGGGCCAGAGGGCGGGGCCAGAGGGCGGGGCCGCCCCGCCCAAGGTTATAAAAAGGCGGCGCGGTGCCAGTCCCCCCTGCAGCAGCTCAAGATGGCGGCCTTGAGGGCGGTGCGGGCCGCCCTGCTGCGGCCCGGGCCCGGGCAGGCGGCGGCTAGGCTGGGCTACCACAAGAAGGTGAGGGGCGAGGGGCTGCGGGGAGGGCGGGGGGACACGGACACGTGTGGCTGTTGGTGACGTAGTGCCCCGGCAGGTGGTGGATCACTACGAGAACCCGCGCAACGTCGGCTCCCTCGACCGCAACGCCAAGAACGTGGGCACCGGCCTGGTGGGCGCCCCGGCCTGCGGCGATGTCATGAAGCTTCAGGTGACCTTGGGGACCCGCTGGCACCGGGGCAGGGGGTCGCCTGGGGCTACTGCAAGGCCCAGAGCCGCCCCCGTCCCCTCAGGGGTGCACCGCGGCCTTCCCTCGCCCCCCTCCCCGCCCCGGAGTGTCCCCGGGGAGCCAGGGCTCTGCCCGGACACAGCGGGTGGCTCTGGGGCGTCTGGCAGAGTCATGCCCGCCCCTGAGGTGCCGTTGACGCTCTCGCAGGTGGAAGTGGACGAGAACGGGAAGATCGTCGATGCCCGTTTCAAAACCTTCGGCTGCGGGTCGGCGATCGCGTCGAGTTCGCTGGCGACAGAGTGGGTCAAAGGGAAAACGGTAAGGGTCACTGCCGGAGCGGGAGGGGACACTGCGGAAAGCCTTCAGAGCTTCAAACCTGCTCGCGTTCTCTGTTGGGAATGTGTAGGATGTGGTGCCCTAGGAATCCCGGTACTGATTTGGTGTGGTGTGGTATAGTGACTTAGAAAGCAGCGACTGTCAACCCTGTTAGTGGCCTGAATAGTTGCCTTTTCCAAGAATCTCCATTAATTTTCAGGGGAGTACTTTGTGTCTTACGCAGAAAGCAAAAACATGCTGATCATGGGCTCTGAAAGAAAGATTAGTTATAGAGCATCTTTAGCTTATTTATACTCTTTTTTTCTGCCAGACAAGAAATGTGTTTCTATATTAGGATAAAAGATAAGCATAAAACAACTTCCCCAGCAGCACTTAGTCTGTAACACTGGTATACTTTGGTTCGTTCCCACCACCACTCAGTCCAAGACATTCCTTAATTCTGACAACCTTCACTGCCCCTGGCAGTTGAGATGTTCTTCCGTGTGGATTCTGTTGGTTCTGGAGTATTAAAGCACTCTTGCAGCAAATGCGTTTGTAGTACGTGTTGTACTTCACATGACCTGTGACTACACACTAACTGCATTTCAGGTTGACGAAGCGTTGAAAATCAAGAACACGGATATAGCTAAAGAACTCTGCCTTCCTCCAGTCAAACTGCACTGCTCTAGTAAGTAAAGGACCGAATGGTGAAAGTTCAAATACAAACTTCTATTTCAGAGGGAAACTTCTGGGAGTAGCACAGGTGCTTCTGAATGTTGTTTTCCAAATAAAGTTTCTGCACAAGGAACAGCTAAGGCTGGCCCACACGAGAAAATTGCTTATGTTCAGTTTTCAGGGTTATTTTAAGAGTTTTCAGATCTCTCTCATCTTTTGGACTCCATAGCTCAGCAGGCTGATAGTAAGTATTCAGATTCTGACACTGAAGATGCCAGCCGGGTGCTACCTGCAGCAGGGGTCACTGGTGGCTGCTCTTGTTTTTGCAGCATCTTTTGTTCTAAACTACTTTTTGTTCTTGAAATACTTGTCCTGTTTTGTTTGTAGTGTTGGCTGAAGACGCAATCAAGGCTGCCTTGGCTGATTACAGATTGAAGCAGGATCCAAACAAAGAAGAGCCAGAGAAGAAAGCAAACAATGCCTAAACTGACTGTAAAGCTTGTTCTCATTCCACTTAAATTTGCAGTGCAATTATTCTAGCTATTAGTAGGATCCTGCGCACTACTAAACGAAGCTGTAAGATACGCACAACTCACGCACAACGTGTCACTGTTTCTGTGTGTACAGTCACTCTTGTGCTTACACGACTGGGATATGGGTATTTCAGCAGCCCGTGTCCTGTCATAAGAGTGTTTGAAACGAAGACTGCACAACTGCAGAGAACTCAGTGGCTTCTCTTTGGAGAGAAAATCCTGCTGTTCCGGTACTGGAAGGGCTGTAGTTTTTTGGAAGTTGTATTGTTTTGCCTAATATTGTACAGAATTTAGTGGAAAACATTGCCTTGGTATTAACGTTTATGTAAGAACTGGAGATCAGCCTGTGTATCAGTGCAGCATACAAATGTGGGGCAGTGTGTCTGCCCGCAGACTACAGCTGTGTTGGGGTTTCATTTTGCAATCTCTGTGTGAGTTCCTCCTCTCCCGGCATGCTGGGATGCTTCAGGAGGCACTAGAGGGCACTGGCAGCGTGCTGGTGGGACCCAGTGAGTAGCGGCTGGGTGCTGCCACTCCAGGAAGTGCAGACCCAGTGCTAGCAGGGCTTGCTTCTGCTCACATCCTGTCGTGACTAACGCTTGGTTTGTTTGTTTTGAAGCTCCCCTTAAAGGTACAGTCTTAGTTTTGGATTGTCTTCTATGGCCAAGTACTTTGTTAAAAAAAGAATAAATGCACCCTTGGGTTTGAACCCCGGAGGGGAGTTGTGTAGCTGGGATGCAGAGCTGAGGGGAAGTTCCCAGAGGTGCAGGGGTCGGTCTGTGCCCTCTGGGGATGCCTCTGCATCCCACAGGGCACAGTGCAGCTGAGCTGTGCCAGTGGAACGGGTCGTGGGGAGAGTGCGGGTGATTTCACCTCCGCAAGGATTGGCAGGCTGGGCGCATGAGCTGGCTCCCCGGGAGCTGGGGGCACACCAGTCCTTGAAAATTAAATGCTCTGTGGTGACCTGGCGTGGCTTGCCCGCTGCTCCAGGCCACCGTGCTCTCCTGTGCCTTCTGGTGGTTACTCGTTTCCAGGGGAGTATTTCCATAGATTTCCAAAACAAACAGAAAACACTTTTGAAACTTTGCCTGCTCTTAAGACTTTAAACCACCCAAGAAACCTTACTTGCCTTTTTTCATACCTAGGGTGTTTAAAAAACATTAAAAACCACATTTAAAAATAAGAGGCTCATTCCAGTATATCTGTCCACAATTTTTTTTTCCAGTGCAGGGCGGGCTGTGTGTTGCTGCTGTGGGTTGTCACTCACAAGGCTGCTCTTGGGTGCCTCAGCTCAGCACCACCCCACGTGCCAGGCGCTGGCTCTCGGCACGGCCCCTGTCTCCTGCCGCCCTCCTCCAGCAAGGAATGTGCCTCGCTCCCTGGGAACAGTCCTGTGGTTTCCCGGTTAAAAAGAACCAGAGAAACTTCAGATGCTCATGTCTGCCTTGGGCAGAATGGGCTGCTTGTGCTCAGAGAGCCCTTTGGCAAAATGCAAGAGGGAGATAAAAGCCAGCGTGCTCTTCCAAGGGGAAAGGCTGTCCTGGTGCAGGGACATGGGGGTGCATCCCTCCCTGACCCACGGCTGGGACAAAATGCAGGGTTGCAAGGATACGGGGATGCAGGGGTATGGGGCTGTATTGCCTTCTGGGCAGAAAAGCCTGTTTTGCCTTCCAGGTTTGCCTGCCGCCCCCACTGGGCACAGCTGTGTCCCTGTGCCAAGGCATGCGGCAGCGCTGCAGCCCCCCCTGCCCTCAGCTGTGGTGCAAGATAAAGGTTTCTCAGAAACGGTGTGTCAGCATACAGATTTTGTGAACGATAAGCGTGTCCCCAGTTCCCAGGCCTTCACCCGCACAGCCAGCCTTCACCCCAAAGCACGGCCAGGGGGCTGCCAGCTGTGCCTGCCCGGCTCTGGGGGCACGCGCGTAGCCGAAACTGGCTGTGCCCCAACACCAGCGTGATGCTGGGAGGGCCCTGAAGGACCGTGGAGCAGACAGACGTGGGGACTGTGCCTTGGCCACCCCACAAGCTGCAGAAACACACAGGAAAGAAGATTTGCGTAGGAAATTCCTTTATTACTAGCTGAAGGGGTTAAGAAAATAAGGCAAAAGTCCACCTGGGGTCTGGGCTGCCCTCAGGTCATGGCTTTGGGGCAGAAAAATGAAAGGACGGGTCCTTGCCACTAAATCCTCTTCCCTTCTCCCTTGGCCCCACCCCCACACCCCCCCAAGGATGGCCAAGGTCATCCCATCCTCGGTGGTCACAGCAATCAGCACAGCCAGCCCACGGTGCCTGAGATCCCCTGCTCCCCACAGAGTGGGGGGACGGCTGCTCAGACCCCCAGGCTGCAGTGCCATGCCTCTGTCCGGAGGATGCAGCTCCTGGCCAGGCGCCCAGCAGGGGCCAGGATGCTGCTAATTAGTAAAATTATATCTGGGAGAAAGCCGGCGGTGTGTGGTGGAAGGCGAGGGCTGGGAGTGGTGCGCCCACACAGCGCCCAGGGATGGGAAAAGCCCCTTGGACAGCAGGAGTGATGGGGCTGAAGGCACTCCAGCACTGCCCAAAAACATCACCTGCCAAAAAACCCTCACGGCTTTGGCACAGTGTCCCACAGTGCAAGGGTTGGTGGGCTCTGGGGGGGTCGGGAGGGGAGCAGACAGCGGGGCTTCATCGGGGCTTCTCTGAGCCGCCACGTACGTATGGAGCAACAAACCACCACGTCCATCGCGTGTCTGCGGGGCGTCCGCCTGAGCCTGCGGCTCCTCGGGCTCACCCGGGACTGAGTCCCTGCCCTAGATGCTGGGGGTGGCTGGGCTGCCGTCCTCGGCTGCGTTGGGGGCCCCCTCACCCCCTGCTCCTGTTGCAGCTGCTGATTCCTCGGTGCCTGGATTTTGGGGAGGGGGTTCAGCAGGTTGCTCTTCACCTAACTTTTTGCTTCCTTCCTCCTCCTCCTCAGGAGCGTGTTCCTGCTCCCTTCGGGCCCCGTTGGCCAGTGGCGCCTTGGGGGGGGATTTGAGGTTCTGGGCAGCAGCAAGGATGTCTGCCTGCAGCTGCCGGCTGCAGTCGAGGGGCTCCTCAGCACCGGGGTCAGGGGCTTTCTCAGGCACCTCATTGAAAGCCCGGGCCCCCCCTGTCTTATCCTGCTCGTCCACATATTTCTTCTTGGGGAAGGAGGAGGGGTAGTAGGCAGATGCCTTGTGCTTCTGCCGGACGATGACAGCGGCGCAGATGATGAAGAGGAGGACGAAGGCCAGCGAACCCACCACCACCACCAGCAGCATGTACTCCTTGAAGAAGTCCACGAGCCCATCCAGCAAGCCACGCGGCGCCGAGCTGTTGGTGACTGTGGTCCCTGCCACGTCCCCTGCTGTCGGGCTGGTCCCCGGTGTCACATGGTGGACGGGCGGTGTGGCCGAGACCTCCTCGCCATCCCCACTGCCCCCACCGTCGGGCAGCACTGCAGCGTGCCGGGGTGCTGCCGAGCACACTGGGGCCGCCGCCAGCAGCAGCAGCAGCCATATGCCCATCGATGGCTGCAGCACCATCTCCCCCAGGGCCTGTGCACGGCGGCCTGCAGGATGCAGAACAGAGGGCAAAACGTCAACACCCCAATGGAGTGAGACCCCCGAGGCCTGCCCCAAGCGAAGCCCCATGGTGCACCCACCCTGAGCCCTGTGTGCAGCCCCGGCACAGAGGGAACAAGCACAAGCACCGAACCGTCAATGGTTAGCTCAGGCACTTGCTTATTCCCCCAGCTGAATTTCCTTAAGAAAAGGAAAGCACAGCTCTGGTTTCCTCACCCAGACGCCAAGCGAGGGGCTGCATTTGTTTTGCAACGGCGCACTGCAAAAATAGATGGAAACCAGCTGAATCAAATTGCTCAAGCCTGGGGGACGCTGTGTGCACGATGAGGGGACTGGGGCCGCTGCCAACAACCGGCTTCAGACAACGGTCATTTGGTTGATTAGAAAATTCCTGAAAAATTGAGGTTTCCAGTGGAAACTTTGAAACAGGCGACGCTGCAGAGGGGCTGGCCCCCGGCGTGAATGGCATTTCCCAACTGCTTGTCCCGGTGCAGACCGTTACAAACGATTTCCAGCTTGAGTGCAGCTAAAAATAGGTTGGTGGCAGGATTTCACCCTGGTGCTGCTGCAGCAGCTTGAGCGGTGCTGGGAGAGGGCACAGGACCACCCAGAGCCTTTGCAAAAGGGCAGCCCTGGAGCTGGGGTGCAGTGAACAGGGGGTCCCAGGGATGCCTGAGCATCGCTGATGAAGGCCAGCTCCATCCCCTCACTGTGCCGCACTCCTCTGGGCTGGATGGGTCTGGATCTGCCCCATGCCGGCAGCCACAGCGCATTGTAGGACATGGGACGAATGTTTCCCATCCCCACACAAAGCCCAAAGCGATAAGCCAGGGTGAGCCCCCAGCCAGGCTCCAGACCCCATGGGGTTTGGGAGCAGGGTGTGACCGTCCCCAGCATGTCGTGGCATATCCCCTGGGGACAGCAGCGTGTTTCAGCTGTGCCGTGCCATATAACTCCATCGAGCCATTTTCAGAGCTCTCCCCTCCGCACAGCCCCATGGGAAGGTCTCAAGAACCAGGTCCCCAGGTCCATCAGTGGGGACCCCCAGGACAATTCCCCCAACCTCGGGTCCCCCAAATCCCAACCCTCCTCCCATTTTTCCCCCAAACAAACCCAACCCAGCAACGCTGCAAACTGGGAGGGACTCCAGCAGCAGGACTTGGCTTTCAGGCTCTTTCCTGGCTGCAAAATCTGGTTTGCATTAAACCAGAGCAAACAAACGGCGGCGGAGGCAGGAGGCGCCCCCGGACCCCCAGACCCCCGACCCTCCCAGCTCACCACAAATGTTGCCACTGCCGTGGGCTCTGGGCTCACTGCAGTAATGGTGGCACTGCCAGGACAAGGGTTTTTGTGGGGCTGGGACAAGCCCCTTCATCCTTCCTCTCCGCTGCCTTTGCTGCAGAGAGGGGCCCCTCAGCTGTGGCAGGGAGAGGGGTCCCAGGGAAGGTGAAGGCATTAATTCACTGCTAGCAAGCGGAGCTGATGAGCAGCCACAGCCAAGGAGGGGCTGACTGAAGCCCAAATCAGTGCCATGAGCAGGGCCTGTCACTGAGGCCATTGCCAGCCCTCCATCCCCAACCCCATCCCATCCCATCTGCATCCTCGCCCACCCCCAGACCCACAGCACGTCCCTGGCTCTGGTTTTGCCGGACGCAGGCAAACCCTGCTCCGCTTCCCTCCGCTCCCCGAACGCTCAGGAAAGTTATGATTTTGATGTCGTCCAGGTGCAGCGGCCTCTGAATGGTGCCCAGGTGCACAGCTGCACGGCTGGCTCCATCCCATACCCCGCAGTAGGCACCATTCCCAGCCCTTGCCATGGCACCCCTGGCCACAGGGCAGCCTGAGCCCCCGTAAGAAGCCACCCCAAAACTGGGGAGCCAGGCTGGTGTTGCCAGTGGGATCCTCACCTCACCTGCAGCCGTCACGTCGGCGGGAGGGAGCCGGGAGGATGGGGTCAATCCCGCACACCTCGCCTCCTTGCACCCCTTTCTGCTGCCTGCTGGGATGGATCCTCCTCCTCCTCCTTCTCCTCCTCCTCCTCCTCCTCCTCCTCCTCCTCCTTCTCCTCCTCCTGCGCTACAGCCTGGGACCAGCTTGTTCTCATTAGGGCCGGTTTGGGGAGGGAGTGCGGGAGGCCGCCAAGGGGCTGGCAGCCCCCAGTCCCCTCCCAGCTAAATCCCAGCTGGGGGCTGGGGGGGCTTCCCAGACTCTTGCCCCACCAGAAAAGGCGGGGAGCCCTGGTGCCCCCATCATCCTGGCAGTCTTGCTGAAAGCGGATACTTTTTTGGGGTGCAAGTGGAGAAGGGGGTCACAAGGGAGGTTTGTTGCAAGGGTGGTTTTGCCCATGAGGGTGGAGGTAAAACTCCATCCTATGGCCATGTGGCCGAGCTGTGGTGGCGGATGGGGGTGCCAGCACCCCCAAAATGCCTCCTGGCAATATCCTGTTGGGAGTGGGCACAGCTCCTATCCAGCTGTTTTTCACTATGAGCCCGGGCCCCCCAGCACCCCAGCCCAGGGCTGGCTCCTGTCCCTGCGCCCAGCCCTGCAAGCCCAAACCCTGCCATCCTACCGGGGCACGGTCACGAGCCAGTGGGGCATGGCCACCAAGGCCACGCAGCACCCAGCGGCCGAGGGGGAAGGGGATGATGTCGGGCTTGGTGCCCTGGCATTATTGGAGGCTGGCAGAGTGGCATGGGGACAGACAGGGCTTGGGACACCCCCACTTCATTTCAGGAGACCATTTCCTAAACACCCCAGCCTGGAAACGCGCCAGCGTAGGCACCCCTGCCCAGCATTGCTCTGCCCACCCCCCACCCCGCGGTCCCCTCTGCCTCAGCTGAAGTTGCTCAAGAGGCTGCAGCCGCCGACGGGTGACCTCATCCTCTTGCTATTCGCCTCCGCGTCTTCCTTGGGGACCCGGCCAGATCCCCCCAAAAGCCGTTGCTGGCGCCTAGGGATGGCAGCCACCATGGGGCTGGGGGTGACGGAACCCATTCCCATTGCCACTGACACCAGGAAGCTGGAAGGGAACCGGCGCCGTTTGGGTTTCTCCCAGCGTCGCCAAACGTAATCGTGGAGCCCAGAAATAACTGGTCTGTCAACTGTCTGCAGACGGCGGCTCCGTGCAGCTGCTGGAGCAGCTTTTCCCAGCCTTAAGTGATCAGCACTGAAATCTTAGAGGTGAAGGGGGAAAGGCGAGGGGAGGCTGAGGGGTGCAAGGGCAGCCGCGCTGCCGAGCCGACCTGGCCTGGAGGAGTGCCAGCAGCATCCTGACTCACCCAGTTAGGGATAGGACTGTGATTCCCCACCATGTGCCCAGCGATGCCAGCGTTGGGCTGAGCTTCCTTGTCCAGGGTCCCCATCCCTCCTTGTCCAGGGCCCTGACCCTTCCCCAGTTGTGGTCCCCACTGCCCCCCATCTGGGGACCCTGACCCTGCCCTGGGCTCTTCCCGGGGTGGCAGAGGCGCAGGGATGGGCAGCCCCTGGTGCCAGCACACACTGGCCATTACGATTCCGTTTTTGCCTGCGGCTGGGGAGGGCTCGACCCCTCGGCGCTGGGCAGGGCTGTGCCGCCCGGGCCCCACTTTGTAATTTGGGGCAGCTGGAATGTGGGGACCCACAGGGCTCGGCTCTGTGGCACAGCCAGCCTGAGGTAACCTGCAATTTGAGACATTTCGTCCCTGCTCTGCTTGTAATTTGCTCTGTGGGGCTGCACTTTGCTGTGCCAGCGAAATACCCGGAGGGGGATTGATCCTGCAGAGCTGCACCACGGTGTGCAGAGCACCATGCACAGCACCATGCCACACACAGCGCCATGCAAAGCACCATGCACAGCATCATGCCACCATCATGCCCAGCACCATGCACAGTGTCACGCACAGCATCGTCCGCAGCCCCACGCACAGCCCCATACCGCGCACAGCCCCATGCACCACACACTGCCCTCCCACTGCGTGGCACAGCAGCTTGCTGGGGCGGCGTGCCCCGAGGGTCCTGCCGTGACACTGGCTGGAGCCCGGGCAGCACTGCAGCCACGCGCATTGGCTCCCTGCAGATTCCTCCGTCGTGAGCTGGGAGATGGCAGCCCGACAGGACCTGCTGACTATGCCAAATAGGGCGATTCCCGGCTCCTGGCAGCCGGCTTGTGCTTCGGTGGTGGAGGAAAGTTTATCCTCGCTGCTCACTGGGCTCCCAGAGCGGTAGGTGCAGGGCAGGCACAGGGCTGGGTGAGAGCGGGAGCAATCCCTCTGACCTGCACCCACCACCGTCTCAGGACCTACCAGCCTCACCCTCACCTGGACCAGGGCCAGAGGCTGGATGAGCCAGATGATGGGAGCATCCCTTTACCTCTGAGAGGAAGGGCTGGACGAGTGGGGGGTGACAGTGGTCCCCCATTCACCAGCCTGGCCTTGACAGCCTGGGGGCACATAAACCTCCGTGCCCATTTTGGCTGAGCCACAAACACCTGCGGCTGCATTTTGGCACAGCAGGGCACCGGTATCCACATGTGTGGGGACACGATGGAAGCAGAGCAGGGTGGCATCACCCAGGAGCCCACGGCCAGGGGCATCCCATCCAGGGACAGCCACTGCTGCTGCCTGCAGGTCCCCTCGCCCACACTGACTCACCCATAAACATTTACATTTGCAGGAGGGAGCAGGGCCGGGGAGGCTGCTCAGACCCAGATGGAAAAGATCCGAAGCACAGCGCAAATGTAAACAGGCGGTGGGGCCAGGGCGGCTGAGGAGCAGGTGAGCTGCTGCGCTGCCAACCCACCCTTGAGATGGCCACCCCTGAAAGCAGCTTTCGAGGTGGCTGCACACCCACAGCTCAGCTCACGACGGGGTGGCACAGCGATGCCTCGAGCGTGTGCCAAAACGCTTCGCTGCCCAAGTGTGCACTGCAAACATCGAGGGTGGCGTAAACTGCCTGGTGCCGTGGGGTTGGGGACGTGGGGATGGGGATGCTGAACTTGGCAGGGCAGGGGTGGGGATGGAGAGATGGGGACGTTGAGCCTGGCCACAGCAGGGATGAGGATGGAGGGATGGGGATGTTAAGCCAGGTAGGGCAGGGATGTGGATGTGTGGACAGGAACACTGAGCCACGGAGCCTGATGGGGCAGGGATGAGGTTGGAGAGATGGGGATGCTGAACCTGGCCAGGGCAGGGATGAGGGTGTGGGAATGGGGATGCTGAGCCCCATTTGGGCAGGGATGGGAATGTGGGGACACCAAGCCTGGCAGGGCAGGGACAGTCCTGGACCATTTCTACTCCCTTGGGTGGCTCCCCCAGGGCTGATAGCACAAGGGATGACCAACACCTCCACACCATGGGGAGGTGGGACTTGGGAGCAAACCTGAACCCCCTTCAGTCCCTGGGCACAGGCAAGGTGGTGGGACCCTCAGTGGCTGCTCATGGCTTTGCTCTCCTCATCCTTCCAGTCCCCAGCCACAACCAGGCAGGGACAGCCTGGGCCAACGCCGCCCTACGAGGCTGAGCACCTGTGACCACTGTCTGTTCACCGGGGACGAGCTCTGGGTGCACCAGAAGTGCACAGGACCACCCCATCAGACCATGACGGTCCTGGTGGCATCCCCTCATCTTACTGCAGGCAACCGCAGGGCAGGAACTCGTTACGCCACAAGCGCACCCGTCCCTGTCCCCGTCACCCCCCTGGCATTTCCGCCCTGGCACCACCACCCTTTCCGCTCCCACACCGTGACACAAGGCTGAGCCCCATGCAGGGAGGGGGTCCCAGGGGCTGAGGTCGCAAGCCCCCTGGTTCTGGCTCCCTGCCCAGCGAGGGGCTGGCCATGGGTTTCATTTCTGCTCCCCACCAGGAGGCCGGGGCTGCTGCTGGAGGAGGAGGATGGAGAAGTGAAATTCTCGCAGGGGGATGTGGGCAGGCGGTGGAGCACAGAGGGGGCTGGGGTGGCTGGTGGGTGCTGTCCCCAACAGGAAGAGATCACCATGTCCAGGTAACACTTTAATAGGGTCGGCCTTGAGGGCTGAGCTTGTCCCAGGGGAAAGCAGCTCCTCATCACACTTGTCCAAGTTGACACACAAACCCAAGGGGGTGGGGGGTCCCCTGCCCATGGCTCCACACGTGCCAGCACTGGGGACCGGGCACCATGCCCAGGGCCCAGCCAGCAGCCCCCCGATGCACTGGGATGCAGGACCCCATCCCCGCAGCTCAGGAGTGCTCTGGCAGGAAGCTGCTGAGAGTCAGGTTGTCACCATCAGCCTCGGAGCCATCGAGCAGGAGCTTTGGCCGCCGGGTCAGGCCAGGCTTGGGGCCATTGGCAGCCACCTCGCCGTCAGGCAGCAGGGAGGAGATGCAGACCATCTCGGTGTGGCTGAGCCGGCGGTGTGCCATCCGCGTCCGCCGCCAGAGCAGGGCGCCCAGCACCCCCGTGCACACCATGAAGGTGGCAGCCACCAGTGCCAGCAGCAGGATGGCCAGCAAGCACTTGCTCATCACCTTGCTGGGGTCCCATGGGACTGCCGTCCCTCCGGGCTTTGTATCCCAAGGGGCTGAACGAGTCGACACAGGGGGAGCTCCAGTTTTCTTGACTTTCTTGTAACCCGTGGTGGTGGGGCTGAGGGCTGGGTGGGTCGCTGAGCGCAGCCCCACAGAGGAGCTGCTGTCTGTGCCACCAGCTGCTGTCTCCTCCTTGCTGGGCCATGTAAGCCAGCTGGGGATGGTGGTGATGCTGTTTTGGGGTGCTGCTTGTGTGCCAGGCTCTGCCGGTGGCGCTGAGCTCTGCAGCAGGTCAGGATCAGGGGAATCGGTCTCATCCAGGGGATCAGCTGTGGTCGGCACTGCACGCGCCCGGTGCAGGCTGGCGCTGGTGCTGGGTGCTGGTGGAGGCGCAGAGCTCAGCAGCAGGTCAGGCTCAGGGGAATCAGTCTCATCCAGGGGATCAGCTGTGGTCGGCACTGCAAGTCCCTGGTGCAGGCTAGTGCTGGTGCTGGGTGCTGGTGGAGGCGCAGAGCTCAGCAGCAGGTCAGGCTCGGGGGAATCAGTCTCATCCAGGGGATCAGCTGTGGTCGGCACTGCAAGTGCCTGGTGCAGGCTGGCACTGGTGCTGGGTGCTGGTGGAGGCGCAGAGCTCAGCAGCAGGTCAGGCTCAGGGGAATCAGTCTCATCCAGGGGATCAGCTGTGGTTGGCACTGCAAGTCCCTGGTGCAGGCTAGTGCTGGTGCTGGGTGCTGGTGGAGGCGCAGAGCCCAGCAGCAGGTCAGGCTCGGGGGAATCAGTCTCATCCAGGGGATCAGCTGTGGTCGGCACTGCAAGTGCCTGGTGCAGGCTGGCGTTGGTGCTGGGTGCTGGTGGAGGCGCAGAGCCCAGCAGCAGGCTGGGCTTGGGGGGATCAAGGTTGTTGCTGCTGGGCATCGCAGTGGCAGCATAACCTTGCTCCAGCATGGTGGTGGCAGCGGTGGGCTGCTGCCTGCCATCGTCCCTCTTCCTGCGGGAGAGCAGCAGGGGCTCAGCCTGTGCCTGCCTGGCCGCCCCCCAGACCCATTGCACACCATGGTGCTGCCCCAGCTCCAGCAGTGGCACAGCTCCGCATGCCCACAGGGTGCTCAGCACCAGAACTGGCACCAGCATCACCAGCACAGCCCAGCCTGGCACCATGGGATCTGCGGGGGGAACAGAGAGGGCAGATTAAATCGGGGTCCCGCTCCCTGAAAGAGGATGCTGAGCTCCATTGGTCAGGCTGGAAATGGCCCCAAGGAGGGATCGCACATGAGCAAAGCGTGCTCCTCCCTTCTCAGAGCTGGGCCCTGTATTTTGGGGGGCTAGAGAATGTGAACACCAACCTCCTCCAGCTGTGGCTGGCAAAGCTGACCTGCCTCCACCTGTGGGACCTCAGCCCTGTCGGCTCCCCTTGAGAAGAAAGTTTTGAAAAGGAAGTCGAGTGTCTGGAAACGGGAAACGAGCCATGATGGAGACGGCTACTGTGGAACAAGCAGCTGCAGGATGACTCCCGTGCAGAAATGAAACTGCAGGGATGTTGCACATGTTTCAGTCGACAACCCCAGGGTGCCTATCCTCCCCCTCCACCAGCCCGGCTGGTGTGGGGCTCCAGGGCTGAGGCCACCATGTGCCTGTGCATCTGTGCTGGAGCAGGAGGAGAGGCAAACCCGTCCCAACTACCCCCTCCTTACACCAACAGCTCCCCAGCAGCCCTGGTGGGTGGAGGCCAGCGAGATCAGTGTGTTCTTACACCCAACAGCATTCAAACGCCAGCCAATGCTCATCCAGCACCGAGCATCCCCAGGAGGCTCCCACATCCCCAAAGCGCCCACCTGCCTCCTAAAAACCCCAGGGACCAGCACTGCACAGAGTGTGTGCACAACCCAAGGGTGACCCCAAGCATCCCCTTTGCGCCCACACCATCTCCAGGGCTAAGCCCTGATCCAGCACCCCCCCAGCCATGGCTCACCTCTGCCTGGGGATGCCACGGGACCGCAAGCTGCAGCGCCAGCCAGTATCACCAGCACGGGGCACAAGGGCAGCCCCGGGGCTGGGCAACCACTGAAAACGGAGGAGCGTCGTAGGCTGCCCTCCGCCTGCACCTCCTGCCAGGGCGGGGAAGGAAAGGCGGGCACGGAAGAGTGGCTGTGGTTTCGGAGAGCCCAGTGGGGGAAGGACGTCACGCCAGGAACAGGGCCACCGAGGGCCAGGGGCTGCGTGCACCTGCCAACGAGGGTGGCTGGGATGTGTGGTGCATCCCAAAAAGGGGCCTCCTGCCCCTCCCTGGCATGTTGGGTGCCCTGTGGGAGCCCCCCGGCTGTCTTGGCTCCACTGGTGGCTTTGCCGAGCTGCATGCTGGGGCTTGTGCCGCCCCAAAAGCAGAAGTGACGGCAAACCTGGTGCCGGGGCTGCCAACTCCCAGGGGCACGGTGTGGGCATGAACAGGATGGGGGGAAGGTCATGGTGCCCTGAGGTGGAAAATGGAGGCATCCCAACACTGGGAAATGGCCTTCACATGCGAGGAGGAGGAAGAGGAGGAGGAGCATGAGGGCCTTGCTCAATGCTTTTGCGGAGCCCTTGTGCTGGGGCCCTTCTATTGGCACTGACATTCCCAGGATGGCAGCCTGTGGCCGAGGAGCTCTCGGGGGGGCTGCGGGGGCCACCGGGCGTTGCCCTGGCTGCATAGTGCTGCACAGGCTGGGAAATACCCCGCCCTAACCGCAAGCACTGGTGCAGCAGCAGCAGGAGGTGCAGGTGCAGGAAGGATGCTGCAAGAGCACATCCACAGCAAACGCCCCGTGACTGCTGCCTGTGACTGTAAACAGCCCCACCGCCTCTGCCTCCCTGCCGGCAGGACCGTGAAGCCCCCGCGCCACGGGCTTGGTTCACCCCATCCCTTCTTGAAATCTCCTGGCCATGGGGGCTGGAAGCGGGTCCCAGCTCCTGCCAGCCCCAGATCACTTGTGGGAAAATGTGCACAGAAAATTGAGTTCAGGTCTGCAGAAGCAGCTGCGGCAGAGGGATGAGCTTCCCCTTGGGATGGGTCCAGGCTGTGCATGGGTGGCTAGGGAGCACTGCCTCTCCAAGAGTATCCCTGTCACATCCCGAGGCACGGCCAGGCCTTTGGGGTTGTTCCAGGGTTGGGGTGTACCGGCAGCAGCTGAAGGCGGTTGTGAAATGCTGGGTGAAACGCTGTGGCCCTGGGGAGGCTGCACTCAGGAAAGGCTCTCAAACCTGGATGGGGACTGAGTGATGCCATTTCCAGCCCAGGCTTTCTTTGCTCTTTTAGGGTTTCCTGCACCCTTGAAGTGGGTTTCAGCTGGGGAAGAGCAGAACAAGCCCCTCCCAGCTCCAGGGCAGCCCCCAGATGGTGCCATTCCTTCTGGAGACCACGTCACCCCAGCACTCCCTGAGACCCCCCAGCAGGTCTGTGCCATCAAGTCCCATATCCAGCCAAGCTCCTGGGTTCACTCGCAGGGAAATCACCAGCAAGTCCACGTGCAACCCTGGGGATGGGCCCTGGCTCTCCTGGGACAGAGCAGATGAGAACAGAAGAGTCCCAGAGGACAGACCCCACTCAGCCACAACACCACACGCTCAGGTTTCTATCGCTGTGGTTAAGGGTAATGCCATCATTTAACAACCTGGTTATTCATAAAACTTAATGTGCGCATGCTAACAGGCAGCAGTGGGTGCAGGGTGCAGAGTCAAAGAAAAAGGAAACCAGAGGCAGTTTATAATCAATGACTTTTATCTTTTGAAAATGGAAGCAAATATTTGGACAGATATTATGGCCGCTCTATAAGAGCGCATCTTTCAGGACTTCGCTGGTTCTCTTCTGGGATAACACGGCTACAAAAAGCTTCAGGCACTGACTCCGGTTGAGCCTGGCTAGGCATCAGTTCATTTAAATAAAATACAGGCCATGAACTAAAAACCAGGGCGGCCTTTCCTCCGCCCTCCTCGGACCATCTGCCACACACCAACCTCCTCTGGGCATTTCAATCCAGCGTCTCAGAAAACTTATTTCCCTCCAATTAGAAAAAACAAAAGGTTCCCAAGCACACAACCCTGAAGTCACACATACAAATCAACACAGAGATCACCATTTGGGGGAGCATTATGTTTGGTTTTGTTTTCAAAAAAAATCCCAAAAAACAAACAAAACCAACCCAACACATCATCTCAGCCATTTACTGCAATACAAAAACGTCACCAAATATTCAAATAACCCGGAGCGTCTGGACTGTGAATCCAGCATCACTGGTCATGGACACAGGGCAGGGGACGCTTGTGCCTCCTGCTGTGCTCATCACTTAAAACAAAGAAAACCCACTTTAATGAAGCTTTCATGCTATGCAATTACAACACATCCTCTGTCTCTTTGCGTCCCATTCTCATGCCTCTCTGGCTACGTGGCCTGGCCGTCCTGACGGTGTGGTTTCGCCTTCACACACAGACATCCCTCCAGAACAGAGAATCCTTAATCTGTAAGTTCTGACCATGCAAACATTGGAAAAAATGGAGAATTTGAGGATTTCTAGCTAACCTACTGGGAAAAAAACCAAAGATCACATCAGCCTGGACAAAGGGACGCGCCCCCCACCGAGCGGCAGCCGCCGGGGATGCCTTGGGCAGGGGGACACTGCTCTGGTGCGGTGGCTCCCAAGCACACAAGCGTGCACGCACATCAGGGATGCAGTGAGCTGCTTCAGGCATCAATCCCCAGCTGGGACAGGTATCGAGGCTCCTCAGCCGATAGCTCTCAGCACCCAATAGTCTTCTCCCACTTTCGGATTCAATACAGGCTTGCTGACATTTCCCTGGCACTGCGAGGACGGGCTGTGCTGGGATGGCAGCACCCATCCAGCCTGGGGCAGCTTGCCGAGGTGGCACGGATCCTGTTCATGCCCCAGGGACACAGCCTGTGAGCAGGGACCTGTGCCTGCCCCGTCCCCGACACAGGCAGCCCCCCTCGCAGGGGAGATCGCTCCTGGGCAGAGGTTTGCTGAGCTGAAGCATCCGACAACAAATTCCGTGAGGATCTCGCGAGCCCAGTGTGCTCACGGGGCCTCTCCCCTGAGGATCTCAAAGGACCATGTGAAAAACCAGTTCTCCAAATTGGGATCAAACCATCCTCCCCAGTCCCTTCCACTCTGAAGGCCTGGGAGTGCAGGGGGTCTGGGGATGGAAGTCACTCATCTGATCTGAGAACAAGTAATTTCCTGCAGAGTTTTACAGCAGGGTGGGGTGGTGAGGCAGGAATGATGGAGAGAAGGAAAAAAAATTATAAAAACCAACAGAGGCATTTTGTTTCTGGACACCCATCATGATAAAGTCACCTAGCTACTGCTAATGCTGCTTTGGAAGCAGACGAAATTTCTAACATCAGCTCTGAAGTGGGGGGGCCAGAGAATTGCAAGTTCACAGATTTTTAAAAGCTTCTTAAAGTCAATGAGCCAAAGAGCATGGTGGTGCAGAAACAAGTATTTACAGCAATGCATACAGCCGAAAAGGACACCGCGGAGAACCTGCTGACTGCCGATGTCCCACGGCTCGCGTCCCCCTTGGCACACCTGGAACTTTGTACTCCGTGGATAAATGTAAAAACACTTCCTGCAGGAAAGTAACTTCTGCCTTAAAATAAAGAAAACCCTGCAAACAGAACATGCCCATTTGGTCATGGCTAGAGGAATCCAAACCACGGGATTATTTTAAACGGGCAACACGATGCTAGTTTAACAGTTCTGTAGGGTGTAAAAGGAGAACAGGCTTTCTGTGGGATGAATCACCTCATTCAGTACTATGTTTTTTTCCTTACACTGTCAGACAATGGTGATGGGGACACGTTAGGGAGGCAGGAAAGGCAGTTTGTATGATCTCTGAGGGGTCTCAGCAGCAGCCTCAGCCACACTGCAAAGGAAACCGATCTGATTGTTCGAAATCGAAGATTTATACAAAATAGCTTCAGTTTTGTTCTCTGAACAGTATAAACACCCACCATGCGCACACACACACGCACAAACACACAGTGCCGTCCCTTTAAATTTAAAACACAAATACTGCAAAGTGGCAAATAAGAAAAATAAAAAGCAACTTTTTTTTTTTTTGGCAGCTTTAAAAAATGGTTAAGAACAATGTGGCATTGGTCCCTAAATCTAGAAAAAGATATTTGGGCACAACATTGAAAGTCAGAATGGATTTGTTTTCAAGAATTCATAACATCTGGAAAAAAAAAAAGACTGTAAAAGTAGCACTTATTCTTTTTGACTTGTTTGACACAGTCACATGAATTCATAGAACATCAGGAAAAAAAAAAATCTTTCACTAAAAAGCTTGGCTTTTAATCATCGGCTCTCGTTGACGTGAATTTAGGAGAACAGGAAAGCTCGTACTGGAATGCTGCACGCTGCTGCTTGCCGAACTGGGGAACTGGAATGTGCCTGGGCTGGCGGCGGGGCCAGCGCTGCTCGCCCCGCTCAGTCCGCGATCTTTGCCATCTGCTGCTCCAGCTTGGAAATGCGCTCGTCTTGGTTGGTGATCGTGTCTTTTATAGATTTCAGCTCTTTCAAAATCTCATCCAATTTGGCGTCATTTTGCTGGAAGACAAGACATGTATTTGTTAGGAGAGACGGTGGGATGCGCTCAGCAGACAGGAGTTTCCAAAGGAAGGGGCTCCCTCTGAATGGGATTCTTGGGAGCCGTAAGCACGCCAGGGTGCGCACGTGCTGTGCACCTGGCACAGGCACTGCGGCAGTTGTGATGCTCAGGGCATGGACCAGCATTTCCAGCAGCAGCAATGCCAGCTTCAAGGACATACTGGACCAATATCTGCTCTTTAACAGCATTTAAGGACCTACTCGACTGACAGCTGTCACTTCCACATCTCTGCATATTACTATACCATGTGTTAGCCACAGCCCCCAATTATGAACTTGTACGACCTCCTTCTTGACCTGCATAGTCTGAGGTTCATTCGTCCCACTGTCTGTGCTGGGTTTTACACAAAAAAGAGGTGCACAGAAGTTGTCCAAGGCAGGTGGGTGGCTGGACCAACAAGCCAAGCTTTCCTTTTCATCACAGTTCCCAGTAACCTTCCACAGCTACAGAAACCTTGCCTGGAATGCCACAACTCAAGCACCACCTCAACTGCAGGTCACCCACCAGCACCCAAGTCCCAGGGTACTTGAGTCATACATGTTTGAGCTTTGTTACAACTATTTCTGAAGATGCAGCACCCTGGTAATCACGTCTCAGGCCGCCATCCCCAAAAGCTTGTGGATTTTACTCACAATGTTTGAGGCATCAGCTGCTTTCTTTGGAGCATTTATGAGATCACTCTTCTTGTTTGCAGCAGGCTTGTTGTCCAGTATGTTCTTCTTGACCACCTTGAGATCCCTGTTCTTGCCCGGAATGTACCCATGCTTCAAGGAGATGAGAAGGGGATCAGCATTCTTCCCCTCAAACCATTCCTCTGCTTCCAGAGCTGCTTCTGGGCCAGCTGTATCAGGGTACAGATCATCCTGGAAGAGGTCCGACTGCAAGCCAGAAGAGATGAATTGGTCAAGTGCTTTGGGGCTGGAAGGCACAAGCTGGCTTCAAACCACATAACCAGCATGTAGTGCTCACCTTTCGAGGAACTGTCATGATGATGGGCTCACACTTCCTCTCATGAAGCTTGAAGAACCTTTCAAAGAAAAAGAAAAGGTATGACTTAGATGTGAAGACAGCCAGCACGCTGTGCAAAGGAAGCCTTGGTTCTGCTGCTCAGGCACAGCAGCGTACCAGGAGACAGAGGCGATGGGAAACAAGCAACCCTAAGGAGTCACAGTGGGGCTGCGCTAGGACTTGTAGGGCTATGCAAAGGCTGGAGAAAACCACCTGGGTGCGTGCAGAGCTCCCCTCTCAGGTAATGGGTGACTTCAAAGGGTCGCACTTTGGCCAGGAGGGACTGTCAACGAGGCACAGCCCACTGCTCAGATGATCGAGACAAGCACCACACCAGCAATTTACAGGTACACACTAGCTAGCCTTCTGCTCACTGCTCCCATGTGTCTCCACACCCTGGTCACCCCCTGCAGTCCTGCTTTGGGCCAGTGCCACAAACTCCAACATCCTCAGCCCAGCCACCCGCGCTGCTGCTGAAATATTCATGTGCTTCAGACAAGTGCAGGCTCTGCTCCCTTTCAGAGGCTCCTGCTTTCATTAATAATCAAAGAAGCATCAAAAGGCTTCAGGGGCAACATCCAGAATGTTCCCTACTGGCCGTGTGCCAGCAGCCGTTGCAGTGACACAAAACTGCTTTCCTTAGATGCTTTCTTCCTTTGCCGTGTTTTCTGAATCACAGCTGCACTCTGGTCACTGCACTGCTGCTTTAACTACTCCCTAAATTCCTGAAACCAGCTTTCAACCCGCTTGCTGTGTACGAACTGGAGACTGGTACTTAGGCACCAAAAGTTTATCATTGATATGCTGACAGTGTAGGCTGTAACTGACCTGATGCTGTTTTCCGCAGACAATGTATTCTGCTAGATATCACTCGTTCATTTTTAACAGACTCAGCCTAAGTCCCAACATATTCTGAGGTTATGCCCAGTACAAGTATCGCTTCACGTCACAGGTCCCAACAAACACTGCAGAAGCAACAGTGCGACAGAGAGGTCTTTCCAGCAGTGGGGTCCTACACCCAGGAGGCTTGGTTTACCAGCAGGAAGCACACACAACAGAGGGCTCCCAGCCCCTTCCCCTCCTGCTGTACTTCTTCCTTGCCTGCAGAAAGCTGGCTGATGTGCACTGCAGGAACGTGGCTTGCACTGTCCAGGTGCAGTGGCAGAACTTTCCGTTTCTGAACGGCTGAGCTCGCGACAGGGTGGCTTGCTAAGACAGCACCACCCACCCTGACAGCCTCTCTCCTCACCTGGCAATCTCGCACTTGTTCACATCAAGGCCCCTCTTCGGCATGAACCCCATGCCCCTCTGCGGCTCTTTGCTGCTGAAGGTGTTGAGGTAGTGAACATAGGGGGATTCGTCCGTGATCTCAAAGTAGCGAATGCTGCTGTCACCCTGCAAGAAATGAAAGGAGGACCACTCCAGTGGCTGGAGGGGCCAGTGCGCCCTGTGCCTGCGTGCCTCCTCCCTACTAGGCTAAGCAGCCATTGGTTCCCTTCCAGGAAGGATGCCACAGAGCAATGCAGAGTTCATAGGTATTTTTTTCAAGCTAAAACTTCCATTGCTTACCAGTTGAATGTGTCTCATCTCGGGCTGCTCACAACAGTCGTTATCAGACAGCACACTCTGTTCTCACTACCCACATGTCATCAGCAGAACTACCATAAAGCAGATCCCTACTGTAACCCAAGTACTCTAGCTGGACAGTTTCTCAGTGATAAGTGCTGTTCTTCAAAATACTGTGGTACAGTGGCCTGAGCTTGTGCTTCAACACTGGGGGTGTCAACTTTCACATCTCCTGTGAAAAGGCTAAACTTTCTGCCACAGTCAGGCAGAAAGGCTATAAACCAGTCTCTGTTTGACTCCAGGCAATTCTACTACACTAGCATCTCTGAAACCGCAGAAGAGGTAGCAGACATAAAAGTAGTATTTCTCATTAGCTGTTTACGAAGATGGGATTCTTTAACATACTTGTATGGACCCTCCTTTGTAATTGCTTGTTCATCTCGTCTTTGGACTTCCTATTTGTAAGAAGTCCAAAGCTGCGGCATCAGAAGTGGGCACTTTAGAACACTTAATGCCTACAAATTGCTTTTAGAAAGGAGCACGTGATTGCAGCTTTCTTTTATTTAACCCCACAAAATTACAGTGAGTGTTGCTACACGCTCCATCACCTTCAAGCACAAGGAGGATAACATCCTCCCACACTAATGTACAATCATTCTGGTCAACAACAACAATAGATGTTTTGATGACAGTATCTGACTTGTTGCATTAAGAGCAGCTTTACCCAAGTAAATCCATCTCAAAGAAACATCCAATTACATACCAGACCTTCACAGGGCTGACCTCACAGGCTCTCTGTATGGTCCTGCAGAGTGAGGATCAAACCGGTTTCAGAGCAGCCTGATCTGTTTGCAGCCCTGACCGTTGCTGCAGTGCTCAATTTTTGGTTCTACCTTTCTTAGTTGAGATGCTTGGGGAACATTCCACAGGCATCATTCATTCAACAGGAGTCTCACTCTAAACACACCCAGTCATTCCAAAAGCTTCTCCATACCTTGCCACACAAGTAAATAATGTTGGTATCTGGATCGTAGAATGGCAGCAGGACCCCATTGCTGGTGTCCATCTCATGAAGGGCTATTGGCTCCTCCATGTTTTTCTGGAAATAAAAAAATGCCAGTGATGTTAATGAAGAATGGAAAAGCTCATGTTAACATAGGATCAAAATTATTAACAGTTCTTTGTCACTAGTGAACACACAGCGATGTCTTCACCACCCTGAAGGATCTGTGTGTTACAATAACAAATGCCTTCAATGTTCACAAGCTTATTCATTCCCCGAGGACACTTTAATCACAAAATGCAACAAAAGCAGGACCCAAGAAAATTCACAAAGCCAAGGAAAAGATGCGACAGTCATGTTAGTGTCTTGTGCCAGTGTGATGGGATTATCGCTGTCTTGCTCTGCACATATAATGTATAGAATGAAGCAACCTTCACACAGCCACTCTGCCCTCTGTGTACAGCTTCTCAGACACTTCAAACATGTAGCTCCCAGCTTCACCACTGCTTTTGGTGAGGCAGGGATTGGTACTCATTTCCTTTACTGAGTGAACATCCAGCTTGAATAACGGCAATACCTTCTGGCACAGGAAGCTTTCACAGGAGCGGGCAGTAGATGGAAGTAGATGGAAGAAGGAATATGCTATGAATTTAGTGGGTGACTGCAGATCTGGGCTAGTAACATAACAGATGTTACAACAGCAAAGTAGTAATGGGACAGGAACCTACTGGATTCCAAAGGGCAAGCTGCCGTTCACTCATGCGGCTGAAGCCAGTTGTGAAGATGTTTCCATCAGCAAGGAAAATAGCACGCATGGGCCGGGCTCCTTCGTGGGTCTTCTCTTTCTCCTGAAAGAGATTTACAGGTTAGTCTCTAGCAATGAACAGAAGAGCCCACCTGGTGGTGGCTTCTCTTCTAGCTGCACAGAATCGCTGGCAGGACACACTGCTCTTTGCCTAATGCTTGAGGGAAGAAACGAATTACTAAACTACAAAAGAAGTGGTCATTCCTGGCTTGTTTTGGCTTTGCCTGTCAGACTCTTGCAAGGTTGAAGGATGACTTTAGCAGCCATATGCAGGCTGCTAAATCTTCGCTTTGCATACACAACTTTGGAACTGTAATTATACAAAAGGATTAGATGTGGAATTACACTCCTGCAGGTTTTAAAACTGAGCCTTAACAGCCTAGTTCAAACACTAATCCCAATAAACCCAGATGAATCCTTCAACCACTGCTATCCCTTCTGTAATTTTTTCCTCACTTTGAAAGACACGACTAAACATGGTCTACGTACTAAGCAAGAAGGTTCTTTCTCTACATGCTCTTGCTAACTCTCTGGTAGAGTGAAACTCAGTTGCTTCTTTAATTATCATGCAAACTTACAGCAACAATTTCTTGTTTCCTGGGGTCAATAACTCGAACTTTTTTGTCTTTGGAAGCTGTACAGATTAGGCTGCCGTTGCGATTCCAGCTCACGTTGTAAATCATATCCACATGCATGTCATCCAAGTTTATGAGGGCTTCACCTGTTCCCACATTCCAGATGATGATTGCATTATCACAACCTAAAAGGGAAAATAGCAGCTCAAGTCACAACACTGGTGTATACAGAAAAAAAGCCAGCAGCAGGGAACAAGGAATAAAACCTGTTGCAGCTTGAAAGGCTCAGATGCCATCTCTTAAACACACTCTGTGCACCATCATGTACCCAGAGGCCCAGGAAACACATCCTCACTCAAATACAGGCTCAGAGAAGGACCCGGCAGCCAGAGAAAGCACAAAACTCCTCCCTTGAAAGCATTGAGCACCTTCTCAGAGGTGCTGTAGCTGTCCCCAGCAAAGGCAATTTATGTGGGAGCATTTGGGCACTGCTTCCACAGCCGGCCTCCACCCCAGCCAACGTGCTGCCTGCAGGCTGGGGGGGTGTGGTAGTGTGCCCTGGCCACTGCTACTGCAGGAGCTTTGTGCAGGAGCTCTTGGGTCTCCACTCAGCTGCAGGGCCACAGAGCAAGAGATGCCAAGGGCAAAAAGGCAATGTTCTTACAACTCTGTATGTGAGAATACTGATTGGCAGCCAGTCATTGCCTTCTCAGGTCAGAGAGGTTTTTGGCAGAAAGAGTAAAAGTGGCACGGATGGAAAATAGGCAAGTGACAGCAGGAGAAGCAGCAGAACAAAGATAAAAAAGAATGGCAGGCAGCAAACGCTGAGGTCAGCAGTTTCACAAGGACTACAACCATCAGGCAGGTGGTTTTGTTCAATGACCAGAAAGCAAGAAGACAAAGAATAAAGCCTAAGATAAGATGACAGCAAAATAAAGAACGGGACTGGCAGACCAGGTAAGGGAAGGAGAGCACAATATGTGACTGAGCAATTTCTCCTCAGGCTCCGGAGGGATGAAAACATGTAACAAGGCAAGAGATAATCACTCTGAACTCCCAAAGGGCATGAAAAACATCCAAAATCATTTTGTTGTCACCAGGAGGAACCCTAGAGACTGCAATGACCTGACAGCATCCCTTCTCCTCTGTGTTTCTTAGGAGTAATCCTGGCTGGACTGCCTGGACACACACATCTTGATGCTTGTGAGTACTGGAGTCCAAGGAAGCTACCTAAGAAAAATCACCTTCTGCTTTGGTATGTTCTCACACTGAGTTTTGTTACATTAACTGCCACAAGGTATGCAACTCCAAGTGTTTCTGGGGAAACTAGATCAAAACCAAACTGGTACCTCAGAGGGCAGCTATATCAGCAGAAAATACAGCTTATCTGATAGTCCAGCTGAAAGGATTGGCTTCTTTTATTGGGCTCCAACCTACAGGTCATGCTATGAAAGCCTCAGGCTGTGTTAATGGCTAGTGACTTATACATTTTATTTCCATAATGATGTGACTGTTTTTCAGTGGTCAAAAGAATCTCATTGCACGGGATGTACCAGTCAAGGAGACAATTTGGAAAATGCTGAACATGAAAGGCTGTGGAAGGAACAGCCAGACTCTGGAATACCTTGCAGGGATCAGTGAAAAGGAGAAACAGTTGAGCCTTTTACAAAGTATATGAAAACAGGGATGAGGAAAGTGCAAATGTAAATAGTTATCAGCAATGAAAGTTGCAGATCAAATAAAGTCTGGAACAATTTTTATACTGTAATTCATGCCTCCAGACAATTTCCTGGTTCTTGCCCCTGTAAACTGAAGAAAATAGAAGGCCAAGATAAGGAGGGGGCTGTGAGCCACGTGTCCCGGTGTTCCCAGGCACTGCCATTAGTCTTGTGATTCACCAGCTGTAAGCAGCTAGGAAAGAAGGAAAAGGAGTCAACAAGCTCTTCTCCAAAATAGCTGGTGTGCAAGCAAAACGCAAGAGACAGATGCTTGTTGACCCTACAGCCCTGATGCACCGTACCTGCACTGAGCAGCACGTTGCGTGCCGTTGGGTGCCAAGACACAATGCCGACTCTCTTGGAATGCCCTTCTAACACTACCACCGGCTCTGTCAGGGAGAGGGTGAGTCCATTCTCGGGAATCTGCCACACCTGGAAAGGGGAAAGGAAAGATGGTTAGCCAAGGGCCGTCCCCTCTGAAGAGCACGTTACTTGTTTGCTCCTGCATCATGCCACGGCAGAAGTCCGAGTTGTCACTTCTCAATATAAACAGGAATAGAGAAGAGGGTAGGGAATCGTTCCCGGCTACCAGTAAACCTTCGGCTGATCTGTGCGTAACATCCTTCCTAGCTCACACTGCCAGCACACCACCACTGGCTACTTACACTGCAAACGCCCCATTATTGCTGTGTCCAGAGATCCACTCATCTCAGATGCTGCCTGAGAAGGATTAAAAAGAATTTGCCTTGCAGCTCCAATTCCATCTGAACAAACTGCTGTCTCTTCAATTTATGCTTGTACCTCAGAGGGACAATATCGTAGCTATCCTGGAGCCTACTTTTTGTTTCTTTAGAAATACTAGCAATTGGTTTTCCTATTATCTTTACAGCCTCCTTTCAGATGCCATTTAAA